>NC_082699.1:40330353-40930353 GCF_949987515.2 Delphinus delphis | reverse complement strand
TCCTCTTCTGCAAGGATAGGCGTGTTGTAAATAGCTCTAGCTAATGGTGGTAAAGCAAATAGAATAGTGCCTAGCACACAGTGAGTGTTCAATGAATAGTAATCATTATTACCATCACTGGTAAATATGTTTACAGATAATTTTATGTTTACAAATAATTTATCTCCTATAAGTATGTTTGTATATTGTTGACTCTTTGGTAGTTGTCTTTCCAGAAGTAACGTTATACATGGTGCTTCATTTCCAAGGAGATTTACCAAAGCTGTGATGTACTAAGGAGGGGTTGAAGTGAAAGGAGGGTTTGGTTTCCTTCTTTGGTAAGGGGCTAACCCTAAGACAAAACTTTAAAAGAAAATTTAAACTTGCCATACCTCCCCTTCTGTACCACATGTCTCCTGTAAACATCAGGCACTATCATGTTGCCCTTAGGTCCTACTGGGTAACCCATCCTGCTCAGTCCTGTTCCCCAGAGAGTTTTAACGTTACCTATTTTTCCTCATCCATTTTCAAATATCCATTCCCTCAGTGGAAAGTTAGCTGCTTGAGAGTAGGAGAATGTGCTTCTTTTACTAGTCCATATTAATATTAAATGACTGACTAATGGTATCGAAACCCTCCCAGAAATACATATATTTTTAAAGAGAGTAGCCAAGTGAAATAAAGGTAATGTAGAATAAAAATTTTGGAGGATGGGGGTCATTTAGATTTGCCGGTGTATGCTGAAATCTCATCTTTTCATACAACTCCAACTCCCTTGAAAAGTTTACAGTTATTTCCTATAACCTATTTCTGAAACTACAAATGATGGAGAAGTTCCCAGTTTCTTTTTCATCCCCCACCCCTCAATTCTGATGGTAGCAGGGGGACAAAAAGGAATGGGATGCTTGACTTTGAGAAGCTGGAGTGGCCCTCCGTATCCACAGGTTCCACATTCGAGGATCCAGCCAACCTCCTGATGGAAGATATTTGGGGGAAAAGTTCCACAAAGTTTAAAAAAGCAAAACTTGAATTTGTTGCTCTCAGGCAACTATTTACATAGCATTTATTTCGGATTTACAACTATTCACATAGCATTTACATTGTATTAAGTATTATAAGTAATCCAGAGATTATTTAAAGTATACAGGAAGATGTGCTTAGGTTATATGCAAACACTACACCATTTTATATAGGGAACTTGAGCCTCTCGGATTTTGATATCTGAGGGGGGGTCCTGGAATCAATCCCCTGAGGATATCGAGGGACTTATTGTACCTACAGATCTTTAGTACGTTAAGTGTTTGAGTTTATCCTTTTTTCCCCATGACTTAATTGCCCAATTTTTTTACCTGCAATACTTTTGCTCATAGATAAAATACGCTATTTTTATCTACAATACATAGGGTATATGCTTTGAAAAGAAATTCCTTCCTGTGTTGGCATTTTTTACCTGGTTGCTTATGTACTATATAAGTGAACTGTTAGCAGTTAACAGTGTGACAATATCAGTTGCAGCATCAAGCAAATGGCTGGAGGGTATTCGAAAATGGTATTACAATGCTGCCGGGTTCAATAAACTGGGTGAGTATTTGTGCTTTCTTCTGTTTTTTTTTTTCTTTTTCTGAGAGTAGTGCTTTTTTTTTTTTTTTTTGAGAGTTGTGCTTTTGCAAGAGTTATGGATCCCAAAAATACGTTAACTAATTGCACCTGTGTGCACTAGAAATCTTAAAATTAGGTCACATTTTATTGTTAAATCCATTTCCTTTTTATTATTATGAGAAGAGAGGGATGGAATTGTCTCAAATGTATGAGCTGGAAATGATTTATGTTCTTGAAATATGGTAGCAGAACATTTTCCTTATTATATGTTCCCTCTCTCAACTCCTCCGCTTATCATTTTAAAATTTAAGTTGTATGAACTTTGAAAGTAGAGATTTTTCAAATGTTAAAATTGTCTGACATCTTTACAATTATTTGATGCCTGAACTATTTTTTAGAACTTCATACTTTGCCATGAACTTCATCTTTTGTAATTGAAGCGTGAGGGAAGCATCATTAAATGTTACTGGTTCCTTAGTACACTATCATTTTTAGCTTCTTTAATACCTTGATCTCAGAATTAAAGTATAAGAAAGTAGAGATATAGTCTATTGATATGTGTTTAAAAACAAAGTAGACATTTTAAATGATTTTAAAATTGCTATAGATAAAACGTGAATTTTGTGGCAGTAGATTTTAAAAGACTCATATTGTTTCCATAGTACCATTTAAGAAATAATCCATTAAATAACCCATTATTGTGTGTGAAATGAATTGAGTTTCCATGATACCTAACTCTTCATATTACCACCCAAGTTAAGTTAATGACTTAGGTTATAAGTCATAATTTTACTCATTTTTTAGAAATTCCTTATTTTTGAGATGCATATTCAATCTTACTCTCTTGTTTTTTATCATAGGCTTAATGCGAGATGATACAATATATGAGAATGACGATGTAAAAGAAGCCATAAAAAGGCTTCCTGAGAACGTTTATAATGAGAGGGTGTTTCGCATTAAGAGAGCACTGGACCTGACCATGACCCAGCAGATCTTGCCTAAAGAGCAGTGGACAAAATATGAGGAGGTAGAACAGCTCTTTTGTATCTGATAATGTTGGCCATGAAGGATTGAGTATTAGAAACAGAGAACACATTCCTTTGTATAGTGCTTTAGAGTTCTTAAAGTTGTGTCAAATCAAAATCCTTATGACAGTCTGGTGAGGTTAGTAGAGCAAGTGTTAGTTCCATTTTAGAGGTAAACACATTGAGACTTAGAGATGAAGTGACTTCCAGAATCATTAAGCAGGCCGCTGACATAGAGATCCAGGACTAGAATCCAGGTCTTCTGCCTCCCAGGCCATTGTTCTCCCTCTACACTCTGCTTTCTGCTCGGATGAAAAAATGGTGGTGTTCATGTGATCGGCCCATTGAGTGGCCTTCTGGCTCCTGGGAAGGACGCTGTGAAGCAAACCCTCACCCCTGAACTGCATTGTAGACTCATTCCTTTTTCTTTTCTGACAGTCTTCTCTCTAATAACCTATCAGAGTAGCTTATTACAGTATCTTTATGGGTTTTTACATTTTAGAAAAGCAGGCAATTTTTGGTCTGCTTGAGAATATATTTTCTTAAGTTGGAAATTAATTTTGATAGATTTCTTTTGTTGTTTAAGACCTATTGAGTATTGGGGGTATATCAGTATGTAATGGTAGCATATAATATTTTTCTTTTATTCATTCTTTAGGATAAATTCTACCTTGAACCATATCTGAAAGAGGTTATTCGGGAAAGAAAAGAGAGAGAAGAATGGGCAAAGAAATAATCATGTAGTCTAAATCTGGATGCAGCTATCCTGAAGTATTTTTATGAAGTTGGTTAAACCTGAAATGTCCAATGTAGAACTATCTGGGCTGTAAATGTATTACTTTAAATAAATCTCTATTATAATTGTTGGAGTTTTGGAATTCTAAACCTTATTCTGAATAACTACTGTATTTACTTATCTGTTACAGTTTTTTCCAAACTTGTGAGATATTTTTTCATTTAGTGGTTAACTGCCTCCTGGGGCCCAGAGAAGCCACTTGAATCAGTTTAAGTAGAATGGTCACATCTGGATTGTTAGCAAGATACTTAGAAGCCCCAACAGGGCCTCCCTTGCAAGGATGGAATAGAGCAAGAAACAAGCACCAGTGAGTTTATTTTACCTGAAGCAAACAGCACAAGCAGATTGGCTCTCAGACTTCAAAAGTTACTGAATGAAAGGAGAGAGGATTCACCCCTTAGTTTGCTATGATTGGGAAACAGCCTTTTTTCAACCACTGTTGTCCAAATATAATTGCTTTTGCATCCTATCTTTTAAAAAAATATTATGTATACAGCCCCAATATGAGTCTGTATAAGTTATATATATGTGCTCCTGTGCTAATATGTGTATTAGAAAATAAAAAACAGACATTAGAAAAATAGTCAAAAATATAAAGACAGATCATACTTTCTTCCCAGATCCCAGTGACTTTCCACTTTGGAAATGATTATTAAAGTCTATAATAAGCGTTGGATAGTAATATTTAAAAGCTTTAAGGCTATAGTCTAATTTTTTAATATAAATTAGAACCATTCAATAACGTCATCATTCCCACCCCTAAATTCTGAAAAGGTTTTTTTGGTGGAAGCGAGAACATGGAACCACAGCGAGTGGGGGAGGAGCTGTGTGGAACCTGCAGTCCATATGGTGTCCCACAAGCCACTGCTGTGTGTGGTGCGGACGTCTGATTGGGGTCTTACCTCGAAGAACAAAGCAACAGAATGTGAAAAACAAGTTTTGTGTTATAGAGAGATACTGCAGGTTCAGTTCTAGACCACCCCAATAAAGGAAATACCAAAATAAAGTGAGCCACTTGAAGTTTTTTGTTTCCCATTGCATATAAAAGTTACGTTTATAACTGTGCGATTAAGTGTACAGTAGCATTGTGTCTAAAAAACCAATGTATACCTTCAGCAAGTTGTAATAACATCAAAAATCACTGATCACCATAACAAGCACAATAATAATAATAAAGTTTGAAATATTTCGAGAACTGCCAAAATGTGAGAGAGACATGAAGTTCCAAATGCTGTTGGGAAAATGGCGCCAATAGACTTGCTGGATACAGGGCTGCCGTAAACCTTCAATTTGTAAAAAACACGATATCTGTGAAGCCCAATAAAAGGAGGTATGCCTGTAGTTAAAATTCCTAAAACAGAATCAAAAGCGGGTGTGTACATTTGGCATGTATTTTTTCCACGGAGTGTGATAAGATTTTGACAAACACGTGTGACTTTCAACGTGTACATAGTGTCTTTAAAAGTTTGCTAAAATATTAGGAAGCCTCATTAAATTCCCTAAGACCTATCTTCTCTTTGATACTCGAAACATCTGTCCTGAGGTCATTCTTGTCAGTTTTTCGGGGTCTGTCCAAGTTGCCTAGATCCTCATTTGATCATGATTTTGATCATGATAAGAGCAGTTCGTTAACATGTTCAGTATTTTTGTAAGATTTGTGATTTTACTTTGTAATCTGAATTACACTTTTGGAGCAGTGTTGCAAATCACAGAGAAACAGGAAGATGTAGGTAGATGCTCATGTTAAGGGCCTGTTCGGTTAAGGGTCTGTTGATTGACTTCTGTCGTGATGCTTCCCTATTAGACCTAACTAGGTAACTAAGATACATTCTCAGACAACCAAGGACCTCCCAGTGTTTCAGTGCTCCAATTTCTTTTCTCAGATCTTTTCAAATAAATTCAAATGAATCCCATACATTGCTGGTGGCTCATCATCCTGTAGACAGAATAGTAGAATTAGTCAGAGCCAACTCTGGGTTAGACGGCCCAGATCTGAATCCATTCACTTACCGGGTAATTTTAGGAATATGGTTTAACCTCTCTGTGGCTCAGTTTCCTCAGCCCTAAAATAGGGCTAATGATAACCTACTTTAAGGGTTGTTGTGAAAATTAACTGACTTCATTGTATGTCAAGCTCTTAGAACAGTTCTTGGCACACGGTAAGCACTATTCTGACTTACTAAAAGATTCAGTAATAAGAATAAAAACTGGGCCAAAGCCCCAAATTCCTATAGCCATAATAATTCTCTATTCACAAATGATGGTATCTTGTTAATATAGGCATCCCCACTGCGTGACTTTGAAAATAACCAAAATAGAATTCAAAGGTTAGGTAAGCATAAAACCTTAACCAAATCCTTGACAGCCTGGTGGGTGAAATGCAAATGGGTTTACCCATTTGAGCGACGTGAATATTAGGAACCACAGTCACAGAGATGAATACAGTTAAAGGGTGAATGAGACGATACAACAGGAAAAGGTCCCTTTATTAGAATGAGGTACTAAATTCAGCCACTAGGTGGTGATACACTACAACTTTCCTACTTAGAGGTGCACTGCACCAGCACTTCTGTAGATTTGTCCATTCTCTGCCCCCACCAACTCCTTCCCTTTCATTTTTCAAGTTGACAACACCTTAGAGGTTTATGGCCATCAGGAGGATTTACTACTAAGCTATATACTGATGTAATGAAATCTAATATATGCTGTGCAATGAATTATGAGATGTTATTTAGTTTCAGGATTTTATTACTTCAATCGGTTTTGACCGTATTTCCTTTTATATGATTGCTCACTCTTTAAACATACCAGATGACTGTATAAGGAACACCTAATAAAGCCTATAGATGTTAAAATATATATGTTTTAACTTATTTGCCATAATTTGTTTAAATTCTGGTTATATTGGTATTCATATTAAAAGCCATAACATGTTAGAATCTGAGATCTCAGGTCGGATGGTGCCTCTGAATTATATTTTGCTAAGAAATTTCATTGTATGTATTAACAATTGAGCAGGGAAGAAGAACTGAATCATTACAAGGTGGTTAATTTTTAGCATAGATTCCAGAAAGCTTGTTAATATTTGAGTGGCTTATGTATTATGGCAAACTATTTTAAATGTTATTCTGGGTTCTGACTATATCTCTCCTACAGTTGAAAGAATGTATTATTTGTTTAACTTTGTATTTTAATACATTTGCCTATTTTTGCATAAAATGCCAAAAATGTAATTTCAAAATAAATCCCTGTGAAACTTCTGGTAACATTATTCAATTGAATCATCGTTGTATTAGTATTCTAACTATTTTAAAGAAAATTTTATACATATATATGAAATTGTATTTATAAGTCAAACCAAAAAAAAGATAATTATTTGTTTTACAAGAGTCAGCTTTTAATTCCTTTCTTATGCATGCATTTAAAGTATGGTTTGCCACTAAACTAGAAACTCAGATCTGATGCCAACACTTTAGGCAAGTCATCCTTTAAAGGCTTGGGCTCCTCAGCTATAAAATGAAGTGGTTTATGAAATGAGTCGTTATTTCAGGACCAAAACATCCTGGGTCTGTATTTTTAATTTATGCAGTTATTGTTAGGATGGAGTATCAACTTTGTAACAGGCACTGTTCATATGTGGTCCCTTTTTTTTTTTTTTTGAGGTACGCGGGCCTCTCACTGTTGTGGCCTCTCCCATTGCGGAGCACAGGCTCCGCGGTCATGGCTCACGGGCCCAGCCGCTCCGCGGCATGTGGGATCTTCCCGGACCGGGGCACGAACCCGTGTCCCCTGCATCGGCAGGTGGACTCTCAACAACTGTGCCACCAGGGAAGCCCCATATGTGGTCCCTTTTAATCCTCCCTGCAACCTTCTGGAATAGATATAATTACACGCATTGTACGGAATAAGAAACTGGGCTTGTTCATTATATGTATATTTTTTGGTGTGTGCTTTTTATGTTTCATGCTAGGCAGAAGCTAGGTGAAGGATAGGGTTTCTGAACATTGGCGCTATTGACATTTGGGCTGGATAGTTCTTTGTTTTGGCGGCTTTCCTATACATTGTAGGGTGTTTAGCAGCATCCTGGTTTTCCCCCAGTTACGACTGTCAAAAATGTCTCCAGACATTTTTGGCTAAATGTCCCCCCTGGGGGACAGAATTGCCTCCAGTTGAAAACCACCAGTACAGGGGATACAGAGTGAGAAACCAAGATGGTGGAGAGTGATATGTAAATAGGTATATAAACATGTAAATATATGTAAACAAATGTGTAAATTATCTGTAAGCCTATATACACCGGGTGTTATGGAAACATGGAGAAGGGAAAACTAACTCAACTTGGCAGGTGATCAGAGAAGACCCTCTGACTACTTAGCTAATTCCAAAAGTAAGCAAAGCCTGCCAAGCCAAGCCGAGGGAAATCAACAGGAAGTGCTCAGAGGCAGGGAAGCGCAGGCATATGCCTGGGGAAGAATGGGTCGTTTCACATTGATGGAGTGGCAGATGTCAGCTGGGAGGTGGGGAAGTGAAACTTGGAAGGTATATGCCACATTGAGATGCTGTGAGCAGGAAAGTGTTTGAATAGATTCTAGCAAGTAAAAATTCCCAGAATTTTCAAGTTGGGTTAAGGGAGATTCATTTTAAAGTTTCTCAATACTGAGCTGCCAATTTGCTTTTCAAGACTAATAATTTATACTCCTCTAGGCAATTCACGAGGGCTCTTTTCAATGCACCCCTGCCTGCACTGAGTATTCTCATTAAGAATCTTTGTGAGTTTGGTTGGAGAAAGGGTTTCTTGTTTAAATTTGCATTTCTTGGACTGAGTAGTTAAACATTTTTCCATATGCTGTTATCAGGTTGTTTTTCCTCCTTAATCAATCTTGTTCATGTCCTTTGCCTATGTGTCTATTTTTATTTTCACAGCATTTTCCTTATTTGTTTAGTTTTCTTCTTAGTTCCTCCCTCTCCCCCCAATTTGGGTCAGTTCTTATCTATTTGTATAAGACCTTTATATATTTAGACAGTACTCCTTTTACTTAAACTTGCTGAAATGATATTTTCTTATTTCGTTGTTTGAATTTTGTTTTGGTTATTTTTTGACGCCTTTTCAACTTTGTTCATGGTGGTTTTTGTCAAATGGAAGTTTCCAATTTTTATGTATTACAATCAGTCTTCTCCTCTGTGATTTTGCCTTTGAGGTCATGTTTGAGAAGTCCTCCCTTTACTCCGTGGTTATATAAATATCCAGCGAGGTTTTCATCCAGTACTTTTAGCTCTAAGAAGTAAAACCATAAATCTTTAATCCTTGTGGAATTAGGTATATGGCGTGAGCAAAGTCTATTTTTGAGAGATACTAGGAGGTCCAGTTGGCAAGGCTGGTTGAGGGCGTGTAGGGCGTGGAGGTGGGAAGTAGAGAGGAAGGTGAGGAGGGGACCCACTAAGGGGGTTCCCTTGAGGATGCAGGCTGGTGATCAGCCCCTTCTGTGGGCTTGTCGTTCTGTCAGATTGTTCGCTGTGCTGGGCATTCCAGATCCACTCTCTGCACACCTCCATCCCACTCTGAGCCCCAGGGGCTGACCTGTATGGATTGCATCAACGGACACCCTTGCCCTCTGGCTTCCGGCTTGGGCTTGGCCAATGGGAATTCACCTGCAGAAGAGGGCAGGCAAGCAGAGAGACTAGGGTATGTATTCCCCCAGCCCACCCCAGCTACAGGTTGGCAGTCCCTCTCAGGACTCCTGCAGCGTTCTCCCTCCCACACCCATAACCCTGCCTGCCCTTTGTTAGTAGTTCTTTCGTTGAATGTTCCTTGGTTGCAGGAACCTGAAGGCAACCCAGGACCTTGACTCACACACACAGAGCTGGGCTCCACCCCTCAACCCTAGGTAGTTGGGGGTTTCCCATGGGAGCACCAAGGGCTGCGGAACTGGTTTGTGGTTTGTCCCTGGGAAACCTTACAAGCTTGCTTCTTTGAGGCTGGCTAATTCACGGCCCAGAGTCAGCCTCCAACTGTCGAAGGCAGTGTCTCCCACCACCCCCACTTCTCTGCCTCTACGCCTGATGGATCTGCTTCCAATCAGAGACTTGCTCTCCGACACAATTTAATTCAGGGAAATGCCAGTGCTGAAAAGATGCTGTATGACAGAAAACAGAAGGTTCGCCCATCCTGACATACTGCTGCACTGTCATTCTGGGCAAGCTCTTTCCTCTTGTTTAACTCCCTCTTCTCCAAACGCACTCTGCAAAAGTCTACGTCTGATCTTTGTCTCTCCTGTTCCCTGTCTCCTGGGATGCCACTCGCAACCCTCACCATTCTCTCCTCTTGCCCGTATTCTAGCTTTACTTTAAGGCAAAAATTAAATTCTACTTACTTGGAGAAGCCCTCTCTGATCCCCAGACACTTGCCATTTTCTATTTTCTTGGAATTCTGAAGCATTACTGCTTCAAAAAATCATTCTGTTACTTAACAATAGCTAATACTATTTACCTAGTGTTCATTATGTGCCATGTGTGGTCTTGTTATTCCTTAAAAAACTCTTCAGGGCTTCCCTGGTGGTGCAGTGGTTGAGAGTCCGCCTGCCGATGCAGGGGACACGGGTTCGTGCCCCGGTCCGGGAGGATCCCACATACCACGGAGCGGCTGGGCCCGTGAGCCATGGCCGCTGAGCCTGCACGTCCGGAGCCTGTGCTCCGCAATGGGAGAGGCCCCAATGGTGAGAGGCCCAAGTACCACAAAAAAAAAAAAAAAAGAAAACCTCTTCAAGGTGGGTATGATTATCCGCTTTTCATATAGGCTCAGAGAGAGTGGGTAACTGCTACAAGATCACAGTTAGCAAGTGAGCAAACTGAAATTTAAATTCCATCTGCCTTTATATTGCTCTGTTGTCTTTTCAGCATATGCCATCTCATACTTACCATCTTTATGTTTACAAATTCAATTTCATTTTGTACTCATCTTTTGCTTATATTTTTCTTTTTCAACTCTACCAGTTATCTATCTTTGGTTTGAAAAGTAGTGTAATCATCCTTTCTCTGAGGAGGTGACATTTGAACTATACCCTGAATGTTGGAGAGGAGCCACCAGGTGAAGCCACCCTGGTTCTCAAGCTGGGCTGTTCAGGGAATCACCTGGGAAGCTTAAAAACAAACAACCCAAACCGAAACCACTTTGGTGCCTGGGTACCACTCTGGAGATTCTGAATTGATGCCTGGGTACCACTCTGGAGATTCTGAATTGATTGGCTTGGGATGCGGCCTGGAATGCAGATGGTTTTACTGTGTGACTAAGGCTGAAAAACATTGGTCAAGGGAAGAACATTCCCAGCTGAGAAAACATCAAGTGCAAAGGATTTGTGGTGGCAGTGAGCGTGAGTGGGGAGCAGCGAGGGGACACTGATGGAGAAGGCCATCCTGCTGAATCCGAATGGAGGAGGGAGAATGCAAACTCCAAGATCAGAAAGGCAGGCACAGCCCCCCATGGAGGGCATTTTATCCTGGGGAATAAGTTTGAATTTTATGTAAATGAAACTGGAAGGCCTGAAGGGTTTTGAGCAGAGCAGTGAACTATGATTTTGAAGCAAGTACTATGTATAAAACTACCTCATTCTTTTTAAGGAAAGCATAGCCCTCCAGATTATGTATATCCCATAATTTATTCAACCACTTTCCAGTTGATTGACATTTGGGTTGCTTCCAATGGAATGCTATTACAAATAGAGCTGCAGTGAAAATCCTCGTGCACTTGTGCTCTTGCATTTTTGTAGGATAGAGTCCAAAGGCTTAAAAAATTTAGACAGGGAACACTGTGGTGGGGAGGGGAAAAAATCCTTTAAAACTCCGTATCATGCAAGGGAGAGAGATCTCTTAAGCCCAAGTGTCTCAAATGTGTGTTCCACACCAGCCTGGTTAAAGCCAGGTTTAGCAGACCATCAAGATTTTGCAAACAGCCACTGAAGTGTCCTACAATGATACTGAAGTGTAAGAAACATGGACACGCCCAGCGTTACTGAAACGGACATTTCATTTTCCCTTAGGTTTTAATAATATCATAAATTGATTACATTCGCTCTGCTTTCAGTCCTATCCAAGTGATTTAGCTAAAATATTGTATGTTTAGTATTTCATGTTCACATGAAAGTCAGTTTTTAAAACTCCTGTCATAAATCAGAACAGAATTTCCCTTTCAGATAAGTATACCATTTTTTATAATTTCCATTGTCTATACAAAAGGAGCATAATACAAAATGTTTCTCCATCAATTCAAATCTTTTCTTTTTTTTTTTTTAACTTCTCAAGGCGTTTTCACCTTTCTGACACATTTGTGTACAAAAAAGTTCTGATCTGTTCATTTCACTAACGTTTATTCATAGGTTGTGCTCGCTGCTGGGCTCCAAAGATAGAGCACACTCAACCCTCGTGCTTGTTGAGTTTGCAGTCTAGAGGGGGAGGTAGCCCAGCAGGTAGAGAGTCACAACTCAGGGTGAGCCGGGCTTCTTCAGGGAAAGCAGGGGATGATGTGGGAGCACAGAAGGTGGACCAAACACCATGCTGAGGGCTGGAGGGGGGTGATAAGCAACTGGAAAGGATTGTGGCTAAATTAAGCAGACATTTGTATTGGGAGACTATCATGAAATCAATGGAAGGTGTATGAGTTTCCTATTGCTGCTGTAACAAATCATGGCAAACCTAGCTTAAAACAGCCCAAATTTATCATCTTATCATTCTAGAGGTCAGAAGCCCATAAGTCTCAGAGAGCTAAAATCAAGGTGTCATCAGGGCTGGTTCCTTCTGGAGGTTCTGGGGGAGAATCTGTTCCTTTAATCTTGTAGCTTTTCAAGGCTGCCAGCATTGCCTGGTTCATGGCCACATCAGTCCAATCTCTGCTGCTACCAGCTCACAGCCTTCTCCTATCATTGACCCCCGCCTCCTCTTGTAAGAACCCCAGTGATTACATTGGGCCCACAGATAATCCAGGATAATCTGCCCATCTCAAGATTCCTTTTTTTTTTTTAGTTATTTCTGAGATATACATTTTAAAGTAATAACTAGAATTATGACTTATAACATTATACCAGAACATATAAGATTTTTAGAAATTTCATGTAATGTCTGAAACACTGCTGGGGGCGTCATCCTGGAGGAAGAGAGGCCTGGGCTGGAGGCCTGAGGAAGTTGTAAGCGTAACTCAGGTGAGTTCTTCTGTCCTTCTTCTTCAGGTAGCTCACTTAAGGACACTTGGGCCCTTTATCAGGCTGCCATTTTTTAAATTTTTATTTATTTATTTTTGGCTGCATTTTTGGTCTTCGGGGCTGCACGCAGGCTTTCTCTAGTTGCTACGAGCAGGGGCTACTCTTCCTTGAGGTGTGCGGGCTTCTCACTGTGGTGGCTTCTCTCATTGCGGAGCACGGGCTCTAGGCGCGTGGGCTTCAGTAGTTGTGGCATGCAGGCTCAGTAGTTGTAGTGCAGGGACTTAGTTGCTCTGTGACATAGGGGATCCTCCCAGACCAGGGATTGAAACCATGTCCCCTGCATTGGCAGGTGGATTCTTCACCACTGCGCCACCCGGCAAGCCCCAGGCTGCCATTTTCCAAAAGAACTTTACTAATAAAAGACTTGAAAAGAAATCAAAGACGCACAGTCTGTTCTAAAAGCATACCAGTAAAAAAACTAGAGTCACTTACACTTTAATACACTCCTGGTATTAACAAATACCAGGAGATTGACAAAATCTTTCCCAAAATTGACAAAATCTTTCCCAAAATGAAGAGATGCCAAGAGTCTTTCGAAGGACATACCATTTGGCCCAGTGATTCTGGGTCATCTCAGATACATCTCAGATTGAGGGGGAAAGGAAATAGACAAAAATGTAGAGATTTATGTATATGACTGTTAATTCCAGCATTGTTTATTGTAGCAAGTATGGGTAATATCACTGTCCAACAATGTGGGGGATGGCTGTTGGAATTTTATTCTTTCTTTACAAGTGATAGTCTCAAAGGATTCTTAAGGCTATGGCGTATTAAGAATATGTCTTGTTAACTAAAAGAAGGCAATTTCAAAACAAAATATATAATATGCTACCAACATTTTAAAAGCCATGTATATGCTTAGGGGGAAAAGAGGCACAGTAATTGTCCATAAATTTTCAGAGATTTAGGCCATGGACCCTCTGAAATCCATCCTAGGGTTCTAGATTTAGATACCCTGGACTAAAAGGGATATCGCTGGCTAATGGGTTTAGAGAAAATTTTAGTCTTTTTATGTGCACTTTTTCAAGTGTTTCAAATTTTCAGTGAATTGTTTTTATAATCTGAACATTTTCTTTTTAACTTAATGGCATTGGAAAAATTAAGCTGTGGTTTAGGAGAAAATAAGGAAGAAAAATGTGTATGCAGCACAAATTTTCTTAACCAGGGATGTGTGTGTTAGAACCACCTGGGGTGCTTTTTCCACAATATACACCTACCCCCCACCCCAGAGATTCTGATTCAGTATGAAAAAAAAAAATCCTCAGAATCATCGGGGCACCCCTGCTTAAGGGTCATCAATTTTAAATATGTATGTATTTCCTATATGAAAAAGCAAACTTCAAACCTCCCTCAGCAGTAATGCCTCTCTGTCTTCATTTCTTCATAATTAAGATATTTGATGATTCTCAGGTACTTAGCTTCATTTCTTCACCTCTCTTTTACTTCTTAATAGCATGCATCTCACCAGAAAGCACTATTCTAACTTAACTCTTGGAACTCTCTTACCCTTTAATATGTCTTGTGTCACTGTTATCATCTATAAAGTATTTTGGATCGTACTTGCTGGCAGAGCTCTCAGTATATAAGCCATTGCTCCTTTGCCACCATTTCAGTGATGTTCAGTACCCAACTAGGAAAAAGTTGTTTTGTAGTCCTTCCTTGGAAATTTGCCGACAGCGGAAAGACTAAGTCCTAATTGCCCTCCAAAGCAAGGGTCAAATTTTAATACCCTTAACTGGAAAATTGCAAGACTCAGTTACTTAACTTGGTGAGCAGAACTTGGCATAAAAGCGACACAATCAGATGCCTTTTCTCAGAGGGAGAGCTTTCTACTGGAAATTGATTGAGAAGATGAAGAACATGCTGACCCATTGGCTGGAACTTTTCTCCGGGGTTAGAGAGAGTCCCTTTATGTCTTTATTTTACTCATATATTTACAGCACAAATGGGTGAGCCAAAAGAAGGAACAGACATTTTTGGGCAATGGTTCATCTTTCTTGTCCCCCAGTTGCTTTTCGTTCCAACCTGCATTGAAATTTTGATATAAGATTTTGTTGGTTAACTAACTCGGGTATCAAGACCTTAAAACATAGCTTAGCTCACTGACCCACATTTTAATCTTTTAATTGTTGAGACTGTTATCTGAAGATCAGGAAAAAGTAAGAAAATCGATTTGCCGATGAACAACTGTTTCAAATTATGACTTGGTTGACTTTAAAAACAAAATATCAACATTAGACCTTAACACTTCAACTTGGAACTTGGTCCTGGGGCTTGACTGAATTTATAACCTTAATTCCATAGCTTCATCATTCCTAGGAGAAAAGGGTCTATGGACTTGGGTCCAGAGATTTCAGATAGGGGTTTGAGAGTAGGGAGATCGATGAAGGCAACCGTTTAAATATTTGAAGAGAGTCTTTCACTAGACAAACAAATTTGTTTTTTAAATGTAGGGGTTGTGACTGAGTTAAACAAAAATAGAGATATAGTATTTTTAGGTTTCTCTCTGATAGTTTGGAACATCTTTAAATTCATCTTGACACAGTATTATCTTTACTCTGGAAGCTTTACTTCCTTTCGGTAATGAAAATACTGGCGATAACTACAAATTGTAGCCACCTCTGCTGTGAGTCAGAATCTAGAGACACCGTGTGAGGTTTGGACACACTGGAAGTTTCGGGAAGAAGGTACAGGTGGACCTTGATTACATGGAGCAATCTGGGAAAATCTGAGTAACTGAATTCAACAATTCTAGCTGATTACTTCTAGATTCTAGGTAGTGGAATATTGGGGAGACAGTATAGTGGCACAGTGACTACAATGGGTCAATTAATTAAACTTTCTGGCTGCATGAGGGTTGGGTACATGTGCTCATCTGTGAGGCCGAGCTCTCTCTGAGCTCGGTTCAGGCCTGTGCATTTTCTCTGTGTGTGTGTGTGTGTGTGTGTGTGTGTGTAATTTTTAATGGTGCTGATGAAGACTTATAGGATGGCATCTGCTATGGACCAAAGGTTTGTGTCCCCCCAAAATCCGTACGTTGAAACACTAATTCCCCCACGAATTCCATATGTGATGGTATATGGAGATGAGTATATGGATGGTATCTGGAGATGAAGCCTTTGGAAGGTAATTAAGTCATGAGGGTGGAGCCATCTTGATGGGATTAGTTCCTTGATACGAAAAGATACTAGAGAGCTTACTTCCTCTTTTTCAGCTCTCTGCCATGTGACGATACAAGAAAATAGCCATGTACAAACCAAGAAGTGATTTCTCACCAGACGCTGTCCTTCTGGTACCTTGGTCTTGGACATCCTGTCTGTGAGAAATAAGTGTTTATGGTCCAAGCCTCTCTATGTCTGTGTATACTATTATAGCAGCCCGAGCTGACTAAGACCACAGCCAAGAGACCTTTAGGTTGTATTATGAGCAGCAGGCTGTTTATTTTCTAGTTCACATATCTTTGGTGGGTCGCTGGTTGACATACAAACTTTGCTGGCTTTGCCTTCTCTCCCACCAGGGTGAGCATCCGTCAGCAACAGTGCAGTGGCGAGGCACCTCTCAGCCCTCTCTGAGTGCTTGGTTGACGTCCTGGCATGCAGGGGCCCTGCACCTGGCTCACCACGGTGATGCCTGTGTTCTTGTCCGGTCCGAGGAATCAGGGCTGCCGCTGTCCTCTCCTTGTGTGCTTCTCTTTGCCCTTCCAGGCAACCCTGATTTGCTGCCCTTTATTCATGGGAATAAGTGAGTGTGTATGGGAGTGCTTGGGGGAGTGTTGTCCAGGACACTTGGCAACCTGATTTGCTGCCCTTTATTCATGGGAATAAGTGAGTGTGTGTGGGAGTGCTTGGGGGAGTGTTGTCCAGGACACTTGGCCACTGGTCACGTACCTTTACTCAGGAGACAGGCCAGGCCTGTGTGGGGTGCTGAAAGAGCATGGGCTCTGATGTTAGACTGCCTGCGTTCAAGTTCCAGCTTTGTGACCCGAGAGCAGTTGCTAAGGCTCTCTGTGCCTCTGTCTCCCCATCTATAAAAAGTGGGATGATGATAATATTACTCATCTCATAAGATTGTATGAGAAGTAGGTAAACGTGAAGGACAGTGCTTGGCACTTAGTAAGCACTTAATACATGCTGCCTATTATGATTTCACAGGTGTTGACACAAAACTACTTACCTTGGCCTTTCCGTTTCCAGCGCGGAAACAGATTCTTCTCCACGTTTAGACTCTTTTGTTTTTATGTGAGGGGAGGTGACAATAGTGGGAAGAGAAAAAGGGCTTATTTTACTGACCTGGAGTAAAGCAGCTGCAGGGGCCCATGACCGGGGAGCAATGCCAGGAAAGGAGATCTGGGTCCCAAGAAGTTGATACCAAGTCTCCCAGATTGGCCAGCTGGTCTGTGGATATCTAGGCCCCTGCCCGCTCCCATGTACCCTTACGTTCTTGCCCTTCTATGGGTGTGACTGCCTGTGAGTAGCTGAGGATGAAAAAAACAGGGAGAAGAGGCAGGGGTCAGTTTGGGTGTTTATTAACTAAAGAACAGATCTTGACCTATCTATGGGTTCTACGTATTCCTTCTACCTGCACATCCATCCTGCCTTCCCCTCCCCCGCCTAGCCGCTGGTACCAAACTATCAACAAAGGATTGCTTGTATGTTGGGTTTTTAAGGAAAGAAAAGTCCTAGATTCGCACATTTGTAAAGAAAAAATTATCTGGCCCATATCTTTGCCTGCCGTTGTCAACAGCAGATCAGTGGCTTCCAAAGTTTCCCCAACCACAAAAAGCTGACCTTCCCAGCTCCAGCTTTCCGAGTAAGGTGAGACTGACCTCAGAGTTTTGTATTTATCATTGGATTTTGCCAAACAAGCCAGCTTAACGAAAAACATGGAATTGAGACCATCTTCACAGGCCAAAACCTGAACAGTAACGAGAACAGAAACTTGGCGATTGGGGCTCCATTTGTTCCTGAAATCCTTCTCTTGTCCTCTCCCTCCCTTCCCCCAGGAGTGTTTAAACCGTTGAATAAAGATTTCATTCAAAGGGAACTGATTGGCTCTCCCACAAAGCGGGTGGGAGATGCGTCATCTGGCGTCAGCAGCCTCACCGAGGGGAGGAAGGTGGTATTACTGGCACCTTTTATGTCAGGAGATCAGCTTTCCCTTTTGGCTGACAGTGTTTTGTTATTAGAGTTTGTTTAAAGCTGGAGTCCTTAGGGTCCCTTTCTGAATAACACTATCAGCATCTTTCTAAGCAGCAAAAGATGTTTCTTTCCCTACTTCAGATCTGGCCTTAAAAAAACCAGAGCCTATCTGTTGGCTTGTTTTGGTCTTTTAGACAACAGAGTTTTCAGACTTTCTGAAGTTTTAGAAATTTCACCTTAAAAATAATGAGAACCTTGATTAAAAGACATTTCAAAGATATAAGGCAAATATTCATGGAGCACAAAGTACAGCTCTCTGTAGACAATAATCTACGTTAAAAAGGGACCCTAAGAGTGATAACTTAATAAAATATTAGGGTGGTAAGTTTGGAGATGGAGGTTAAGGGGCTGTAATAAAATTCTTTATTTTGTTTATTGCGATTTTATTGCTATGCTGTTGCCCCCCAGGGAACTGTGAGGAATATGGAGAGAGATGGAAAACAGGTATGACTTTGGAGTTGTAAGTTTTAGCAGGTGGTGGGATGGCGGTGTCTTTAGCTGGAAAAGAAGGAATCGATTTGGGGATAGAGGATGGTAATAATATATTGGACGCGTTGAGTTTATGTGCCTGGATGACATCCTCCACCCAAACATAGACTCCGTGGAGACAGCAAGATGTCTCGTGTATGTTTGTATCTAGAACACTTATTACCCAATAAATGTCTGATAAATAGTTGAATTAATGAATTAATGATGTCACGTGGAAATGTTTACCACACAGGTGGGAAAGTAAATCTGATGCTCCAGGGAAGACAGGGATCTAATGATCCTGAGAAAATCCACAGAGACATTACAATTGGAGCCCTGGGAGCAGGTACATTGGTGAGTGAGTGAGTGAGGCGAGAATGGTGCCGAGAACAGATCTGGGGGATTGCTTATGTTTCCCTAGGGTCAGCCCCCTGGGCATTTCTAAACCTTCCAGACCACTAGGGCTGTGGTTGGCCTTTCACAATTGCTAGACTAATCTGGATAGAAGTCTGAGGACTAGAGGGACATGAGAAGTGTACGGTCTCTCCTACAAAATAGCTGCATCAGGAGGTATGTTACAATGGAAAAAGCAAGTCTCAGAGGATGCCACACACGTTCGTTAGCAGGTGCAGAAAACGTCACACATTCAACATTTTCTTTTAAGTTTGGTGGCGTCCTAGATGTCCAGCAATACTTGGCATGTAATGTTCTCTTGAGGCAGATGTGACAAGGGTGGGGAATCAGCTTCTAGGCTACTAGGATGACCCCTCCTTGCAGAAGGAACACACAGGACCGAGTGGAGCCCAAGGCCTAGGGAGCCACGTGGTCTAAAATCAAGGGCCCATATTCTGTGCTGCCTTGGCCTCTTGTAAAATCAAGAGGGCCTTGAATGGCCTAACTGCAAGTTGCCCTTCCTGCTCTGCTCCAGTGGATAAGATCCCCCAGCCAAACAAACCTCCTTGTCGCAGGGCCCAGCACGATGGTGCTTATCCCTGAGTAGCGGGCTTCAGCTCCCTGCCGGCCCACGCAATTATTCCAAGAGGCCAACCACCTCCTCCCGAGAGAGCCAGGGGCCACTTCCCCGACTTGGTCCTACAAAGCCTGCCTCCCACTGTCCCTGGCTGTTCACTCTGTTCCTGAGTGCGATGCCCGCGTGGCCCCGTGTGGCATTCGGGGTCCTCCTCCCACGCTGTGAGCATATGTGACTAATACATTGCTGTCCGTCTTACCTGTCCAGTGTGGAGTGTCACCTGTTTGGTCATCTCCATAACCAATGGGGTGAATGGGGGTGATTGAGACAGGCCCCCCCAAAGGCATTCAGCTGCCGGATCCACCAGATTTGACATGCCCCTCACGCAAGGTGTGTGTACAGCATTTCAAGCCGATTCCCATATCTTCAGCACCACTCGTGTCCGTAGTAAGATATTCTATAACATTCGTAATGCTTGTTTACAAACCTGATTGTAGCATTGAAACTCCTGGTGCAGCTGTTTCTACTAATGTGCATGTAAAACTGTTTCTAGAGTATAGATACCTAATAGGGTCTTCTAAAGGCTAACTATATTTCTGACAGGGTATTCCCAGAGTGCTAGGTTACGTCTGTATCGCTGCCTTTGCTGAAATAGTCTAAATTATGTTACGGATGATGAGTGATTGTTTCCTTTCATACTGAAATCAATTGGCTTGAACTTCTTTTCATAAGGTCGGTACATTGGTTCGTCTTCTTCCAGATCTGTGGGGATTGGCTGGGTGGACTTACCTCTCTCCTAGTCAACTGCCCTCTCTGAATTTACAGTCTCTCTCTTTTTTTTTTTTTTTTGTGGTACGCGGGCCTCTCACTGTTGTGGCCTCTCCCGCTGCGGAGCACAGGCTCCGGACCCGCAGGCCCAGCGGCCGTGGCTCACGGGCCCAGCTGCTCCGCGGCATGTGGGATCTTCCCCGGACCGGGGCACGAACCCGTGTCCCCTGCATCGGCAGGCGGACTCTCAACCACTACGCCACCAGGGAAGCCCTACAGTCTCTTGTGTGTGTTCTCCCTTCCTCAAACCCTTGGCCACTTAGGGCACCACCCCTGTTCCCTCACTCCCCAGATCACCGCTGACGGTGAGTAACAGACATCGCTGAAGACGTAAAGTAAGGACAGGCCATTCACCTAAACTGAATACTAACGGGGTTGCCAGATTTAGCAAATAAAACTATAAGACTCAATTAAATTTGTTTCAGATAAACAATGAGAAATTGTTTAGTATAAACGTGTCCCCAGTATTGTGTGGTAACCTGTATTTTATCTGTCAGTCCTAAATGCTAACCCTAAACACTAAATCCTAAAAAAAAAACCCATCACTTCTTACTCCAACAAACAGAAATTACCCCCTGAGTAGCTTTTCCCTTTTGCCAGCCGAGGAGCATCATCTTGTCAGAGATGAACACATGGCGTGAGGTGAGAGCAGGCGGCAGGCTGGGCACTGGGCGATGGTGGGTGAAGGGGTGAGGAAGGTGAAAGAAGCCACCAGCCTGGGCTTTGTGACTTTTGCAAAAGCAATTCCAGCAGGTGTCGGGAGGAGAATGATTTGAAGTGATGAAAAAAAGACCAGGAGAGACTTTTTTAAAGTTTGGCAGTGAAGTGGCGAGTGGATACGAACTTGAAGGGGATGGAAAACCTCAGAATTAAAAAAAAAAAATTGAATGGGTTTATATGTTTTTGTGGGCAGAAGAGAAGGCGCCACTAAAGATAGGCAGATTAAAGATGTCAGAGAGGGCTTCTCTGGTGGCGCAGTGGTTGAGAGTCTGCCTGCCGATGCAGGGGACACGGGTTCGTGCCCGCGTCCGGGAAGATCCCACATGACGTGGAGCGGCTGGTCCTGTGAGCCATGGCCGCTGAGCCTGCGCGTCCGGAGACTGTGCTCCACAACGGGAGAGGCCACAACAGTGAGAGGCCCGCGTACCACAAAAAAAAAAAAGATGTCAGAGAGGAGTGAAGTACGGATCAAGCATTTAAGAAGAGGGGAACCCTTTCTTTTGTCAGCTGTCTGATGGAGAAGTAGTGTTATGGGCTGAATTGTGTGCCCCCAAATTCACACGTTGCAGTCCTCCACCCCAGTGCCTCAGAATGTGACTGTATTTGGAGACAGGGCCTCTAAAGAGGTAATTAAGATAAAATGAGGTCCTATGGGAGGACCCTAATCCAATATGACTGAGTGTCCTTATAAGAAAAGGAAGTTAGGACACAGACACACACGGCAGGAAGGTCATGTGAAGACACAGCGAGGGGACAGCCATCTACAAGCCAAGGAGAGCGGCCTCAGAAGAAACCAACACTGACCATATCTTGGTTTCAGACTTCCAGTCTCCAGAACTGTGAGAGCATAAACTGCTGATGTTTAAGCCACACAGTCTGTGGTGCTTTGTTATGGCAGCCCTAGCAAACGAATACAGCGGTATTTGTAGTCACTGTGCACACAGGCCTTGGGGTCAGACAGGGTAGGTTTGAACCCAGGCAGGGCTTCTTTCTGGCTGTGTGATCTTAAGTGACCTTCTAAACTTGGAAGCCTCAGTTTCCCCCTCTGCAAAATGGGAATAACAGTTTGCGTCTTGTATTGTGAGAATTAAAATGAGGTAATGCATATAAGACCCTTAGCAAGTAGTTAAGTGCTTGATATTTCTTTCTTTTTTTTTTTTTTTGCGGTACGCGGGCCTCTCACTGTTGTGGCCTCTCCCGTTGTGGAGCACAGGCTCCGGACACGCAGGCTCAGCGGCCATGGCTCACGGGCCCAGCTGCTCTGCAGCATGTGGGATCTTCCCGGACCGGGGCACGAACCCGTATCCCCTGCATCGGCAGGCGGACTTTCAACCACTGCACCACCAGGGAAGCCCAGTGCTTGATATCTTATCCCTTCAACAAATATTTACTGAAAGACAATGTGCCAGACACTGTTCTAAGTGCTGGGAACATAGTGAATTAGAAGAAAACCCGTGTCCTCAGGTAGTTTTCATTCTGGTGAGGGAAGACAGACAATAAACAATTATGTAAAATTGATAATAAGTTAGATAAAATGGCAAAGTCTACAATATAAGTGCTGAGGAGAAAAAGTAAAGCAGGGAAGGGTTAAATGAAATGCTAGGGGGTATTTAAATTTTAGATAGGGTGACCAGGGAAGACCTCACTAAGAAGGTAACTTTTGAGTTAAAACTGAAGTGGAGGAAACAGCATTCTAGCAGAGGAAACGGCAAATGCAAAGGCACTGTGGCAGAAATTACCTTGGTCTACATAAAGCACAGCAAGGAGGCCAGTGAGTATAGAGAGGATCAAACAAGAGAAAGAGAACAAGAGATGAGTCCAGAGAGGAGACAAGGCCAGTCACGCAGGGCCCTATGGTGATTGAACGATGCCCCCCCCAAATATATGTCTATGTCTTAATCCCTGGAACCTGTGACTATTCCCTGTTACTTTATATGACAAAAATATGATTAAGCATCTCGAGAGGTGAAGTTTATCTTGGATTATCCAGGTGGACTCTGAATGCAATCACACGTATCCTTATAAGACAGACACACAGAGAAGGTGATGGAAAGACATAGCAAAGAGGGCATGAGTCACAGGCCAAGCCAAGGAATGCTGACAGGCACTGGAAGCTGGACGAGGCAAGGAATGCATTATCCCCTAGAGCTTCCAGAGGGAGTGCAGCCCTGACGATGCCTTGACTTCGACATCTGGCCTTCAGAACTGCGAGAGAATAAATTTCTGTCGTTTTTAAGCCACCAATTCATGGTAATTTGCTATGGAAGATCTAGGAAAGTAATATAGGCCTTAGAGGTCATATTAAGGAAGTTGACTTACCTTCTGAGTGATATGGGGGACCACTGGAGAGTTCTGAGTAGTAGAACAACATGATCGGACTTTTGTTTAAAAAATCACTTTGGGGACTATGTTGGAGTGTGAGGCACAAGGGACAGAAACAAGGGCATCAGTTAGGAGACAAGTGTTGGAGTTCAAGTGAGCTATGATGGTAGGTAGGGCCAGGGTAGCAGAGTGAAGGTGGGGAGAAGGGGCCAGATTCTGGATATATTTCAAAGGTAAAGCCAACAGGATCTCTGGTAGACCAGATGTATGGTGTGAGAGAAGGGAGGAGTCAAGGATGACTCCAAGATTTCTGTTTTGAGCCATTGGAAGAGTAGCGTTGCCGCTACTGAGATGGGGCAGACAGCAGTAGAAGCTGGTTTTGGTGGGTGAGGTGAAGGGCCAGTTAAGTGCTGTTTGGGATGTGTTATCTCTGAGATGCCTATTAGACTTCCAAATGGAGATACTGAGTAGCAGCTGACATATGGATTCGGAGTCCATGTGAGGGGTTCGGGCTGGCAATGTAACTGACAAGTCAACAGCACACAGGTTCTATTTAAAGCCAAGAAAAGTTAGCTCTTAAAAAGTGCAGGCAAGTGTTTGTTTCATTTCGTGTTGTTTCCTTTTAACTGACAGGACGACCACACTGCAAAGCCTTTATTGAGTCAAAGAAGCACAAGCAACTGCTTCTAGATGTCTGCACTCAAGCTTGGTTGGCTCCTGACATGTCCTTAGTTGACTCTGACCCCATGGACCACAACCACCAGGATAACGGCATCATCTGGCAATGGTGCTGACTACAGACTTAGGAAAACGCAAGATATTTAAAAATCAGTAACTATAAAAATCAGTCCAAGCTCCACTCCTCTTGCAAAATACCCCCAGTCTGCAAACAGTCCTCTCTGAACAGAGTTTGAACGAGAGCTCTGTCTGGAGTTGCATTCTTGCTTACACCCCAGAAGGGCACATCCCGAACAGCCACCTATAAGAAAAGGAAGCCTTTCACTGAGATCTGGGGAATGGAGTGTATTTGAAAATCCCTTGGTGTTTTTAAGCAATAAATTTAGGTTAAGTTTGAAAGAGCTGCACAGGCAAGTTAATTTTTCTGAGAAAGATGTGGCTCATTTGAAAGCAATAACAATGACTTTAGCCCCACCATCGTTGTACTTTATACAGCACTTTATATTCACAATCGGTTTCAAGGACTGTCGTGTTTCCTGTCATAATCACTTCCATTCTATTCCCTCCTGAAAGGAAAGCTGAAAATATCACTGACCTATGGGAAAAATACATTTAAAAATCAGAGGAAGAAAAATAACTTACTTAGAAAAAAGTTTTCTAAATTTTCCACTTTGATTTACTTCATGAATTACAAGACTGTATATGAGTCAGATATCCATTTGTTTGAAGGTAGCCGGTGTCTCAGGAGAGGCGAGGTGGAGGAGGGAATAGAGGTGTTGGTGTGAGAACTGGGTTCGAATCCCAACTCTGCCCTTCACTAGCTGTGACTCTAGTTGCATTCGCGCTCTGACACTGAGTCTCCTCCCCTCTCAGGTGGAGCCATACCAACTACCTTAGGAAGTTGTGAGGATGAAACAAAGCATTATACCCAGGGCACGTAGCAGAGACCTGTCACAGGGCAGACATTCGGGAAAGGCCAGTTGCTTTTCTGCACCACGTACCTCTGACTTGCATCAGAAATCAAGAAACAAGCTCATGACTTGTCATAGGCCGACCATTACTAGATGCTGGAGGTTAAAGAGTGCGTAAGACACATTCCTGGCTTTGAGGCTCTCACGGTCCTTCAGGGAAGTCCTTCCTCCCTTCCTTCCTTCCTTCCTTTCTTCCTTAACAGATATTTATTAAGTGGTTATTATGTGTCAGGCGCTGTTCTAAGAGAGCATAGATGAAATTCCTGTCCTCAAGGAGCTTACCTTTTACTGGAGGTGACAGTGATCACACAGACAAAGAAGTAGATAATGTCAGACAGGTAAGTGTCAGTGCTATGAAGGAAACTGGGGCTGGAGAATAATGGTCAGGGTTGCTATTTTGGTAGGATGCTTGGGGCAGCCTCTCTGAGGCGGTGACCTTTGAGAAGAGACCTGATGGAAGGGAGGCCATGTGGCTCTGGGGGAAGACAGTTTCCAGAAAGTACAAAGCTCTGAGGCGGGAATGCGCTTGGTTGAGAAATGGATGGGAGGCCAGTGTGGCTGGAGCAGATAAAACAAGGGGACGGTGAAGGAGGTGTGGTTGGAGGGACAACCAGGGGTCAGATGGCAGGGGACAGACAGACACTCATTTCTCTGGAACACAAGTGCTTTACTGGTGGTACCAACGAGGTGCTTTGGGGACACAGAGGAGGGCTTTGTTAGCTCTGCTTTCGGGTGAGAGGTGGAGGTGTGTTGGTGTGAGGGAGACCTTCTCAGAGAGCTGGGGATGGAGCTGAGCCTTTATCACAGGCTCAGGCTCTGCTAAATGCTGGGGGCAAAGACAGCAAGACACAGTGTTGGTCCTTCAGGGATTTACAACCTATTGAGATTATGAAACAAAATACTTGACCTGACGAAGCCTGAATGGGGTGCCGTGAGCCCCGCAGAGCAGGTCAGCCGCCTGTACTGTGGGGTCGCCATATATGGCGGCCTCATGGGGGCCAGAAAAGCCCTTTGAGTGGTAATGTGATTGGATCATACAGTGAGTGGCGTTGAAGGTGAATTGGAGGGGGGACAAAGTGGGGTGAAAAAACATAGGCATTTGCTGAAATTAATTTGAAAATACACATTACATATCCTCTACTCTGTCCAAAGGAGGTCTTTGCCAGCATGATACAATATGCCCTATCTTGTCCCAGGGTTGTCGGTGAGTGCAGCTGTTGGTGTCTTTTGGAATCAGGGGGCTTGCTCTTCTAATTGCAGCTGTGTTCCCTCATGATTTTGGCCTCCAGCTGGGAAGCCGGTCTGCAGGCCTCTGTCCACACCGAGAACTATAAGGAAATGTAAAGGGACATTGTTTCAGGGAATGACCGTGTGTCTTCTTGCACTGGGCCACCCTGTTAATATGGGAGATGGGGAGGGGAGGGGGGCATGCTGAGAGACTGCAGGCAGAGAAGGCCTAAGGTCGATCAGGCAAACCTAGGTCTGATTTCCAATTCAGCCCTGAGACAGCTGTCTTTGGGCCAGTAACTGAACAGATTTGGGCTTTATTTTGCTCATCTGTGACCTGGGCTGATAAGTGTATAAATTTCACACTGTTGTTGTGAGGACAGCAACACATTAGGTCGTCAATAAAGGTTAGCTATGTTTTCTCATTGCAATACGTCTCATTAAAGAGGTAGAAATGACCTCAGTTCACATGAACAGTTTGAATTGTTTGCACTTGATATGGTGGACCCATGGCAGCCAAAGTGATATGATTAGATCTCACAGTAAGTGGTGCTGTAGATGAGCTGGAGAAGGGACAAAGAAGGGTAACAATAAGACAGTAAGCATTGGTTTCTGTTTCAAGCCATTTGGTTGCAAAGGGAAGGAAAGACCACTTGAGGGGAATTTTTTTTTTTTTTTTTTTTTTTTTTTTTGCGGTACGCGGACCTCTCACTGCTGTGGCCTCTCCCGTCGTGGGGCACAGCCTCTGGACGCGCAGGCTCAGTGGCCATGGCTCACAGGCCCAGCCGCTCCGCAGCATGTGGGATCTTCCTGGATCAGGACACGAACCCGCGTCCCGTGCATCGGCAGGCGGACTCTCAACCACTGCGCCACCAGGGAAGCCCGAGGGGAATTTTTAAGACAGACTTTAAGGGAAGGTTGCAAATCGAGGCTGATGCAGCTGCTGTGACGTGCCCTACCGTGAACACCATTCACGTCCAAAGAGGTGGGTTTTGTCCTTTACTCTAACCAAGGGGTTCGTAGAGAAAAAGAATAAAGTCATGGTTATCCTGAGCTGGTACCAGAAGAGTGTAACAAGGATAGAGCCCTTGCTCAGACACTACCCACTGGGCTCCAATAAACATCTCTGTCAACACCCGTTGTCATGGGAACAGCTTTACCCATAACCTCAAAAGACTTTTACTCTTTGGTTAGTTCATTTAGGGAAAAAAAACAACCAATCAACACCCTCACTACCCTTCACCACACCTGGCACATCACACGTACCCAACAATTATTTCCTGGCTGCATAAACCAATCTATGTTTTCCTCTAATCAAGAGCTAAATCATAATCTATTATTAGATGAAGTTCAAATTCATCCTGATGGCTAAATCTGATGATGAGATTATCTGGCCAATGAATAGTCAGTTCAATTCATGGTCATAAACTAGAAGTACCTTGCAAAAAAACTACTAAAGATTTTCCAGGTCACATGCATTTTATTAGCCCATGTTTGCCGGAGGAGTGACACAGATGGGACAATAATTGAAGTCAGCCTTTTAAATTTGGCTGTTGAAAGTCATTACTCACTCTGGGCATAGAAATGGTAGGAAGGCTATGTAGCATTTGAGAAATGTGAGACACTAAGACTTATCTGCTGAATTTTACAGCTGGAAAAGTGATGGCATATGAAGGTTAAGTGGCTTGGTCAGTGTGCCAAATGTAGGAACACACATTAGGGATTATTAGTGATAACTTGCTGTGAAATTCATCAACAGACCCCCAAGCAAATATTATTCCATTGTTCCAACACAGAACTCACTAGAAGGGAGAGGTGGCAAGGGGAGGATGATTAAGCAGTAAAACTCTTTCTAGAGGAAAGTGAAAATGTGTCCAAAGTATATAGACAGCAGCAATATTAGAGTCAGCCAGAAGAGACCCAAGGAGCTACAACTGTTTAACTAAAATTGCCATTTTATATTCACAATGGGCCAGATTTGATCCCACTATAGCTCCGCAGGAATTCTTTGGAAAGTTTCCTAACTCTAGAATTACTTGGTGTGAGTGAATTGGGGCCCTATGAAAACGATACTTAGTGATGATTTTATGCAATTGCTTTTTAACCACCTAATAGACATAGAATTACTTTTTACCTAGTCCCACACTGGCACAGCCCTGGGATGAAGATTCAGCAAATCCCATTATATGTGGATTTGACTTTTCTTTCAGTTTGATAGCTTTGGGGAAAGAAACTCCAATGGGCTGTGTATTTGTACAACTAACTCAGCATAAATATTCATTTCTACAGAATATGTGCGCTATGCAAAGTTGGCCCAGTCGTTTAAACTTATAAAAGTCCAGCACATGCTGTAAGAATCACTTAAGTAATGAGAATAAAAACCCCAGCAATGTCTATACCTAGAGAATCAGATTGCTTCTACTGTTGCCTGTTCCCTTGCTACGGGCAGCAAATACCAAGAAAGTTCATTCTGTTCCCTCCTGTCTCTTCTCTCTGTTGGTCCTATTGTAATTACATTCTTTCCTGCGATATTTTAAAATGTTCCAGCCAACTTAGTCTTTCCTTAAGTTGTCTCCCACTTTTGGGAACTGCTACCCTCTTTCTTTACGTTTCGCTGTCCCAAATTCATCGTCTATGGAAAACCTCTCTCTCCCTCCCTTTTTTTCTTTTCTAAGCTCCCACTGATATGGTGGCACAAAGATGAATAAGTCACAATTTTTGCCCCTGAGAAACTCATAGCTTAGTGGAAGGCAGAAATGTGGTGATCAAGAGAACACATGGGAACCCAAAGTAGAACTGTATTTGCCAGGCTGGAAAGAAATCCAGGAAGGCCTCCAAAAAGAGGTGGCATCTGAACTGAGTCAT
The DNA here is from genome assembly GCF_949987515.2 of Delphinus delphis. Classification (NCBI taxonomy): domain Eukaryota; kingdom Metazoa; phylum Chordata; class Mammalia; order Artiodactyla; family Delphinidae; genus Delphinus; species Delphinus delphis. The sequence goes on along the minus strand of NC_082699.1, from coordinate 40,901,459 downwards.
AAGGTATGAATAGGAGTTGGGGGTGGGTAGGTAGAGGTGGAGCAGGAAAAAGGGATCCAGGGCAAAGGGGTCCATGTGAGCAAAGATAAAGAGGAGGGAGATAGGATAATGGTGATGTGGGGTCAGAGGTGGAGGACCACAGGTCCTCTGAGACATCTGGCAAAGTAGGTGGCAGGCAGTTGGGGAGATGCCAGCTGGAGAGGTTGACAATAGCCACATCATCGGGCCTAGTCATGCCTGGAGGTCTCCTTCCAGAGCTCTCCTGTGCTAAAACTTCAGGAGTTCTATTCCCAAAAGAGAGCCTGCTTTCTTCCAGTCATGGCTCCATAACAATACATGGTCAGGGGGATGGAAGAAGGAATCGCTGAGAAAGCATTTTCATGGTGAGACTCACAGAGTCATGAAGTAATATGTACGAAGTTCCTCGATGCAGTTCATATCCAGAATTTGGTTCCTGTGTAGATTAGTTTAGACTCACAATCACTTTGCTTATTGATTTACTCAGTTTTTATTACTTACATTATTAGCTACAGTGTGCCAAGTCTTGAGCCAGACACTAAGGATATGAAGGTAAATAAGACACCAGCCCCAGGGTAGAGTGTTCTCCTTTGAAGGTATGGCCTAAGAAAAGTTCCTGCCTTCATGAAATTCACGTTCTGGGTGCAAAGACAGACAGGAAAACACTGTTTAAGTGCTGTGCTCGAGGCTTGCCTTAAGCAGGGTTTGGTGAAGCCACTAATTTACAAGTGAAAAGGCGGTAGCACGTATAATAGATCAGGAGCTGGGAAGTCCAGACTTGATTTTACAGACTGTACTCTATTACCAGCTGTGTGGGACCTTGAAGAAGTTATTGAACCTCTCTGAGTTTGCTTTCCTGTCTATAAAATGGGGGTAATGACAACTATCTGATAGAGTAGTTTCCAGTATCACATGAGACAATATTTGTGCCTGGAGCATTGTAGGTGTAACAAAGTTAGTTTCAACTAACATTCCTCGAACATGCAATTTGTATTTAAGTCATATACTATTTCTTTTTTTTTTCTTTCTTTCTTTTTGTGGTACATGGGCCTCTCACTGCTGTGGCCTCTCCTGTTGCGGAGCACAGGCTCCGGATGCACAGGCTCAGCGGCCATGTCTCACGGGCCCAGCAGCTCCGCAGCACATGGTATCTTCCCGGACCGGGGCACAAACTCGTGTCCCCTGCATCGGCAGGCGGACTCTCAACCACTGCGCCACCAGGGAAGCCCCGTATACTATTTCTTAATCCTCAAAACTCTAAGGATTCAAAGATGAATATGAGAACTGCATCTACATTTCTCACCTTTAAGGAACTCTCCACCAGGTGTTGCTTTCTCCTCATTAATACAGACATTAACTTCTATATTCATGTCTCAGTTTCTCATCCAGGAAATGAGGTTAGTCTTCTTGCCTCCCTTCCCTCCTCCATAGAAAGCCTCAGGACCTAATAGAACTTAAATACTCACGCACGCGTGGGCGCACGCGCGTGCGCGCGCGCACACACACACAGTGTGGCATTAAGCACACGTTCTGGAAATAACTCACCAAACAAACAAAGCTTCTTTATGCCAGGAATTGTTTGGGGCTGGGGCTGCTGGCTCATAGAGCTGTAGGTTGCAGCCTGGTTAGTTCTAGGACATGAAATGTGTAGGCAAGTTTTCTGGCTTACATCCAGAATCCCTTTATGGCTCCTTGGTGAGGAAAAGGCAGACAAAGTCACAGGAGCCTTGGGTTCTAATACCTCTCCCAGATGCTGGTGCTGTCACTGGGCAGGGAAACGAGAATCCCACGTGCCAACTGCCTATGGGTGATCATGATGAGGTTGGGGGCTTCTTCCTTGAGGCTTTTGTTTCTTTCTTGTGATGTGCTACACTTGTTCATCTGTTCCATGTGTCCTGTCAGGCAGCAGCTGTTTCGAAGTTATATGGGCCAATCCACAGGGACACTTAAGCATCTAGAAAACATTAGTGATAATATACCGGATAAATCCATTTCTGTTACATGGTTTTCCTGCAGAGAAACAGGGAAAAGACCAGCATTCTGATGATATTCTAGCTTGTGAGACACATCTGCCGCACATTAAACAACCATTTTAGGGATTCATTTCTGAGAATGATTTCCTTTCATTTTGGAAGGACAGCTACAGCTGTGTCTCCCTGCAGCTTATATTCTATCAAAGGCAGCCCAAATGTAGGAGTTGTTGAAAATTTCAATCCCATTCAGTGATGTGCCAATGAGTTTCAGTGAAGCAAAATCTGTCAAACAATGTCATTGTGTATATTTTTTCATTTATTCCTTCCTTTCTTCTTCTTTTTTTTTTTGAAAATGAATTCTTCTAGGTGATTCAATTGACTTCTAACTCATCATAAATATTGTCCCAGAGTCAAGAGAAACCAGTGAAATGGATGATCTGACTGGAAACGTTTGTAGTTCCTCTGCGCAAAAGATGGTTTTAGGAATCTAAGACAAAGATCAAAGTTTAAAAGTAGAATTTGAAAAGCACAGTGTGGCTGACCTGCATATGTAAAGCATGGTCTGTACCCACCTTGACCAGAGTATAAAATAAAGGAGATTTCAAGTATCTTGTAACTCTCAAAGTTCAAGGTGTCTTGTAACTCTCAAAGTTCAGGGTAATTCTAGAGCAACCTGGTCAGTCTACTGTCAAAAATAAATCAACAAGAATGTATTCAGTCTCCCCTCCTCTTCTTGTTTGTCCCAGGACCTAACCTCATCTCATCTCTCGTGCTAGCTCCTGTCAGCATAATTCAGGGGAAATAAAACAGAAACTTGATTATTTTTAGTGGAAAATAGGAGGAACTCCTGGTGAACTCTGATTGCAGCTTTATGGTTACAAGGAATGGAAACTCAGCGCACCTGCAGAGATGGGGATTCCTGTAATAAAGACTGAACATCAGGGAAATCACAAAACACTGTGGCATAAGTAGGACTTGGGGAGCCAAAGATGGCTCAGAGCATCTCTGAAGCTGGGGTTTCTGAGTCTTCACTCCTGTCATCACTTTTGTGGTTTCAGCATCCATATAGATAATCCACTCAACACTCTGGCCTCAGTCCCTTGACCTCATCACTTCTCATGCCCTTTTCCTACAGCCCCTGTTAACCGCCTACTCCTGTGGTCTTACCCTAAATCTTGCCACTCTCAGTAATTGCCCCGCCTCCAAAATTGTGATTTCCAGCATCCCACATTCATTCCTTTGTTTATTATTCCCACACCAAAATTTCTTTATTCCTATCAGCACCTCAAAACCACTGGCCTCACCACTTTTTCACTGTCCCTCACCACTGCCTCTTTCTCTCCCAACTCTCTCATTTCCCTCTAAACCCAGCGTGGACTCTGTAGTCCATGATGGCAGTCACTCTCTTACATGTGCCCTCAAATTCTTGCTCTTTCTTTTCCTCCATGATACTGGAAAAACCCCAATTCTAATTAAACCCAACTCTCTGACTGCTCTGCTGTGCCCGCACCTCAGCAGTTAGTTCAGCTGGGAGAAAACACACAAATATGCTGATTTTTCCTTCTTTAAAAGTATGGCCAGTAGGGCTTCCCTGGTGGCGCAGTGGTTGGGAGTCCGCCTGCCGATGCCGGGGACACGGGTTCGGGCCCCAGTCCAGGAAGATCCCGCATGCCGCGGAGCGGCTGAGCCCGTGAGCCACGGCCGCTGAGCCTGCATGTCCAGAGCCTGTGCTCCGCAACAGGAGAGGCCGCAACAGTGAGAGGCCCGTGTACCGCAAAAAAAAAAAAAAAAAATTATGGCCAATAAATCTCAAGTGGGCCCTCTGTACCACCCGGTGATCTTACCTTCTTTCTCTCCTCAATTCCTTCTGTTTTCCCCAAGACAACTATTTTATACCTCCTCTTCTCTCCTTAAGCAACTGTCTCCCCTTCCCCTTCCTCATTCTTCCTGAGGACCTCTAAACTCACATCACTGAGAAGAGAAAATAGAAGCAGTCAGAGAGAGCTACATCTTTCTACCATTAGAACAACTACCTGTTTATACATCTACCCACATGCCCTGCCTTCCCTCTTGTTATAAAAGACAAACTTCTGTTGTTTTTTATCCGTTTGTTTGTTTCTAATCTCAGGTGAACCCCTCCACTAGTGCCACTTGTCACCTACCTAAGAACTTTGCTTCTGATGTTTTTTTCCCTTTCTCTGGTTCACCATTCCCTTCTGCACACAAACATTCTGTAACATCTTCCATGTTTTAAGAAACTGTACCTTCACCCAACTTCCCCTTCTGGATACAGCCCCATCTTTCTTTTTCCTCTCTGGCAAAATTTTCAAAGGAGTGTTTACACTCACTGCTTCTACTTCCTCATTTCCCACTCTTTCCTGAATTCTCTCTAATTTTAGGGGGTCTATTACCATCAGTCCTCTGAAATCCCTCTCAAAAAGCTTGTCAGTCACCTCCATGCTCCCACAGAGGTCCACCTTCAGTCTAAATCTTCTCTTTCTCTGCAGCATTTGTCCTAGTTGGTGACCCCTTCCTTCTCAAACACTTGATTCACTTGGTTACCACATCCTTCCATTTGCTTCTTTCTTCCCAACCTCTACATGTGGCATTCTCCTAAAATCATTCCTCTTCCCCTCTCTATCCATAACTCCCTCAGTGGTCTCAGTAACATGGTCTAAAAAAATAGAAACACAGGGCTTCCCTGGTGGCGCAGTGGTTGAGAGTCCGCCTGTTGATGCAGGGGATGCGGGTTCATGACCCGGTCCGGGAAGATCCCACATGCCGCAGAGCGGCTGGGCCCGTGAGCCATGGCCGCTGAGCCTGCGCGTCCGGAGCCTGTGCTCCGCAACGGGAGAGGCCACAACGGTGAGAGGCCCGCGTACCGCAAAAAAAAAAAAAAAAAAATAGAAACACAGCATTTATACTGATGGGTTCCCGAATGATAGCTCCAACTCTAACCTTTCTTTTGAGCTGCACATTAAACATTCCTCCTTCTCCACGTGAATGTCTCCAAGCCATGTCTAACTTGACACATCCACCACCAAAAACTAGGAATCGTTCTTAATTCCTTCCTTTCCCTGGGAGTCCTCCTCCAATCCATCAGCAAATCTATCAGCTTTAACATTCCTGGGCCTCAGTGTTCTCAGCTGCAAAACGACAGTATCAGGATCTACTTTATAGATTGGCTGTGGAGAGTACGTAAGGTAAGAGAGATGTGCTTAACACATAGTAGCTACTCAATAAACATCAATCTCCCTTCTCTTTCCAATAACCTATAGCAGTGGTGCTGCCCCTGTATCCATTCCACACCTCCACGTGGCATTTGAGGCTAGTCATAGTCTGGCCCCATCCTACCTCTCCACGCGTCAGGCTCAATAATTATATTTCTTTTATTATTTTTACTTTACAGAGCTTTTTACAAATTTTATAACTTATTTTTTAATTTAATTTTTTAATTTTTAAAACGAATGAATTAATTAACTTATAGCTGCTTTGGGTCTTTGTTGCTGCATGCGGGCTTTCTCTAGTTGTGGCGAGCGGGGGCTACTCTTTGCTTCAGTGCGCAGGCTTCTCATTGTGGTGGCTTCTCTTGTTGCGGAGCACGGGCTCTAGGCACGCAGGCTTCAGTAGTTGTGGCACACGGGCTCAGTAGCTGTGGCTCACGGGCTCTAGAGCGCAGGTTCAGTAGTTGCGGCACACAGGTTTAGTTGCTCGGCGGCATGTGGGATCTTCCTGGACCAGGGATCGAACTCGTGTCCCCTGCATTGGCAGGCGGATTCTTAACCACTGCGTCACCAGGGAAGCCCTCACAGAGCTTTTTGACATATCTTATTCTTATCATTTCTATAAGAAATAGGTATGATCAACTCCATTTTAAAAGTTGGAAGACTGAGAGAGATGCTACGTAAATTGCTAAAAATCATAAGGCAGTCAATGTTAGATCTGGAAATGAAGCAAAGAGTTTTCATTATGAGCTGCCTTACTTTTTCTCCCAGGCCACGCTGCCTCTCCAACACAGAACTTTATCACCCTCACTTACCTGAAACCCACTCCATGCCCTTCCCTACCCTGCTTCTCCTTCCAAGAAGTCCCTCTCTTCCTTTCTTTTCCTTCATCATTCCTGTGATGGACTGAATGTCCTCACCCTGCTGAGGACTTCAGTGTACAACGGTCTCTCAGATTACCAGTGTTTATTGTTTCACTAATTCACTTAGCCATTACCTTCCTCCTTCTCTCACTCATCGAATATTTAAAGAGTATCAACTCTAGGCAATTCTCTGTGCTGAGGATGGATCACAAGGATGAAAAGGAGTCAGACCTTATGACCGAGGAGCTCACAGTTTAGGACACATGTTCTTAGCAGAGCAATGGCACACCTGCGGGGCTGAAATTGGTTCTTGGGGGCCAAAAAAATTAGTACAATTCTTTGTGGCCCTCCAAAACTCAACTCTATTTGACAAAATCTTATTCCTTACTATTTAATTTCTCTCGTTGGGTACCAGCACTTTTGACATTGACTTCATGGAAAATACACAAAATGTATGGAAGGTCAGTGCTACAAAACTGTGGTGATTAGATGGCTATGACTGGAGGTCTTTCTCTCAATTGACGGCACCATCTTGGAGTTGCATTTGGAGAGGTGGCCTACATGTTCATGTTGGCTAATACTAGCTGCCTTGTGAATATTGTTTGTGTTTGCTCTTGGAGCCTTTCTCTTGGAAAATTAAATGAAAATATGTTTATCGTTTAACTTTACAAAAATTAGTCCACCGGTAATTATGTCAAGTGCTGAAAAGAAAAAAATTCTACAATGACAAGTGAATGTCTAGCAGCTAAAGCTATTTTTGCATATTGAGTTAAAATTAAAAGTTAACTTCACTGAAAATGAGTCTAAGAAATTAATTTAATTTCCAATTGTTTTACTTTTGTTAGAAAAATAAGTCCAAATGATATTTTTTAAAAATTGAGTACACTGCTATTATATATTTATATCAGTTGATTTTCCTAGGTAATTTTATATATTACAACTTATTTAAGTAAATGACATTAAAAGTCACTCAACAAGAGTAGTTATGGCAAATGTTAATGGCTTTTAATTTTTAAAAATTCAACGTTTTATTTAGTCACCTCAATTTTGCATTGAATAATAAGTACGCCTTGTTCCTTTTAAACATACACACAGCATTAGACACTGTCTATACTGTAGGTATATTTGTACACAGCACAGACATGTGCAAATGTGTGCTGTGTACTGATATATATATGACATGTCTGTAATGCCCCCTCCACTTCCTCTCCCAGAACGCTACAAACAGGAAGAAGTGGCCCTGGTTAAACAGTGATCCTTAGGCTGAAAGGGACCCGCCCTGGGCTCCAAGGTCTTACTTGAAAACGTTGTGGCGATTTATAATTACGCACAAGAGAAGGAAGAGAAGCTGTCCTTTCAGGAAAAATCCATTGTTTGTGTCATCAAGAAAAATGACGATGGTGGGTACAAGGGACTTATGAACGTGCTCTTTCCCAGAAATTATGTTGTGTTTACCAGACATTATTCTGAGCTACGCTCAGCAGGGGATAGGCAGGTCCTTCCAAATTATTAAAAGGCTCTGGGGATTCCCCTCCAGTGCAATGAAGGAGAGATACAAATGATAAAAACCACTTATTTTTTTTTGGTTTACCCCCAGTATCAAGACAAACAAAACAACAAGCTAAGTCTGAACTAATGGATCTTTCTGCTGTCATGTGTACTGTACTGAGCCATCTGGACTGAAATAGAGGGACCATTTCCAAACATGTTAAAAAAACATATGACAGATTTCATGGAAAACACACACACAAAATAAGGCACATGTACAAATATACATGCAGCATATAAATACACGGTAAATCTGTGGTGTTAAGCTACCACATGCGGATGAGGCCCGTCCACAGCTCCGTCAGCACTACCCCGCTGCAGGTCAATTGTGTTTTTGTGACACCAAGCGTCATTATATGTAGCGATGTATAAAAGAACACTATGACACTGACAGTGCAGGAAGAACTCGCAGCAGCCCGGGTTTTAGATCCAAGTGCCCCACTTTCCTGAGCTGGTCCATCAGTTCCTGACTCAGTGATTTGCTTACAATGAGTTAAGCCATTCCCACCTCCAGGCCTTGGCCCTCGCGGTTCCCTCTGCCTAAAGAGCTCTCTCTGCCAGAGCAGGGCTCTCTCACTGGGGTCAGAGGTCTCTGCTCAAAATTCATGCCCTGCTGGCTCCCACTCTCAATGATTTACTCTGTTCTTTGTTTGTTTGTTTTAACTTATGATGCCTATCACCACCTGATGTCATAGGATGTGTCTGTTTGGTTATTTTTTTGTTTACTGTCCATCTCCCTCATTAGACTGTAAGCTTCATAGGACCGGGCTTTTGTGTACTACTGTACCTCTGATGCGGGGACTCAGTATTGGTTGTATGTGTCAATGAATACATGAATGAATAAGGGAGCCCACTTTGATTTTTGGTTTAAATGGAGTACAGCTTGAACGTTTCTTTTTCATTATTTTAAGCAACCTTTCCTCCTGATAGTGGTGGCAAAGCACCTGAAGGAAACAAACATCTCTTTCTCTCTGTAGTTCTTTTTCTCTCTTGTACATCCCCCCTCCTTCTCCCTCTCCCCACCTCCCATTCACTTTTCACATTACAAATGGCTGATACGGTCCAGGCCCTGTGGGAATAAATTCCAGTGTACTCCCTCCTAACCCTTCCTCCTCTCTCTGCCCCGCTTAGAATAAGTTTGTAAGGAAGTGTCCTGGGCCTACAACTTTTGAAGGTACTTTCTTCACCTGGTTTCAAAGGGAGAGACACCCATCACTTAGACACATACCACTGGGATGACCATGGGCCCCTTGCCCAGTCCTACTTACTAGGTCCTGTTGTCAGGTGTGAATTACTGTGACCTCCCAGGTCTCACCCAAGAGTGATGACAGTCTCCTCGAGGAAGGCCATGCAAAACATTTCTCCTGGAGTATATTGCTCTAATCAGTTTCAGACCTTGCCTTAGATGTCCTCGAAGCTTCCCAGGAACTATCTGAATATACATTCCCATGAGATTCTGGCCCAGGACACCAGAACGCTTTGAAATTAAACTGCCTGATGAGTTTAGACATTGCTATGTACGTATTTCTGGGGCGATCTGAAAACACAATAAATTTCTATTGCGGGACAGAAGGTTATGTTTGTCTATTACGTGAAATGGCAGAAAACGAAACACATACTGATTCTTGCAAATGTATACTTTTTTATAGTCTCTAAAGAAATGAAAGAAATCAGAGACTTGCTTTACTATTGTCATATGGAATATAGTGTGAGAAAAATTTACCAGCCTGCAGATCTACCGTTTCTGGTCTTAAATCTTACCTATGAAGTATGTTTTTCTTCTTACATATGGAAATCCCTGAACATTTAGATGGGGATTCACTTGCTTGTCGCCTGAATTATAGTTCAATGCAGAGACCCTTTTCACTGGATTAGACCATTTAAATCCCTCTAGCTATGAAAGCGTTTTTCCTTGTCATCTATATTTCTTTCAGGAAAGTGAGTAGGTCAGGAGGAGAGACACCAACCTGACTTAACTTTTGTGTCATTGACACGAGTAGTACAGCATCCGAGCAAAAGGCTGAGCTTTGAAGTTGGGCAGATGTGGAAGGGAATCTTGTGTTCTTCACCAGCTCTGTAATCAGGGAAAGTTATTGAGAGAGGTGGTACTGAAAGGCGGTTAAGGACATGAGCTTCTAGGTATGACAACTTGAATTTGAATCTTGGTTCTGCTACTTATTCTATGATCTTGGGCAATTGACTTGACCTCTCTGAACCTCAGTTTCTTCTTCTGTAAACTAATATTTACTTTTCTGAGTGGTTGTGAGGATTGAGTGAAATAAAGCATGTAAAACTCTTAGCATAGCTTCTGGCACATGGTAACGGTGCAATCAGTGTAAGCTGTTATCCGCATTAGTAACTGCATATTAGTAATTAGCATATTAATAATCAGCATATTAGTAATTGTGGTGTTAGTTAAGATCACACAACTAGTTAATGATGGAATCTAAAAAATCCCTAAATGCCTTATTTCCAGTCAAGTGATTTTTGTGTGCTGTCAAAATTTGTAGCCTTGGGAGAAGATGTGGCAAGAAGTTAAATAAATGAGCGTGGAGATAAGGATGGTGAAGATCTTAGAAATGACAGTGATCGCCTGAAACACAGCTTTCTTTACAGCAGTGGTCCTCATCCTTGGTTACATATTGGAATCACCTGGGTAGTTTCAAAATACCAATGCCCGGGCTTCCCTGGTGGCGCAGTGGTTGAGAGTCTGCCTGCCAATGCAAGGGACATGGGTTCATGTCCCGGTCCAGGAAGATCCCACATGCCGCGGAGCGGCTGAACCCGTGAGCCATGGCCGCTGAGCTTGCACGTCCGGAGCCTGTGCTCCGCAATGGTAGAGGCTGCAAGAGTGAGAGGCCCGCGTACCGCAAAAAAAAAAAAAAAAAACAAAAAACCAATGCCTGAATTTCACCACTAAAGATTCTGATTTTAATGGTTTGGAGTGCAACCTGCACGGGATTTTTAATATATCCCCCTAGTAATTCTAATGGATAGACAGGTTGAGAACCCCCAGTTTAGAAGCACCTCTTGTAGCTTGCAAATACTAGTGACAACGGTTAAGATCAGGCTCCGATGCCTCCGTGGAGGAAGACCAGCAGAAAAGCTTCGTTCCCCGGTGCCCAACTCCCGCTGCTACAAGATCGAGAGGACATGAACTCATTGCACCTTGCTGGGCGTCTAAAGAGGGAACACGGTAGCTGGCTACCTCCTTACTGGAAAGCAACAACCCTGTATTCTCTGTGGGTGTCTCTCCCTGCACCCGGCTGTCAAAGGCTAACTCAGAAGCAGAAAATGCACCCACATGCAGACCCACACATTTTTAAAAGCATAGTATCTTAGGGATTGCTATGGAATCTCAAAAGGCTGGTGTGTGCGCACGTGTGTGTATGCATGCATGAGTGTGTGTGTGTAAATGGAATCACTACAATTTCAGACTCCCTTATATTCAACCAGGCAACATAAAACAGCTACATATTGTTAGTTTATGGTTATTATGGTTATGGTTGTGGTTTTATGGTTATGTTATTTTATTCTTTCATGATCTTGAAAGAAACTTGAGATCTTTCTGAACCACCAGCCGGCACCATGTTGCCCATCTAGCTAACGGCCTTCCATTTAAGAGGGTTGGTCAAGTCCACTTCAGGATTCGTGGCCATTATTCATCAATACATGATCCCCCTCTACCCAGGGGTGAGTGATGGGAGTAGGGCTAGCCCTGCTTGAGCAGATCTTGCAAAGCTGAGCTGATGTCTCAATGCTGGGATGTGTCCAGCTGGAGAAAAGAGACCCAGAATCATGTCCTCGAGGACTGGAGAGGGGGAGCTGGGGTAGCAAACCCCAGAGCCAGGATTCTGGAGCAGCAGTCAAGGTGAGGAGTCCAAAATGGGTGTTGTGACACCAGGATGGCAGAGGATGAAGATTAGAGGAGCTAGAGAGGTGGAAGGGGTTTGGGAGCAATTCTGGTAAAATGCACCAGAGCGCCTTCCTTTTTAGGAAAGCAGGGGCTAGAGTGCAGTGCACAATTATAATTGTCTATGCATCTACTAGAAATTATTTGTCTTTTGAAACCCCGGATGCTTCAGCTAGCTGAAGCTGGTGAGTTTCTCAATCCACCAATCTCTTTTAAGCCACTGTGGGGTCTTGCTCATGGATGCCAGGACCTTCCGGAGTCCTTGCCAACCTCCGTTTAGTTACCACGTCTCAAGCCAACCTGCCTTTCTCCCTTCCAGGTGTATCTCCCTCTGAGGAGCCATTCCTGCCCTTGCTCTGATCGGGGCCCACAGCATGGGACTGCCGTCTCTGTTCTGCGCCCTGATCATTAGGCAGCTGTGTCCCAGCCCAAAATTCACCCCTGTGACTAGCTTAGAAAAGCTAAGTCTGTTCCTCTTTTCTCTAGGGTATTTGCATTCTTATAGGGAAGGGTATTATAGGCTGAGGAATTTTAAAATGGAATTGCAGGTGCTCGTCATTTTACCAGTAACAGATGATTCAAGATACTTTTGTAAGAAAAGAGGGTTTATCAGAATTTTAAAAATTCTCATGGCCACTTTCTATGCTTCTGAGACAAGAACTGTCCAAATTGAGTTCCATTTCTCCCACACGCACGTCTGCACAGAGGTCTGGGTAGGTGAGGCAGTGACGCAGGAAGAAGGAGCTACGTGTAGAATCCGAAACCTGGGTCTGAACACATGCTGGGCACCAACAGTTTGTGGTCCTGGCAATGGACCTGGCCTTCCTGAGCCCTGGGTCCTCATTTAAAAAATGAGCTCGGCCACCATAATTTAATGCCCGCTAAGTTCCAGCGAAGCTTGGGGATCGAGGACAAGCAGCAGTTACTGAGGGAGACTGTGCCCCACGACAACGCTTTTCTAGACGTGCCTACGAGAGGAGTGGAAGACATGTATTAACTCTGCAGGGGGAGCTAGGGATGTGGTCACAGAGGAGAACGTCATGCTGGAACCAACACTGGGGACTGTGTGACATGGGGGTTAGGAGCTAGGACACTGGTGTCTTAGAGCGAGCCCGAATCCAGGCTCTGCCACTTACTGTTGGGAACGTGATCTGAAAAATGGGGATGGTAATCATATACATTCCATAGGTGAGAAGTAAGATGATACAAGTCAGAATGGTGCCTGGTACCTAGGAAATGCCAGTCTTCATCATTTACTATTTATATATTTAATATATATATCATATATTTATAATATATATACATAATTTACTATATATTTTTTTTATCTATCTATGTACACTTTGGGCATGCTGCAGCTTGTGGGATCTTAATTCCCCAACCAGGGATTGAACCCGGGCCCTGGGCAGTGAAAGAGCAGAGTCCCAACCACTGGACTACCGGGGAATTCCCTATCATTTACTAGTTTTAAAAAAATTATTCATTTATTTATTTATTTTGGCTGTGCTGGGTCTTAGTTGCGGCAGGCGGGATCTTTAGTTGCGGCAGGCGGGCTTCTTAGTTGCGGCTCGCAAGCAGGATCTAGTTCCCCAACCGGGGATCAACCTGGGCCCATGGTATTGGGAGCCCGCAGTCTTACCCACCGGACCACCAGAGAAGTCCCTCATTTACTACTGAGTAAACAATAAAGAGGAGAGAAAAGATATTGGGGCAGAGCATTCTAGATGTAACCTGAGGCAAGGCAGAAATAAAAAAGGGAATGCAGTGCTTGGGGACTAAAGGAGACGACAGGAATCGAGGACCTGGGACCCACGGGGCGAGGGTGCGGACAAGCCTGAAGAGGCAAGTGGGGGCCAGACCTGAGCAGGCCCTGCAGGGGCCCTGAGGAGGGGGTCTCTCTTGGGAGAGTGAGGGGAAGCCATTCATGGAGGGTGGGAGGGTTCTAGGAGAAAGACGTCTCCCGTGGCTCCAGGGAGGTTGGGCTAAGGAAGAGAGACTGGTGACAGGGTGTGGGAAGATCAGATGGGATAATGAGTGTACAAAAAGCACATGTGAATGTGCAAAGTGCAAGGTGAATACGGAGAGACCAAGGCGGGTCTGAGAGCCTCCCTTCCTGAGATAACCTTGGGTAAGAACTATTGTTTTCCTTCACTGGATGGAGGAGGGGGAAGGGGGAGGGGGAGGGGAGGGGGAGGGCTGGGGTCAGCCTCCCACCTCCCTCAGCCTGCTCCCGAGCTGGTGGCAGGTGGCTGCAGGCCACGGGACGCAGAGCAGAATCATCAGAAAGGACCCCTCTGGACTCAGCCCTCCTACCCTACCGCCTGCACACAGTCTCTGAGATGCAAAACTCCCCGGAAGTAGACTAACGACGAAAGCCCTAGAGGCAGCCTGAACTTGAATCTGCTTCTCTCAGTTGCTAGCTCTGTGACCCAGGCAAGTTGCTTAACCTCATCTTAACTGCCTTTGGCTTCAGTTTTCACCTCCATAAGATGGCGTTAATAATAATACCCACCGCACAGGATGGCAATGAAGATTAAGTGAGTTAGTATGTGGAAGGCACTGGAAAGGTACCTGACACACAGTAAGTGCTAAATAAGACTTTGTTCATTAAAATATGTAAAATGATAATAACTGATGGTGCACAGCGTGGCCAAGAAAAAAAAAGATAACCCTACCTACTTCAAAATGTATCGTGAACATTCAAGTATTTGGGGCAATGTCTGGCATATCATAAGCCCTCAGTTAAGTTAGGGGCTACTGTTACTGTTCTAAGGGACGCCCCAGAGCTCAGGGGAGAACCAGGGGGCAAGGTAAAGGTATGCAGGGGAGGATATATTCCCCGTTTCAGACAATCTACTTGAACATGGACCTGTCTTTGTTGCATTTCTACTTGAAATTTACTTTGGGTGTATTTATTTGTTAATCATTTTTTGCATTTGTAGATTCTGCCCTATACAATCAGCAAGTTCCGTCTATGAAGAGATATTTAGCCCCCATTCCTTGCGGTAGGACCAGGTCTTTATCCGCCTGAAGCTGTTTGAATCCCCTACCGCTCTGAGGCAGAAGGATGGAATCATGAACTCCTCTCACCCTAAAGGTTCTTTTCCTGAAAGGGATGTGACAGGTTGGATTTCCTTCACTGTCTCACACAACGCCCCACACCCCTCATCGCATTCATCTCAATGGTTTTGCAAGATAAATGTGGGATCCCTTCTCAGTTTCCTGGGTTTGAAGGGAGAAGAGCCATAAGGATGGAGCCTCAAGGAGAAGAGAAGTTGATCATTTCGCAAAAGAACAGCGAGGAAACCAGGCTAATGGAAAGCTCGGGGTATTGGGAGGGGGTATTGGGACACTATGGCCATACAAGGGCTTTGTGCCCCTGCCCTCTTCCACAAAGAACAGCGTGACCACCTGCAAGAGGGCTGGTTTCCTCAGGGAAAGCCCAACTGTGGTCCCAGCTCCATCTCTAGAGCTACAGGGTCTGGGGCTACTTACTTAACCTCTCTAGCTTTTTCTCATCTGGAAAATAACAACAACAGCAATAATATGCCATGAGCAGTTATAAGGATTCTTTCTTTCTGTTTCCCAGAATGCCAAGCTTCTTCTCACCTCGGGGCCTTTGCACGTGCCGTTCCCTTGGCAGAGGGCTCTCCCACCAGACTCATGTGGCGAGTTTCTTTTCCTCATTCAGGCCTCAGAGCAAATATCCTCTCCTCAAAGAGGTCTTTTCTGACCCCCGTATCAAGAACGGCCATCCCTGGACACTTTTATCACACTGCTTCATGTTATTGTTTACATAACACTTATCACTACTTGAAATGATCTTTCCTTGTTTGTTTACTTGGTTATTGTCTGTTTCCCCTGACTAGGATGTAAGTTTCACAAGTACATGTTCCCTGCTGTATACACCATGCTTGGCACATTCAGTGAATGAATAACGTATTAAAAGCACCTGTACTTTCACTTAAAACTCAATGATATTAGTATCATTATTATTATCATTAATTTCATTCCCAGAAAAGGATGTCAGTTTGAGTATGCCTTTGTTTTATTTCTAAAACTCCAGAATTCTCTAGGCTTTGATCATAGACAATAACTTCAAACTCTGTCCTGTTCAAGTCTCATGAAAACCTATCTTTGGCGAAAAATACCTAAAGAGACATACCATTCCTTCATTTTTCTAAACATTCCAGATGCTACACCATCAGAAAAACGAGAAACTTTCCCTTTTCAAAGAGCGGCTTAAACTAAGGCTTTCACTGAGGGATGCTATGAGAAACCACCTTAAGAGTAAACAGTATTAGTTAGACGGTACATTACAGTCCCAGGAGCAACTATGAGAAACTCTAGTGTGAGAAATTCCTTTCAAAGTTCAACCCTTAGCAAAATATTCACTTCCTTTGGGGAGCTAGTATGTATTTTTGTCTTCACAAGTTGGGTAACAGGTTGCTTGCCTTTTCACTTTAGCTGCCAGGAAGCTCAGGGCCAAATATTTAACTCATATATAGAAGCTACATAAGCTTTAACGCTCTGCATATTTGCATCTCTCTTTTCCTTCATCTTTACCTCACACTCTATATTCATCTTCACTATGATTAATCTCTGGGAAGATTAAAAAATTGGCTTAGAAAAGGGCAGGTACCCATGGAAGCTGGATAGTCGAAACCGCAGCCTAATCTTATCGCAGAGACAACCTGGGCAGGACACTGCTACCATGGTCTCAGGACTCATGTAGAGTCCTTAGGGGAAGCATCCACTTGGACAAGACCAGTCACATGTGCAGAGCAAAGCAAGTATCTGACCTCCTAGGCGTCTGCATGAGAGACGGCCCTGCCTGCCACCCAGGCCCATGCCATAGGGAATTCCTCAAACAGGAAAAGGGTTCAGATATTAGACACCCCCATAAATAACTGTTCATTAGAGTTTATTTTTATTTGAGGGATTCTTTTTTTTTTCTTATCTACCTCAAAGCCTTTGTGGAATGAAGGGGGGTGGGAGGAAATCAGTAACTACATATAACAGATGTGAACTGCTCCATATCACAAAGTGAAAGAAACCTTTCATTTCCTTACTTTTCTAAACGAAAACTTGCTCTGGGCTCCATTCTCCAACATGGGTGAGAAGTCCAGTGTGTTACTTGCGGTTCCTTCTTCATTCCCTGGACCATGAGAGCCCCGTAGCTGCAATTTTCGGAACAACTGGACGGGCAGGATCCATCCTCTGGTGAGCTCTCCCTGTGGTTGCCGTGAAGATGCCCACTGCCAGATGCTGGGGCCCATTCTGGGGTGGGCAGTTCCCCTGGTAGCACCCATTCTGCCTGGGCCAGGCTCACGTGCTGCATTTGTTGCCGGCTGGGCCACTAGGAGGTGAAGGTGGAAGGCTCACGTACCTTTTGATGGGTAGAATCACTTCCGAGTGGGAGGAGGTCAGGCTGTGCACTGGATTCCCCGCCGTACAGGCACATGGAGACCAGAACACAGTGTTGAACCTCACTTGCGATTCTTCTCTCCCCAACCCTTCTCCATCCCAGACCCAATGTTTGCGTGTTTATCCACTTTACACCCAACAGAGAGGTACACGCTACACATCCTCTTCAGCCTCGTCTCAGCGGGGATATGAGGGACATGCTGAGTGTGGGTCCCTGGGGGCATTGTTCTCTCCAACGCGGGGGAGGGACTGACATTCTATATTTTTAATCATAACAGGAGACTGCTTTGACCTTACGGCCAGCAAATCCCCAGGATGATACTGGGCTACCAGGCGAAGTTTCCGGGGTAGCAGTGTTGGACCCGCCCCGTTTCAGACAAGAACAAGACAAGGTGTATCGAAGACTGTTCCTCTCCCGGCGGCATTAAATAGTATTCCCTCCCCCTGCCCAGGGCATCCAGGATTTAAAAGGCTCACGTCGCTGTCTGAACACCAGAGGGCGCCATTAGCCTGGTTTCTGGAGGCGCTGCTGCTCTGATCAGCGTGAGAACGTGTCAGGTGCGACACAGCGAAATAAAACCTAATATTTTAGATCCATTTTAGAGCGAGTAGGTGGCTCATTGCTGTGAATTAAGGTCACCAACAGTAAAATAGGTCAGAATTTCCTTGATTCCTTTCTGCCCGCTCTCAAGATAAGTAACTAGGAGGCTGATTTAAATGGTTTCCAAGGAAGGGATAACTCCAGGCATAAGGGCAAATAATAATGATTCTGGGCACGAAAAGCACGTAACGTTCTATGGAGGTTGAGGAAGGCTTTAGATAATTTCAGGAAGAAACTTTTATGGGATTTGCCACTTCATTCATCTCGAAACCAAGCGGCAGATCCTTTTCCGAGCTCTGAAGAACCACTGCTCCTGTCAGGCGACCCCGAGTCCAGTGCTGTTTCCAGAACCTCCGTTTCCAAGTAAGTCACTGTAGGAATCTATAGCAGCCATCAGGGCTCTTCCATTGGGAGGTTTTTGGAATCTGCCTGACCCAGAGTAGGCTTATGCAGGGAGCACTTGTTAAGCAAGTGAAAACTACGAAGATCTCAGGGGCGTGTGATCAAAGCTTTTGGTCCACAAGTTTTTTTGTTGTGTGTAAGTAGATTACATTTATAAATGAGTCTCACGGGGCCATAAAAGCTGGTCTCAGCAGGGCATTCACTTGGAAACATTGGTAGCAGTTATGGTTTTGAAAAATAACGAAAACATATTTTAAAAATCCGTAATTCAGACTCTCTGTTCATTCATTCACCATCCAATTAATTACTTTTTAAACACTGGCTGTTTTCCACTGTGTCCCATAGATGCCCCACTGGGAGATGAACTAGGTGTGGCCATTTGCCCTGGACTCTTCATTGTCTTGTGGAGGATAAATATATGTGAAAGGGAATCGCTGTACAGAAGAGTAAGGACTGGAACGTAAACAGTGCTCCTGGACATGGGAAGAGAGCAACTCAGTCTGGAGGGTGAAAGACACCTTTGTCCTTCAATCGTGCACTCATTCATTCTACACACGTTCATTATGTGGCGTCCAGGTGGCGGGTACTGTGAGGCAGTGAACACACCTAACAACAGGTGAGTGCACAGGGATCCATTACAAGGTCGGAACAGCCTGGAGAAGTTGGGGTCCTATAAGCTCTCAAAACTAACCAGCCAAGACTCCTGTGCAGGACAAGTCCCTCACTGAGGAGAAACTTCTGGGAGACTACTCCTGCCCACATGGAGCTGACCTGAAAGAGAGGTGTTTCTTTTTCTCTTTCTGACCATATTCATAGTAGCAAATGGGTCATAGGTCTCTAGAAGAGGCTCAGAAACATTTTTTCCTCCTAAGGGGGACTGACTCATGGAGATACTGAGGAAAGAGGAAATGGATCCAGAAAAGTCAAGGTTCAGAAATCCAGCTTGAACAAGCTTAACCTGAAATTGGGATCTGTCAGAATGACTGACACTTGGTATGGCTCGTAGAAGCAAAAGAACATCTGACCATGCTGGCCTTGGGATTAGGTCTGGGGACCTCAGTGGTCGGAAGCAACTTTTGCATTAGTCAAAACTCTTTTGATTGCAAGCAACACAGACCCGACCGAAACTAGTTTCGGCCAAAGAGGGCAGGGGTGAATCACAGATGGGTGGCACTAGAGACTCCTTGCCCTCAAGACTTTCTCTCCTCCTCTCACCTTTGCCTTTCTGGGATGTGGGTTCCATTCTCTCCTCCAGAGTGCTAGTTTTCTCTGAGGGTCTAGGACCAAAGTTGCTGGCAGTACTTTGCTGACATCTTTTCAACTTTGCCTATTTAGTGAAAAGGGGTCATCTTCCCCAACTCCATTTAGAGGAATCTTGGTGTAGGTCCTGATTGGCCCAGCACCCATCTTTCTTCACCCTCAGACAAATCACAGAGGCGCGGGGCAGGTAGAGTACCATGGCTGGCCCAACCTCAGTCCTACCACCCCTCCCTATGTCTGGGATGAGTGTGGGGAAAAACAGAGTTCCCAAAAGAATGAAGCCTTATTACCAGAAGAAAGGGTAAAGGGCACTGGGCAAAAAAAACAGAAAACTGCTACTAGAAGAATAGATTGGGGAGGCAATTTACAAAATTTACAGAGTTTTATTAAGTGTCAGACACATGCATTATATCTCACGCACGTTAACATCTGTATTTGAACGCCAAATTTATTTTATTAAGAATTTCTCCCCCAAAGCTTTCATGTGAGCTATAGTTGGTCCTATAGGAAGAAAAACAACAATAAAGACTTTAATGGGGAAATGTATTTACAAATATGTTTTTTTGTTTTGTTTTTTATAAATTTATTTGTTTAGTTTTGGCTGTGTTGGGTCTTCGTTGCTGCGCGCAGGCTTTCTCTAGTTGCGGCGAGCAGGGACTACTCTTCGTTGTGGTGCGCAGTCTTCTTATTGCGGTGGCTTCTCTTGTTGCAGAGTGTGGGCTCTAGGTGCACAGGCTCAGTAGTTGTGGCTCATGGGCTCTAGAGCACGGGCTCAGTAGTTGTGGTGTGTGGGCTTAGTTGCTCTGCCGCATGTGGGATCTTCCTGGACCAGGGCTCGAACCCATGTCCCCTGCATTGGCAGGCGGATTCTTCACCACTGCACCACCAGGGAAGCCCACAAATACACATTTTTTAAAACATAGTCCGATGAGAAGGAATTTAACTTGTAACTTTTTATTACTACTGGTTTGTTCAGCAAGAGAACTTGCTTATTATTTCTTCAGTCTGTCACTTCGGAGCACATCTTAATTTGCAGGGAAAGTCACGTGGACAGTCCTCAGATATGTAAATGTGAGTGCTCATAGGCGTTGGGTAGAGGGGTAGGTGTAAGTGGATTTTTTGTGGCCAAGCAAATATGCTTTCCCCAATACTCCTTAATTAGAAGACCTGGTGATTTGGGAGGAGGATGGGAAATGTACAAGAGTTAAAGGAATTTCCTAGGAGAAAAAAATCAAGACTCAGCCCTTCCTTTCTGATTAGAATCTTTCTGATGGACTGAGATGGTCTCAGCTAAAGTCTATGACAGAAAGGATCCCAAAGACCCTTGAAGAGAATGCACAGGAGGGCAAGGGGGAGGGTCAGTGTATATTTGGGTCTGGGAGTCACTCTTAACTCTGCCAGCCTATTAGAAAGGCAGAGTTGAGAACAATGCCAGAGCACAAACGTAAAAGCTTCAACCAGAGAACCCAAATGTGGAGCATCCTTGGTTGAGAGTAAAATTCAGAAGGGAGAGGGAAAGACTGGCTCCTTTGGACTTAGTAAGTCTCTGAGGTTCTCGGACCATTTAGCTGGAGGTGGCAAGAAGGTAAGAGGGGAGAACAAGAGAAACTGGTGTTCTGTTAACCGCAAGTGATTACTTGAATATTGAAAAGAGATGAGACCTTATTTGGACATCAGTCAGTTCATACTAGAAACTCTGAAATGGTAAAATTATAAAAATACAATAAAAAACAGATTTATAGTCCACCACAGATTTAGAGCATGGACTTTTAAAACAATTATTTTTCAGAAATAAGATTTCCAATATGGAACCTAAGTTACTGCCTTTAGGGATCTTAATGCCATTTTATCCTAACACAACTACTGTGAAAACACTATTAACTGTTGGGTTCTCTCCTTAGGGACCACATGTAATTAAACAGAATAAACTCTGAACCAAGTCTCCTAATGCTTCCTCTAAAATATGTAGTGAAGACAAATCAAGAATAGAAGCAGAGAAACTGGATTATCTATCCTGGAATTCTGCTCAGGTTATGTGTGCCTGTGTACATCGTCCTGTCCAGTTCTTCCTTCTTGCCTTGAAGCAAACGGTCCAGCCAAACGTTGAAATGTACACCCAACTAATTTAGCTGAAGGCTCATAGACTCAGCTGAAGCTGTGGAGTTACGGAGTTTTCCTTTAGCCCAGGGGAAGTTACCCATTTGCTTCGCACTGAACTTCCCGTTGGAGATTAGGCTGGGCTGGCAATGCCCTGGCGGCTCTGTAACAGCAACAATAGCAACAAAATGATACATTGAAGAGTCTTGGAAGTCTGAGCACATAGCTCCTTGCACAGAAAATTCCTTCAACATGGTTTGTACAAACTCTAACCGTTGCATGTTTTAAAAATCAGTTTCTGAGTCAAGAAAGTTCATTAGATATCCATAATAGTGAGAAGAGGGACAATGCTATTAGAAACAATTTTTACAAAATGGGTACTATTTCTGCATTTAAAGATTACATAGTTCAGATTACATATTTCTTGGGTAAGGATGCCTTACCCAAGAATTTAACCCGATTAAAAAAAAATTAAGGTGTAAATTTCAACATGTTTGCAGGCTTTTATATGTAATGGGTGGAGGTACTTTTGCAAAGCATTGTAATGGGTCTTGTGTCTTTTGAGCACCTGTGAGGGAGGAAACAGGAGTTGATTTGATTTATATAATAAAGAAGTGGGATTTTGAGATTCCCAGGACAATCTACAAAAGAAAGGGGTGTGTGTGTGTGTGTGAGGAAACAGGGCAGCAGCCAGGGGAATGGAGAGGAGAGAGGACCCGTGAGAAGGTCTCAGAGGTGAGCTCCAGTGGGGACTGTTTAAGGACAAAGACCTCTAAAGTTGCCTTATCAGTCATCTTCCTGGCTGTGTGGCAGCGTAACTTCTCTACACTTTTGGTGTAGCATGCCTGCCATACGTGGCATCCTGTGTGCTGTGGAGAACCAGAGGTCAAATGTTGATAACCACATTGAAAGCAAGATGGCGAGAAGAGACAGAGAAGGTGAGAATTCAGCATGAAAAAGATCCTGAAAGAAGAGGAAACTGGGAAAACCTACTCCTCCAAGATTCTCCAGAAATATTGGGAGCAGGAAAATGCTGGTTTTCCCAGCATTTATGCGAGATGCAGGTTCCAGACATTTTTAAGGTGAATTATTAAAGACAGGATGCTCCCACAAGGCAGCAAGGTTTGCCGGCACCCAAGTGGTTGGCTCTTCAGTCACATGGCCATCCCTCGGGCTCTCTGCTAGGGATTTCTCACAGGTTTCTTCATTAATTTCCTTAGAGACATTCAACTATCTGGTTCTAAAGCATGTTAGTGTACCCAGAGGATACCTCGCATGGATTGAGTTTTCCTAAATGAATGAATTTCAGAAACAGTGATTTGATGGGAGCCAGGCAGAGAGCCCTGAACAGCCAGGTTAAGTTTGCTGCCTATGTATTTGAGTTTTATTAAAGAGAGTCTCGAATGAAATAATCACTTTGGACAGTTGCTGCAAAGATCTCGTTCAGTTTTCATGTGGGGGAGAATGGCAGCTTGAATTAATTGGACTCAGTTATTGGTTTTCTTTCATCTGCAGCCACGTAAGAAAGATAACCCTGGGACTGTGGTAATTGTAGAGTCACTGGAACGATTTGTTAAAGGTAAACCTAGCTGGTGGAGTACTAGGGATTCTGTAAACATTTTGTCAGTTTGCACATTTTGCAGACAACCTTTAAAGAAACATCTGCTTGTCTAATTGGCTTCCTTGGGTTAGCTCTGTCCTAGGAGACACTGACTCCAGCTTTTAATCCTCTTTGAATTCAAGCTGATGCCTCTAATATTTTCTTCAGCCATCAATCATGTGGCCAGTGCAACCTGTCCCACTGGAAACTTGGAGGCTATGGTTAGGGCTGGTCCTGGATGGTTTTTCTGTAGAATGGCTTCCATGAGCAGCCCCTCCCCTCCCCCCAGTAACCCCCTCCCCCCACCCCCATCCCCTGACTCCTCTGTTCTCCTGTTCTTTTGCCTGGAATGAATGACATGGTTGAAGTAGGCGAGCACCCCGGCAAAGGAATTAGTAGAAAAGGCCATTTATTCCAAAGAAATAGCTGTATACCTCGCTATAAAGTGTTAGAGAATACTTTCTTAAAAGAAGTGTTTTAAAAAATGTTAACCACATCCCTTAGAATTTTACACGGACAACCCACAACACACAAACATACGCACACACACCTCAAACAAAACTTTTCCAGGAGAATATTTGTACTATGCACAAGACGTACTGATATTTTCTATTCTATTCTATTCTGTTCTATTCTATTATTTTTTTAGCATCTTTATTGGAGTATAATTGCTTTACAATGGTGTGTTAGTTTCTGCTTTATAACAAAGTGAATGAGCTATACATATACATATATCCCCATATCTCTTTCCTCTTGCGACTCCCTCCCACCCTCCCTATCCCACCCCTCTAGGTGGTCACAAAGCACTGAGCTGATCTCCCTGTGCTATGTGGCTGCTTCCCACTAGCTAACTATTTTATATTTGGTAGTGTATATATGTCCATGCCACGCTCTCACTTCATCCCAGCTTACCCTTCCCGCTCCCCGTGTCCTCAAGTCCAAGCTCTACATCTGTGTCTTTATTCCTGTGTTGTCCCTAAGTTCTTCATGACCATATTTTTTTTTTTTTTAGATTCCATATATGTGTATTAGCATACGGTATTTCTTTTTCTCTTTCTGACTTACTTCACTCTGTATGACAGACTAGGTCCATCCACCTCACTACAAATAACTCACTTTTGTTTCTTTTTATGGCTGAGTAATATTCCATTGTATATATGTGCCACATCTTCTTCATCCATTCATCTGTTGATGGACACTTAGGTTGCTTCCATGTCCTGGCTATTGTAAATAGAGCTGCAATGAACATTCTGGTACATGACTCTTTTTGAATTATGGTTTTCTCAGGGTATATATGCCCAGTAGTGGGATTGCAAGGTCATATGGTAATTCTATTTTTAGGTGTTAAAGGAAACTCCATACAGTTCTCCATAGTGGCTGTATCAATTTACATTCCCATCAACAATTCAAGAGGGTTCCCTTTTCTCCACACCCTCTCCAGCATTTTTTGTAGATTTTTTGATGATGGCCATTCTGACTGGTGTAAGGTGACACCTCATTGTAGTTCTGATCTGCATTTCTCCAATGATTAGTGATGTTGAGCATCCTTTCATCTGTTTGTTGGCAATATGTATATCTTCTTTGGAGAAATGTCTATTTAGGTCTTTTGTCCATTTTTGGATTGGATTGTTTGTTGTTTTGATATTGAGCTGCATGAGCTGCTTGTAAATTTTGGAGATTAATCCTTTGTCAGTTGCTTCATTTGCACATATTTTCTCCCATTCTGCGGGGTTGTCTTTTCATCTTGTTTATGGTTTCCTTTGCTGTGCAAAAGCTTTTAAGTTTCATTAGCTCCCAGTTGTTTATTATTGTTTTTATTTCCATTTCTCTAGGAGGTGGATGAAAAAGGATCTTGCTGTGATTTATGTCATAGAGTGTTCTGCCTATGTTTTCCATAAGAGTTTGATAGTGTCTGGCCTTACATTTAGGTCTTTAATCCATTTTGAGTTTATTTTGGTATATGGTGTTAGGGAGTGTTCTAATTTCATTCTTTTACATGTAGGTGTCCAGTTTTCCCAGCACCACTTATTGAAGAGGCTGTCTTTGCTCCACTGCATATTCTTGCCTCCTTTATCAAAGATAAGGTGACCATATGTGCATGGGTTTAACTCTGGGATTTCTATCCTGTTCCATTGATCTATATTTCTGTTTCTGTGCCAGTACCATACTGTCTTGATTACTGTAGCTTTGTAGTATAGTCTGAAGTCAGGGAGCCTGATTCCTCCAGCTCCATTTTTCTTTCTCAGCATTGCTTTGGCTATTCGGGGTCTTTTGTGTTTCCATACAAATTGTGAAATTTTTTGTTCTAGCTCTGTGAAAAATGCCATTGGTAGTTTGATAGGGATTGTGTTGAATCTGTAGATTGCTTTGGGTAGTATAGTCATTTTCACGATGTTGATTCTTCCAATCCAAGAACATGGTATATCTCTCTGTTTGTTTGTATCATCTTTAATTTCTTTCATCAGTGTCTTATAGTTTTCTGCATACAGGTCTTTGTCTCCTTAGGTAGGTTTATTCCTAGGTATTTTATTCTTTTTGTTACAGTGGTAAATGGGAGTGTTTCCTTAATTTCTCATTCAGATTTTTCATCATTACTGTATAGAAATGCAAGAGATTTCTGGGCATTAATTTTGTATCCTGCTACTTTACCAAATTCACTGTTTAGCTCTAGTAGTTTTCTGGTAGCATCTTTAGGATTCTGTATGGATAGTGTCATGTCATATGCAAACAGTGACAGCTTTACTTCTTCTTTTCCAATTTGGATTCCTTTTATTTCTTTTTCTTCTCTGATTGCTGTGGCTAAAACTTCCAAAATTATGTTGAATAATAGTGGTGAGAGTGGACAACCTTGTCTTGTTCCTGATCTTAGAGGAAATGGTTTCAGTTTTCACCACTGAGAATGATGTTGGCTGTGGGTTTCTCATATATGGCCTTTATTATATTGAGGTAGGTTCCCTCTATGACTACTTTCTGGAGGGTTTTTTATCATAAATGGGTGTTGAATTTTGTTGAAAGCTTTTTCTGCATCTATTGAGATGATCATATGGTTTTTCTCCTTCAATTTGTTAATATGGTGTATCACATTGATTGATTTGCATATATTGAAGAATCCTTGCATTCCTGGGATAAACCCCAGTGATCATGGTGTATGATCCTTTTAATGTGCTGTTGGATTCTGTTTGCTAGTATTTTGTTGAGGACTTTTGCATCTGTGTTCATTAGTGACATTGGCCTGTAGTTTTCTTTCTTTGTGACATCTTTGTCTGGTTTTGGTATCAGGGTGATGGTGGCCTCATAGAATGAGTTTGGGAGTGTTCCTCTCTCTGCTTTATTTTGGAAGAGTTTGAGAAGGTTAGGTGTTATCTCTTCTCTAAATGTTTGATAGATTCGCCTGTGAAGCCATCTGGTCCTGGGCTTTTGTTTGTTAGAAGATTTTTCATCACAGTCTCAATTTCAGTACTTGTGATTGGTCTGTTTATATTTTCTATTTCTTCCTGGTTCAGTCTTGGAAGGTTATACTTTTCTAAGAACTTGTCCGTTTCTTTCAGGTTGCCCATTTTATTGGCATATAGTTGCTTGTAGTTATCTCTCATGATCCTTTGTATTTCTGAAGTGTCAGTTGTTACTTCTCCTTTTCCATTTGTAATTCTACTGATTTGGGTCTTCTCCCCTTATTTCTTGATGAGTCTGGCTAATGGTTTATCAATTTTGTTTATCTTCTCAAAGAACCAGCTTTTAGTTTTATTGATCTTTGCTCTTTTTTCCCTCGTTTCTTTTTCATTTACTTCTGATCTGATCTTTATGTTTTCTTTCCTTCTGCTAACTTTGGGTTATTTTTTGTTCTTCTTTCTCTAATTGCTTTAGGTGTAAGGTTAGGTTGTTTATTTGAGATGTTTCTTGTTTCTTGAGGTAGGCTTGTATTGCCATAAACTTCCCTCTTAGAACTGCTTTTGCTGCATCCTATAGGTTTTGGATCATTGTATTTTCATTGTAATTTGTCTCTAGGTATTTTTTTATTTCTTCTTTGATTTCTTCATTGATCTCTTGGTTATTTAGTAGTGTATTGTTTTAGCCTCCATGTGTTTGTATTGTTTACAGATTTTTTTCCTGTAATTGATATCTAGTCTCATAGCACTGTGGTCAGAAAAGATACTTGATACAATTTCAATTTTCTTAAATTTACCAAGGCTTGATTTGTGACCCAAGATATGATCTATCCTGGAGAATGTTCCATGAGCACTTGAGAAGATAATGTATTCTGTTGTTTTTGGATGGAATGTCCTAGAAATATCAATTAAGTCCATCTTGTTTAATGTATCAGTTAAAGCTTGTGTTTCCTTATTTATTTTCATTTTGGATGATCCATTCATTGGTGAAAGTGGGGGGTTAAAGTCCCCTACTCTGATTGTGTTACTGTCAATTTCCCCTTTTATGGCTGTTACCATTTGCCTTATGTATTGAGGTGCTCCTATGTTGAGTGCATAAATATTTACAATTGTTGTATCTTCTTTTTGGCTTGATCCCTTGATCATTATGTAGTGTCCTTCTTTGTCTCATGTAATACTCTTTATTTTAAAGTCTATTTTGTCTGATATGAGAATTGCTCCTCCAGCTTTCTTTTTATTTCCATTTGCATGGAATATCTTTTTCCATCCCCTCACTTTCAGTCTGTATGTGACCCTAGGTCTGAAGTGGGCCTCTTGTCGACAGCATATATGTGGGTCTTGTTTTTGTGTCCATTGAGCCAGTCTAAGTCTTTGGTTGGAGCATTTAATCCATTTACATTTAAGGTAATTGTCGATATGTTATGTTCCTTTTACCATTTTCTTAATTGTTTTGGGTTTGTTATTGTAGGTCTTTTCCTTCTCTTGTGTTTCCTGCCTAGAGAAGTTCTGTTAGCATTTGTTGTAAAGCTGGTTTGGTGGTGCTGAATTCTCTTAGCTTTTGCTTGTCTGTAAAAGTTTTAATTTCTCCGTCGTATCTCAGTGAGATCCTTGCTGGGTAGAGTAATCTTTGTTGTAGGTTTTTCCCTTTCATCATTTTAAATATGTCCTGTCACTCCATTCTGGCTTGCAGAGTTTCTGCTGAAAGATCAGCTGTTAACCTTATGGGGATTCCCTTGTATGTTATTTGTTGTTTTTCCCTTGCTGCTTTTAATATTTTTTCTTTGTATTTAATTTTTGGTAGTTTGATTAATATGTGTTGGCATGTTTCTCCTTGGATTTATCCTGTATGGAACTCTCTGTGCTTCCTGGACTTGATTAGCTATTTCCTTTCCCGTATTAGGGAAGTTTTCTACTATAATCTCTTCAAATATTTTCTCCGTCCCTTTCTTTTTCTCTTCTTCTTCTGGGACCCCTATAATTTGAGTGTTTGTGCATTTAATGTTGTCCCAGAGCTCTTGAAAGTGTCCTCAATTCTGTACATTCTTTTTTTTTATTCTGCTCTGCAGTAGTTATTTCCACAGTTTTTTTTTTTTTTTTTTTCAGTACATGAGCCCCTCACTGTTGTGGCCTCTTCTGTTGTGGAGCACAGGCTCTGGATGCACAGGCTCAGCAGCCATGGCTCATGGGCCCAGCTGCTCCACGGCATGTGGGATCTTCCCGAATTGGGGCATGAACCCGTGTCCCCTGCATTGGCAGGTGGACTCTCAACCATTGCGCCACCAGGGAAGCCCTATTTCCATTATTTTATCTTCCAGGTCACTTATCTGTTCTTCTGCCTCAGTTATTCTGCTATCAATTCCTTCTAGAGAATTTTTAATTTCATTTATTGTGTTGTTCATCATTGTTTGTGTGCTCTTTAGTTCTTCTATGTCCTTGTTAAACATTTCTTATATTTTCTCCATTCTATTTCCAAGATTTTGGATCATCTTTACTATCATTACTCTGAATTCTTTTCAGGTAGACTGCCTATTTCCTGTTTATTTGTTTGGTCTGGTGAGTTTTTGCCTTGCTACTTCATCTGCTGTGTGTTTCTCTGTATTCTCATTTTGCTTAACTTACTGTGTTTGGAGTCTCGTTTTCGCAGGCTGCAGGTTCATAATTCCTATTGTTTTTGGTGTCTGCCCCCAGTGGCTAAGGTTAGTTCAATGGGTTGTGTATGTTTCCTGGTGGAGGGGACTGGTGCCTGTGTTCTGGTGGATGAGGCTGGATCTTGTCTTTCTGGTGTATAGGACCATGTCCAGTGATGTGTTTTGGGGTGTCTGTGACCTATTATGATTTTAGGCAGCCTCTCTGCTAATGGGTGGGGTTGTGTTCCTGTCTTGTTAGTTGTTTGGCATAGGGTGTCAGCACTGTAGTTTTCTGGTCGTTGAGTGGAGCTGGGTCTTAATGTTGAGATGGAGATCTCTGGGAGAGTTTTTGCATTTTGATATTCCATGGAGCCGGGAGGTCTTTGGTGGGCCAATATCCTGAACCCAGCTTTCCCACCTCAGAGGCACAGGCTTGAAACCCGGCCAGAGCACCAAGACCTTGTCAGCCACACAGCTCAAAATATAAGGGGGAGAAAAAAAAGAAAGAATAAAATATAGTTATTAAAATAAAAATTATTATAGATAAAACAAATTAAAAATAATAAAAAATGGAAAAAAAGAAAAAAACAGAAAGAAAGGAAGAAGAGGCAAACAAACCAAAAAACAAATCCACCAATGATAACAAGTGCTAAAAACTATAGTAAAAGAAAAAAAATGGACAGAGAGAACCCTAGGACCTAGAAATGGTAAAAACAAAGTTATAATGACAAAATCACACAAAGAAGCAAACACATACACACTCACAAAAAGAGAAAAAGGAAAAAAATACATATATCTTTTGGGAAGTCTGAGGTCTTCTGCCTGTGTTCAGTAGGTGTTCTGTAGGAGTTGTTCCACATGTAGATGTATTTCTGATGTATTTGTGGGGAGGAAGGTGATCTCCATATCTTACTCCTCCACCATCTTGAACGTCATTCTATTCTATTCTTCTACTCAATTCTATTCCATTCCACTCTGTTCTTTCAATTAAAAAGAGCTGCTGGCCATTACTCATTACTCTGATGTGATAGACCGCTAACGTGTTACAACTGCAGTTTGTAAAATACTGTAATCTAGAGCATTTGGCATTGGGTCACAATATGAAAATTGTCCATTTGTTTTTAATTCAGCATGTCTGGAAAGTGATTAAAAGGCATTAATAAAAATCTCTGCTCCCTGATCAGTCCACTTTCTGATCTAACGAATCATCCTTTAAAAATCACTCTGAACTTCATGAAGGGACATCCCCCTTTCTCTTACCTGGCTGAACGGGAGTCAAGAGGACCAGCTCTTCTCCGAGCTCTGCCACTAACTGTGAGACCCTGCACAGGACCCACCTCAGCCTCTTTTCTCTAGTCTGTAAAATAATAATATTATTAACAGTTAAGATGTTTCTAGTGACTATGTGCTAGTCACTATTCTAAGTGTTTTATGTGCACGAATTCATTGACTCCTCACTGTAAATCTGTGAGTGAGATGCTGTGTTTGCTGCGACGTTATAGCTGTGGAAGTCAAGCCCAGGAGAGGTTTTGCTAAGGTCTATGTGCTGAGGCTGTAGACCTGCAACGGGAGAGCCAGGATTTGTGCCTGGGCAGCCTGTACCATTATTTTACACCACCTAGTTGGGGCTCATTAAAATAGGTGATCTCCCAGGTCTTCCTCGAATCTGACTTTCTGTATTTCTCCTTGTCATGGTAGTTGGGAGTTTCTCAAAGATTCAAATTAACCTCCTTGTAGCTTTTTGGAAAAAGTCTGTGATATATGGCCCTAGAGCATTATTACTTCTATAAGATAAATCCCAACCAATGTTTCTTATTCTAGGAAGAGGTGTCTGTGTGTGTGTGTGTGTGTGTGTGTGTGTGTGTGTGCGCACGCATAGGTGGTCAGGGAACATGGAAGGCAGGGAAGCTGGTAAAGTCACCCAAGCAGGTTTCTTGCTTCATCCTTCACATCCATACCCCTGATGTCCACATCAGGGGCTTGGTAGAAGCAGGCATCATGAAACTGTAACTTACTGGTAAGAGCAGATGTAGAGAGGACATAGGGAGGCCTGCCTTCCTGATGGGGCCTGTGCCTGTGCAGGAAGTAGGAGGTTAGGAAACACAGGCAGTGTCTGAAGGATCCAGGACACCAAGTGTCAACACAACGGCCAGGTGTGTGCTCAGGGGTGATGGGAGACGAGGTTAGGGCTGGGCTGCAGCAGGCCTTGAATGCCGGGAGAAACTAAGATGCTTATAGAAGAGACCTTTAGCAGCTAAAATCATAATTTCAGGTATTATTGTGTTACACTCCTAAAGCATTATTCTGGGCAAACTGGGCACTACCTAACATATGAGCTAACTTCTAAGAGAGGGTGAAGCAATTCCCAGCAGTCAGTTGAACCTTGAAAAAAATGCAGCAAGGGAATCATAGTGTTGGCTCTGCCCAATCATAAAAACGCATCTCACAGGGAAGGAATCCATCTTTATTTGATGCTCTATTTAAACAAATATCAAATAATAAAATCCTCATGGAGGAGACAGGGTTCTCCCCCCCAACCCTTTCAGGACCACTGTGGGAAAATAAATCTGTCAAGGGACACGTTTAAATAAAGGGAATGTAGATTAGTTTCACGTGGTAAGGTTTTTGGTTTTCTTAAAGAGGAAAATATAAGGGTTAATTCATTTGGTGCTTTAATTAGGATCAATGTGAAAGGAAAGGTTTTTTTTTTTTTTTTTTTTTGCGGTACGCGGGCCTCTCACTGCTGTGGCCTCTCCCGTTGCGAAGCACAGGCTCCGGACGCGCAGACTCAGCGGCCCAGCCGCTCCGCGGCATGTGGGATCTTCCCGGACCGGGGCACAAACCCGTGTCCCCGGCATCGGCAGGCGGACTCTCAACCACTGCGCCACCAGGGTAGCCCGAAAGGAAAGTTTTAAAACGTGCTTCAGTCCCCAGTGGCAGCTAGTTAAAGGAGAAAACTAGAAAGAGTGAGTGATGGAATGAGGAAGAGTAAAACAAAAGGCAGGGAGAAAGAGAAGGTG
Source organism: Delphinus delphis (assembly GCF_949987515.2). NCBI lineage: Eukaryota > Metazoa > Chordata > Mammalia > Artiodactyla > Delphinidae > Delphinus > Delphinus delphis. Next base: position 40,869,500 of record NC_082699.1, on the reverse strand, counting down.
GCGGGGATGAAAAGAGAGACTCAGGGACCAGGAGTGGGGACAGAGAGAGTCGATCACTGAGCTGGGCAGGAAGAGCTCAGGGTGAAAGGGGCTGTGATCCGAAAGTCTCAAAGAGGCAGGAGTGGAAATAACTGAAGGCAAATTGAAATGATCTTATTTAACGACAAAAAAAAAAAAAAAAAAAAGGAGGAATTTAAGACTGTTCCCATGATATAGTTGAAGAGGTGAAGAAGGGCTGGATTTTAATCCTAAAAGAACTAATACGATTTTCCATTTGACGTTTGTGTAGATAGGTATAAATCCACTCTTGGTATTAACAGGCTCTGTGTAAAGGGGTTAAAAAGCTAAAATTGTCTACAAAACTATCTAGAAAGTTTTAAGCATACTATTTTACAAATGCGCATTTCTTGAATTGTTTTATTAAATCTTTGTACTTTTTTTATAGTGGTAAAATATACTCAACAAAAAAGGGACCATTTTAGCCGTTTTTAAGTCTACGATTCAGTGGCATTAAGTACATTCCCATTGTTGTGCAACCATCCCCATCATCCAACTCCAGAACTTTTGCTTCTTCTCAGGTTGAAACTTTGTACCCATTAAACACTAACTGGCCATTCCCCATTTTCCCCAGCCTCTGGCAACCTTTATTCTACTTTCTGTCTCTGTGCTTTGTTTTTTAAGACCAATTCATTATAAGTTGTAGCTGTGGCATTTCATAATCGTAGCATTTGAGAAGCAAAGTCACAGAGGGAAAGCTTTTTGAGGAAAGGTGGGCTTACCCTAATTTTTCAAACTCTTAAATCCCATATTTATTAATTTCCAAATGAAGTTTCCACCGTTTCTCACATTTAAAGTGTTCATTTAATTAATTCTAAATGAATAGGCAACAAATTTGTCTTTATTTTTAATGATTCCTAGGAATGGATACATTGAAGTATTTTCAAAAAGGACATGAAATTAAATTGTCATTACACCAAATCATTTCTATTTGACTAGAATCTACTGAAACTAGTTAGTGTAGGCTCATGCCCTAAATATTAAGAAAACATATGAAATTGTTTCTATAATGATTGAGAAAGCATTCACCACTTTTGATGGAGTAGTTAACTGTTCTTTGCCATTTCTATTACAAGTAAAGTCTGGGATATTAACAAACAGACAAGAGAGCAATAAACAACAGATACTGCGATCATTTAGCTAATTCTACTTAGAGTTTTGAAGCGAGAATAGATTATGATACATTGATAATAAACGTGACATTCTCAGCACATGTAAGTAAGCCCTGCATTTGAGAACATCTGTTTTCCCAGAGCCCTAGTAAATACACTTTTAACAGAGATCTCATGTAAAGTAGCCATATGCTTATAATTATCCAAATATTGTAGATCCCCTGTGTGAAATTTCACATCTTTGTTGCTTCTATTTTAATGTTGACAAAGTTGGTAGTAATTTTTAAAACCAAGTCTGATCCTAAACAGGAAAGACAGTTTCCTATGTAATTATAATTTTCTATGCAAGATTTGGCAAAGATCAAATTGTTCGTAGAATTTAATCATCTTTACTCTCGTAAGCATCCTAGATGCTCATTCGAGAATTCACTTTGCTCAATTTAAGTATCCCAATACCTACTAGCGAACTGCAATGTGTTTTTAATCTAGATGATTTGGACAAACATAAAACACGTCGAATCATTATAGAAGAAAAGTGTTGCCACAGATTCACAGTGAAATACAGTAAAAGCTCACGATGTCAAACAAATGTAGCCTTTTTTAGAGAAGTTACTTAACAAAAGAAGTTCTTAAGAGAATATGAGAGCTGGTTAGATTGAAGTTTTAAAATGTAATTCCAGAGCGAAAGCATAAAGATTGAGAAATAGTAAAATAACCAGGGAATTATCTGATATTTAAAAAATCCAAATGGTTGAGTAATTAATGGTCACCATACTTACGTACATCTGTAATAAGAATTTACATAAGTTGTTGTATATAATCTGCATAAAAGCCCCAGAGGGACGTATTTTTACCTCCATCTGAGGTGCCAAAACTAAAAGTAGAAGGTTTTGAGTTCATATAGCTAAGAAGTGACAGAGCTGGGATTCTAATCATCTGCTCCAAACCCCTCCTCTTTCATTGGCATCCATGGTATAAAGGAGTCTACAGTCTGCTTCATCCTGATATGGCTTTTGTCTCCTTTCCAGGTTCTAAACGCGCCCAGCCCTTTTTATTTTTAGAAATCTGGCCAGATTAGCCACAATTTAACCTGATACGACTAGGCGATCAAATACACCTTGTTCGCACGGGGAATGAAAATTATTTGCTCATTAGGAATGAGAATCATTCATTTAAGAATAAAGTTGTATACTGTGTGTTTCCTTTACAACTTTCCCTCAAAAATCAAAGCACTTCTTGAAGTTCTTAGCAGGTCGCTTGTCCCTATTTCATGGTGAAGACCAATGGTTCTCAAACTTCAGCCTGCATTAGAATCCGCTCAAGGGCTTGTTAAAGTATAGATCTCTGGGCCCCCGTTTCTGATCCCATAGATCTGGGGCGAGGCCTAAGAATCTGCATTTCTAACAAATTTCCCGGTGATGTTGATGCAGCTGGTCCAGGGGCCACCCTTCCAGAACCACTGGTGTTAGCAAACTACACCATGGCTTGACCTCTGCGTGCCCCGTAGTGCAACCAGACAAGGAGAACAGTGATTTGGTCGTCTTGACACCCCTGGTGAGTCTTCATACTTCTTTCAGTATCCAGAACTGGAACTCGAATTCCCTGTCAAACTCAGTACCATGACACTGGTGCCAGGCATGGGGCTGACCTACCGAAAGTCTGAGTCACACCCGTTCAGCTGATAGAGTGGGGAAACAGAAGCCCAGAGAGGTTATATGTGTTATATTATCGGGCACGAACTCTTCATTCCATTTCATTTAACTTGTCTGTGAAGCATCCTGCGAAAGAATGGGAGTACCAGAGCAAACAGAGCAAGGGGCATAATAGGTCTCAATATTACATTGGCAAGCAGGAGGAATTAGGTGCTGGTACCTCCCAGGTTAAGTCGTGAAAGAGCAGCTTTATCTTCACGTGCACCCTTTCCTAAGAGCCCTTTTTTTTTTTTTTGCCTCTTCCTCTGCCTCTCCAGAGCAGTCCTCACCTTTCTTCCTGTCGCTCAGGACTCCATTCGTTTTTCACCCTTGACCCCTTTCGAGGAAGGTTACTCAGTACTCTAAGCGTTTTTTTCTTTTATGAGGGACTTTTTCTTGCAGATGAAGTTGTATGGAAAGGTCAAAAACATAGAGCAGGGCTGCTCAGCTTGGAGAAAGTGTGGGACACAGGAACCTCACCTGGTAGGTTTCCTCCTCATTCCTCTTGCCGAAAGTTCTAGAAGCTCAAAGAAACAGACTTTTAAACCCACTGCTCTACTCCTTTTTGTCCTTAGCCTTCTTTTAATCAAAACCTGCCAGTCTATCAGTTTGTCAATTTATTCGGAATAGTATAATAGTGGTAGTAAAGTATGAATAGGGGTCATATCCAAGAACATTTTTGTTTTAACTGGGACCTTATGAAAACAGTACTGCAAACTAAAGAAATGATTTCATTTGTGCAAATCTCAGGTGTTAGACTACCTTCCTAGGATATATTTCCAGAGACTTTACAGAATGGTTACGTCATACTAAAAGTTAAATTATTATTTATTTATTTATTTTAATTGAAGTATAGTTGATTTACAATGTTGTGTTAATTTCTGCGGTTCAGCAAAGTGATTCAGTTATACACATATATACATTCTTTTTTATATTCTTTTCCATTATGGTTTATCACAGGATATTGAAAATAGTTCCCTGTGCTATACAGTAGGACCTTGTTGTTTATCTATTCTATATATGTATCCCTAGTTTGTATCTGCTAACCCCAAACTCCCACTCCATCCCTTCCCCACCCTGAGATAAACTCTTTTATTTATCTAAGAGAAACTTCTCTCCCTGGGTTAGTATGAAATAATGCTTTGAAGACAACATCAGCACAGATTTCAGAGAGCAAGGGCAATTCTGTTTGCTTTTGGTCCTGTATCTCTGGGCAGGTAGAGCTCTCTTTATGGAAGTTTTGTGGCCAAATGCTACACACACTTTATATATGACTCTCTCATTTCTCAAACTAATGTTAATATAGGTGTCACTATTCCTTGCCCATCTCGCAAGCCCCTGAAAACTTTCCCGCGTCCAGCCCTGTTTTGGTTCTCCAAGGGTAATTCCCTCAGCGTCCACAGGAGGGCAGGACACACCATACTGCACAGTTGTCTGTATTTCCTTCTATTTGGGGGGAAAAAAATCTAACCATGAAAAGAATGCCAGTTAAGTTGCTAAAGGTGCCTACACCAGACCTTCTCATTTCAGCTCAAGAACTTTTCACCCTTTTTGATATTCTTCATAGATGAAACAGCTGAAGAAATTCCAAGAGAATCTAAGACTGGACTGAAAATTTCTATAGCATTATTTCAAATTCTCAAAACAGTCTGAGAAGGTCTAAAGGCAGATTTTGACTTGTAGTTTGCTCTCGTATCTTTGTTTTTACAACACACATACCCACAGAGCAAAGCCTTTGGTGTGTCCTTGTTAACATTGGGGTGGATTCCTATTTGAGGCATATCTATGAGGAAGAGGTACGGCTTTACACGTGACTGGGGATCATTGTCATAATATTTGAAATATGAAATGCTTTTCAGTACAGGGAAAGCATTGGATTGAGTGTCAGAAAGACTTGCTTCCTGGTTGTGAATAGATTCCTGACTGGCTTGCGACCTTGGGCCCCGTCCACCGAGTTTGTGCATCTGCTCACCTGTGACATGAAGACTGCAGCGCTTTCAGGCAAAGGAGAGCCAGCACCTTCCTTGCTTGGACTTGAGTCTGGTAGCAATGAAGGAGGAGAATATCTGTCCCAGGGGAATCCTGACGGCGGGAGGACAGACCACATCCTCTGTGGTTCCTGTCCTAGTGTCATTTACTCTTACCCATGACTCCATCCAGTGTGTTAAGTGCTCCTAAGTCACAGCAAATAGGCTCATTACTTTGTTTCCTGTTTACTGATAACTTGTGGCAGATAATAATTGCCGTGGGCCAAAAGAAGAGAGAACATACAGGACTGCAGTTGCAGGCAGGAAGCCTTCTTATTGGCTGGGGGCTCTGAAACCGTGAGTCACCATTAACTAGACTCCATACTGATAGAAATTAAAATACTGATAACACAAACCACAAGGGTTTGTGTCCCCAAGGGAAGGGATGGAGACAGACCCCAAGGAGGAAGCCTCTCCTGGATGACACCTGAAAAGCAGACGTACAGAGCTTGCAGGCCAGGCCAGAGCAGACCATGTGCCTCCTAGGGGTGACAGGTAGGCGGAAGGGGAAATGTTGCTTCTTCAAGTGAGAAAAGAGGGGTTTCGAGTTTGTGGTTTGGCAGAGTTGTGGAAGACCTGCAGAGGGGGCAGAAGGGCACAGAGGAGAGTTGTCTAAGAAAACAGCCTTGGCAGTAATACAAAACCAAACCAAAAAATGAAAAGAAGGACGAGCAGACATGCTTTGGACATAATGTTAAGTGACAAGGGGAGGGTACGACATAGCATCAAAAACAGAGACAGATTGAAAGGGGACCCATAAAGGCAAACACATTTTGGTCTCTTGTAGTGGCAAAAATCTGAAAAACAATCTTTTTGTTCAGTTCCATTTCCTTTTATGTCGTTAAGTTAGTAAAAAGCAAACTATTTTAAAGCACAGAGAGAGGAAGGAAGAAAAGGTTATGGTAAAGCAGCTTTGAGTCTAAAGTCTCAGAACTTGACAATCGTGAAACCAAAACTGGGGACATAAGTAGGCCTGGGATAAGGCCAGAAGGGACACCCATGGAGGAGATTGAGAGGAGAGAAGCTGGCTTAATAGCCCCGCGGTTAAGAGCTCAGACTCTGCAGCTGTGTGAGCTTGGGCCTCAGTTTCCCTATCTGTAAAATGGGGATAATCCAATCCTTATCTCATAAGGTTGTTTTGAAGACTAAAGGAAACAAGGTCTCTTGGGTGTTTGACATTACCTGGGGGAGGCCAGTGCCAAGACCTTAAGGAAGATCCGGAATGAAGGGAGCAAGGAAGCAAAACTGCCTCTTCCTGCAGTCAGGTGACTGGTCTCTGCAGAAGGAATGAAATAGCAAAAGGGGGAAGGGGGAAGAAAGTGAGAGGGTGGAGAGTATGGAGACTGGGAACACACACACACACACACACACACACACACAAAGCAGCGTGGGGAAGGAAATCACCTGAGAGCAAATAAAATCATAAAGAAAAGCAAAAGCAATAAAATAGGGATATTGGCTCAGAGATGATTCCTCTTTGCTGGAGAGGGAAGAGCACTGGGTCTGGAGTCTGAGCCCTAGGGTCTGTTTCTGGCTGCACATCCTCCTGGCTGAGTGTCCTTGGAAAAGTCATTTATCCCCTCTCAGACTTTGTTTAAATCTGTGAAAGTGAAAATAGGAAGGCCAACATCACAGAAGGGCTGGGGGTGATTCGAGGAGATCTTTTTACAGTTGGTGGCTGAGCACCCAATAAATGCAAGGGGAAACTCGACGTCCACAGCGTTAGGGCAAGGAGCATGGCGGTAGAGAAGCAGCCCTCCGTCTCGTCTTCCAGCCTTCAGGCCGGGGAATGAGTGAGGCAGTAGGCGGGGAAGACAGGCACGGAGAATCTGGGGACAGATAAAGGAAACTCGTGATGGGGCGAGGCTGGGCTGAAGAGAAACAGATTGGGGGAGAGCTGCAAAGGGAGGGGTCCACTGAAAGGGGAGGGGGAGTCCGGGGAGGGAGAGGGTGGGAAGGCCGAGAGAGATGGGAGGGCAGTGTGAGAAGAAAAGCAGGCTGGGGAAAGAGGGATTGGAATGCAGAAGGAACTTGGGGAAGGAGGAAGTATTGAAGGCGGGAGGGAAAGAAGAGAGGGAAAATGGGGATGCCGTGGAGGCGGGGGCCAGGCCGCGAGAGGGAAGAGCATCCGGGGAACAGATGGAGGAGAAAAGAATCGGCTAAATCCAGCGTCAGAAGAGGTTGGGGACTGCGAGAAGAGAGGCTGGGGCCTTCAGGAGAGCGCAGCAGCTTTTAGCATCCATCCAGACTCTTAAGACTTGTGGCCTTTGCCTGACCTCGAGGGTCGGGAACAGACGCCCTGTCTTTGTGGAGAGCGGTACCCCACCGAGAGAATGCGGCTGTTCTGGGCAGGGCCCTACGCCTGGCGCGCGGCGAGGCTTCCCTGGCCCTGGGCTGGCCCTTGAGGGGAGCGATCGACTGGCCTGGAGGTTGGGGCCGAGGAAGGAAGGTACCACCGCCCGGAGCCGGCGCGCAGTCGGCTGCTGAGGCGCCTGTTCCGAGCTGTCCCTGGGGGGCGCCGCCGCCGCTTCCCTCCTCCGGGGCCGCACGCTCCCAGCAAAGTGGAGGAGGCTGGGGAAGACCGAGAGCCTGCGGAGCGCTACGGAGGGACCGAGCTTCGAACAGTGCTAGGGGGCCTCTGGCGCTGCGGATGCCCCTGGCTTCCTCGCTGCCGGGCGGCCTCGCCCGCCTACCCCTGCCCGGCGCTCCTGGCCCGCTCTGCGCGCACCGCCTGGCAACCCCGCGTGCGTCCCGCGGGGGCGCTGCGTCCCCCTGCCACCCCGGCCCACAGCGGCCCCTCTCCCCCACACCTCCTGCCCGCACCACCCGGCCTCTCCTCCCACCCTCGGCTCCCTTCCCCTCCCTCCCCTCTCCTCCCTCCCCTCCCGGCGAGGGGCGGGAGGGGGCGTGGCAGGGCCGGGGTTTGTGTGGCTGGGACCCGGCTCCTCGCACTCCGAGTCCGCCCGAGGAGCCGGGCCCCGGCCGCTGTCCAGCCGCTCCGCGCCCCTCGCGACCCGCGCCGCCGCCTCTCGGGGACCCGCTCGCCATGGATACCCCCAGGGTCCTGCTCTCGGCCGTCTTCCTCATCAGTTTCCTGTGGGATTTGCCCGGTTTCCAGCAAGCTTCCATCTCATCCTCCTCGTCGTCCACCCAGCTGGGCTCCGCCAAGGGAATGCGAAGCCGCAAGGAAGGGAAGATGCCGCGGGCGTCGCGAGAGAGTGCCACGGCTCGGGCGCCCCTGGGGCGGCAGGAGCCACAGCCGAGGCCGCAGGAGGAGCCCCGGCGGCGGCCGCCACAGCAGCCCGAAGCTCAGGAGCCTCCGGGCAGGGGCCCGCGCGTGGTGCCCCACGAGTACATGCTGTCAATCTACAGGACTTACTCCATTGCCGAGAAGTTGGGCATCAATGCCAGCTTTTTCCAGTCTTCCAAGTCGGCTAATACGATCACTAGCTTTGTAGACAGGGGACTAGGTAAGTGGCAAGACGCCCGACTCCTTTCTCCCTGGAGCTCCGCAGCCAGGGCACAGCTCCGGCTCTGGCAGGAGGCTGCATTTGTGAATTCCCTTCTCGTTCTGGATACCTCCCCCTTTCTTTTCTTAAACAGTTTTTCTCAAGCCTGAGTAAGTTTCCGAATGCGGCTGCAGATTTTATTCCAGTATGCAATCCTCCCTGCCTCGCTTTCTTCTTTCCCTTCCTTCCTTTCTCTCTCCCTTCCTTCCTTCTTCCTCTTGCCTTTTGCAGAAAGGAGCGTGGCGGCTGCACGTCTGGTGGCTGGTGGAGGAAGCGTGGAGGGCGGGAGGTGGCGGGCAAATGACCGGGGCTGGAGAGGGGTCGCGACGGGGACTGGGAACCCGTGGCAAGGGGTCACTGGTTGTACCGGGTGCGCGGTCCAAGGCCGGGCTGCCGTGGGGGACCGAGCGGCTCAGGGGCCTGAGTGAGCGCTGGAAAGCCCCGAGCTCCCATCCGCTCCGGGAAAAGCCGGCAGAAGAGACTTCCACGGTCGAAGAAGCAAGTCCGCGATTGGCGTCTGGCAGTGCCCTGGCCCAGCCGCTGCCCGGGTACCCGGCTCGTCCCCGCGCTGGACGTGGGGATGGTCAGCCGCGTAGGAACCCCGCGCCCTCGGGCTTTTTTTTTTTTGCTCCTGCAGCGCGCTCTCGGCCACTCCGGGGCCTCAACAGAGTCATTTCTGCAGAGGCAGCGGCAGCAACTGGCAGGGCGGGCCGAGGGCAGGGGCAAGTGAGCTGAATTTGGGGGTTTGTTGGTACTTAGCTCACACGGGTGCCTGGGTGTGCTCGTTCACCTTTCTGAGCCAGGCAACTCTCCTGTCTCTGCGCTTCTACCGGGGGCCCCGTCTTTGGTCCCCTCTGTGGGCGCGGGTGCATGTGTGGGAGTCTGCGGAAACCCCTGCGCCCCCTCCTTGCCACCTGCGTTGGTCTGCAGCCTTGGAGAGAACCTCGCGCTGCAGGCGCCGGGAACTCAGTTCCTAAAGAGAAGAGACAATACCGTAGAAGGAGGCAGTAAGGAAGGGAGAAAAAGCAAAGGAAGGGCAAACGGGAGGTAGGGGACGAGAAGAAAGGACGGAGGAGATAAAAGAGATTTGGGCATCTATCCACTCCGCCACCCTGCCCGGACTTAGCTCCTCGACTCGGACGCCTTCCCTGCCTCCCACTTCCAGGTCAGTGAAAGGGGGGGGGGGAGTCGCCCAGGAACCGGCGAGCACGGGGGTTCGGACTGGGAGGGCTGCTCTGCCCCGACTGCCTTGGGGGCACTTGCACGCCCTCGAAGCTTTACGGAGCAGGCTAACGGCCCCGAGCCTCGGACTCTTCCCAGGCTTCAGCCCCCGAGCCCCCTCCCTTGCAGCCGCCTTCCTTGCGGGCATGGGTCTTGCCCACGCTCGGTTCGCGGCTGCAGCCCGAGGTCAGCGAGGTTCACGAGCTGCTGAAAAGTCTGGGCGGCAAATTAACGCCAGGTATTTTATGGTGATTTTACAACTGCTAAAGTCACCCTGGCAAATACAAGTGGCTTCTTCGTACCGCTGCACCTGGGGCCCCGGCCGCCCCGCTGCCAGCGCAGCTCGCCTTCTCCCCACCTCCACCCCTTTCCCTGCCTCTGTTGTTTCTCTCCTTCCAAATCTTCTGTTTATCATTCGCCTTCTCTAATACCATAATCGAAGGCTACCCTAGACTTGCCTAGTCGAGAGAGTAAGGAAGCACAGAGAAAAGTACTCTGGAGGCCTTTCCCCAAGGGAAGAAATCCCGCAGGCCCAGGGTGGCGGGCGGTTGGGCGCGCATTTTCTTCTCCCCACGGGAAGGGGCCAGAACCTCCGCCCCTCCCCCAAGCGGACACCCCCTAACTCGTAAGCTGCGCCCTGTGAGTTTGGCACGGGACCAAGGGACCCTGCGGGCGGCTGGGAGGCGTCTACCGAAGCCTGCGGCGTTGGGGCAAGTGTGGGAGGTCTCTGGGGGCTCCAGGTCCGACGCAGAGGCTGGCTCGCTTCACTCTGGCTCGCGCTGCAGCAGCCTGTCCGCGGGCACCGCGCTGGGCGCCCCCGGGGCGCCGGAGGTAGGGAGGGGACTGGCTGCGCGCCCAGGTTGGGGGGGTGGGCCCTCAGTTCCCGAGCCAAGCTCTCTAGGCTAGCCGAACCGAGATCCAGACGTCCGGCTTCCACTCCCGAACGCGGTCCCCCGCCGGAGGAGGCGCGTCGTGACCACCTGGACCGCAGCTTCAAAGGCGCGGTCTCCTCCACGCCCTCCGGTTCCCAGAAAACGCGAAGAAAGGTAGTTAGTTGACCGCGAAGGCTGTGCGGCTGGTAGCACGCCGCGCTGGGGCGAAGGAGTGCGAAGGAGTGCGAAGCCGCGGGCTGGAGGGCGCGCGCAGAGGAGGGGGTATGTTGCGGGCCACAGCACAAGCTTGATAAAGGGAAAGCCTCACTTTCTCTCTCACTGATTTTGATTTGATGTGTCACCGGCGGTGACCTCGGGCTGGACCTTCCGGGGCTTGCTTAGCATCGGGCCCCTGATTGGAGTGTTTCAACTCAGCGATCTAATTGAGGGTTCATGTCATAACACATCAAATGCTGTCTAGTCTCCCGTGATGGAAGGGACCCGCCAGCCGCGCATCCCGACTCCTGGCGAGGACTTCCGCCCCTCTCACGTGGGGACTCTTAAACCGCGCCAGACCTTCCAGCATCCCCTCCCCCAGCCGTGGAAGGCAGGACAAGGAGGTAAGAGCGGCGGCCAGCTGAGAGCTGGGCCAGCCGCGTTAACTTGGCGCCTTGCCTCGGGGATGTTTAAATCGCCGTCGAGTGTGGCAGGCTTGGCTTCGAGAAGCAGGGGTCCCTCAGGGGGAGGAGCAAAGAAAACGGAAGGAGTCCTGAAATCCTCTCGTGAGGCATGAACTACTTACGTACAGTACAGTATTTGTAAAAAGCCTTCCTCACCCGGGGACCCCGGAACCCTAGAAATGACACCTACAGCTTGCGTTTAAGAGAGGGAGAGCGGGGTAAACTCTGTCCATTGTGAATGAATGAAGAGCGCTTTAGGTCTATAAAGACTGCGTGTTCTGATGCCTCAGCCCGTGCCTCCTTCTCCCAAGCCCCATGAGGAGGACACCTTATTGCAAGTTTAAAAGAAAAAAAGTGTCCCCCCTTTCGGTTCGCTCTCCAAACAACTAGGGGTAATCATAATAACTAAGATATATTGACATGTTGAGCACTTACTGTGTACCAAGTACTGGGCTAACATTTGTTACATGAATTATTTCATTTAATTTTAACAACACCCCCAACCACCGGGAAGAAAGTGCTACAGTCCCTGTTTTACAGGTCAATTAAGGAAGACAGAGAGGTTAAGCAAATTGTTCAAGGTCACACAGCTAGTGAGAGCTGAAGCACATATCCAGTTCTAGCCCCTGCATATTTACCTATGGCACTACATGGGTAGGGTGAGGGTGAGGAGGTTTCTAGAGGATGGTGGCAAGACGCAGAAATGGAAGAAGTTGACAGATTTCTCACCCCGTCTAATATTCCTCTGTGATCTCTTAAGACCCAGTTAGGAGTTGGAGTGAAACTTTGGATTCAGGGGTCTAAAACTGTGCTGTGCCTTGCTTCTTCTTTGTACTCCCTGTAAAACGCACAAACTACCTTATCCTTGACCTTTAAAAATGCCTCCATATTGTGCTTTCAAGATGATTTTGGATCCATAAAGATGAGAAAGTGTGTGAATGTTTGTGTTGGTGCAGTCATAGGATCAGGATGGACCAGGCTGGATATAGAGAAATTACAGTTAGCACATGATAGAACTCATTACAAGACCACGAGTACAGGAGGCTTGGATCTCTAACCCTGGGGCCCTGGAAAGGCAGACAATGAGAACTCCTATGAATTCAACATGGCTGTAAGATAGAGGGGGAGGGAGAGAGAAGCAAAACTTGGACTTTAGTTTATGTAGTGAGAAGCGCCACGTTATTCCAACAAGGGAGAACAAAAAAGCCTCTTAAGGATGAAGAAACCAAAATGAATCTAAGAATATTGCTGTGAGTTAGGTTTCCAGATGATTTTGAAATAAGAATTCTCTTTAAATATTTGTTGTTATTGTTACAATAGCACTCTCAGAAAGGAGGCAGCAGGGAACAGATAAAAAACAAAAACACCAAAACACACACACACACACACACACACACACACACACACACACAAACCCAAACGAGATCGGAACATCCTTGAGGAATTTGACACCCTAGAAATGAACCTCGGGAGAGTTTGCCGCGGATTGTTTGTTGGCTTCTAGGTTTACCTTCTGGGTCGCGATTGCCAAGGGGGCAGGGCAGGACAGCTAACGGGGAGGACATTCTAAGAGCGGCATAGTTCCTTCCTGATTGAAGTTCGTCTGGTGTGGCATGTTTATGCAAAACAGCGTGTTTCTGGGTGGACCTGGGCCGCAGAGTAGTGCAATCAACGCAGTGGTGCTTTTGCCCGGACCCTGTTGTCATTGGCAAACGGAAAATGAAATATAAGCAGGGAAGCATTTTAATGGGGACGGAGGGAATTCACAACTGTTAATTATTTGGTGACCTTGTATTCGATTTGTTTGAGTCCCTTATAAAAACACTAATGCAGACCAGACGGCCAAGTGAGGAAGCCGGCAGAAGTTTCCAATCTAGGCTTTATTTCCCCGGAAAGAGGGAACAGCCTTGGGAAAGGATTGCTGAGCTTTTAAGTACGTGCGTGTGAGGACGCGCCGGTGTGAGCACCGCGCGGGGTTTGCGTCGCCGTCCAGGTTCAGGATCCTGCTGAAACCTGGTGAACTGGCAGGTCCTATAAGAATCCCGGGGTAAGGGAAGGAAGCCTTAAACCAGAAGTTTGTTCTGCTCTTCAGGTTGGAATGATTAAAACATTTTTCAGGCCACAAACCAAACCCTTAGCCATTGGCTTGTTGTTAAATAGCAGTTAATGTCACTCCCACCCCTAAGGCCTTAAGGGTTGCCTTACAAAGGCTTCCTTAGCACCTAGTGTCTTCTGCAGCGAGAGTGCAAGAAGCGCCGGAATTCTGGGGCGGGCTTCCTTGGCAGGGGAGACTAATCTGAGAAGGACACTGAGCTTTTTCCTGGCGCGGGAGGCTCTCGAGCTCTGGGAGTTTGCGCGGTAGAGTTGCTGGTGGGGGAGGGGATCGAAAAACGTGCTCAAACATCCTTGTCGTTTCTGCACATTAAAAAAAAAAAAAAAAATTACCTAAGCCACAACCCACGACAGGCCTTGGGAATCCCTTCCCGCGCAAACTGAATCAAGACCTGAAACCTCCCCCTTACGACCAGAGGGGATGCGTGTCGCCTGGACCCGCGGGGAACGCAGAGCGTTGCATTGATGGAGGCCCTAGTGCAACTCGCTTTTTCCCAGCTGGAGTTCTCGGGGTTCTGGCGGCTCACCTCCTTGAAATTGCTGACGTCTTCCTGGGGCGGCGTGGGGAGAGGGAGAAGGGAACTGAACAGAGAGGTGCGGGAAAGATGGTTTGATAGAAATAGGGCAGAACGAAAACTTTCGTTTCCTGCCGGGACTTCTGCTTGCATCAAACGACCCAGAGCAAATTCACAATAATCCCTGGGGACTTTTGAGTAAAGTGAAGGACAGTAGTTCGATAACTCTTAGGGTAGGGAATAACCCTGGTCAAGCGATGCTCTCTGGACCCGGGAAGGGCTCCGAACCGAGGCCGCGAGGTGTGGCAAACAGGAATGTGGATCCGCAGCGCCACTTCCTTGCTTGGCATCTACTACCTCCCTCAAGCCCCCATCCCCCGCCCTTAAAGCCTGGCTGTTTATTTTTAAGCTCAATGTCGGTTAAATGGTGTCTCCTGTTTACAGGAATTAAATAGGTCCTCGTCGGCCTAATGGGTTCCAGGGTTGCTGTTCCTTGCCCTCCAGGACAGTCCATTAACGCTGCTGGGGGCCGAGGGTTGGGTGCGCTGGGAGTGGGCGGGCGGCGCTGACCAGCGTTAGCAGAGAGGCGCGCGCTGCGCAGCGAGCGGCCCGGGCGCCTGGGGGCGGGGCAGGGTTTAGGGACCCTATAGTGGGCTTGCAGTGGAGAAGAAGGGCGGGCCTCTGGCCCCGGCTGGCGCGGGTCTGGCTGCTGGAGCGGAGGGGAAAGCAAGAGCAGAGGGTTGGCTTTGGGGTCTGTCAGGGCTGGTTTACCCGTCCCCCTTACCCCCTAAATAACGTAGGAACCGAAGAGAACCCGTGCGCCTGTTTTGCAAATCTGGCTTCCAGGCAAGTTGGTCCAGTTCCGATCCCACTTCCCAGCTGACCGCCGCTCCCACGCCCAGTGGGGAGGGAAATTGAACGATGCTAGACTATGGCCCATAGCTACCACCACGAATCTTATTTTGCTAGGACGTTGTTTCGGGAGTCAGCCCGAAGTGAACACAGTGGAGCTGAGTTGCCGCGATCCCTTGCTCAGAAGCTGCGTCCGGCCCAGCACTTTAAAGAACACATCACTGAGGTTTCTCCTGCGCGGGACCCCTTGACACCGAGGGTCCAATATCCTGACCACACGCCAGTCTGAGCCCGTCTCCCCACCTGCAACCTCAGAACCGGTCGGGGAGGGGAAACAACATAAAATGGGAACCTTTTCTTCTACTTTTCATCTCCAAGCTCTCAAGTCAAAAGCCTGCGATCATGTTCTAGCCCGAAGGGCGGTTTCAGGGCTGTGATACCCTCCCCGCTGGGCCTGGGTTGCTCCCCTGGACTCCCAGGTGACCCTACAGGTCGACATTGCAGGGAGGGCGACCTTGGGTAAATCAACCAGGTCCGGGCCCTGCTCCAGAGGTTCCAAGAGAAGGCAGCAACCTGCGGGGATGCCGCAACCACGGACGCCAGGCACAGGCTGCTTGGCTGCGGCGGAAAGGTGGGGAGAGAGGCTCCAGCGTGAGGGGTGTCACCGGCTTCTATTTGGATTTCATCTGCAGTGGTGTCAAATTAAGATTTGGGCCACTGTGGTCAAGAGCCCAGGGTGGGATGCCAGTGAAAAGAGTCGCCTGGTGAAGTGTCCTTGATCTGGGCTTTGCGTCTCTGTCTCTTGAGCCCCTGAGAGGCCATGAGAGTTCGCACCAAGTGCATGGAAACTACTTTGTCAATGAATCTGTTTCGTCCTAGAAAGAAAAAAGGAGTCTCTCGGAGGCGACTTCGGACTCCTGCTGGGGGTGCCCAGCACCCAGAGCTCAGAGTCGAGGGCTGGCCCCTCTCCTGCCAGAGAGCTGCGTTACTGAAGGCTGTGCTGTGGCTCCCTAGGAGCGTGGAGTTGTTCCCAGTCGGGTGGAAATCGGGGTTCCCCTTCTCTCCCCCTCCCAGCCTCACTGGTTTGCCGCTGGCTGAGTCAGAACTTGCTGTGGGAACTTTGAGGTTTCTCTGTGGGATCCAGGCAGGCCACCAGACTCGATGAATTCTGTGTGGTTCGCAAGCCCAGGCTCGAGACAGGGAGGAAGGTAGGGATCCGCCAGGCTTTGGAAAGTGGGTGGAAAAGTCCTCTGTGGAGGACTTCCCTCGGGCCTTTCTGGTCTTTGAAAGGAGGAAAGAAGCTGGGAAATTCAGGACAAGCTATTGGGGCAAACACTGGGGAAGCCAAGAGACCTAGAAAGAAGTGGGGCGGTGACTGTATGGTGGGAGGGGCTTCTGTGGGACTGCGATGCCGCCGCCCCTGACACCGCAGCCCGAGGGGTCATTCACTGCTACCGCCCTGCTCTCCTCCACCCTGCAGGCTAAAAAACATAGGGAACACACACACCCGCACCCTACAATGGCTCCGTGGACAGTTCCTGCCCATGAGGATGCCAGTGGAGAAGTGGGACAGGTGGGGCAAGGAGATCAGCCACCAGGCCTCTCGGGGCTGCGGCTGCCCGGAGCCAAAGGAGTTCACACATGGGCTAACCCCAGAGGAGGGACCCTGCAAGGAGGGCCCTGTCCTTGACGAGGTTCTGGCTGGAGGTCGTTTGTTGACTTGGCATTGTGGGAGGGACCAGAGCAATGGATAAGGCCTGGGGAATGAGAAGGAGCAAGCTGATGGGGGTGAAGCTGAAACCCCTATGGGCCTGGCCCTTTGCTGGAAGCCCTTGCTTCTCTCTTAACCCCTCTGTCCAGCACCTTTCCTCCACTCACTTCTGCAGATCCTGTGGAAAGAACTGAATTGCATCTCCTCAAAGAAGGCCAAGAGGAGGACACGTGTATCTTCCCCCTACCTGGCTGTAGGTAGTTACAGTAATATTGGCTGCATTCACTGGACGCTTCTGTCTGTCATGGACAGCCTGCTCTGGTTACCTCGACTCTGATCTTTACAATGACTCTGCAAAGTGGGGGTCATTCTCCCATTTTCCAGATGAGATATATGAGGCTGGGAAAGATTATGTGACCCAGTCCATCCAAGGCCACCCAGCCAATAAGTTACAGGGCAGGACTCAAATCTATGCCTCTCACACTCAGGACTCCTATGCTCATTCCATGTTGTCGGTAGTAACTAACATTTGCACACATCTTCAGATGTCTTTCCTACTCTATCTCATTTGCCACCCTTCCCTCAGTGACTTTGAGCTGGCCTTATATTCTCATTTTGCAGATGAGAAAATTGTTTCCTTGGAAATCTACTTCAAAAGTCCAGTTGTTGGCATCCCTTCTATTCTGCTGATTAGGAAGTGATTGACACTTGGAGATCAGGGATTGATGCCCTCCCCAAATTCATAGGCAGCATGAAAGAACTGGAGCCTTCTCAGGGTTTCTACCAGACACAAAGATCAGGGTCTGGGATGTCCAGGGTGGTGGCACAGATACTGGAACCAGACTACTCCATCTACCTCTATCTTGGGCAAGTTACCTTGAGCTCTCTGTGTTTTAGTTTTGTGATCCGTAACATAATAATGATATCTTTTCTTTTTTCCATAGGTCGTTTTGAAGCTTAAACGACTTATTATAAGTTTAGAATTTAGATCATGCCCAGCACATAGTAAGGACTTAGCCCAGTGTTTGCTGTGATGAGCATACTGGATGTCAGCAGAAACACCCCAGAAAGGGTGAATTGTGTGGGTGGGGTCCTGATTCTGCACCTCAGGGCGTTGCTCAGCAGTTTGCAAGACTCAGATCTCAGTGGAGGCAGGGCGCAGGACAAGAGTACAGGGCGATGCCCAGAAGATCACTGTCCCAGAAGAGGGTCATAGTTGGAGCACAAATTACTCAGAGACCTTCATACCTCAGAGGAGACAGGGCTGGTGGCTCATTTTTACTCACCCAGTACACCTGACTCTATTTCCAACTTGTGGACTTTGTGGCACCTCAGGGCACCCTCAGGGCTGAGGGACCTGAGAAGAAGTGACTCCAAACCTAGCTATGAATTCCCCGCTCGGAGGTCTTCTTACTTCCAGTAAAGGAAAAAAGAATTCCTGGCAGAACCCAGCTCCCTTTGTGTCGACGGCGTTGGTGATGGACGTGTGTCTGGTGCCCTCCCTCCCTCTTTGCTCCACCGCCAAAGGAGAACCCTGTGAGAGGGGCGTGGCCTCAGGTCTGAGGGCCTCGGTTGGAATAAAGACCTTCAAATAGTGTCCCTGCCAAGCTGCAAGTCATTGGGCAAGTGAAGACGCCTCTTGGAGCCCGCTATAAGAGTGTAACAGTCACCTATAAAAGAGTGTAACAGTACGACGGGCCTCGGACACTCTCGGTGAGGATTCGCGGACGGAGGCCACCCAACCCCCAGCACAAAAGCACGCCCAGAAGCATTCAGAGATGCTTTTGAGGATGGGGGAAAGGCTGAGCTGCAGACATCTGGAGTTTCCTTTGCGAAGACGGGTGATTATACGCCCCTCCTCCATTCCCACCTAGGGGAGTAGGGGTGGGAGAGCCACGTTTCATCTCGGCTTTCTGAGCCGCAGCCCTTCGCTGGAGGATGTGCCTTCGGAGGACGTGCGGCGGGACGCGTGGTGGGGCGGCGGGTGGAGGCGTGTGGGGCCCGGCCAGGCGCCCACGAGTGGCCGCTCAGGTCACGGCGAATTCAGAGGACGCGAGCGGAACACGCGCTTAGCAGCATTGGGGAGCCCAGGGTCTGGGCGCGAAGGGCCTTGGGGGTTGGGCGAGCTGGAGCTCCGGGGAGCCGGAGCTCGGGGGAGCCCTCGGGGCCAGCGAGTGACACACAGTTCAACCAGGACTCTCAAGAGGGACCTCAAGCTGCGTACGTATCTCAAGACGTCTTGGGGAACATGCAGTGCGCGGCCTTTCCGCCCCAAACCGAAGGACGATTCGGGTTTTCGGAAGCCATCTGCAGGGGGGCGCGGGGGAGCCGCCCCCAGCTGGAGGAGCGCGTGTGGGCGGCGAGGCTCGGGTCCTGCCGCTGAGCAACCCTCACCCTTACGCCGCCTTCCCGGGGCGCGGTTCCTGGGGTGTCCGGACTTAGGCGCCGCGGGCATCCTTTTCTTTACGATCTGGTGTTTGCTTCTTAGCTTCCTCCAGCCACGTAGCTTTCTAAGCCAGTTTCCTCATTTAAAGTGGGCGTGATAGTCCCTACGTTGAAGTGATTCGTTCTCGTTCCCTTATTTGCTTTCCTTTTAAATTTTTATTTTATTTTTTAATCAATTCCACACCAAATGTATATGTTTGAGGTGCTCCTAACCTTCAACCGACTTGCCCTTAACTCAAAAAAGGCTGACCTATTTATGAAGAATTTTCTTCAAATATGAAGGTGGTTTGTTCTCTTCTCTCCGTCCCTCCTTCCTCTGCCCACCCACCAGAGCAAGCTGAAAAGCACAAATCCAGCGATTAAAACTTGAGGGGTCGCTCTGTCTAATACTCAGCAAACCCTGAATTAACCTGGGTGTCAGCCAAGCTGTAACAGACCAGGTTGATACAGATAAAAAGCAAAAAAAGATAGCTCTCATGATTTATTACTGATCAATTTCAAGGCCTGAAGCGTAAGATTGACCTTCCAGGATGCAAGAAGGCGCCACCTACAGATTCTGAAATGAAAACTACCTGTTTCTAGGCAAGAGGATGGGAGAGAGTGTCACTTGATGACATCAGCTCTCCTCTATACAGGACTTAATGGGAGAGGAGGCTTGTGGGAGAAGGTGTGAAGAACTGGCTTCGTACCCACGGATGGCCATGGCGGCAGGGCCAGGCCTTGTGATGCCAGGTCAGCAGGCAAAGTGTCTGCAGGGTCACAGTGGATGGTGTGTGCACTCCCCAGGTTGGATGCCTCCTCTGGGCTATTTCTGTGACGCATGCCTCCAGAGCAGGTCCAGACAGGTGGAGAATGTGGTCCGTAGGGGAGCTGCACAGAGTAGCCGCACTCATGCGTTAGAGGTTCTGGAGACCCAGTGAGAGAGACTACGTGTGGCTGAAAGAGTGAAAAAATGTGGAGGTGGCTGTGAGGGGCCGGAAGGAACAGGGAGCGATAGGGACCTGGTTCTGGTGAGCATTGCCTTAGATCCTGTCTTGGGCCCAGTGCTTTGGGGCCCTAGGGCCCTGTTTTGTTCTCACCTCCCGTGGTGCCCTCCCCACTTGGTGGGGAATCTGAAGAGTCAATGAAATGTGCTTATCTAGATTTGTGGTTCTTATAGCGGGGTCCCCAACCAGCAGAATCAACATCTCCTGGGAACTGAGGAGAAATGCAAATTCTGGGCTCTGCTACAAACCTCTGGGGCTCAAGAGAATTTGCATGTCTAACAAGTTCCTATGTAATGCTGATGATGCAGATTTAGGGACCACTGCAGGTTCACTGGCTTTGAGAGCTACTGCTCTAGTCTGGTACCTGAGCCACAGAGTGCTTGCTCAAATAGCCCTGAGCCCACTTCCAGGGCCTGGGCAGCTTCTTCTTTGGGTCTGTCCTCCTAAGGGTGTGTCACATCGCTGATGTGTGCCCCTGTAGCCTGGGAAGCTTGGAGCTGTGGGCAAGGGTGTCCACATCCACGCAGGTAAGACCCCTCGAACTGTGGAATGGAGCCGGGATGGGAAGAAAAGAGAGCAGGATACAGACTGAAGCCTCATTTGCACTTTTCCCCCCCAGCCCTGGAAAGAGTAGGAGCAGGGTAATCTTGCTAGAAAAATCATGCGAAATCCCAAGGCTGCAGAACCAGTGGAGCCCTCTTTTTACAGATGCTTTCCTTTGTTTTGACCACTCTCGAGGACTAGAGAAATGTGACTCAGCTGTGCACACCATTTATTAGCCCACACTTTAAAAAAAAGAATGAAAACAACAGCAGGCTGATTTCTCCGTGTTGCATGAGAGAGAAATAAATAAATCATCCTTTACACCTGCCTAATGCTCTCCGACCAGTGACAGACTGTCTCAAGAGTTATATAAGCAGAGATGGAAATGATTTCCTAAAGAAGCCCAGGTTTTATTCCTAGCAAGCCCTGAAAATACAGTTGGGACTGTATCCTCCACGCCTTGTACCGTGGTCACTCCTGGTTGCCTCAGCTCCAGGACTTGGACTCTAATGGACAGGCAGTGGGGTTTACAGGCTAAATGCTCCAACTCTGAAATTAAACGGACCTAGGTTTGGGTCCCAATACCACCATTTATTCGTTGTGAGACTTTGGTCATTATTTTCTCCAAGCCTTGGTTTTCCTATCTGTAAAATTGGAACAATATGAGTACCTACCTTGCAGAACTGATCTGTGCTCATAGATAAAGGATGAAAAATATGTCAGCCCTCACGACATTTAGCTGGTGCAGCAAGTGCCTTAGGTTTCTCCCTCTCACCACATCCTCAGTTTTGGGGGGGAGAGAAATATGAGAGCCAGGAAAGTGAAGCCTCAGGCAATAGGTCCAGAGATCTGGGTGGTGGTTGAATGTTGTCAGACACAGGTTTCTTTAAAGGAGGAGAAGAAAGTGTGCTGAATTCCCACTGATTTTAATGTGCCCTGGTCGGTTTGAAGGTCTTGGCTTCCATAAATCAACCGCCTCCAGCAGCTTTTCCCTTTTCACCTCTCTAACCCTTCCCACAGCTCCGTCTCAGGTCGGGACTTGTGTGTTAGAGTGAGGCAGCCGCCCGGCGGTCAGCCCAGAGTGGGAACTGGGTGTGGCTGAGGCCCAGATCCAGTGCCCTGGGGCTACATCTGGACAGGCAGTGAGGGTCGGACCTGGGACCCGGTGACACTTTTACTATTGAAATCTACCCAAACTTTACTAGCTTCTGGGGAAAGCTAGGGGCTTTGGGGATTTTTGTATTTGCTGGGTTGTAAATATTTTATGAGAAGGCAGCCCAAGAAAATCTGGTTAGCTTTCCGCCTTGCACACTGAAGTGGGGTTGGCTTCATGCACAAATGTGTCAAAAAAGAAGTCCAGTCCGGTTTTGCCTGGGTCCCCAAGAATTCATCTTGGATTTAAAGCCTGTTATTGTTCCCCCTCCATGTGTCCCCATTCTTTCTCTCAGTGGTAACCAAAAATTTTATCTTCAGGGTTAGTTGCAAAGCAAGAAGATTTCAGATTGGGTGGGTGGGGGAGGGGAGAATGTCACTGCATGTGTGTGTGTGTGTGTGTGTGTGTGTGTGTGTGTGTGTGTGTGTGGCTCTGGTTTTCTCCTTACTGATATATTTATTTCTCATTGGCTGCAGGATCTTCTCAATGGATAGATGCCTTGTGTTTGTGTTGGTTCATTTGCCCCTCTGCAGACTTCTGAAAGCCTCCCTGCTCTTTTGTTTGTTAAGTGGCTGATGAATTTTAGAAAGAAAGAAATCACATTGCAGCTCCTCATTGTGTCAACTTCGTCCTGGGCCTAAACGCACCAGCAAAACTGCCTGCTGGGCGGCATCTTCTCCCAGACCCGCGGGTCTCAACTAGGGCTGCACCTCCAAGTCAACTTGGAGCTTAAAAAAACCAAAGCTAACGAACCGCAACAAAAGTCCAATATCCAGGCCCCGTCCTCAGATATTGATTCAGTTGACTGAAGCATACCCTGGCGCTGGTAATTTCAAAATTCTCTAGGTGGTAGACTGAGAATGACTGCTCTAGATGTTTCCCGCTTACTGACCAGCGTGTATCCTAGGTCGAGCAGGCCTGTAGCCGTTGCGGTGAGCCAGATGGACAGGACAGGGTTCTAGCTCCTATGGGCTGTTGGAGAGGGGCGGGCTGATGCTGGGAAAGACAGACCACTAAGGAGACAAATATAAACGAGGTCATTGTAGATAGTGCTAAGTGCCGTGAAGATAATAAACCAGGGTCCCGTGATAGTGACCGAGGGAGGCTACTTTAGATCCGGGTGGTCGAGCATGGTCTTTCGGAGGAGGTGACATTTGAACCGAGACGTGAATGATGAGAATGAGCCAGCCGAGAGGAGGTCTGGGGGAATGCGGGCCGGGCTGCGACCACAAAGGGCACATTAGTGGTTACATAGGCTCCTGGGGGAAAACCCGGGAGGCCGCCGCCGCGGCCGCCACTCCAGCAGCCACCGACTTCCGCCCAGGGAGTCCCGGGCTGAAGGGGAGGAGGGGGCCGCCCTGGTGCCCTCCCCTTCTTTGCCGCGCACCGCCGGGCGGGGAGGTGGGGTGGTCAGCCCCGGGCGGGCCGAGCTGGGCCTCTACCGGCCTGTCCCGTTCCCTCCCCGCCCTTTTCCTCCCAGGGGCGGCCGCGGAGCACCGGGCTGATCTCCCTCTTAAGTGAAACTGACTGTAATTATTTTTTATCTCGCAGACGATCTCTCGCACACTCCTCTCCGGAGACAGAAGTATTTGTTTGATGTGTCCACGCTCTCAGACAAAGAAGAGCTGGTGGGCGCGGAGCTGCGGCTCTTTCGCCAGGCGCCCGCAGCGCCCTGGGGGCCGCCGGCCGGGCCGCTCCAAGTGCAGCTCTTCCCCTGCCTGTCGCCCCTGCTGCTGGACGCGCGGACCCTGGACCCGCAGGGGGCGCCCCGGCCCGGCTGGGAAGTCTTCGACGTGTGGCAGGTCCTGCGCCACCAACCCCGGGAGCAGCTGTGCTTGGAGCTTCGGGTCGCGTGGGGCGAGCAGGGAGCCGGCGAGGCCGAGGCGCGCGCGCCGGGGCTCCAGCAGCCACCGCCCCCGGACCTGCGGAGTCTGGGCTTCGGCCGGAGGGTGCGGACCCCCCAGGAGCGCGCCCTGCTCGTGGTGTTCACCCGATCCCAGCGCAAGAACCTGTTCGCCGAGATGCGCGAGCAGCTGGGCTCGGCCGAGGTTGCGGGCCCGGGCGCGGGCGCCGAGGGGTCGTGGCCGCCGCCGTCGGGCACCCCAGACGCCGGGTCTTGGCTGCCCTCGCCCGGCCGCCGGCGGCGGCGCACAGCTTTCGCCAGCCGCCACGGCAAAAGGCACGGGAAGAAGTCGAGGCTGCGCTGCAGCAAGAAGCCCCTGCACGTGAACTTCAAGGAGCTGGGCTGGGACGACTGGATTATCGCGCCCCTGGAGTACGAGGCCTACCACTGCGAAGGCGTGTGCGACTTCCCGTTGCGCTCGCACCTGGAGCCCACCAACCACGCCATCATCCAGACGCTGATGAACTCCATGGACCCCGGCTCTACCCCGCCCAGCTGCTGCGTGCCCACCAAACTGACTCCCATCAGCATCCTGTACATCGACGCGGGCAATAACGTGGTCTACAAGCAGTACGAGGACATGGTGGTGGAGTCCTGCGGCTGCAGGTAGCGGCGCCTTCCCTGCCGCCTTGGCCCGGGACCGCTGGGGAGGCCTGACTGCAGAGGGGCGGAGGAGGAGCTAGCCTTGGACGAGGCAGAGAGTGGGGCAACAGCCTGGGCTTTCAGCCGGGTGGGAGACCAGGGAGTTCCGCCTTTCCAGAACCTTCCACCTGCCAGCCCAGAGGGAGCGACGGATTTTCACACCTTGCCCGGCCACCCTGGAAAAACAAGCCAAGGAGGATTTCTTTAGTTTTTTTCTTTATCATTGTGGCTTTGGATTTCCTTGTGTGTCTCCCAGGTTTTGATGGGAGGTGAGGGCAGGGGAGATGCATACCTGGTTCTCAACTGCTCCAAGGATTGAAAAATTAATAGTTTAAGAAGGGAAACTGGGGGGAAGAATCACCTTTGAGCACATCTCGGTCTGACTGTTTGCTACCTGTGTAAAGAAGGTGGGGTCTTTCTGGCCATGTCGTAGCCTGTGCCTTGTCCCCTCGCCCTTCCCCCCAACAGAAAGTGTTAAGGTAGAGAAATAGGAAAGCCAGGAGGGGTCCTGCCTTTAGAAGAGCTTTGCAAGAGGTGGGCCCAAGCGGGCCTTTTCCCGCTTGATCGTATACCCAGCTCTGCCCTGGCCTCTGTCCGCATAGGGAAGTGGCAACCTGCATCTCACTCCAGGGGGCTCAGGTCACTGCCATTACTATTGCTTTTTCTGGGGGAAAAGGGAGCTGGTATGGATGGAATGACAAGAATGAGTTCGAGTGGAACCCCTTAAAGGATAATGAGAAACCACAAGGCTTGCCTGTGAGGGACTGACACAGAGGTGCCTTAGCCCAGGCTGGAGGGAACCTGTGGAAAAGCCCTTCCTCAAGTCTGTTTCTCATTGATTTCTTTGAACAGAATTTGCCAAAATTCAGACATCCCCTTTGAAGGGGAAGGTGATTTCCCATTTAAGCAAAAAATGGGTAGGGCTGGGGAACTGTAGAACTAAGTTAAGAGTGGCAGAGGATGGGAAAGTGACCCAAGAAAAGGGAGGGTGAAGTCAGGAGGGAAGGTGGTTCCCCCTCCCTCACCAAGGATGGGGATAGAGGGACAGGCCAGGAGCAGGGAGGAGAGGGATGAAAGCCCCTGTCTCCAAAGGTTCTTTAGAATCTTTGTTCCCTCCCCTCTCTCTGACATTCCTGAAAGATTACCAGCCAGCAATAGCCCAGGGCTCCCCCAAAAGAATTGTTTCAGATTGTAATTACCAGCTAGGCAATGTTTTTAAAACTTAGTAATGAGAAACTGTGAAAAGAGCAAAGTGTTACATTGAGCTTGAGGTGGGAGACGACGGGGACGGATGGTGAGGAAGGAGGCAGGGATGGAATTCATCTTCCGGAAGCAGGAGAGAGCAGAGCACAAGCTAAATACCCATCCCCAGATTGCCAAAAACATGAACTTTCCCCCAGCCTGCACCAGTATTATTTTCAAACATTGTCCATAAGTAGGCCCTTTGAAGAGTTAACTTCCTTCTCATCTTTGACCATTAAATGGTTTAAACAAGGGAACTTGTACCAACCATTACAAAAAGTTTTTGTTTTTCCTAAGTGGTTTTGCTCTCTCTTGATCTAAACCTGTTGCTTGTTTGGTTCAGAGAACTACAAACTGTCCAAGAAAGGGTGAGACTGATAATAAATGCTAATATAAAATGCTAAGTGAAAGAAAAAAAAGACTTGGCCAGGAGAAATAATTTAAAATGCACATTTGCTTTGGATGCACTGTTGTTCTGTTAAGGCTGTATATATTTGTTTATTTAAGGTGACTGAAAGTGCAAAGAGGAAATGGACAGCATGCAATTCATCTTAATGTACAAAACGTTATATGCACTCAAATGTTATAATTTCTAATATTTTTAAAGTTTATATTCGAGTTGTACAAAGTTAAGCATTCATCAGATATTTCATTCTTTCATAATGTTATCATTTTCTTAAATATTATTACAAAATTTTAAGTCTGTCTAATGGAGAGTTTTTTTTTTTAACTGTCTACCTCACTATAATACAAATATTTACGACACGAAAGTTACCAGAGGTCAATTAATATTCAAAACATTTTTTACAGTACACTTTTCCTGGATGATACTCAATCTAATACTGTATTATTAAATTCATTTTCCCCCTTAATAAATCAGCCTGGTTTATATGGGTCTATTTAAGAAAAATCATTTTCTCAAGGAATTACCTACCGTCAGTGGTATTTTGGTCCAGTATGGGACTGAATGTCTGAAAAGGCACTGAGGATTATTTTGAAATCCATCATTCAGAACATTAGAGTTTTTCCTCACAACTCTTCCATAACTCTCTTTTCATGAAATTTTCATTCACCAGATTAAAGCCAAATCCTTGTCAACTATTAGAACAGTGTTTATAAGCCTGTAACTCATTCCAACATCTCAAGAGCCCAAATAGGAACTGGATTATTTCTTAGTTTCTTTAATGTTGAAAAAAGTTGTAAGTTAACTAGGCCAGCCAAGATGTCCATAATTACCATTTACATTATGCCTTAGCGGGAGCAGAAGATATGAAATGTTGTTCTATTTGTTCACTTGCTATAAATTAGGGAGCCCGTGTACAGGTGTTAAGTCTGAGTGCTCACTCTATGTCAAGCATGATACTGTCCGGGCATTATCTCATTTAAACTCCTCAGCAGCTCCACGAAATAGGTATTATTATAATCCCCATTTTACAGATGAGGAAACTGAGATGTGGCGAGTTTAAGTAGCCTGCCAGTGGTAGTTAGAATTTAAACGTAGTTCTTTCAGACTCTAGAGCCTGAAGAATTAACCACTATACAATTCTGCCCTGAGATATCTACCTGCTCTCTAACTGGTCCCTAGATGTCAGTGTGGAGAATTTGCAGTTAGCCACTATTATTGGGCGTGGCCAATTGGAGGAGGAGTTGCTGCTCCAGGGGCCACCAGCATTGCCTGAAGTTTTGGAATAAGTGAATTATGATTGCTGGGATAAGGAAGCTGAAAAATGCGTTTGGATTGCAAAGCTCTGGGAGTTTTCAGCTTAGGGCTTGCTTCTGCAGATGCGTGGTTTAGGTCATTGCTGGGCTCCTGTAGCTTCTCTGCAGTTTTCTGGAACTGCCTTGGGTGTGGTTTTTGTGAGTTTTGATTATCAAAATACTGGTCAATTTACAGACAGGTTATGTTTCAATAGACGTTGTAAGTGGGCTGTTTAGAACTGAGAAACATTTTCCTTTGGAAACAATGTTCGTTTGAGTTTCCAGGTCATTTTGCAAAAGCTTTATTTACCCCGGTGGAACTTTTTAACAAAGCAAGTTTGACCAATGGGTTTTGGGTACAGATAATCACCTGGGAGAGCAAAAAAGAAGTTCTTTCTCTTTCCTGGGTGGAGGCTCTTTTTGAAATAGTTGAAAATTCTTTGCATTTTTCCATCACTTTTTCTATACCCATCACCCAAGTCCCTCGACCTCCCAACTGCCCTGAGGACTCCCAGCCCTGCCCCTTAACATGCCCCCATTCCAGAGATTTCCTTTCTCTGCACAGATATTTCCATCCCCAAAGTTATTTTCCTCTCCTTCCTCCTTCAGAAAGTTTATTTCTTAACTCAGATGTTAGAAAAAACACAATCTGGTTGAATTACATGAAGATGTAAATATCTCTAAGCTCCTTAACCTTGGGGACATTTGCAGTTTAAGAAAAAAATCTTGCTTAACTCAGATCTCTTGTGAGTGATGTGGAAGTCAATATAGGAGGACTCAACACTCAAGCCACACACAATTTTGAGTTGTATGTGAACTAAGCACTAATGACACAGGATAAATGAAGACACTTACCAATGTGAAATTTTTTACTGTCCACTGGGGAACATTTTGTGCAATAAAGAGACTATTTGTAGCTAACTTGTTTAAAAATTAATATCCAACGTATTAAAGCAAAATGTTTAATAACTTAGTTTTTTCCTAAAGCTCGTTAAGTTTAATGAATGTAGGTCCCATAAAGCTTTTTTTTTTTTGCCCTTGTTTTGTTTATCGCTATATTCTCAGCGTCCAGAATTAGTGCTGCACACATGGCACGTGATCAATAAATATGTTGAATGAATAAATTTACAAATCCTATTTTACTTGTAAATCTAGTAATTTTAACAAGAATTTTTAAGGGAGCTTTTGATTTCTGCCTGTTCAGCTCAAGTTGAGTGGAACAACCTCCCTGAGTCAACCAAGTCTCGTTACAAACCTAGCTAATAAACTTCTATTAAATATCATACATTGCTTTTGTCAATCTAATATATTCTTTTTTTTTTTTTTGTAAAGCCGCACATTTCTCTAACAGGAAAAATCTCCCCATGTACTTAAACTACTCCAAGTAAAGCTAATAAATTAAACCTCTAAGGACGATGATTCTTAAGTTCTATTAAGCATTTCCATACTGCTTGCTTATACTGTTTGATTTAACACTGGGAATCTAAAGTTAATTACTTAGTTGCCCATTTAAATTGATGTCAGAAGGCTAACCTGTTAGATACCTTATTAAACCACATTTTCTTAAAACATGCACACACTTAAAATATCAAATATATATAGGTTGTCTCAATGATTAAAAAAACACTATTTTTGAACTTAATACAAAAGTGTTAATAATTTGGATTTGATTTACTTAATCTTTGTACTCTATTCCAAAGTTTCTTTGGGTTAAAAACACTAACCCACTACTGACAAAGTATAGTTTCACAAGCAAGGTGGGGAGACCATGTCAACAGACTGTGGCTGCAAATCTACCAGAGGCTTTGGTTGAGAAAGGAGATGGATTCTCCCTGGGATTCTGGCCAAAATTCCAACTCCCTTTTAATAGTCACTGTACCAACAGGAATTCCAGACCCATATCTTTTATGAGTTGGTCTCTCCTGGGTTCAAGAGAGGCTGTTAACTCATCTTTCCTTCTAATTTGGGTAAATTGAATTCTATGCTCCCCATTAAGATTGTGGCTAACTTTCTTCATTAATTAACTGGATTTCACATTTGTTTAATGACCTTAGGACATTTCCTTGTTTTCACCTTTGGCTTTAAAATTACTTTACTGCCACTTTATTGAATTATTCTACCCTTAAATAGTTCTTCCACAACCTTTTCCAACTTTATCATCAAACTCTGGTAATCAGAATTCTATAATCTTTTTCTATACTCCTACAACTCTTATGGATATTAAAATGACATCTAATGGGAACTGCACATCCTCATTCCTTGCCTGGTTCTGTGGTCACAATACAAAGTTGTATGAAGGAAAACACAGTGACTATGCTTGAGGAGTTCACAGGAATATAAGTATTGTTAGGGTTACTATTATGATTGCTCTCCTTTACGGATGAGAAAACTGAGGCTTAGAGAGTTGCTGGGGAGAAGCTAAGATTTAATTTGATAGAATCCTGAGCATATTTGCATCTGCTCAGCTGGTTATTTAGTAAGTTCCCATAGTCTGGAAGGCTCTGTTTGAGGCTCTGGGAAACTTTACAAAGAGAACTAGAGGTGAAGGAAGTTCCAAAATTGAGCTGAACTTCCAATACTTGCAGACTCCTAAAGGCAGGCTGCTGTCTCTACCTAAGTTCTGCTTCTAATGGCTTATTCCTTTCCTTTCCAACTCACAAATTCTCTGAAAGCTTCATCCCCCCTCTTCCATAACTGTTGAGGAAGCAGGGAGAATAGGATGTTGAGAAATGAGGAAAAGGGCAGTATTTGCAGCCGTGGGCTCTCTGTACCATTCAGATGTTCAGAATTACAAAGGGTGTAATGCTAACCCTTCCAAGAAAGTCCAAACTTATTAGTAATAAAATGTGTTTGATTTAAAAAGAAAGAATTTAATAAATACTTATTATATATTAGTGTCATCTGTGACTAGAGACAGAATTCACCAGATGTAACTGAGGATGATCACGTGAGTGGAAATTAGAACCTCTTGATGCAACTTTGTTTTTGAAAATTCATATTTCCAAGTGATGATTCCTTTACCTCTATTGGGAATTCTTAAGCATGATAATTATTCAGTAGCAGGAATGTGAAACTAGTTAATATGCGTTTTCTCCTCAAAACAGATAGGAAACCAACAGTAAGTGCCCAGGGAATTTTAAAACAAGTTTAACAGGATTATTTACTCTTGACCTAGGGCAATGACCAAATGGGATACATCCCTGGTGCAGAGATTCAGCTGTCCACAGCTCCATGTTTGATTGCCCCTCTTTGGAACAGAGGGAATCTTGTATCTCTATCATGAAGACCTAATGGTTTACTTGGGAGTGCCAAGTGACTTACACCAGCCAGCTGTGCCTTAAGCTTTTTTTAAAAAAATTCTTGCTTTGATCTCTACTTTGTTAGAATTCTTTTGTAGGTTCTAGGGAAATGATGTGCCCCAGTTTGTCAGAAAGAAGGGGCACTTGGACTGCCAAATGTCTTCACTCTTTTCCTTTGAAACTAATGCAGTCATGTACATGGAGGAATATTTACCTGTCTATGTTGAGACAGTCTTAAAAGTTTCAGAGTTTCAGTTTTAATTTTGAAACTTCCCTTATCTCCAGTTTCATACCTAAAATCTCTAATAAATTGAGCACACCATGGAGATGATTAGCTTCTGAATTATATTATAATTTTTGTCCTTACTAGTGGTTAATGTTTATTGGACACCAATAGCATTCACATCATGGTAGAAGATTTAAATGTATTCAAGGCCCTTGGTTGGAGGGCTCAGTTCATAGTTTATTCACATCAGAAAGCACTTTTAATGTTGCTTATTTTAAAATTGCTGTCCAGAACAAATGGACATAACTTATAAGAATGTTTGGTTTAGGCTTAAACAATATTGTATGTATTCATTCCAGATTTCAACTTTTACTAAAACCTGACTACTGAAGTTTGTTGCGAAAGAGTGGCCAGTGAGAAAGAACCTCTGTCATTACAGTGAACAAATAGTTTTTCCAAATAAACAAATAATTGTTTCATCAAAAAACAATTTCTGTTTTCTAATGTTTACTTGTTATCAATTGGAAAGTGACTTGTTAGCCAGCACATTGGTAGCTGTTGTTGCCTAGTTGGCAGTGAGAGTATCCTGGATTGAACAGTGGAACAGCAGAGTGGTTGAAGAAGACCCATTTGAGGCATGATCTGAACAACCACTGTATCTTAGAATTCTTCCACATCATCCCAAATCTTTGAATTTGGGCTGTTTGTTTAGGGTGTGGTTCAGGTACAGGCAGATCTAGCTCCTTCACATTAGCATCTTCCAATCTCTTGGTGTGACCCAGGTGGTAATTCTATGAGCAGGTGGTCGCTCTATGATCAGGTTTCCTGGGTCCTTGTAGGTCTATCCTTGTTGTCTAGCAGGGAAGTAGTTAGAAATTTGTATCTTTCCTAGCAAGTCAAGAGTGTGAGGGAGAGTTTTTATTAGGGCAGGAACTTTGCTCACTCTTGCTGGTATGTTGGTGGATTTAGTGGTTGGTGATGAAATTCGACTCTCTGCTATTTATATAATGTATAGGTAATGGTGGTGGTAATTGTAATTATAGTGTCAGTCATTTTAACCATTAGAAATTAGAGATAAATATTTGACGATAATAGATGGTTGTATCATTTAGGCTTATTCAGTTTTATTTAACAGAAACCCTCAGGTTAAGTATACCTTAAATAAGAAAAATTAATTCTCACATAAAAAAGGAAAAGTTTAATGATAGGCAGTCCAAGGTTTAATGAGAGTTCCACAATGTCTTCAGAGCCTGAGACCCCTTCTGTCTGTTTGCTCCACCATTCTAGTGCATGGCTTTCATATTCAAGGTTACCCCATGGCCCAAGATGGCAGCTGGAGTCCAGCCATTACACCACAGCTGTAGGCCAAAATAAAGAAGAAAGCAGAAGGGGAAAAAAAGGGCTTTTCCCAGCTGGCTCCGCTCCCTTTAAGCAGCCTTCCCAGATGTCCCAAACAATATTTCTCTTTAATTTTCATTGGCCAGAACATACTTACAGCTAGCTTCCAGGGAGATTAGGAAATGCAGTCCTACTCAATATAGTATATGGCTGTTTTTGGTTAGGCAACAAGTAGCCTTGTAATACGATGGTATTACAGCATAGACCCAATCCTATCACTTATGCCTCCTCTTCCCTGGAGGTTTCCTAGCCCTGAGAGCGCTTCACATACAGTACAGTTAATCACAGGGAAAGCAGGTGTCCCTAAAGCGATGGTTGAAAAGTGAAGGCTCTCTAGTAAACGCGTGACTGGAGAATCAGGCTGAGGCTTGGAAGACTAAAGCCTTTTGCTCCCTTCCTTCAGAGCTGAAAATGCACACCAATCTGACTTCGCTACTTAATTGCAGAAACAAAGAAGGTTAAACTGAAAGAAGAGAATGAGTACGTATGGAGAGTGTTGTCCAGGAAGGCAAATGATTGACTCCTGTGGGAAAGTGATGATAAGGGAAACGGCATAGGTGGGAGATCCCATCTCAACCTTAACTTTCTTACTGTAGGTGCTCTTATTAGGATGTACGTGTATAAGACATAGATACTTATAGATGAATAAAAAAGCTTATTATTATATGGATGCAGATGTATTCTAAATCTCTATATATTCCATGTACTATATATAATATAAAGCAATAGTGTTATAACCCTGAGCTCTGTAACCGATGGGCCTGGGAACGGTTACACGTGTGCTGAGATATTGGGCCTGGGGCAATCAAAGCCTATAGCAGATCACTTCTATCCAAGAGCAGACTCTTCTGTTTGTCCCAGAGTGTTTCAGAAACATTACCACTTTCAACGTATGCTCTGGCCGCCAAAACGCTGGCAAGCACTGCAATAAATCAGTTTATTTTATGCAACGTCATGTACGTGCCATGAGACTATCACTTTAAGTGTCATTTATCAATGATGGGAAATAAGTAAAAAGTCAAGTTAGGTGTAGGTGCCAAGCCAAGTTTTGATCGAGATGCAGTGTTAACCTGGGCTCTTGGTCAGTGGTCAGTGGATAGAGGTAAGAACTAGTCAGGCTAAGCATTGTTAAGAGCTGAAATCTCCTTAGCCTCTGGACCGAAGACCTTTAATTAAATAGATGAAAAGACCAGATTACTCCAAGAAACTATAGTGTCAGTGATAATTGTGACACTTTTTATAATAATAAACAAAACCAAAAACAGTATTCCACTACTTGGATGTTTCCAGTGGGGTTTTGTGAAGTTCTGTAAATAATGCATCTGCATTCAAATGGCATCTTTGGCCCCACATCTCACACATTCTGCTTTGTTCATTATTTAACACTTTGATCTTTATTCTACAGATGGGCAAAATGGTAAACTTCTATGAATATTAACAGATGAGTTTCATTCATGGGCCGAGCCTTGAGTGCCCAATAACATCATGTGTCCTTTTGCACCAAAGGTAGATTAGAGAACAAATATTTCTTCCAAAAATTATGCTCAACAAGATGTTCAGAAGTCAGTTCAGGTGGGTGTGGGTGTGAAGAGGAGGGGCTTTCTGTGATCTTGGCACCAAATGACGTGGCTTCTCTTGAGAGTATGTGTGATCTGAAAACGTGGACCAAGGACAGAGCTATAACATAGAAATATGCACACACATATGTTTATCTCTCTCACAGGGGTTTTTCAAGTTTAACAAATGACCTAGTATGTATAAAGTACTCAGTAATTGTTAATGATTTTCACCATTATTATTATATTGTTTTTGGATAGATTTTTGAGAGCTGCATTAATGTTTGACTGCTGAGAGAAATGATAGTTCAAATGAGCTAGTTCTTTATAAGAGATCTCATTTATTCATGAAAGAGTTGTGAATACTTTTTTGGCATCTATCATATGCCAGGTGCTGTGCTTGGCATTAGGAATGACTTAATAGGAAAGTCTCTGTAAAAGAGAAGACTTGCTGCAATCATTGGGGCACAGTGTGGTAAGCATCATTAGTGAATTGAACAACATGCTAACATGGAGGAAGCATATTTCCTTCCTACAAAAGTGGCATTTCCTAGAGATTTTAGTGAGCCATCCACCCTGATTGTTAATCCCTTACGTTGGTGAGGTGGATTGCCTCGTTAGTGTGCAGCTTGTGGTTACAAAATTATTTTTTTTCTCTACCTAAAATGAACCATGTCTTTGGAGAATCAAAGTTTTGATACATTCTATATTAACCCTGCTGAGAAAATTCATGTGGAGCCTATATTTCAATAAGCTATCTTAAAAATTATGGGGTGAAACTGTCACTGTTTGCAGATGACATGATACGATACATAGAGAATCCTAAAGATGCTACCAGAAAACTACTAGAGCTAATCAATGAATTTGGTAAAGTAGCAGGATACAAAATTAATGCCCAGAAATCTCTTGCATTCCTATACACTAATGATGAAAAATCTGAAAGAGAAATTAAGGAAACACTCGCATTTACCAGTGCAACAAAAAGAAGAAAATACCTAGGAATAAACCTACCTAAGGAGACAAAAGACCTGTATGCAGAAAACTATAAGACACTGATGAAAGAAATTAAGATGATACAAACAGATGGAGAGATGTACCATGTTCTTGATTGGAAGAATCAACATTGTGAAAATGACTCTACTACTCAATGCAATCTACAGATTCAATGCAATCCCTATCAAACTACCAATGGCATTTTTCACAGAACTAGAACAAAAAATTTCACAATTTGTATGGAAACATAAAAGACCCCGAATAGCCAAAGCAATCTTGAGAAAGAAAATGGAGCTGGAGGAATCAGGCTCCCAGACTTTAAACTATATTACAGAGCTACAGTAATCAAGACAGTATGGTACAGGCACAGAAACAGAAATATAGATCAATGGAACAGGATAGAAAGCCCAGAGATAAACCCATGCACATATGGTTACCTTATTTTTGATAAAGAAGGCAAGAATATACAGTGGAACAAAGACAGCCTCTTCAATAAGTGGTGCTAGGACAACTGAACAGCTACATGTAAAAGAAATAAATTAGAACACTCCCTAACACCACACACAAAAATAAACTCAAAATGGATTAAAGACCTAAATGTAAGGCCAGACACTATAAAACTCTTAGAAGAAAACATAGGCAGAATACTCCATGACATAAATCACAGCAAGATCCTTTTTGACCCACCTCCTAGAGAAATGGAAATAAAAACAAAAATAAACAAATGGGACCTAATGAAACTTAAAAGCTTTTGCACAGCAAAGGAAACCATAAACAAGACGGAAAGACAACCCTCAGAATGGGAGAAAATATTTGCAAATGAATTAACTGACAAAGGATTAATCTCCAAAATATACAAACAGCTCATGCAGCTTAATATTAAAAAACAAACAACCCAATCAAAAAATGGGCAAAAGACCTAAATAGACATTTCTCCAAAGAAGATATACAGATTTCCAACAAACAGATGAAAGGATGCTCAACATCACTAAACATTAGATAAATACAAATCAAAGCTACAATGAGATATCACCTCACATCTGTCAGAATGGCCATCGTCAAAAAATCTACAAACAGGGCTTCCCTGGTGGCACAGTTGTTAAGAATCCGCCTGCCAATGCTGGGGACACAGGTTGGAGCGCTGGTCCGGGAAGATCCCACATGCCATGGAGCAACTAAGCCTGCATGCTACAACTACTGGGCCTGTGCTCTAGAGCCTGTGTGCCACAACTACAGAAGCCCGCGCGCCTAGAGACCATGCTCCGCAATAAGAGAAGCCACCGCAATGAGAAGCTCGTGCACCATAGCAAAGACTAGCCGCTCCCCCCGCACTGCAACTAGAGAAAGCCCGCGTGCCAACACAGCCAAAAATAAATAAAATAAATCAATTAAAAAAAAATAAAAAAAGAAAAATCTGTCAACATTAAAAAAAAATCTACAAACAATAAATGCTGGAGAGGGTGTGGAGAAAAGGGAACCCTCTTGCACTGTTGGTGGGAATGTAAGTTGATACAGCCACTATGGAGAACAGTATGGAGTTTCCTTAAAAAACTCAAAATAGAACTACCATATGACCCAGCAATCCCACTACTGGGCCTATACCCTGAGAAAACCATAATTCAAAAAGAGTCATGTACCACAATGTTCAATGAAGCACTATTTACAATAGCCAGGACATGGAAGCAACCTAAATGCCCTTTGACAGACAAATGGATAAAGAAGATGTGGCACATATATAAAATGGAATGTTACTCAGCCATAAAAAGAAATAAAATTATTCGCAGTGAGGTGGAGGGACCTAGAGTGTCATACGGAGTGAAGTAAGTCAGAAAGAGAAAAACAAATACCATATGCTAACACATATATATGAGATCTAAAAAAAAAAAAAAATGGTTCTGAAGAACCTAGGGGCAGGACAGGAATAAAGATGCAGATGTAGAGAATGGACTTGAGGACATGGGTAGGGGGAAGGGTAAGCTGGGACGAAGTGAGAGAGTGGCATGGACATATATACACTACCAAATGTAGAATAGATAGCTAGTGGGAAGCAGCCGCATAGCACAGGGAGATCAGCTCGGTGTTTTGTGACCACCTAGAGGGGTGGGATAGGGAGGGTGGGAGGGAGATGCAAGAGGAAGGGGATATGGGGATATATGTATATGTATAGCTGATTTACTTTGTTATAAAGCAGAAACTAACACACTATTGTAAAGCAATTATACTCCAATAAAGATGTTAAAAGAAAAAATAAAGTCATTTGTGGAAAGAGGAGTGAAAAAAAATTATGGGGTGAGCATTATAATAAACGTTGCTATGTTATCTTGGGTAGAACAAACTCTGAGGACAGGTAATAAAATGAGTCAATGCAGAGAATTCATTCTGGGGCCAAAAAAGTTTAAAAAAATAGGTGTGTCCATTAGGATCAGGTTTATCTGCTTAAAGAGGGAGCCCCAAGTTAGAGTGTCTCGAACCAGATAGTTTATTTCTGTTTTGAAAAAAACCCACAACAATTGGAATTTGACATTTCAGGGTTGCTACCATGATTTCTGAGTCATCGGGGAATTTTTTCATCATTTCAATGTGGTTTCCAGCCTCAAATTTACCACGTACTTCAAGCTGGTGGAGCTCGTCATCACATCCACGGTCTAGTAAGCAAGAAAGAGGAAGAAAGGCAAAAAGGCTCAGTTCAATTATCCTTGCCGTGTCAGGTACCAATATGGAGCCTTTCTGAAGTTTCCCATGACACTTTTACTCACATCTCATTGAGTAGAACTTAGCCATGTGACTTCACCTGGCTACAAGGGAGGGTGCGAAATGTAGTCTTTTACCTGGGCACATAATTGCTGGAAATAAAACAGGTTCTGTAATCATGGAAGAAGGGAGGACATGGATATTGGGAAGATATTGGTTTTTAAGAAGAGTGTTAGCATAAATTCTCCTTAGTAGTATGGGATTTATCAATGGGAAGAAAGAGGAGCCAGAAATGTAGGGTTAGCTGTTTTTTTTGTGGTTTTTTTTTTTTTTTTTTTTTTTTTGCGGTACGCGGGCCTCTCACTGTTGTGGAGCACAGGCTCCGGACACGCAGGCTCAGCAGCCATGGCTCACAGGCCCAGCCACTCCGTGGCATGTGGGATCTTCCCGGACCGGGGCACGAACCCGTGTCCCCTGCATTGGCAGGCGGACCCTCAACCACTGCGCCACCAGGGAAGCCTGTGTTAGCTTTTTTAAAAAAAAAAAATTTATTTAAGTATAGTTGAATTATAATGTTGTATTAATTTACTGCAAAGTGACTCAGTTATACATATACATATATACATTCATTTCCATATTCTTTTCCATTATGGTTTATCACAGGATATTGAATATAGTCCCTTGTGCTATACAGTAGGACCTTGTTGTCTATCCATTCTATCAATATATATACCAGTTTGCATCTGCTAACCCCAAACTCCCAATCCAACCCTCTCCCACCTCTCTCCCCCTTGGCAACCACAGGTCTATTCTCTATGGCCAGGTTTTTTTTTTTTTTAAACAAGCCAGAAAAATTGCCTATTTTCTCAATTATAAAGATGAGTTATCATTGATATTTACTGTTATTGAACACCGTACTGTCAGATATTGCTTTCTTCAATTATCTGGAAAATTGTGACCCTATGACGGGAAAAAGCTCATGTTACAGAAAATGAGGACTGAGTGCT
Organism: Delphinus delphis; assembly: GCF_949987515.2. NCBI lineage: Eukaryota > Metazoa > Chordata > Mammalia > Artiodactyla > Delphinidae > Delphinus > Delphinus delphis. The sequence goes on along the minus strand of NC_082699.1, from coordinate 40,831,359 downwards.
CACTTAGGGTTCCTAAAGAGCAGTAGCAGTTGTGTTTCCTATCCTGTGAACAGCAGTGGAAGGGTTAATGAGCTAGTGCTTACCCGGGGCCAGAAGATGAAAACCAGTAGGCTGGGATATTATTTTTACTGTGTTGACACAGATGCATTTTCATAAAGATTTATAAGAAACTTTAAATTTTTCAAAATGCTCTGCCTCTTGCTTTTCAAATTCCATTTTACTTATGTATGTGTCATCGACACTACAGCCTCACCGGGGGAGAACAACAACAAAAAGTATTTCTCTTTTCTTTGAGGTTTTACATTCGCCGGGAACATTTTTAATGAGACAATAAATCGTTGCTTACCAGTGAGGGGTCCCCAAAGGAACGGATCTTCAGAAAGTTTTCTAAAATTGGGGCAAAGTACTAATCTTTCAGGAGGAGGGAACAAACAAATCGAACCCATTAACGTCCAAGAGAAGCAGGAGTTTTTGTGTGATAATATCTGTACCACCAATAATGATGAAAAAAAACAGCAACCATTTATTGACTGCTTACAGGAGGGATGCTAAGTGCTTTCCCCTGCATCCTGCCCCTCCCCCCATTTCTTCCTCTCTACTTGTACCATCCCCAATGTACAGATAAGAAAACCGAGGCTCAGAGAGGTTAAATAAAATGCCTGTGGAGACAGCCAGAAAAAAAAGCAAAGCTGGGATCCACACCAGGCAATTTGATCCCACAGCCCACAGCAGTCTTAACCACTGTGTAATATTGTCTCACAAACATCCCCAGAATCTGCTCCATCTCTTATCACCGACAAAGCCTTGGATTTGCTGGTGGAGAAAAAAATGCTTGAAATCTAACTAGGCTCCTCTAGTATCTGTTTTGACAGCCGAAATTAATTGTTCATTTTCTGAGCACTTTTTGGCAAGTCTTTGTAATGACCCAAACTGCCGTCTCCTTCCTCTCCGGCTTGGCAGGGCTCCCCAGTGTGGAGCTCAGGGTGGGCCCGGACTCCAGGGATCCAGCGTGCTGGCAGGGCTGCAGGCTCTTCTGAGAAAGGAAGGGGTTGTTCTCACTCTCTGGGGTTGCTGAGAACGACGGTGGGCATTTTCTGCCTCTCTGATGAGACCGAAACCCTCACAAAGCTGATGAAACCAAATGTGATAATTGAGTTGAGCCTACCTCACATCTGTGCGTCTGTCTTGCCGAAGTACAATGAACCGTCTTTCTCACACTCCATCCCAGCGCGCTCCAGGGAAAGGGAGAGGTCGTTCCTTCCTCAGCACTTTCCCCTCGTGTTGACCAGAAGAGGGAGCAGCTTCCGTTGGAAGGTGAGTAGTGGACTGGCACACGTTGGAATGGGCACCTATCTCCCCAAAGGCTCGGACTTTTAAAAACACTTGTTAAATTTAAAAAATGCCACCGAGGACAGAAAGCTATCAATATTTTCTGGTAGCTCTGAGCCCCTGGGTACCATTCTGGGCAACTTTATTTTGAAAGATGCAGAAGTTGCCCCTAAATGTGCATTACTTTTTTGAGAAAACCATCCACATCCTTGATACTGTTACTGTCAAGATACGCACGTGCTAGCATTTGAAACCGAAGGCATTAGTCTCATGTGCCTTAAGATAAAGATAAGATAAAATGTAAAAGAGATTTTGTGGATAAACACCTTAATTTCCACCCCACCCCCCCCTGCTTTATTTTCTCTGTGTTTCTTTCTTGTAAATAATGCAGAATGCAAGTAAATGTGCGGGGTTAATGTTTGGCTTTGGATGGGAATATTTTCTCCCCTGATTCTTCACAGTCATGGCAAAATTCCTGGTAAAGGTGAACTTCAGATTGAGTTTTAATTAGGAGGAGAAAAGTCAATTGAAACTCTGAAGGGGAAGTGATTCCTACTGGTCAGGATGTGATGGAAGAAGAGATGTAAGAAAGAACAAAGTCACCGGTGTCTGCTTGACAGCAGATGGAATAAAGAGCTAGGATCAGGCAGACCTGTGGCAAACTGCGGGGGGAGGAGCATGAATTTGATGCTAAAAGCAGTGGGAAATGACCGAAAAGCGTTGAGGCTGCAACGGAGAGTAGGGACATGATGGTGCTGGCCGCCTCAGATAATGGGGGAGGCATCTAAAGCAGGGGATCCTGGGCTTCCCTGGTGGCCCAGTGGTTGAGAGTCCGCCTGCCGATGCAGGGGACACGGGTTCGTGCCCCGGTCCGGGAAGATCCCACATGCCGCGAAGCGGCTGGGCCCGTGATCCATGGCCGCTGGGCCTGTGCGTCCGGAGCCTGTGCTCCGCAACGGGAGAGGCCACAACAGTGAGAGGCCCGCGTACCGAAAAAAAAAAAAAAAAGTTAAAGCAGGGGATCCTTGTGGGGGAAATTTGAGAAATAAAGCCAAAACTATTAGGGAGGCCAGATGTGCTGATTGGCCAGGGAAGGTCCCAGTTTATACCTGTTGCCCGGAGGAAACTGTTAATAGCTCCTTGGTTCACTGTCCTAGTGTCCTGGTTTGGTTGATCAAAGACAAAGTCACCCTAGTCTTAGTTTACATATGGTTCATGGTCAAGGAATAAATCACATATTTAGCTATGCACATGGAGGGGGAGGAATAGATTTTGGAGAGATTATTGCAAAAAAAAAAAACCCACATGGTGATGGGAACAGTGAAAAGTGACTCAACTGGTGATTTCCTGTCACAAGGGGACATGATGGGGGGACCATGGGGGCACGATGCATCGCTCCATTTAATAGCATGACCCCAGGGACAACTGATATTTATTAAATACAAAATGTCGTACAAACAATATGCGCTTGTTAGATGAATGAAACTGTGCGCAGATGGAGGGAGCAGAGCCTGATGTGAAGAAGGGGTGAGACCGGAGCCTGAGAGTGACCACTTGGAAGCAGGATTGATTTTCCAGGAAGAAGCTCGGAGGCCTCTGTGGATTCTCACTCCTAGCTGGGTTGGACACAGGGGATAGGATAGAAACATGGAGGCAACGGTTTTGGGAATGAAAGAGATGCAGAGCAGATGAAGCTTCGGGAACGGAGAGATGGTGAAGATCTCACTTCAGTGTGCACCAGCCATTGCGCTAGGCCTGAGAGACTGAGGTGAGTGATGCCCAGAGGCAGCCCTCGTGGTGTTCCTGGTCTGGCACTTGACGACAATGACAAACAGTGATAAATCAAAGTGATAATTTAGAGGAGGACAGTCAGGAAGGTGGGGAGAGGGTCCTGCAGGGGAGGGGCCAAAGCTAGTGTCCAACCTTGAAGAAAGAACAGGGCTTTTCCAGTCACAGAGGTGGCAGAAGGGAGGATGAGAATATTGTTCCAGTGGAGGGGTCAGTGTGAGCACATGCAGAGAGCTGCAGCAGGTGTGCAGAGTATCTCTAGGATTACACAGCAGATGTAATCTGAGGGCACATGGGTGGTCTCGAATTCAAAGCCAGAGCACATACATTTTATCCCGTGGCTCACCGTGACAAACTGTTAAAGAAGGGGAGTATTTCCCAAATTAACTCTGAGCATCGGAGGGAAGGACAGATTGAAGGATGGAGAGGCTGGAACAAGGGAGACAGGTGAGCTATGAGAACGAGATCATGATATGGTAGAAGAAATGGAGAGGAGGGGATGGAGCTCAGGAACTCTTGCAGGGTCTATTTGAAAGGTCTCAAAGGCAATTTAGATGCGGAAGGTGAGGGAGAGAGAGGACTCAAATATTTTGACTATGAGGAAATTTTGGGGAGGGTGGTGAAAGGAGACAGCCCCAGAAACAGGACTTCAGAGATGTAAGAAATGAGTTTGGTGAAAGAAAGCAGAGACAGGTTGAGAGAGCTTAAGCCTGGGGGTGTTGAGCTGGGGGGAGGAGACATAGAACAGGAAGGGGAAGGGTGGGGGCGGGCACACTGCCAAGGCTGAGTGAAAGTAGTTTTGTCTTGTTTTCTAAGATGGATGGGGAAGCCTGGGTATATTTGGTTTTGATGGGGTTATAGAAACAGAAGGAAAAAGCTGATGAAAAATGAGGGAGGTTCTGTTGTCACAAGAGAAAGCAAATAGTTCTAGCAGATGTTACAGTTCTGGTACAAGGCTTCCTACCAGTAGGTATTCTAATTCTTGAAGATGATGCTGGTGAGTTAAAATCCAGGCGAAAACTGGGGAAGGAAAGCAGAAAAAGAAACGTTGCTGAAGAGGTAGAGAGGAGCCAGGGACAAAAATGGAACTACTGTGTGTTTGATAGGGATTGATATATCAATAGAGAAGTGACGAGAAAGAGAGGGAGTGTATGGAATCCTGTGGATGCCCATAACACAAGAAAAGATAAGAGAACCAGAAAGCAAGTTGAAGATGGTAGTGGGTGTTGGTTGTTTTTGCCACCTGACATTCATACCTACTTCTTGAGGTGAGAACGCCCTGGGTTTGTTTTGGAGAAACCATCCTTGTTCAACGTTTAACTCACATGCTTAGAGTTTAGTTGATGGCACTGAACCCCAGCATGGGAATGTGAGAGTTGGTGCAGTGCTAACAGTGTATTCTACCCGCGGGGCACGGTGACTGGTACATGTGTACGCCCATAGCTAAGTCAGAGTGAGGGAGGCTCAAATCTGGGATTCATAATGGAGCTACTGAGGGAGAGGACACTTTCTTTGATGCTAGACTTGAACCTCGAAGAATATAAATTGGAGCTGCTACAGATAGTTCACAGCCTCGAGGGGAGAGCCTATCAGAGAATATGGACAACACAGTGGGATGCACAGTTAAAAGATGGAGAGAGAAACCAAGCCCCACGGTAATCCTCTGGACCCCAAGCCTGAAGATAGCTCTAGTTCTGGATGCCATTTGGATTGGGTTTTCTTACTTGCAATAGAAAGAGTTACAATGGATAAAAGGATATAGGGGAAAGGCTATGGAAACACAAAAAGGTGACTGAAGAAGGGAGATAGTTGAGTGTGGGAATGGAAGAGAGGCAGAAGCAAAGATTGTTGAAGTTTATAAAAATAAGGTGGATAGGGATTGAAAGGAAAAGATGGCCTGACCAGGGCTGTCAGACACTTAACGTGTGAAGGGCACCCTTGGAGTATAGTATGTTTCACTATGGACATCAGCCTGGGAATTGAAGCTGCTCTGGGGACTCAAATATTTTTCTCTCATGAACACCAAGAGAACAACTTCTAGTGATGATAATCACACTCTGGAATACTGATAGAAACCCATTCATTCATTCATTTGCTCAGTAAAAGTTTGTTAGTATCTGCAAAACACTCTGTTGAGAATCATGAGGTAGAAAAGGAATAGTCTTCTCCCTCGAAGTGCTTCCTTGAGACAGGGCAGCAGTCAGATGTCATCATAGTTCTGGGTGGTCTGTAGACTAGAGCAAAGTCCACGAGTCTGAGCTCAGAGGGAGCCAGAGGGAGGTATCTACACAGACATAATAAGTTAATAAAAGTTGTGCATCTATCAGATGCCTCAAATGACTGCTGGTTTTGGCATTGGCAGTCTAGGTGAACTTTCTTCTCTCTTGGAGTCTTGGTCCCACTTTGGAAAAGAGGAATGTGGTTCTCTCTGTTTTCCTGTTCTGTTTCTCTTAATGAGAATGGACACTGACTTATTAACTGTGTTAACCTCTGGTTATTGTAGGATGCTGTTCCTTCAGGCAATCAGATGTGGATTTTGAAAGTCCTCTTGACTCTCACCAACTGGTTGCACTAAGTACAGTTCTTCTCTTTCTTAAAAAAAATCAGTATACTGACTATTTTGTATATCTAGGCTGAACAGGCTCATCCTATTTACCTCTCGGAGCAGTGTGTCTAAGCAGCTGCAACACATATTTGATGCAATAAAAAAGCAATTTTTGTCTTTAAAAGAAACACCAACTTTTCTCCTTCTGTAAGCCTGTCCAGATGATCAAAAGCCAGATAAGGCCCTGAAACAAATTCCCTTTTACCATTTGTAATGTAAAAAACTCCTTGATTCCCAGTGAAGCCTCCCCTTTCATTAATGGAAGCACAGCTCTTATCTTGATGTATGTGTAGCTGGTGCTTCTTCAGTTCTGACAACGAAAAAAGTGAGCATCAGAAAATAATGGAGCCCTGAAAAACTGCTGTCCTGATACCACTAAAATTTCTCCTTCTTTCAAGCCAAATCTACCCACGTGTCATGTTTGAGAAATGAAAAGCACAAGAGACATCTGTTAAGTTGACAGCCTGCAAAGATTTTTTCTTTTAGATAGTCAATGATTATTGAATCATTGGTCAGCCTTGAAAGCTCTTCTAGGTACAGTGACAGCTAATAGAATGGAGAAGACATTCTCTTTTGCCTTTCAGAAGCTTCTAATTTAAAATGGGCAAAAACAATTAAGAAAATAAATGTAAAGAGATGCAGCGGTCGCAGAATCACTGGTATTCAATCAGGTATAGCGACTGCAGCTTCCTGCAGCTTCCTGGGCCACGTGCCATTCTTAAAGTATGTGATAAGCAGAAAAAAATGTATGATTCTCTCATTCTCCACATCCTTTGAGGTGAGTAAAAAATAAAAATAAATTCTACCCTTGAGGGAAGCCTTGCTTATCCCAACTGTCCTGTGTGGCAGTCACGTGGTGCCAAGATCTGGTTGGTGTCCAGCGATGAGCCCCTACCACTTACAGTGGAGCCCTGATCTGTAACTAGACCAGAGCTCCACGTGTTGCCATGAAGCTACAGGTAGTTGACCTGCTCCTCATGCCATCTAGAGCGATTATAAACCAAGGACTATGAAACCAAGGACTTGAGCAGACGATCTGCTCAAGTCCTTTTGGTTGGATCTTCAGGCCAAACAACTTTGTCTTTAGTCAGTCTGGAGCAGGCCAGGGCCACAGAAAGGAGGAAGCAAGGATGAGAGACTCCATCATGAGAAGGTATCCCAGGTACATAGAGCTGTTACAGGCTTTGGGGTTTCCTGCTGACTCTGGGTGGGGGACGTGGGCTCTGGCATGGGCACCCTGCTCATTTACAGGACCTTTCCTGGGACCTGACCACCTCATGGTACCCTCACCCAAAGTCCCAGACACCTTGGCCAAACACAAATTGCTCTGTCCACTGGTTGATGGAGACCATCAATAATGGGGTGCTCTCATTTGCTCTTGAAACTTCAAGTTGTGACCTGAGTGTTATGGACTGCGTGTTTGCATTCCCCTTAAATCCATATGTTGAAGACCTAATCCCTAATGTGATGGTATTTGGAGTTGGGGCTTTTGGGAAGTTATTAGGTCATGAGGGTGGAGCCTTTATGATAGTGCCCTTATAAGAAGAGAAATAAGAGTTTCCTTCCTCTCCCCTTCCCTCTCTCTCCCACCCTTCTTCTCCCTCCTTCTATCTCCCTCTCTCCTTCTCCCTCTCCCTCTTTGATGTGAGGATACAGCAAGAAGGCATCTATCTGCAAACCAGGAAGCAGGCTTTCACCAGAAACTGAATTGGCTGGCACATTGCATTGATCTTGGACTTCTCAGCCTCCAGAACTGTCAGGACCGTCAGAGATAAATGTTCATTGCCTAAGCCACCCAATCTATGGCATTTTTGTTACAGCAGCTCAAACTAAGACACCTGAGCCACCACATCTTGGTCTGCCTGTCTCCATTTCCCTGGGCAGTTCAATACTAACTTCTACAGCAGGCGATCTGCTTGGTCCCTGTTTCTCATCTCACTTCTTTATACCAGGTTTTGCCTCATCCACCAGCCTAGCCAACTGCTAATATTGAGTTCTGACTTAACCAAAGCTCACCCAGCAAACCCTCGATACTAGTGCAAGATGGCAGCGTGCGACCCATTGCCATCATTTTCTGAGGGCAGACATCTATGAAGGAAGTAGATAAATGGATGCTCAAGCTACTGAACAAGAGCAGCAACTACTATGAAGAATAGATCCCCAACAATGCCAAGACAACTATCTACAACATTCTGCCCATGGGTTCAAGGCAGCCATCAGCAAAATCCACTATCTAAGAGCTCTTCAAGGGAATCTCCTAATCTAAAAGGTTCAGGGCCAAGTCCTGTCTGAAAGCTTTCTCTGTGAGAGCACAGGGAAAGGGATGGGTGACATGGAATTTCTGGAGGATGAGCGCCAAAGAACACCTTTGTCTCAGAAAATCAGCAGAATCAGGATGCTGTAAGAAAGAACAAGAGAATTTCAGTAAAGAGCCAGGATCTCAGTTCACCTAGCTTTCAACATGGCCCCATTTCCCCTCCAGATTTAGTGTTTTCTGTCCCTGTCTTTCTTTGTTATACTGGGGAAATTTGAGTGTGGAGGACTTGTCTCTTTCTTCTCTTTGGGAACTGAATTGGGAGGATCTCCATTACAATCCAGTCAAATATTTCCATCTGGGGCTTTCTCCCAACAAAGGATCTACTATCAAGTGCCCAAAATTCAGATGGCCTGATGTGAGCCCAGATTATGGCCAAGAGAAAAGAGAACCAAGATGATTGACTCTCAGCAAGTAGAACCTCAGGGTCAATCTTGACTTTCCCCTTCATGCACCATCTCCAGGTGGTTCCCTGGCTTCCCTGTGTTCCCCTCCCATTCTCTCCCATCTCGGCTTCAGGGCTGGGTGTTAGTGGTACTATTTCCATGTTGAGTTCTCCTTTGAGTTCTGCTCTGAGCTCTCATTTTCCTCAGGAGGAGACTGTCTGACTCTGTCAAAGTGACCCCCATACTTTACCTTTTTCTTGGGGCAGCCAGCATGGGGAGGGGGGAGAGAAAAGTGCCTTGATCTCCAGGTCTCTAGAAAAGATCCCTCTCCCTCCTCACAGTTCCTTTGCTCATTACATCCCTAAAATAGGGAAAGGACTGCATTAACAGTGAAAAAGAGAGTAAAATTTTCCCCAGAGGAGTTGGGGGGGGGGTCGGGGAGTGGTGATCAGAGGACACCCCATGTCAATTTGTCAATTTCTGTTTTTCTTTTATTCCTGGGGCTTTTTGTTGCCTCTTGTTTTCCTGTTCTGCCACTCAGATTCTGTTTTGTGTGAAATTTACTGCTTTTGGGAAAGATGATGTTTTTCTATGAGCCAAAATCAAATAGAAAATGGAAAAAGTAAAGAAACTGAGCTAACGCAGTTGGACTTACCTCTTGCTTTCATTCAATAAATTTTCCTTAAGTCCCTAGTATGTGCAGGGCATCGTGCAGGGAGGCACACGCACCACGCCTCCTGCAGTGGGAGTTGAGACAGATGGGAGCTAAGCAATGGGCCACCCTGTGGAGGGCAGGGATTAAAGCTGGATGGAGGTGTTAACAGTGGCCAACCAAGACTGTAAGGATAAGAAGTGTGTTGGGATTATTTTCTGTGACCTTATAACTCTTCAAAGCTCCTCTGGGAGGATTGAAATTCCCAGTTTAAGGAAAACTGCCTCCCCTATTGGGGCATAGTCACCGATACCCACATTTATATAATTTTTGCTGCTTATTCTAAAGCAGTGGTTCTCAACCAGGGGAAGTTACCCTCCCTCCCCCTCTTCCTTTTCAAAGACATTTAATAATGTCTGGAGGCATGTTTTTGATTGTCAAAGCTGGGGAGGGTAGGCGGAGGGGGGAAGGAGAGGTGATCGTTACCGGCATCTAGTTAAGTAGAGATCAGGGATGCAGCTGAACATCTTCAATACACAGACAGCCTCCCACGACCGTGAATTATCAGGCCCCAAATGTTAATAGAGCTGAGGTTGAGAAACCCTGTGCTAAAGGAGGAGACCCCTGACCCTCACTAATTGTGCAATGATAGTAATAACTAACATTTGTCAAGTGCTTGCCTGGTGTCAGACACTGTTCTTAGGCTTTTACATGTGGAATCTCATTTATTTCTCATAACAGATTACGAGGTAGATTCTACCATCATCACCATTTTTTTCGATGAAAGGAATGAATCCTGGAGAGATTGAGTGGTTTGCTGCAAGTCCTAAGGCTTAGAAAGCAGCTGGCTCAGGATCTGAACCTCGACTTACCCACCTTGTTTTACCCCTCCTCCTGGTAACCAAGCTTGCTAAAGTCATTTGTTCTGGAGAAAAGGGAGTAAAGAGAAGAGACAGTCTCAACAACTTGTCTTTATAATGGAAACAACTGAGGTTTCCATTCTCTAAAGGCTGCACTGGGGTGGGTGGATACTGGTGGGTAAGAATGAAGACTTACCTGACCAGACAGGACCCGTGTTCACGACGGGATGCACTGTGTCGGGCATGGCCACCCTGCTCCGCTGGTGTCCCTGCAGTGAAAAGTAGGTCCGCAGCATCAGCCAGACCCAGAACCCTTTGAAATACCACTTAGAAACATCTTGGCAAAACCTAACAATGGAAAGCACAAGCAGATTCTAAATTACCATTATCATTAATCGGGGTTGACATGAACAACCCCCTCCTAAGTACTGTTCAATCATTGCCCCTTTTCATGCTTTTCTCCCAGATTCCCACAGGCATCCTTAGAGTGAAGGGTACCTGAGCTGCCCCTGTGTGTGGTCCTCAGTGGAACAATGGAGGCAAAGTAATCCCTGACAGAACAGGCTGGGACCTTGGACACAAAGCAGATATGGGGCCCAGCCAGGGCCCTGCAGTGTGAGAGAGGGCCACAGGGAGAGGCGCAGGAAAGGGAAGAGGAAGCGGGGAGAGAGTCCAGGCAAGAAGGAGTGGGGCGGGGAGAGCCAATGATGGGGTGTGGGCAGTGGAGCAGGTCTGTGTTCATACACATCCAGAGCTGTCACTTTAATGGATTCCAAAGGAGAAGGCAGACATGCTCCCAGGTAGCCTGGGAAACTGACTTCCTATGAGACAAGAACTTTAAAAAAAGCCCTTCATTCAGGAAATCTATTGGGAACTTATTGTTTTAGAGCATTATTCTTTTTGATAAGTATTAATTAGGCTTCAGATTTTTTTTCTCAAAGCCTGTAGGTTTTAGGAACTGCAAAAAGCCCGAGCCACATCTCTGATCTGTCCGTTCCCTCGTTCGTTTATTCCACAAATATTTGCTGAGATCCCACGAAGTGCCAAGCGCTGTTCTCAGCACTAGGGATACAGCTGTGGGCAAGATAGACGTGGCCTTGCCCTTGTGGAGCTCATATATCGGAGTGGGAGACAGACCAAAAAACAGTAAGTAAAATAAATAATAACTGACTTCTGCGCATCAAAGGACAAAATCAACAGAATGAAAAAGGCAACCTATGGAATGGGAGAAAAGTTTTGCAAATCATCTCTCTGGCAAAGGGTTAATATCTAGAATATATAAAGAACCCCTACAGCTCAAGAACAACAACAACAAAAGACTTAACCAGATCAAAAAATGGGCAAGGGACTCCAATAGACATTTCTCCAAAGAAGATATGCAAATGGCCAAAAAAGCACATGAAAAGGTACTCAACAGCACTAATCATTAGGGAAATGCAAATCAAAACCACAGGGAGATACTACTTCTCACCCATTAAGATAGCAACTATTAAAAATATAACAAGTCTTGGTGAGAATGTGGAGCAATTGGAACCCTTGTGCACTGTTGGCGGGAATGTAAAATGGTGCAGCTGCTATGGAAAACAGTATGGTGGTTCCTCAAAAAAGTAAAAATAGAATTATTGTATTATTTGGCAATCCCACTTCTGGGTATATAATATATTCAAAAGAATTGAAAGCAGGGCCTCAGATATTTATACCCCCATGCTCATAGCAGCACTATTCACAATAGCCAAAGGGGGAAGCAACCCCAGTATCCATTAATGATGAATGGATAAACAAACTATGGTACGTACATACAATGAAATATTACACAGCCTTAAAAATAAAGGGAATTCTGACACATATTAAGACATAGATAAAGCTTGAGGACATGATTCTAAGTGATATAAGCAAGTCACAAAAAGACAAATATTGTATGATTCAACTTACATGAGGTACCTAGGGTCATCAGATTCACAGGGAGAGAAAGTAGAATGGTGGTTGCTAGAGGCTGACAGGAGTTGGGGATGGAGCGTTGTTTCATGGGTAGAGAGTTTGGGGTTTGTAAGATGAGAGTTCTGGAGGCTGATTGCACAGCAATGTGAATGTACCTAATACTACTGAGCTATACACTAAAAAATGGTTAAGACGGTAAACTTTGTGTTACGTGTATTTTACCACAATTAAAAAAATAAGTAAATGATGACAATTTTGTTAGAAGGTGATGAGTGTCATGGAGTCAAAATAAAGCAATGTGACAGGGAGTGGGTACAGGATTGATTTGGTGTTGCAACTTAAAAATGGATGTCTTGGGCTTCCCTGGTGGCGCAGTGGTTGAGAGTCTGCCTGCCGATGCAGGGGACACGGGTTCGTGCCCCGGTCCGGAAAGATCCCACATGCCGCGGAGCGGCTGTGCCCGTGAGCCACGGCCACTGAGCCTGCGCGTCCGGAGCCTGTGCTCCGCAACGGGAGAGGCCACAACAGTGAGAGGCCCGCGTAACGCAAAAAAAAAAAAAAAAAAAAAATGGATGTCTTTTAGAGTAAGTCTCATTGAGAGTGACATTTGAGCAGAGACTTGTATATTGTGAGGGATGAGACATGTGGATCTGGGGCAAGAGAGTTCCAGGCAGAGGGTGAAGCTAGGGCAAAAACTTTAGGTGGCTTGGCATGTTTGGGGGAAAGGAGCCCAGGGAGCATTGAGCCAAGTGAGCAAGGGGGAGAGAAGCGGCAGATGGTTCTGGGCCTTGGGAGCCACTGCAAAATCTGGCTTTCTCAAAGAAGATGTTGGGGGTAGGAGTTTATTTATTTATTTATTTATTTAGGGCTGTGTCGGGTCTTCGTTTCTGTGCGAGGGCTTTCTCCAGTTGCGGCGAGCGAGGGCCACTCTTCATCGCGGTGCGTGGGCCTCTCACTGTCGCGGCCTCTCTTGTTGTGGAGCACAGGCTCCAGACGCGCAGGCTCAGTAGTTGTGGCTCACGGGCCCAGTTGCTCCGCGGCATGTGGGATCCTCCCAGACCAGGGCTCGAACCCGTGTCCCCTGCATTAGCGGGCAGATTCTCAACCACTGTGCCACCAGGGAAGCCCTGACTGGTGTTTTAATGGAGTCATTCTGTCTGCTGTGCTGAGAAGGGACTGCAGGGGGCACAGCAGGAAGCTGGGAGGACATTTAGAGGCTAATGCATCCACTAGGGTGAAAGAGTTACAATGGCCTGGACCTAAGTGGGAGCAGTGGACAAGTTGAGATAAAATTTGGAGGTAAAGTCAACTGAATTTCCTGATGAGTTGGAAATAGTGTGTGGGAGAAGAAAAACGAGTCAAAGATGACCCCAAGACTTCTGTCCTGTGCACCAGGAAGAATGGAGTGACTGTTAACTGAAATGTGGAGAATGACAGGTGGAACAGGTTTTTGAGGGAAGAGCAGGTGCTGGATTTAGACATATTATATCAGAGACAATAATTACATATTCCACAGGAACATCAGCGGATGTGTGGGCTTGGAGCTCAGGAGGGCCGTCCCAGTTGGAGATATCACCTGGGGGGCCATCAGGATATGAATGGTGTAGGTTGAAAGCCATGAGGCTGGAGGAGTCACCTTCAGAGTGAATTTAGAGAGAGGAGAAGCCCCAGATGAACCCAGGGTGACCTGATGTTAATAGGTCCAAAGCAAATGAGGGACCAGTGCAGGCGCCTGGGAAGCAGCAGCAGCAGTTATGTTCAGAGCCCACAGTCTGCAGAGCAGCTCCAGAATGGAGCATGTGCACCTGCATTTTGAAGATAAGGAAGAATTGAGTCCCAGAAGGGAGAGGTGATGTACTCAAGTCACATAGCTTGTCAGTGACAAACTGAAAGTAAGCACTTCTCACAGGAACTTACCTATTCGGAAGTCAGAAACAGAACACCTAATTTTAATGGGGGCGGAGACCAAACATTCAGTAAAGTAGAAAAGTTCTTTGAAGCTCATCTGGACCAGCATGTAATTAGACAGTACATTACAAACGCTATAAAACTGACAATACAATAAGCAAAGCCAAAGGAAAGAAAAATTAACTGTGGATCCTGGAGACGTCATAGGGAGGAACAGTTAATAAGCTAGTAGGCACTAACACAGTTATCAATTTAACTTTCAAATCTGCTTCTTCAGAGACATTCTCTGCTCAACCCAAATAAAAACTTCTCATTTTCTCAAGACTCTTTTAAATGACCAGAGCCATCAGAATACCTGGAAGTGTTTTGGACTCTCATGTCGTAGAAATTCTCAAAGTCCACCAGGTAGAATTAACAGTGTTTTGCAACCAGATGTTATATGTAAAATGAAGACTTAAGAGACGTGAAATGTGTATTTTTAGACAGTCATTGTAGCGTATAGCCTAGCAGTGCTTAAAAAGTTTTTCTTACATTATCATTTCAATGGCATTCTTTTGTCTACTGCATGTGATACCTTGGCCTAATCTATCTTCAAAGATTTAAAAAATTGACCCTGTGTTTTCAGTCGCATCTCAATTTTTTTTTCTGTAGTACATGTATATATATATATTTTTGTTTCCTTCTTTCCCTAATAGCTAGCTGTTCCATGTCTCACCCCTCATAGTCTCAGACTTTCAGAAAAACTTGGTAGAGGGAATTAATTAAAAAGCCAAATCCCCCATAAGGCCATTCTCCAGGATCAATAGCCAGTATTAACATTTGAACGTGTTTACTTCTAGTGGATTTTCTCCCTAAACTTAATTCCTTCTAACTTATTAATGATTATATAAATATAACATTTTAGGTTATTAATACTTTCTAAACAGCTGGACTATTCCGGGCTCCTTGCTTCTGGAGAAATATGTGACTGAGCAAAGAGCAGAGAAAAGAGTTTCTCCCTGTCTTTGGGGTTTGAAATGCCCATGTGCTTGTGTGTGTAGAGATCAGACCAGAGTTCTGAGAACAGGGTTGGAGGAGGATAGGATCTTTCCCTTCATCCCACCTACCCAACACACCCACACCCACACCCACCAAGACCCACACCCACACACACCCACACACACCCACACCCCACCCCACAAACACCCCACATACACCCACACACCCCACCCACACCCCCACACACACGCACACACACACCCCACACACACCCACACATTCACATAAACCCACACACACCCACCCCCACACCCACCAACACCCACATCCACACCCCCCCACACACCCACACTCACACATACCCACACACACCCCCCCCACACACCAACACCCAGACCCCCCACACTCACACATACCCACCCATCGCCCCCCACACCCACCAGCACCCACACCCAACAACACACACCCACACCCATCCACACCTCACCCCCCCCTACACACACTTCCTCTGGGGAGAAAGGAAACATGGGAGACATTCAGAGGATTCAGAGGAGGGTCTCAGGGTGTGTTCTCCAGGGAAAGTGGCAACAACTCAAGACAGATTGTCAAACCTGAGAGTAGAGGATGTTGTTTCTATTTTCCAGGTGGGATGTGAGGAAGTGGTATAATTATAGGGAAGAAATGGCTGTGGATGTGTCCAGGCAAAAAAGCCTAAACCAGTCTCATGGAATGTCCAGTCCTGCACTGTGGTCAGGAAGCATCAGGATGACCCAAGAATGGAAGATGACTTTGGCTGGAAATGAGGACCATGGCCAGACTGAGGGATGGATTTCTCCATAGGTGCCTAAGCGCCCAGTTGGTATTGAGGAGCCGCTAGGAGAAAGAAATTCTGAGGTTAAGTTTCTAGCAGTCTGAAGAACAGATGTCAAAAAGGAAATTAAACTCTTACAGAAAAAATACAGAAAAAATATGTTTTCACCCTTGAGTTGTGGACTTAAATCTATGCAATTCTATAAATTTATTCCATAACCTGACCTTTCCCATTATCTTAAAGATTTCTGTCTGAACATTATTTTTAATACTGGCTTAATATTTTATTGAGTGGATGTCATAATTTTCTTAACCAACCCCTTATTGTTAAACATTTTGGTTAATTCCATCTTTTTGCTATTATAATTAATGTTGTATGTATCATTAGGCACAAACATCTAGGAAGGAATGGTTTAAAATCAATTCCAGAAGTGAGGTTATTGCTCAGAAGGTATGAACAATTTTAATTTCCACAATACATATTGCCAAAGTAATTTCCAAACGCTTTGCAGGAATGTACACTTTCCTGCGTCATCTACAAGAGCTCATTGTTAGAATTAAACATTATTTCAGTATCAGATGACTTTGCTATTTTATAGTTGAAGAAAAGACTTTACTAATTTACAGATAATATATGTTCTTTTATCTCTGACTAAAAAAGCAAAGTATGTTCATTTTAGAAAATTTGGAAAATGTAGAAAAGTACAAAAAAGAACTAAAAATGAACTATAATCCCATTATTGGAAGACAGCCACTGTTCACAGGCTGACATCCACCTCCCAGGCTTGCTTTCTCTGAATATGTGTGTCTATTTACACACACACAACCACACGTGCCTATATTTGGCTTCTTACAAAATTGGAGTCATTATATATGCCATTATGTAAATTTTTGATTTAAAAATGCCATGAACCTTTTCCAAAATCATAAAATATTCTTATTAAACAGTCATCTACACAATTATTAATGTCCTAAACCTTCCTTAGATAAAAAACACTCACTCAGTGATAGCTTGCTGTTGACATATTGGGATGAGGATAGAAAGAAACAGATGGGCACACACGCTTATTTCACATAGACTCTGGCATGTGATTCTGGCCCTCAAAGAGTATGATTATTTGCTGTGTAGTTTAGTGGATGAACATTGACATTGAAAATAAGGCCTTCGGTTTGATTGTGTTGCTTAGCAGTCATGAGACTCTGGGCAGATTAAATAAGCATCACCACCCTTAGCCTACCTTTATCTTCGGGGTTTGGTGTGGGTATGAATAGGAAACGAGTAGGAAAATGTCATAAGACTGATACCGTTGGTCCATATATCGATTCTCCATTAAACTTTATATTTAAAGTACACAAGACCCAGTGAATTAGCTGAGACTTAGAGCCCAAAGCATCACTTCTGGTTTGGCATCCCAGGGCTTTTTCCCTACCTAGCAATTGTAACAAAGTGCTTGTGAGCTATAGAACTACTATTGATACTATAAGAGGACCACCAGATCCTAGATCCCAATCTTTTTTCTTTAAAGAACTGGAGCAGAACAGAATACCTTTTTTTAAAATTTCTTATTAAAAATCTTATCAGGTTATCTTCTGCCCAGAGGCAAGTTGGCTGTCCATGACTTTCTTCAATGGCTCTGTACAAATAGGCAATTGCTAACTACTCAGTTCTTGGCCCCAGTTGTCTCTTCCCTTCACTTTTATATGGGGGTGGTCCATTTAAAAAGCTGTCCTGTTAAGTGGAACAGCTTCTAAATAGGCTGCCTTACATTCAGCAAAGCAGTTATGACAAAATCTGGCCAGGATTCGCCTTGTAACGTGGGTGCTTTTGACCATGAAGTTTGTGCCGTACAGTGTGAGCTATCTGACCCAACTTGACACAACTTGTGTGGTGCATTTGCTCCCCTCACTCAAAGACATCCCCTCTTGTAAGGCACTGACTACTGAACAATATGTGAGTGATCAAGGGGAGAGACCCAGGGCTCTGTCCCTCTTCACACACATCTCAGGTAACAGTAGGGGTTTAACCCATTGTGTTTATTGGTGGTATTTTACCAGCAAGATGTTGATTTTACAGGCATGTAATTATTAGGATTTATTATTATGCTACCTATAAAACACCTGATTCATGTAGGTCTTTAACAGCAAGATTGAATTATTATTTAGCAAATAATTTTCTGAAATTATTTAGAAAATACTATTTTATCCCCCAGTTTCTCTACAGATGAGTTCAAAAGACTCTCTGCAGCCAATTCCTTCAACACCCTTGAGAAAATCAATTTAGCCTGATTTGCTTTAGTTTTGGGGATGCAAAGACAAAGTTTGGGCCTTTAGAATTTCCTGAAACCTTTGGAGAAAAGGGCCTTCGAGAACATTCAGAGGAGGAGAAAGTGGTAAGAATTACTTTGCTCTCTGAGGCATGGGGTGTGTCCCCTGAAGATGTTTCTTCTTCTCTCCTTGGTTGTTGAAATGGGAGACTTGTGGTTTCCTTACATGCTCAGGGGGATTTTACTGTAGACATATCCTTGCTCTTGCCATCTACATGTATGAATACACACACACACACTTGTGCACACACTCAAAAGCCCATGTGTACACGCACGTGCACAAGGATTCAAGGATTTTGGAGAACAGACTCCAGTGAACAATTAGAACTTGCATTTACTGTCTGCTTATTATGAACTGAGCACAGTTT
The DNA here is from genome assembly GCF_949987515.2 of Delphinus delphis. Taxonomy (NCBI): domain Eukaryota; kingdom Metazoa; phylum Chordata; class Mammalia; order Artiodactyla; family Delphinidae; genus Delphinus; species Delphinus delphis. The sequence continues at coordinate 40,813,099 of NC_082699.1, read as the reverse complement.
GTGTGATCTCATTTTGTCATCACCAAAAACTCTCTCGTTTGAGGTGTTTGCGATTGTTGCCCCCTTTTACAGATGAAAAATGTGGGGCTCAGCTAGAATACATAACTTGCTCATGCTCCTACAGCTGTTCTGTGACAAAGCCTGAATTCAGGCCCAGGTCTGGCTGACTCTGAGGTCAGATTCCCATCAGAATGGCAGGGCCTGGGACTCTAGGCTTCTTAGAGTTCTGACCTTGAGGCATGGCAGAATGGCTTCAGGACCCTCAGTCTCTCACCTGGTGTGGGGTCTGTGAGGACAGGAAGTGGGTACTCACAGCCCTGGAAATGCTGAGGTGGGTTTATACCCCTGACATGAGTCATTTGCTCTCATTTCTTCTTGTGAACCTGTTATGGCTAATTTTATGTGTCAACTTGGCTGGGCTACAAGGACACAGATATTTGTTCAAATATTATTCTCAATGTTTCTGTGAGGGTGTTGCTTGAGTGTGCTTCAATAACATTTAAATCAGTAGACTTTGAGTAAAGCAGATTGCCCACCATAACGTGGGTGGGCCTTACCCAATTAGGTGAAGTTCTTCATATAGCAAAACTGACCTCCCCTGAGCAAGAAGGAACTCTGTCAGCTGACTGCCTTTGGACTCAAACTGCAACTCTTCCCTGGGCCTCCAGGCTGCCAGCCTACCCTGAAGATTTCGGATCCACCAAACTTTCATAATGACATGAGCCAATTTCTTACAATAATCTCTCCCTATCTATCTATGTACATATCTATTTACATATATGTAGATTATATATATATGTGTGTGTGTGTGTATACATATATATATATATATATATATATATATATATATATATATATATATATATATTCTATCTATCTCCTGGTGGTTCTGTTTTTCTGGAGAATCCTAACTAGTAGAGACCCTGTCCTGTTTAGAACAGGATTTCTTTACAACTGTTAGTGATCATTTAACTTTTCCTCCAGGATCTCCTGCAGCTTGTTTTTTCCTTCCTCCAGGAAAGCTGTGTCCAAGCATTACTGAGCATGCCAAAGGCGTGTTACTTTTCTAAGTTTTAAAAATTATGGTTTTCCTCCACTTCCCTTTCCCTCCTCAGCTTGCTTTCTAAGAGTGAACTTGACAGAGCTGGGAGTTTCTTGTCCACAGTGGGCGCCACTCCTCTTGCTGTCCACTCTCACTGAAGCTGCGCTGACTTTCTTTTTGTTCTTTGACGATGCTCCTCCTGGGCTTTGCGTGTGAAGCTTTTGGTGCCTGTAGCCATAACGCCCAAGACGGTCCCTTCTCTTTCCCTCTATGCATTCAGGCACTGGCTTACATGTCGGCTCCTGGGAGGCTTTAGAACGCCCAGGACAGAGTAGCTCTCCCGTGTCTTTCTAGCACGTCCCCTTGTTTTACTGTCTTTCTTGCAGGTGACACTTCTGACGTGTCTTGTTTCTTCACTTGTTTAGGGTTTGTCTTTCCCCACCCGAATGTCAACTTTGTGGAAGTTTGTCTTCCTTTCTGTCGTTTCACTGCTCTATTCCTAGAGCCTAGAACATTGCCTCGCTCAGAGTTGGATCTCAGTGAACAATGAGTGGGTGAGTGAATGAATGTATGAACGAACGAATGAATGTTTCATCTGAAGTACTCAGCTGGTGAGGCACAGTGCACAGGTGTGTGATATCCTACTGGTGAGAAGAGAGTCAGTGGCTCATTTTTGAAGTTGCATTAAGTCTTTTCAGGCCCCCAGGGTATCATTTGGTTCACTGGAACAGTAATTTACTAAATGGTACCTTAAGGGCATGAAAAAGTTAATGCACCTCCAAAAGTTTCTAATTGACACCAGGGACTAGTTTATTTACCCAGCAGTGTTTGACCTAATTGGTCCTAACTTCATTTAAGAGAGTCATTAGGACTTTATCACTTTTCCACCTTCATATTTCCTACCCTTAGCATTTATCTGTTTGTGGAATACTGTTGCCAATTGTTGGTGTGCACGTGTGCACACACACCATATCTCTATTAATACCAAGACCCAAGAAGGACGTTGCTATATTCTGGCACTCGTATATGTAAATATTTCGTGTATATTTTTTGGCTTGTATAATAAAAAAAAAAGAAACCTGTATATTGTAATCCTTTCAAATTTAATATTATTTTAGTGCCTTCTTGGTGCATATTACAAATAATTGCTTAATTAGTTCACATTTTGTTTTTTATCCAATAATTAGATCACAAAGGTTAGAGAATGTAAAAAAGTCTGTGTGTCTGTGTTACCAAGCTTTATCTAGAACATGCAGCCCATTATCTTATTTATTTTTGTTGTTTCAAATAGCAAAGCTGCTTCCACTCCTAATACTTTTGTTCTGAGGTTTTCCAGATTTAGCCTAATCTTTCCTTTTTTACTAATTACTGTCAATTCTGTTCTGTTGTATCACTTCAAAACTTTTCTTTCACTCCTGAGTTTATTTTTTAAAAAATCATTCTTACCGATTCAAGCTATGGGAATATCTTTTCTTTACTTATTGTTACACTGATGTTACAGGGCCTGGTAAAATGTTTTTCTCAACTTTCGGGTCAAATCAGGTATGATTGTTACCAGCAATAGGCAGCAGGATTTTGGTAAAACAGGTTGTGGGTAGAGATATCCTAAAATGGTAAAAACCCATTAATCAAGAGCTCCCTAATTTAGACTTTGTAATAATTCATCCTGAAATGGGTTTAAATATACCCTTGCTGTAGAATGAGGGGTTTGCTAAGCAAATAATCGTGTAAAGAAGATTGTAGAGAACAAATTCTTTTGAGAACATTAGCCTAGTATGATGAAATCTTGACAGGGTCATTGCAGTTTTTTTGCATCACAAAGTTTTTTTTGGTTAAACATCGTAAAAAGATTAGGTTGGCCAAAAGGTTTGTTTGGGTTTTTCCCAATATATCCCCTTTTTCTATTTTGGCTAATATGGTAATTGAAGTCAGTTTATGGATATTACATTTCCTCAGAGATATTACTCTGGACAATAGTCATAAATCTGCGTTTGTCATTAGATGTTAATATTTAGGATATTGGTTCTATGGAAATTTAAAAAGACATTTTCGGATGCAGACTTACCGTGTTGCGAGTTGACACTTTCTTCTAAAAGTGGATTGCAGCAAAAACTCAGCAGGATCCAGAGAAATAAAGTTTTCACTGTGATTCAATAAGATTGCAGAGATTCTCAAATTTTAAACAGATTATTTATTACAGCAAGCAGTTTATGTATTTGAAACAAAGCGCCTTTATTTTAAAATTCTATCATTTCAGACTTCATGAATTCAGAATTTATTCTTCCTGTTATTTAAAGTGGCTGCCTCTGAATTATTACTGTACTAGAAAAGCACCTTTAGTAAGTGGATTTCAAAAGAGTGCTTTTCTGCAATATTTGTTTGTGTCTTGTTAAAAAACCATTTAAATTGGACTTTCTAATGGAAATACATATAGTGTTGGAGAAGGGTTTGGGCGAAGGCTGTCACCATGGCAACCCTCGCTGGTGTCCTCACGCAGAGATTTTTCTACCTCTGTGTTATCAACAGGTGGTAACAATATTTGAAAGATCAAGGGTCTAACTTTACTAACTTGACCCTGCCATTCTGTAGAGCTACCTCTTAAATTCCTAGCCCCTTAATGGAGCTCGTACTTGCCTGTCAAGTTGTAGCAGTAGCCGGTGCCTGACTGTGTTCTGATTCTATTTTCACATCCTCAGGTTTGAAGCTGTACCTAAATTCACATTTCTTTCTTCCTGAGCCCTATAATATATGACTGAGTTTTCATCTGACAGCTGAGGATGAAAAACTATATCCTGAAAATGGTCTTGTCTTACAAATAGAGAAGCCTGAGCTGGTTCATCACTGACTGAGTCGCTTCCAAGAACATAATTCGGGTCTTGTCATTTTCTTTTAAACATTTATTTTGGCTTCCCAAGGATAAAAGACATCCAGAGGGTATAGAAATTACACAGCAGATTCGTGTCAAAAGATGGGAAGAGGGGAATTCCCTGGCGGTCCAGCGGTTAGGACTTCACACTTTCACTGCAAAGGGCATGGGTTCAATCCCCGGTGGGGGAATTAAGACCTCACAAGCTGCGCGGTGCAACCAGAAAGAAAGATGGGAAAAGTACTTTAGGAGGAAATATCAAGCTGTGTATTCTTTTGTTAAATGTGATGGTTTTAGTCAAAGTGACTTGTTTGGTGCTACTCTAGTGTGTCCTAAAATACCTGAATGACGCAATTGTGCATAGTGATCCTAGATCTCCTTAATGGATTCTTCAGTTAGATAAAGTTTTAAATCTTGATGAGAGCTAATGCTGATTCAAACATAATCAGATTGAGAACAATTCCCCATAGACTAGGAGAACACAGATGAAGGTAACATGCAGAATCCTAAGTGTCACGAGATACATGCCAAGTCCTAAGTGTCTTAGGAGTGGTGAGACATTAGTCTGCTTCAAGGTACTATTGGATGCTCTATCCTTTCAGGGAATTTGTTATATATTTATTGGTAATTTTTCACAAGATTTCCTTACACCGAAGAAATATGTAAATATGTGTGAGAAAGATGTGGTTAGCCTCAAGTAACAAATAGTAATCATTATTTTAAGCCCATATTTCAATTAGCCTTAATCTTTTGTTTGTATAGCCTTGAAAAGCTGTAAAAATCAGTCATTATAGCTTAATTACTAACCATTATCCTGGGTGGCTAACTCCACTTCCTTCTAAACAAGTTCCTCCTTTCATTTCGTTTTTAAATGCCACCACTGGCATTCTCTAACAATAGTATTATGCTTTATCTAGCAGGCTTTGTAAGTTCCTCTGCAGAATATTTTAAGTTTTGTTGGTTCCTCCTGGTACCAGAGAGCTGCTGCTGCTTCTTCTTTCTGAACTGGCCTGTTCGCTGTTGCACTTCAGGATAGAATCACACTTAAGTTTTACATAATGACAGAAGTTGACTGTTTCCTGCTCTAGTGTTTATTTAGTAAAACATTTTACATTCCTGGATAGATACCAGTCTGTCATTAATGGATTCTTGGCTTTGGGCCAATAGCTAATAGTTTTATTGGTCCTCATAACATAGCTATGTGATTTTTGTAACCACAAGGGGCTCTTTTCTGAGTGTTTCTTTCTTTTTCTCCTTTAAAAAAATAACCTAACAACCCAGAGGTGCACCACGTTTAAGAACAGAGCATTTCTCTTTAAATCATTGTCTACTCCTTTTCATTCATTCTTTTTGCTCTTAGGAAATTCTCACAGATCTTGGTGTATTTGGAAGAGGGGTTGGGACCCAATTGCTTGATCCTATTCCCAGCTTTATCATTGCCCTAAAGAGGTCTGGCAAAGCTCATTTTCTCTGCTAGGTGGTGTCTATTTGCCTGTCTAAATCGGGGAGGGGCAAGAAGGGTTATTTATAGTGTGGGAGTTTGTCAAGTTTTATTTGATGGCTTTAAGCATTGAGTAAGGGGGACCAGCATTTGGAAATCTTGGAATTAGGTCCCCAAAAGGGACAAAAGATCTTTACAGCTGGGTATGTGTGAAGCCTGTGCACTTCACGTGTTTTTCCCCTGTCTTACACACCTGTCTTACACGCAGGTGTTAGTTGTGTCTGCCACTTTAGTCCCGCCCTCGCACAAGGCCGTGCCGTGGTGTCTTCAGAGTTTCAATGGCTTTTTCCGCTCAGTGATGTTTCCTGTTTAGATCTTTCTCCTCCCACTTTCTATAGATCTTAAGACAAAAGTTAAAGTACTTTGTGTCTCCAAATCCCCCCAAAACTCAATTTTCTCCCTAACATGTAAGTGACTATGCAATTCTAGGATCACAAAACCATCTGAAAATAAGCTCAGGATCGGTCATGGTGATAATTAGGTTGTATTCTAGAGATGGCAGATCCTGTTTTATCCTTTGCCTTAATAATATACACAAAACTGTAACAACCAAACATGCAGGTAATTAATGGAACTGTGGAAACTACGGAAAAAATAAAGAATACAGAACAAGATAATCACTTTCCTATCCCAATCTCCATCTCATCCCACTTCATCCCATCACAACGACAGAGACACACTTTAGCCTATTACTCTATCGTTACTCATACTTTGCATTCTGATCTTTAACTTGTTATATAATGCCCATTTCCACATACCATCTAAACTTTTTATTAGCATAATTTTAAGGGATGCATACTATTCCATCCTAGGAATTATACTATCATTTATTCAACCATCTCCCACTACGGAGTATTTTGTTTTCTTTTCCTTTGCCATTGTGAAGGATTTCAGTGAACATGTCTGTGCATAAACCCTTTCCTGATTCTTAGGATTCTTGAAGACTTTGCCCTGTTTTTAAGACAACCCTGCAGCACGTTAGGGGAGTCCAGTGCTATTGGTGGACACTCACTTCTGGCAGCTAATTCCAGGGAAAATACTTTGCCTGGGGAGTAGCAAACAGGAATGCTCTGCTTTTGGTGCAAGGGTTTTGACTTCAAAAAGAGGTATGATTCTGAGAGTTTTGTAGGTGGGAAGAAAGTCTTAATTATTTCTCAGAGGGAAGTTTATTCTTGTTCACCTGGAGAAGTCACAGTGTGGCATGTGCACATGCGTTTTGGTGGCATGGTACAGCTGGGGAGGGGCGAGCACTTCAGAGCCACGAGTAAACTTTACTTAACACTGTGATGTTTTAAAACAGGGTGATGCCAGTTCAATTAAATGTCCCAGAACAACAGTGTGGTGTGCAAGGCAATTCTTTGACAAACAAAACAAAATAATTTTTTTTTTACTTTTGAAAACAACACATGCAAATAAATTAGGTACTACATAAAATATACTGGCCACGAAATAAAATGGATTAGAAAAGCCCAAAGAGAAGGCTCTGAATAAAGGTATCACTAATCACCCGTTATTCCCCTTAGCTGTAGTTGCCTACTTCAGGTTTTCTGTGAAGTTAATGTATCATACTGTACATTAAAAATTATGTATGGGTTTATGGAACTCAAGAAAACAATAAGAGCTGAAAATAAAAGCCCATGTTCTTTTATGTGATACGATTATTGTCAGTATTTTGATTTGCTTAGCTGATGCCTTTAAATAGTAGCATGTTTCTGCTACCGAGTCCAACGTCACTCTCTTTTCCCGTTAATATCAGAGCTAGGTGTATTTGGAAGCTGAGCGGACGAATAGAAACGAGGGACTGCTCTTGCTGTTTCCGATTATTAAATTAAGGCTGTCACTTATCAGAGTTTAGGGGGAACAATTTCTTCCCTCTGGATACCATACAGCTACTTTTGTGTAAGCTCTGCTCAGGCTGCCAAGCCTAGTTATGAATTTTGTTAACCAACTTGGTTGATGGTTGAGTAAAACTCCATCCAGCAGGCCAGCAAGGGGAGAACAGCTCTCTTGAGTTACTTTTGTGTAAAAACCTGGGGTGACCACATGGGTTTCACAACCCAGTGAGATAGTTTGATATTCAGAGCAGTCTCTGGCTCTCTTGGAGGTCCCACGCTGGCTCTCCAACTCTGGCGGGAGGAAAGGGTGATGACTCTGCAGCCAAAACTTTCGCATGGCTTTTGCCCAAGTACCAGCTAGTCAAAAGGCATAGTTTCAAAGTCAGAGTATGTAGTTTGACTTCTCACAACACCAGGGAAAACTCCAATGTGCCTGAGCAGCGATCTGGAGCAACCTCTGGACCTAACCTCAAAGCCAAGTGAAGAGAGAATCCTGGGTTCTTTGAAGATAAAAGCCACATCTTCATCTTTGTCTGTCCCTTGGCACTTAGCACCATGCTTTGTATACGGCAGTTCATCACTGAACGTTTGTTGAAGGAATCATCAAACAAATCAATTAGGATCAGGTGTTAGAAGCTGAAATATATTAAAAAGAGCCAAGTCTTGTGTCAAGTCTAGGAGAATGTATTTTTGCCCTGTGGTACATGAGGCCATGGGATACTGAGATACAGGAATCCTAAGGCTCCCTGGGTTTCATGGTTTTGGATCTGCCAACAGCCGTCAGAGTGTGTGACTTGAAGTAGAATCGGAGGAGGGGACTGAGGGGAGGGTGGCCACCTGGGCTGCCATGAATTCTCACCAAGCAGGGCCTACTATAAACAGGAGTGTTTTAAAATAGCAGGATGATAACATGAGGGGTGCCACAAATGAGCTTTTCTCTAAGTTTTCTCTTCTTAAATGGGTTATGAAGTCATGCTCTTGTCTATGCACTTTCCTTTTATTTGGAACTCCCCATCTCAGTCTGAGCAAGGATTTTGCAAGCTTTGAAATATGTCAACATAAAATAAGCTTTGAGACAGCTTGAAAAATGTAGATTCATAATGGACTTCACTAAAAATATGGTTTGTTAAAAAAACAAACCAGGCTCGATCTTCCTCACTTGGAAAAACAATCAGATGGAACTTGAGCTATTACCATCCTTCTATAGACTCCTACACCACGAGAAGCCAAGCATTGCCCAATGAAAGCTGGCATATTTGTGATGTTCCTTTCAACCACTTGCCCAGTGACCTTTGTGAGCTCTTTAAGTTCTACGTGATATTCTTCGAGGCTCTTACAGAGGCTTCCTATTCCATGAAGCCTTCCAGACTACTCCTCACATGACGATCCATCCGTCTGAGTCTACTCTCAGCTGTGTATTGGCTTGTATTATTCTCTGATCCAGTCATTGGTATTTTTTCCCATCTTCTTAACAGACAAGGTTCTTGGGGTAGAAATGAAGTGTTTTACTTAATATCTTAGCACCATGAAAGCTTACTTATTCATGCAGATGCTGATATATGCAGGAAGAAGAGAGCATGTTTGGAGCTTTGGAAAGCTTTCCTCAGGATTTAGGCTTCCTCCATCTTGTGACACCTTCTCAACCGGGACCCTCCAAGACCACCGAGGCAGCAAGGAGAGAGTGTCGAGGTGGCTGCCAGCTCTTTCTTGCCTGGAAGTGACCCACTACATCACTTCGTATTTTAATTTCAAGGTGGTGGAGAAGTATACCTGTCATACTCAGGAAGGAGAGGAAATTGTATGTGGGTGATTACAGGAGCGTCTACTACTAGGCTAAACTGTCCCAGACCAGTCTCCCTGTGCTGTAGTCCTTCCCATTTCAATCCAGCCAATAGTTTTTTTTTTTTTTGAAGGCAAATCAGATCACCACACTTTCTGAGTCATCCATTACCTATAGGATAAAATCTCGACCTTTAAAAAGTCACAGAAGCCCTCCAGAATTTGCCCCCCGCCTCCCAGCCCTTCAGCTGACCCCCAGTTACTCATAAAGGCTCTGTTTTGTCCTACCGGCATGACTTTGCCCGTGTGATTCCTTGAGCCTGGAATATTCTTCACCTCTGCCCAACCTGGGAAATTCCTACTCAAGCTTCCCTTTGGAAGTCTCTTCCTCTTTGAAGGGCCTTTCTCAGCAGATCTAGGGGCTTCTTCCTTTGGTCTCCCAAGGAACCTTCTATAATGGCCCTTGTCATGCGGCTGTCACTGTTTATATGTCACTCTCTCCCATTTAACCCGGGCCAGGCTTAGGGAAGATGCCATGTTCTCCTCAGCTCTGAATCATCAGGCCTAACTTTGTGCCCAGCACTGAATGGGCCCTCAGGATATATTGGTTGGATGACTACACTTAAGTTAAATACACATGCTGACTCTAAACACATCCAAAATAATGAGATGAATTTGGTCTGTTTTACGACTTGTAAGGATTTTGGGGACCTGGGTTGGTGAGAAATGATGGGGGTTGGCTTAGGGTCAGGGAACTGGGGGAGTTTGCATTTTTGGTTTAGCTTAGGCCGTTGTGGGGATGCAACAGACACTGGCTATTGGAAACAGGTGCAAATACAGGGGGGAATATAATTTAGAGCCTGGGCTGTTTTCACCTCATTCATTTTCTATGGTAATCTAATGTTTTTAACCTCTTTGATTTTCACTGCTCATTGCATCATGTTCTCCAGTGCTTTGGAGAACATTCTGCCTCATTGTTTCTCTCATTTATGGCCGTCTCCTTTCCCCCAGTTATTTAGTGCTTTCACACATTAGGACTTATTCGCAACCTGCATCCTTGCTGAGCTCTGTGTATGGAAAATCCGTTCATTTATGTCCACTTCTGTCCTTCAAACCTTAATTCAAGACTCTTCTGGGAATTCCCTGGTGGTCCAGTGGTTAGGACTCAGTGCTTTCACTGCCGGGGCCCTGGGTTCAATCCCTGGTCAAGGAACTAAGATCCCTCAAAAAAAACTTCTGCTCCAAGAGGCATCACCAGATTTTCTTAGACACACGGGGGAAATGCCACTTGTCACTGTAATTATCAAGTCATTTGAAGGTGTTGGCAAGCAGGTGGGCTTAGCTAGACAGTCTGGAGAGCGTTGAGAAATCAGGTTGAGGAGTTAGAGACGGTAGGGTGGATTTGAATGTTAGGCTTACAGCAGAGATTCTCAATCCCTGAGGCCGAATAGAATCACTTGGGCATGAAATATACACCTACACACACAACAGCTCCACCCCCTGGAGATTCTGATATAAATGGTCCAGTGTGGGACCCAGGTGTCACTATTTACAAACGCTCTCCCAGTGAATCTGTTTTGCAGGTAGGTTTGATAAATGCATTGGTTTGCAGAGCCTTTGGAATCCATGGGACACCATCTAAAACCCAGTGGAGATGGTTATTAGTACTAGCTACTAATGGTCATTAATATTTTCCATTGTAATAAATTTCTCTTCTTTTCCTTCTCTTTCTTTTCCACCAGGAGCTGGAAAGAAATTTTAAGGATCATCAAATTTTGTTCAGTAGGTTTAGGGTTTAGCAAAGGTGCCTCAGGACTCCCCAGGTATCCCCTCCTCCTTCAACCAGAGAGGGGTCATATTTATGTATGTATGTTAATTTGGGGTTCTGGTTAGTATTTTATTTGAAAAACAGGTTCTGATGCTACAAAATATTTGAAAATCACTGTGTGGAGTTCAACTACTTTAGAGATGGACCCACTTTTTAGAGATATGTTGCAGGTCACACAGATAGACTGTAGCGATGTGAGAATTGGAGAGTGTGTGATAGAGCAGGAATGAGAGACTTATCTTGGCTGGACCACTTAAGTAGCCACGTGACATGAGCACCTAACTTCTAGGAGCCTCTGCTGTTTCCACATCATAATAATAGTAATGCCCTGTCCTCAGTTGAGAGTCATTTTGAATGAGAATATATGTGATAGCATGCTAGAAACCCTATAAAATGTGCCGTGTAATACCTTTATTAAAATTGAGGACCTTTTCTCCTCTTTACTATGCTGCAAACAAGCAAAAGCTAGTTAAAGCTAAGTCCTTTTTCAGGAAGAGTGGTGTCAACATTGAAAGTCAATCTAAGGAGATTTAAAATTTTTTATTTTTTCATTCAAAGGTGTTTATTGAGCACCTAATATGTACCAAGCTTTGTGCCCATTTCTGGGGCTTCCACAGTCAGTGAGATGGACAAGGTCTTCCACGAGATTTTGAAAACAGGCTCTGAAGGAGATTTCAAAAGGGGTTTCTGCTGGCATTTCTGCTGGGGTCAGGATGCCACTCGCTGTGGCAACTTTGAAGAGAATACTCATTTAGAGACAAGTTACAGAAAGTTTGTTATTTTTCGTTAGACTCCTACGGTGCCGTTCTCTGCTTTCTCCTCTGTGTTAGGTTCAGATCTGTGCTTCCAAGAAGTAGGTGGAGGTAGCAAGGCTGGGTTTACACCATACTAAGCCCCAGAGAAAATCTCTGTGCCTCAGGCAGTGATAATGATTTCCAATGTGCTTTCAGGGGCCAGCTTTCTGAAATGTGCTGCCACTGCCTTGTGGTCAGACTTTTCAATGACATGGAATCATAGATGATGGATAAGCAGAATAACCTGACCTTAGCAGCAGCTTTTTCCTCCATAGCAAAACCATGGAATTATGTATGCAACAAAAAGTAAATTAGCTGCCTCGCATTTATCCCCCCTTGCTTTAGGTAACAACACTCCAAGTTCCCTTTGTGGACGCCCCACCCCTTTTCTGTCTTGTGTCACTGGTAGAGATCCATGCTCCAATCCAGGAATAGACAGGAGAAACAGGCTGGCCAATCAGAGAACAAGATGCCCTCGGTCTGAATAACTGGCTCCGGGTGGGGAACCAGAGCCTCACTTTCTCTTGGTCCCCGTGATTGGTGGAGGGATGAAACTAGGTTGCAGGTCTATTTAATCAGAGTGAACTTTAGTGTAATCCTTTCTCTGCCTGCGATTGTACAGAAGAGCATGTATTCCTTGACTGCTCTTAGCCATGGACAAGGATGCCTGAAAATAGAGACATTCAGAGGAAAGCCACCTGAGAGATGGGGAGAAAACATGTGGATGATACTGTTTGTGTTACCTGATTCATCGGGGCCTGAAACCAGACTAGTCCTGAAATATTTTAATTACACAAGGAAATAAATCCCGTTTCCATCTTTTAAACCCATAAGCCAGTTTGAGTTTTTCTTTATAAATCAGCAGATACTGAGAAAGTCTGAACTAATACAACACTCTAAACATTCATTCATTCACTCAACAAACACTCATTGATGAGCAAATGCTTAAAACACAGCAACATGCCGGGGATAAAATGGGTGTGTAAACAGAAATAGATTTATATAAAATGGGTGATTATGACCCACAGTTGTATTTAGTCTGTATTTGTTTGGATCTCTTAAAGTTCCTTTTGGTACAGTGGGTTCAACCTGGGAAGGCCTCCAATCTGCAGACAATCTGTGGGTCACAGAGTTTAGATTAATTATATAGGTATGCACAAAGACATTTTGTTAGTGACTGTTTTCAATACTTGCACATTGGTTTCACTCTCGAGGCTTTGGTTTTCAATAGATCATATCATATGAAAGTTTCACATTATCATTTGGAGGAAATTCAGATATTTTGAGATGGAGTGATATCCAAAGATATTCTCTGTTTCTGGGAATTTTGGTTTCTATATCCTGTGTTGGTTTGCAAGATACATGCATGAAACTCTCTTCAGGGGAGATCTGTCATACTGCACAAAACTGGCTCACAACCCCTACATTTAAAAAAAATCTAAAATGACAGGCAGGAAGATCTGCTCACATGAGCATCGTTCTAAGCCCCGGAGGTATTTGAGTTCATGGCTGGTTCGTTGATACTGCCGTGGAGCTGGTCCGCTTTCTGGGGACTCTCAGCTTGCTGAACTGGGCCATGAAGTTTTGCTGGATACCTGTTGTTGAAACGGCTTTTGTATCTCATCCAAAAACAATGTAATTCCTCCTGAAGCGTTCATTGGTGCTTCCTATTATATTCTACAGGACTTTTTCTAGCTTATGTGTTGTCCTGTGTTACATTTTGCCACGTTAGTTGATACTTCATAAAGGGAGGAAGTGAGATGTGGGAAAATGCAGAAAATGAATAAAAAAGAATACACATTAGCATTAGTTTGCTTGGATATTTTAAAATGAGTTCCATATCATTTGACCAACATGCTGGATTTTTTTTTAAAACTTCATTGCAATATCACCATCACACCTACCACAATTAACAATTTTCCCTAAATATCATGGGTACACAATTTCTTTTAAAATTTCCTTATTTGTCTCAAAAATCTCATTTTACGGTTGGTTCATTCAAGTATGGATCCAAACAAGGTCCATACATTGCATTTTGTTGTTCTGTCTCTTGTCTTCTTTCATTTATATCAATTCCCCCTCACCCCGCCCCCCCCGCCCCACCCCTGTCCCCCCTCCATGCTGTTCTGTAGAATGTCTCACATTCTAAATTGGGCTGATTTGGCATCCTTTAATTTGTTATTTTATTCCTTTTATTTTCCTATATACTGGTAGTTAGGTCTAGGATGAATTCCATTCTCATTCATTTTATTTAGGCAAGAATATTTGAAAGGTGGGGTACTTCCTCTTTTATTCTGTCAGCAGGTGCGTAATGTGAAGGTGTTCCTATTTTAGCGATTGAGCAATGGTTTGGGGGCTGTCAGTCTCATCCATTCATTATGAAGTTCACCCTTACCCATTTAATTAATTGTTCTAGTATCCATTGACAATTGTCGCCTGCGCTCATTTTTTCATTAGAGACTGCAAAATGGTACTTCATTCTTTCTGCTTTATTAGCTGGAAATTTTCCATAGAGAACTTTCCTTCTGTCATGGATGCTGGGAAACTATATGCTGGGGAAAGGGAAATTGCCAAACATTTCAAGTCCTGATTGACTTTATACTCGGGGACCCAAAGCGGCATCATAGCTGGCTCTTAGAGTAAGGACACACAGGGACTCAGTAATAAGTGGAGTCCTAGCCCAGATCTGGTTCACAGTGGGTCCAGTGGGACCAGAAACACCCTGGACAAATTTCGTGGTTGGTACAATTTGCACACTGGTTCCTTGGCTTCTGGGGTAAGAGCTCTTTTAGTGCAGAAAACCGAGTGGAGGCCTGTGAAACTGTTCACCCCTCCATCCAAGATAGCAAATCAAAGCCAAAATTGCCTTCCAGGGAACTGAGAGAGATTATTGCCACCTTTCTGGGTCTGACACATGCAAGGGTGGTGGTCCCTAATATGTCCATATTTAATTCAATTAGTCTGACCCTTACAAAAATCAGATAGATGATCGTGGAAGATGACCATAGATCCCACACACTCAACCAGTTAGAAACTCCTATCGAGGCTGTTCTTCCAGATGTGGTATCTTTGCTAAAGCAGGTTGACCTGGCCTCAGGTATATGGTATACAGCCACTGATCTGCTCAGCTGGGACATATTTTTTCCCCACACATATCAGAAGGGAGGATCTGAAACAGTTGGCATTCACTTGGAGTGGACAACAAGACACATTTATAGTCTTGCCCCAGGGCATGGTAAGTCTCCTGTTCTCTGTGTTAATATAGTTCAAAGAAATCTGGGCCATTTGGACATTCAGAACATAGCATTGATCTACTCTAATGATGACAACATGCTAATCAGACCAAATGACTAAAAGGGGCAAGTATATTAGAGTATTGATAAAATATGAGGTAAATAAGAGGTAAACCTTAGAAGATTCAAGTCCCAGTTGTCCAGTGGTCTAGAATACACCAAGACATCCTCTTCAAAATAAAGGCAAATTATTGCGTCCAGCACTTGAAGGAGCATATTTCACATCCAGGTATTCTACTCCCAAGATGTAAGGGACTGCTGAAAATGGTTGAAAGGATTTGGCAACTGGTCAGACCTACTATTTGCATAAACATAGAGACAGATATGATGCTGAAGTTTCAGGAGACATTGAGATGATGGTGATGCTAGAAGCTCAATTTTTGCATGAAAGATAAGAGTTCAGTTTTAGACAAATTTATTTTGAGCTGCACGTGACCACACATCCATAGTCTGAGAAGCATGTGGCTAGTCCAGCCGGCAGTTGGATATGTTGGGTTAGATGTTATAAGAGACGTCAGGGTTAGAAATCATATGACTCCACTAGTCATTCAATAACTATTTACTGGAACCCAGTAATGTGCTTATAGCTGGAGCAAAGTCTCAGCTTTGTGGCACAAGAAAATTACTAAATGTTTTCTTAAAATGTTAAATTATATCCAGGGAAACGTTGTAGTTCATTTGGCCTGAAGTCATCAGCCAAGTTTTAATATTTAGAATACTAAATGCTTTCTTAAAATGCTAAATTATATCCAGGGAAAAGTTGTAGTTTATTTGACCTGTTGTCATCAGCCAAGTTTTAATATTTGAAGCCATTCATTCCCTCATGCACTCATTTATTCATTTATGTACTTGATGAGATTTCTCCAGAAGAGAAAGAGTAGAACAATGGTTTCCATCTTAGATGTATTATCAGAGTCACTTGGGAGCTTTAAAAAAATTGGATGACGGCTCTCCACCCCAGGCATAGTGAATCAGTAACTCCAGAGCAGGGCTTTTCAAAGCTCCACGAGGAATTCTGACATTCAGCCAGAGTTGAAAACTACCAATGGAGTGGAAAAAAACCCACATCCTTGGTGAATAGCTCATTTTAAGAGGGAAGAAGAGCTAGAGAAAGACACTGAGCAGGAGGGATCAGAAAAATAGAAGATGATTCAAAAGAGGGTAATATCATGGAAGCCTGGAGAAGAGTAAATTTCAATAATACTGTGTGTGTGTGTGTGTGTGTGTGTGTGTGTGTGTGTGTTTAGAGGGTGGTCAGAGGACAAAATAAACTTATAGCCAACGTTAGTACGGAGTTGTGGAGGAAGGGAAGAGTGGCATCAGTGTGGTGTCCGTTGGGGGAGAAGAAGGCAGAGGAGTGTTGCGAGGAGGTTCTGAGGAAAGAAGGTTGTGTGTATTATTTTAACAGGAGTACAGCGGCTCTTGATCATATTAAATTTTAGTTGTGGCTTCGAGCATGGAGTCCCGCTGGATGGGTGTGATCATCTGGTGTACCACTGTCTGGGAAAGAGGCATGTCCTCATACCCCAAACCAGAACCTAGATGCAAGACTGTAGGTTAGTATGAGAGGACATTCAGCATCCCCTGATGTTCATGAACTCAAGTTATCCCAAGGGAGCTACCGTGGTTGACATCAAAATGGTGCTTCCATATGGATAAAGCATCAGGCTTGGGAGGAAAGTATGTTTGGATCTGTACCCTGTGCTGTTTCCCCGATTGTATATGTCTTATGAGTTCTGTGTGTTTTTCCCTTGTCATAAAGGAAAGTCTCTTTTGACAGTTGTAGTCTTGAATCAGCTGCAGAAACGAATGAAGGAAAAGCAGTTTGTTCTCTTGTGCCAGGAAGTGAAACACAGGATGGCCAGCAGGGTGGTAGCCATGTTGGATGCAGCTTCCTCTTCTGTCCTGGAGGATCTTTTTTCAGACTTTAACCCTAAGGGCTCTGAATAGTGTTTTAAGTAGGAGAGCAGTACTGATAGGAACCTTCTAAGTCAGGGGATGCCATGAGGGCGCTGACACTTTTATGATTTCTCTTTATGTGTATTTCCTGTTGGTTTCTCTTGGGGAAACCTCTTCCATGGAGAAGTAAGAACTAAGCCATTCTTTTTTCATCTCCAACTTTTTATTGCAAAAAATTTCAGAAAACAGGAAAGGATATAATATTAATCAACCATATTATTACCACCTAGATGCAACAGTTCTTAACATTTGGCCAATATTTGCTTTATCAGCTGATACTTTTTTCTGAACTATTTGCAAGTAAGTTGCAGACATCATGGTATCTCATCCTGAAAATACTTAATAATTCATTTCTCAAAAATAAGGACAATTTCCTACATAACCGCAATACCACTATTATACCTAAGAAAATTAACATTAATTCCTGATTTCATCTAATATAGAGTTTATATTTAAATCTCCACTGTCCCTAAAATGTCTTTTTAGCTGGATTAAAAAAAATCAGGATCCAATTACAGTCTGTGTATTATTTTCAGTTGTTGTGTCTTTTCATTCTCTTTTAATCTAATACAAACCCCATGATACCGGTTGAGAGTTTTTTGAGGCAAGGATCATATTTTTTAAAAACATTTTAGTTTTATTGGAGTAGAGTTTGATTTATAATGTTGTGTTAGTTTCAGGTGTACGGCAAAGTGATTTAGTTATACATATACATATATTCATTCTTTTTTAGATTCTTTTCTCATATAAGTTATCACAGAATATTGAGTGGAGTTCCCTGTGCTATTCAGAAGGTCTTTGTTGGTTACCTATCTTATATATATAGTAGTGTGTGTATGTTCATCCCAAGCTCCTGATTTATCCTTCCCCCCCCCGACAAGGATCATATATTAACACTTTTATCTCCAGTCCTGAATGTGACCATTAATAGGTATAATGATAGATTACTGCTTTTGTAGCTGCCCTTGGGTAGACTACTCTCCTTGAATCTGGGTTGGCCTTCCAACTGCTTTGAATTTTGTGGATGTGATATTCTGAAACTTCTGAGACCAAGCCTTAAAAAGGCCTGACAGCTTTCAGGTTTACTCTTTGGGGGAAGCCAGCCCCCATACAATCTGTCTGACATCTAGATCACTATGCTATAAGGAGTCCAACTTAGTCACATGGAGAGGGCAACTGGAAGAGAAATTAGGCCCCAGCTGAGCTCCCAGACAGTGGGCAGCACCGTTAGACCAGCCATGTGAGTGAGGGCACCGTGGCAATGGATCTTCCAGCCCCAGCCCAGCTGCCCCAGCTGATGGACCAGGCATGAACTGATCTTACTGAGACCTGTGTCAATGGCAGAACTGTGAGCAAGTGTTTCAAACCACTAAGTTTTGGGGTGGTTTGTACTCAATAAAGAAAGGAGGTACTCAACAGCTGTTTATTGAACTAGACAAGATAGAAGCCTGGACAGAGGTAATATTACAAAAGGGGTCAGGAGAGGGCAGACAGCAGAAGCAAGAAGAACTACAGTTCTGCAGCCTGTGGAAGGAAAACCACATTCACAGAAAGATAGACAGAATGAAAAGGCAGAGGACTTTGTACCAGATGAAGGAACAAGATAAAACCCCAGAAAAACAACTAAATGAAGTGGAGATAGGCAGTCTTCCAGAAAGAGAATTCAGAATAATGATAGTGAAGATGATCCAGGACCAGGGAAAAAGAATGGAAGCAAAGATTGAGAAGATGAAAGAAATGTTTAACAAAGACCTAGAAGAATTAAAGAACAAACACCTAGAAGAATTAAAGAATTAAAAAATAACTGAAATGAAAAATACACTAGAAGGAATCAATAGCAGAATAACTGAGGCAGAAGAACGGATAAGTGACCTGGAAGACAGAATGGTGGAATTCACTGTCATGGAACAGAATAAAGAAAAAAGCATGAAAATAAATGAAGACAGCCTAAGAGACCTCTGGGACAACATTAAAGGCAGCTGCAGTCACATTATAGGGGACCCAGAAGGAGAAGAGAGAGAGAAATGACCTGAGAAAATACTTGAAGAGATCATAGTCGAAAACTCCCCTAACATGGGAAAGGAAATAGCCACCAAAGTCCAGGAAGTGCAGAGGGTTCGAGGCAGAATAAATCCAAGGAGAAACAAGCTGAGACACATAGTAATCAAATTGACAAAAATTAAAGACAAAGAAAAATTACTGAAAGCAGCAAAGGAAAAACGACAAATAATATACAAGGGAACTCCGATAAGGTTAAGAGCTGATTTCTCAGCAGAAACTCTACAAGCCAGAAGGGAGTGGCACGATATATTTAAAGTGATGAAAGGGAAGAACCTACAACCAAGATTACTCTACATGGCAATGATCTAATTCAGATTCAATGTAGAAATCAAAAGCTTTACAGACAAGCAAAAGCTAAGAGAATTCAGCACCACCAAACCAGCTCTACAACAAATGCTAAAGGAACTTCTCTAAGTGGGAAACACAACAGAAGAAAAGGACCTACAAAACCAAACCCCAAACAATTAAGAAAATGGTAATAGGAACACACATATTGATAGTTACCTAAATGTGAATGGATTAAATGTTCCAACCAAAAGACACAGGCTCGCGGAATGGATACAAAAGCAAGACCCATCTATATGCTGTCTACAAGAGACCCACTTCAGACCTAGGGGCACATACAGACTGAAAGTGAGGGGATGGAAAAAAGATATTCCATGAAAATGAAAATCAAAAGAAACCTCGAGTAGCAATACTCATATCAGATAAAATAGACTTTAAAATAAAGAATGTTACAAGAGACAAGGAAGGACACTACATAATGATCAAGGGATCAATCCAAGAAGAAGATATAACAATTATAAATATATACGCACCTAACATAGGAGCACCCCAATACATAAGGCAACTGCTAACAGCTATAAAAGAGGAAATCAACAGTAACACAATAATAGTGGGGGAATTTAGCACCTCACTTACACCAATGGACAGATCATCCAAACAGAAAATTAATAAGGAAACACAAGCTTTAAATGACACAATAGACCAGATAGATTTAATTGATACTTATAGGACATTCCATCCAAAAACAGCAGATTACACTTTCTTTTTTAGTGCACACGGAACATTCTCCAGGATAGATCACATCTTGGGTCACAAATCAAGTCTCAGTAAATTTAAGAAAATTGAAATCATATCAAGCATCTTTTCCAACCACAATGCTATGAGATTAAAAATGAATTACAGTGCTTTCCTGGTGGCGCAGTGGTTGAGAGTCCGCCTGCCGATGCAGGGGACACGGGTTCATGCCCCGGTCTGGGAAGATCCCACATGCCGCGGAGCGGCTGGGCCCGTGAGCCATGGCCGCTGAGCCTGCCATCCGGAGGCTGTGCTCTGCAACGGGAGAGGCCACAGCAGTGAGAGGCCTGCGTAGTACAAAAAAAAAAAAAAAAAAAAAAAAAGGAATTACAGGGAAAAAAACGTAAAAAACACAAACACATGGAGGCTAAACAATACAGTACTAAATAACCAAGACATCACTGAAGACATCAAAGAGGAAATCAAAAAATACCTAGAGACAAATTACAATGAAAACACAACCATCCAAAACCCATGGGATGCAGCAAAAGCAGTTCTAAGAGGGAACTTTATAGAAATACAAGCCTACCTCAGGAAACAAGAAAAATCTCAAATAAACAATCTAACATTACACCTAAAGGAACTAGAGAAAGAAGAACAAACAAAACCCAAAGTTAATAGAAGGAAAGCAATCATAAAGATCAGAGCAGAAATAAATGAAATAGAAACAAAGAATACAATAGCAAAGATCAATAAAACTAAAAGCTGGTTCGTTGAGAAGATAAACAAAATTGATAAACATTTAGCCAGACTTATCAAGAAAAAGAGGGAGAGGACTCAAATCAATAAAATTAGAAATGAAAAAGGAGAAGTTACAACAGCCGCTGCAGAAATACAAAGCATCCTAAGAGACTACTACAAGCAACTCTATGCCAATAAAATAGACAACCTGGAAGAAATGGACAAATTCTTAGAATGGTATACCCTTCCAAGTCTGAACCAGGAAGAAATAGAAAATATGAACAGACCTATCACAAGTAATGAAACTGAAACTGTGATTAAAAATCACCCAACAAATAAAAGTCCAGGACCAGATGGCTTCACAGGTGAATTCTATCAAACATTTAGAGAAGAGCTAACACCCATCCTTCTCAAACTCTTCCAAAAAATTGCAGAGGGAGGAAAACTCCCAAACTCATTCTATGAGGCAACCATCACCCTGACACCAAAACCAGACAAAGATACTACAGAAAAAGAAAATTACAGACCATTAACACTGATAAGTATAGATGCAAAAATCCTCAATAAAATACTATCAAACAGAATCCAACAACACATTAAAAGGATCATACACCATGATCAAGTGGGATTTATCCCAGGGACACAAGGATTCTTCAATATATCAAGTCAATCAATGTGATACACCATATTAACAAAATGAAGAATAAAAACCATATGATCATCTCAATAGATGCAGAAAAATATTTTGACAAAATTCAACAACGATTTATGATAAAAACTCTCCAGAAAGTGGGCATAGAGGGAACCTACCTCAACATAATAAAGACCATATATGAGAAACCCACAGCCAACATCATTCTCAATGGTGAAAAACTGAAACCATTTCCTCTAAGATCAGGAACAAGACAAGGTTGTCCACTCTCGCCACTATTATTCAACATAGTTTTGGAAGTCCTAGTCATGGCAATCGGAGAAGAAAAAGAAATAAAAGGAATACAAATAGGAAAAGAAGAAGTAAAACTATCACTGTTTGCAGATGACATGAGACTATACATAGAGAATCCTAAAGATGCCACCAGAAAACTACTAGAGCTAATAAATGAATTTGGTAAAGTAGCAGGATACAAAATTAATGCCCAGAAATCTCCTGCATTCCTATACACTAACAATGAAAGTTCAGAAAGGGAAATTAAAGAAACAATCACATTCACCATTGCAACAAAAAGAATGAAATACCTAGGAATAAACCTACCTAAGGAGGTAAAAGACCTGTACTCAGAAAGTTATAAGACACTGATGAAAGAAATCAAAGATGACACAAAAAGATGGAGAGATATACCATGTTCTTGGATTGGAAGAATCAATATTGTGAAAATATAGTCATACTACCCAAAGCAATCTACAGATTCAATGCAATCTCTATCAAATTACCAGTGGCACTTTTTACAGAACTAGAACAAAAAAGTCTTAAAATTTGTATGGAGACTGAAAAGACCACAAATAGCCCAAGCAGTCTTGAGGGAGAAAATGGAGCTGGAAGAATCAGACTCCCTGACTTCAGACTATACTACAAAGCTATGGTAATCAAGACAATATGGCACTGACACAAAAACATAAATATAGATCAATGGAACAAGATAGAAAGCCCAGAGATAAACCCACGCACCCATGGTCAACTAATCTATGACAAAAGAGGCAAGAATATACAATGGAGAAAAGACAGTCTCTTCAATAAGTGGTGCTGGGAAAACTGGACAGCTACAGGTAAAAGAATGAAATTAGAACACTCCGTAACACCATACACAAAAATAAACTCAAAATGGATTCGAGACCTAAATGTAAGACTGGACACTATAAAACTCTTAGAGGAAAACATAGGAAGAACACTCTGACATAAATCACAGCAAGATCTTTTTTGATCCACCTCCTAGAGTAATGGATATAAAAACAAAAATAAACAAATGGGACCTAATGAAACTTAAAAGCTTTTGCAAAGCAAAGGAAACTACAAACAAGATGAAAAGACAACCCTCAGAATGGGAGAAAATATTTGCAAATGAATCCGTGGACAAGGGTTTAATCTCCAAAATATATAAACAGCTTATGCACCTCAATATTAAAAAAACAAACAACCCAATCAAAAAATGGGCAGAAGACCTAAATAGACATTTCTCCAAAGAAGACATACAGATGGTCAAGAAGCACATTAAAAGCTGCTCAACATCTCTAATTATTAGAGAAATGAAAATCAAAACTACAATGAGGTATCACCTCACACCAGTTAGAATGGGCATCATCAGAAAATCTACAAAGAACAAATGCTGGAGAGGGTGTGGAGAAAAGGGAACCCTCTTGCACTGTTGGTGGGAATGTAAATTGATACAGCCACTATGGAGAACAGTATGGAGGTTCCTCAAAAAACTAAAAATAGAATTACCATATGACCCAGCAATCCCACTACTGGGCATATACTGAGACAAAACCATAATTCAAAAAGACACATGCACCCCAATGTTCATTGCAGCACTATTTACAATAGCCAGGACATGGAAACAACCTAAATGCCCTTTGACAGACAAATAGATAAAGAAGATGTGGTACATATATACAATGGAATATTACTCAGCCATAAAAGGAATGAAATTGGGTCATTTGTAGAGAACTGGATGGACCTGGAGACTGTCATACAGAGTGGAGTAAGTCAGAAAGAGAAAAACAAATATCGTATATTAATGCATATATGTGGAACATAGAAAAATGGTACAGATGAACGGGTTTGCAGGGCCGAAATTGAGACACAGCTGTAGAGAACAAACGTATGGACACCAAGGGGGGAAAGTGGAGCAGGGGGTGGTGGTGGTGGTGTGATGAATTGGGCGGTTGGGATTGACATGTATGCACTGATGTGTATAAAATGGATGACTAATAAGAACCTGCTGTATAAAAATTAAATAAAATTCAAAAAGAAAAGAAAAGAAAAGAGAAAGGGTCAGAAGATATAAAACAGTAAAACATTCTGACCAAATCAGCAGGTATTTAAGGTCTTCTCCTAGATCACAGTGAATCAAAACCAAACACTAAAATCAAAGGCTGTCTTTATCTTTGCCTCCATCTCAAGCCACAGAGGACACTTTCCTGCCCTATTCTTAGCTGCCTCCTTGCTACTCACACCTGACCCCCGCAGGCTTTGGTAACTTCGCTTCTCACAGCTGCCTCTCATGTCTGCTCTGTCCTAGCCCATCCCGAACTTCCCAGGGCATCTGATGACACTCTCTCTCCTCTGCATGGAATGCCAACCCATGCCTTCTCTGCATGTATTCACATGTCAAATGCCACCCCCTCCATGCAGCCATTCCTCTGCATTTCTCTGGGCTCCTGCAGCAGTTTGTCTATGTTTCTCCTGTCATATCTGTCACGTCCTGTCTTGTGCTGCAGTGATTTTTACAATCCTCTTTTCTCAGAGCTCATAAGGCCCCAGAGAGCAAGAACTATGTCTTCTCATTGTTTTGTTCCTCTCGTCACATTGCTGACAATGTCTGGCATGGGATAGGCACCTGAGATTAGGAAGGGACCTGGCATGATGGCTAGGTGGCTAAGAGTGGGCTTGGAGTCAGATTACCAGGTGTCGGTCCTCCACATGCCACCTACCAGTTGTGTGATACTTAGAAAGTTACCCAACCTCTCTGTTTCTTCATTTGATCATCTACAAAATGGGGATAGTAACAATACCTACCTTCTAAGGATGCTGTCAGAATTAATGAGACACATAGCTTGGAATAATGCTTACCATATACTAAAAACTGGATTTAGCTATTTTTTTTTTATTTTTATTTTTTTGTGGTACGCGGGCCTCTCACTGTTGTGGCCTCTCTCGTTGCGGAGCACAGGCTCCGGACGCGCAGGCTCAGCGGCCATGGCTCATGGGCCCAGCCGCTCCGCGGCACGTGGGATCTTCCCGGACCGGAGCACGAACCTGCGTCCCCTGCATCGGCAGGCGGACTCTCAACCACTGTGCCACCAGGGAAGCCCGGATTTAGCTATTTTAATCAAGGAAGTTCATTGAATTGAATTAAGCATCTCTTTTCCACACTTAGTGCCCTCTTCTTTCTCTCCAACATTCTAGGCCCATTTCACGTTATATAATTTTTTATATAGTAAGTAGCATTTTATTGAATTTAGAGGAAGAAATAAAGGGTCAACCCTCAGGGCAGGAGGATATGGTGATGTGAGTAATATGATACTCAGACCTCAGAAGGAAGTGGTATCTTAAATGCCCAGAACGTTAACAATTTCTCAGAACAGATGGACTTTAGACTGAAGAAATATTCGTGGGTGGGTGGGGAGGAGGGAAACGGTGGGACTAAGAAAGTATAAAGTCCCCAGGTTTTGGCCTAGAGTGACTGATAACTAGTTTTCAAGGTGACACAGGAAGCTGGTCCTTCGTTGGGTTGGATTCAGCTGGCCCCACCCTCATGCCAGTTGCAGTTGTTTATTTCTAACCTATTTTAGGGACCACATTAGAGAGGACACACTCTCTGGGTCCCTTGAAAGATCCTGTAAAAATGAAGGCAGTCCCTTGTAAGTAAAATATCCCTGAATGCAACAATATCTGGATAATTATAGTCTCCCAGGAGCATAATCCTTAAATGGCTGAGTTAATTATAGCATCCCAGGCCTGTGGAACTTCTCTTTTGAGAATCTAATCCCATGGGCAGAGGGAAGTGGGGACCCCAGGATGCTGCTTCTGCTGAGTCCCCCTAGTCCACATCTATGATGGATTATTCTAGAAAGCAAGCCCCCATGAGTCTTGCAACACAGACTTTCTTGCTCATACCAGGGTACAATGAAGAGCCCAGTACCCAGGTCGCAGGAGCGAGGGCAGTTCTATCTGAAAAATAGACAACCCTGTGTATCAGCAAATGAGGTGAGAAATGATTCTCTGGAACTACGCCTCTGACAGTTATCAGAACTCTGATGTTCCAGGGACAATCTTGGGCAAGGAGAGATCAAATCAAAGTGCATGTTGGTGTGACTTTTATGTTCATCTTCTAATTTAGCCTGCGAGGCTATTTGGGGGAAGTGTGGTATTTTGGCCACAACTATGTCTGATCTCTCAAAAGGGCAGATAGACTGGAAGAAAGACAAAAGTGGCTAGTTCTGGACTGGACCTCTAACACTGGTCAAAGAGCCTTTTTAAAATGTGTACAGATGAACTTATTTACAAGAGAGAAATAGACTCACAGACGTAGGAAACAAACTTATGCTTACCAAAGGAGAAAGGGAAGGGGGAGGGGTAAATTAGGAGTTTGGGATTAACATATACACACTCCTATATATAAAATAGATAACCAACAAGGACCTACTGTTTAGCACAGGGAACTCTACTCAATATTTTGTAATAACATATAAAGGAAAAGAATCTGAAAAAATAAATGTATATATGACCAAATCACTTTGCTGTACACCCAAAACTAATACAACATTGTAAATCAAATATACTTCAATTAAAAAAAATGTGTAAACTAGTATTCCCAAGGCAGAGAAAAGAGAGCAGGGATGGTTTGGTGTCTCCCATCGCCCTCACTGGGAAAACAAGCCCAAGTGAACCTTTAATAGATGGGCAGCCAGAGGTGTCCTGCCTGTCAGTGAGTGACAGTGTCTCTGTCAAAGGGTGCCACAGAATTTCCCCGGTGGCGCAGTGGTTAAGAATCCGCCTGCCAATGCAGGGGACTCGGTTCGAGCCCTAGCCTGGGAAGATCGCACGTGCCGCGGAGCAACTAAGCCTGTGCGCCACCACTACGGAGCCTGCTCTCTAGAGCCCTCCAGCCACAACTACTGAGCCCTCATGCCACAACTACTGAAGCCCGTGCACCTAGAGCCCGTGCTCCGCAACAAGAGAAGCCACCGCAATGAGAAGCCCGCGCACCGCAACGAAGAGTAGCCCCCACTTGGCTCAACTAGAGAAAGCCAGCACGCAGCAACGAAGACACAACGCAGCAAAAATAAATATATAAATAAATAAAATTTTTAAAATTACATTAAAAAAAAGGGTGCCACAACATCCCTTAATTCCCGGAAGGCTCCTTATTCATAGCTTGCATTAATTTGCTCTTGACTGTCAGTGACTCTCTGAGTGATTTAAAGTCATCGCGAGGAGTGTATATTTTGTTTTATTAACTACACTACAACCTCCCCGTGGATAGGTACTGTGGTTGATAAGACAGAGACCCTGTTACACACTGTCTCCGGGACTCATCCCATGGTTTATGGGAACAAGCTGCATTTTCCTTTTACAACCTGCCACTGTTTGGTTCCCACAATTAGCAGGGGTTGTTATGACTCACTTCACTCATAAGGCTCTTTTCTTTTGAGTCTTGGCAAGGACACTTTCTCTAGTTCAGCTGACTTCTGTGGGCCCTGGGATGAGTTTATAGATAAGAATAATAAAACCCTTTAATGACCTCTATTTCCTAAGCTGGTAAGGGATGGGAGTGGTGCACACACTTATCGTTAAGATAGATCCTTCCAGGTTCCATACAGTTTTGTTGTTGTTCTTGTTGCATCTACATCATGTATAACATTCACTCATTCATTCACTTGCTACTATTTGTTCCATTTCATTTTGCAGACATGTTCTGACACTAAGATAGGTATCTTGCCCTTTCAGAGCATATTATGCACACAGGATACTCAATAAATAGTGCCCGTGTCTCTTAAAGCACAGCCATGCATCTCGATGACGTTATTGTGAGTTGTTTCACAACCACCGATAGGTTGAACACCAGCTTTTTTACGCCACAAGTATTTTCCCCACTGTCATCACTTTTTGGCATTGCTCTGCTAAGGTGATTTGGAAAAGTGTGTTGATGGGGTCCTGCCTTTTCTAAACTGTTTTATTTCTTGCTGTTTTCTCTGAAGAATGTAGATGTCACACTAGGTACATTACCTTTCCTGGGATTCATGTACTGTCAGGGTACCTGTTAGGGTCTCTTTGTGGGCTGCACAGAGACAGAGTTTGTAGCAAACAAAAGCAAGACTAGAAGAAGTGCTACCAAGACCCAGAACCACCCTCCAGGCAAGCTTTTGGATAGCAGCAAACACACAGATGCAGCATTAATAATACTTCAATATTATTTCACAAAAGGGGCATGCTGACCTGTCAATAGATACCAAATTAAGTTCTCTCTGAGGTTCCCTGCAAATTGGAAGGAGTCAGAAAGTACAAAGGACCTAGTCCTAAGATCTATCCATCTATCTAATTTTTAAAAATTGGGTAAGAACATTTAACGTGAGATCTACTCCCTTACCAAATCTGTAAGTGCACAATATAGTATTGCTGACTACAGGCACAGTGTTGCCTAGAACTTACTCATCTTGCATAACTGAATCTTTATACTTGTTGAACTGCTGTTCAACCATCTCCCCCTCCCCTAGCCCCTGACAACTGCCATTCTACTCCCTACCTCTGTGAGTTTGACTATTTTAGATACCTCATATCGGTGAATCACACAGTATTTATTCTTCTGTGACTATAGCTTATTTCACTTTAATGCCCTCAAATTTCATCCTTGTTGTTGCAAATGGCAGAATTTCCTCCTTTAACTCTAAAAACATTCCATTGTGTGTATACAGCACATTTTCTTTGTCAATGCCATTTAGGTTGTTTCTATATCCTAATTTTTAAATAAAATTTTATCATCTACAAGAGGTTTTTTAAAAAAATCTGATATGTTGTATTCTTGTCAATGACTAGCTTAAAATGCTTTAAAATTCCACAAGAAAAATCGAAGATTCCCTAACATAGGATAAGAAGTCCACCAAAATCTGGCTCCTTCTGCATCTCCAGCCTCATTTCCCTTTGTCTTCCTTCCCTTTCTGCTCCAGCTTCATTGAACTCTACAGGGTTCCCACACACAAATTGCTTCCTGTCCTTTGCCTCTACTTACCCTGCTCACTCCTGGGAATCTCTTTTCTTCCCCTCACCCTCTTCACCTAGGAGATTCCTGTGCAGACATGAAGACTCAGCTCATGTGTCACCTCCTCCAGGAAGCTTTCCCTAAACCTTTGTCTTCTCCCCATCCCCTGAACTTCCCCTCTGCTCCTACAGTACCCTGTTTGTAGCTCTATCCTTTGGCTTCCTGTAATATATTACAATTATCTGTTTCTGTGTTCAGAATTCCCACTAGATTTTGAACACCTTGAGGGTGGTGACGTTTCATCTCTGCATCCCCAGGGCGTAGCAAAATGCCTAGTAGAGTACCAAGTACTCAACATATATTTGTGGACTGAATTAATGAAAGCTATTTAACTTTTTTGAGCCTCAGCTTCCTCATCTGCAAAGTGGGGACAATAATATCTTCCTTGTAGGATTTCTGTGAGGATTGAGAGCATGTTGGTAAAATGTCTTGTCTAGCACCTTCAGGAAGGAGCTCGAAGGAGGGTGGTCCTCCTTCTTATCAATCAAAGTGCAATGGACATATTGTGGAAAGGTCGTGTTCTGACTGAAGGCCGGGAATCATAGCCAAAGAGTGGAGTACGGGGCTGGCTGGGCAATGTGTCGTCAGCCACGCTCTCAAGCCAGATTGGTGGGATGACACAGAGACTGGGTCCCAACTCACACACACAGTGACCCTCGCTGACTGTTGGTTGCCAGTGATTGGTGATCGAGGTTCACAGATTCTTGAGGAAACCTCCTTCCCCTCATTCAACTGACCCATTGGGTGACCCATGAAAGCCATCCAACGGTGGAGTTAGGTTGAGTGTATTGCCTTTCTGCCTGCCTCAGGAACTGTGGTCCTCCTGAAGGTGCAACAAAGGTCCTGGCGGATTCCACTTCCACTGCTCAGCCTGCCCCAGGTTCTATGTGCAAGCTGCTGTTATTGTTTGCATTCAAAAGGAGCAGGGCTGTTCTGGATTTGTACAGTTAAACCTCAGTTAAACCAGAACCCCAGCTACTTGGAACCCTCAAATAACCAAGACTTGGAGTTCCCTTTCCAAAGTAAGAGGTAAATCTTAAAGAGCACAAACCAAGATCAGGCTTTTAGTGAAAATAAACAAGCAAGGAAGCAAACGGAACAATAAAACCCCAATGAGGAAACAAACAAAATTCGAAAGGTGCCACTCACAAATGACTTCCAGAACTAAGTTCGATTTAGTCCAGAGTTCAGCTCAAACATCTACACCTTTCATATGAAGAGAATAAGAGATTTGGGGTTTGGAGTTAAGGAGACCTGGGTTTAAGTCCCAGTGCTTCCATTTATTATCGATATTTTTGAGATATTGGACAAATTATTTTACCTGTCTAAACCTTGGTGTTGTCAGCTGTAAATTAGGGGTAGCAATGATAACTACTTACTTTGAGAACTGAGATAACACATGTAAGGGCTTAACATAGTGTCCAGCACATGGTAAGTGCTGCATTAACTTTAATTATTATTAACTATCTCTTTATAGTGAAAAGAAATATTTTGGACCATTAGGTCTAAATATCAAAAGCTAAATTATGTCCAGCATTCTTTATTTATAAAAGCAGAAAAATATTTCCTACAAAAATCAACCAAAATACCTCAGCCTGGATTATGTGGTGGAACCAGAGCATTTATAGAAAAATAATGTACTGGTAACAGATTTCTATAGAGGATCAGGCATTTTGTACCATGCATAAGTGAGGGAGAACATTCTGAAAATCTTACACAAGTTGTTCCTCTTGATTATTAAAAAAGACAATGACCTTTCGGTTTTTGTTGTTGAGCCAGGTACAAAAGATACGTAGAGGATGTGTCCAAACTTGCCCAGTGTTCAAATCACCTCAGATGTCCTATTAACCTTCCCTGTATTCATCCTACCAACCAATATGCCCTTTCATATTAGTAAATAGAAAGCTCAATTTAAAAAAAGCAGAGTAGTGGTCTGTATTAGTTGTTAGCTGCTGCAACAAATTACAAAAACTTAGTGGCTTAAAAAATAAAACTGTATTACCTTACAGTTCTGGAGGTCAGAAGCCTGAAATGGGTCTCAGTGGCTAACTCAAGGTGTCATCAGGGCTGTGTTTCTTCTGGAAACGCTAGGAGAGAATCTGTTTCCTTGCCTTTTCCAGCTTCTAGAGGCTGCCCATGTTCCTTGATTTGAGGTCCGATTCCTCCATCTTCAAAGCCAGCAACCTTGGGCTGAGTCCTTCTCCTGCTGTTATCTCTCTGGTTCTCATTCTTCTGCTTCCCTCTTCCACTTATAAGGATTTGTGTGATCAACTGGGCTCACCTGGATAATTCAGGATCATCTTCATATATCAAGCTCAGTGGGTTAACAAGCTTAATTCCATCGACAGCCTTAATTCTCCTTTACAATGTAACCTAACATATTCACAGGTTCTGGGGGTTTGGATGTGAACATCATGGGGCCAGGGGAGGGGCATTATTCTGCCTACTACATATCCTAGAAGTTTTGTCTCATAGGTGCTATAGCAAAATTGGCTAATGAAGATGTTATTTCCTTCCTTCCCTCAAGACTACTTTAGTTGGTATGGGAAGGATATCTAAATATTTAACATGAGTTTTTAGAACATCCACGAAATAGAGGGGTCTGTTGAAAGAGTGAAAGTTATACATTATCATACACAAGAAACTTGCCAGTATGAGAGTGAGTACACATGCATATAGAAAGTCATCTAGAGATCAAGTTTATCTTCCTGACTCAACACTACCACCTGGAGTAATTGCTCAACTTCTCCACGTCCATCTCTGAACTTCAGCGTACCTCTCTGCACTTTTGCCACACACACAGAATGAATTGAGTTTAACTTGAATGGTGCTTCCCTAAGTGTAGATTCCAAGGGGACTATTGTACGCATCCAGACACTTTTTGTTATATGCGACAGAAAACCTAACCCAAACTGGCTTAAACAATAAAGGAGAATTTTTATCTCAGAAAATGTCCAGAGTAGGTCAGGTGTCAAAAAAGGATGAATAATTATAGCCTAGCTCTGTTTCTCTATGATTTTTCTGTTTCTGCTTCCCATCATCTATCAGCGCAATTCTCAGGCTGACCTACCTCATGGTGGCATAAGTGATTGTAGCACTTCCGGACTTCAATATTCCAAAGCACGTGTCCTCAGATTCACTCTGATTGATTCAGATAATATCACATTTGCCTCAAGCCTGCCCCTGAATCAATAATAATGGCCAGGGGAATGGAATATACAGATTGCTTAAGCCAAGGCTGGAGTTGCTGGGGGCTGGGGAGGGCAAGTCAACTTCTAGGATGGATACATGGGTAGGGGAGAGATGACACAAATAAAAATCTTCAGGGATGAACGCATGTTGGGCCCACAAATAACTAACATTCACCATAGCCCTGAGGGAAGTCATTATTGGAAAGAAGGGTGATTTTTGGAAAGCTGATTGAATTAGGTCAATTCAGTATCTTTAACCATATCTCAAAACATGGAAAATGTCACAAAAGGTTTCAATAATGCCAAAATAATTGAGAAACAGATCATCATAAGCTTCATGAAATTGTGTCACCTAAATAAAAGTTATGACTATCTCCTTTTGTTGAAGGATTAGATAGAAAAAAATTGGCTTTCGACAACACCTCGTGGTTTTAGAAAGAGATGGAAACCTTTTGCGACAAGTGCGAACAGAAGACTAGTGGTTAATGGTTGAGTTGTAAAAAAGTCACAAACCCAGGGCTGGTTCATAATGTACATGGATCTCTAAAAACTTTAAGTGTACAACCTTCTGCCCAGCTCCACCTCAATCCTTCCTTTCTGTTTTAAAAATAAAGCTACCAGTTTATAAACAACTTTCATACCAAAGGCTTGACCCCCTGGGTGATAAGTGACAAGAGCAGTGTACTAATGGACATTTTAAGAGTTCCACATCAGCAGAATTACCCTGTCTCAAACTGGCTTGGGGTTATCAGTGTAATCTTTTAAAAATTACTTTCTAAACAAACTTAACAACTAAGATGATTGGTATAAGGGAAGGAAAGTTAAAGCCAAAAATATTTCAAATGTGGCTTTAAAAAGAATGATGGCACGTACATTACTGATCAGTGTCTGAGCTCTGGACATTTTCCTGTTTTCTTTGTAGAACAGAAGAATTTTCATCTACTCTTGTGCCTTTGACCTCCTGCCACACATCACAATCTTAAAAAAAATGTGACTGCTACGAACAGGATTCAGAATTACTCCTGCACTCCGCACTGCGTTAGGTGTGATGGTAAACAAGATAAATAGAGTCTTTTCCATGAAATGCTTTTCTTTTAAATGAGAAGCTTAACTAGTCTTCTAGTTAAATTGATGCATTGACTTCATGTGTTTTCCTCCTCTCCCTCTCCCTCCTAAGACCCCAAAAAGGAAGGAGAAAATGTTAAAGAATGAGAAATTTAAACCAATTCTTGGAAGATTGAAAACCGACCAAGGAATTGTACCTGACACAGTAGGATAGAGGAGGTTACAACCTAAATTACCTGTTAAAAGGGGTGCTGATGACAGACCAAGAAGGATATTGATAGCAGGAAAATTAACTGTCCCTGTAACCCTCCTCCTGAAATACTAAAAATTTTAGAGGTGCCAGGGAACCTTGCATGTGAGCATGAGGTGTGGAATCAAAACCAGGAGACTCGAGTTGAAATTCTGTAAAGGGAGCACCTGAACCCCAAGAGCACCTGAT
Organism: Delphinus delphis; assembly: GCF_949987515.2. NCBI lineage: Eukaryota > Metazoa > Chordata > Mammalia > Artiodactyla > Delphinidae > Delphinus > Delphinus delphis. The sequence goes on along the minus strand of NC_082699.1, from coordinate 40,779,709 downwards.
GCTAATCAGGAGAGTCTATCCTGAGGAATGACACGGAAAGTTTATTCTTTGGACTCATTCAGGGATACCAGATACAGAGCGGGCAGGAAGGGTATTGAATTGAAGCAGTTTAAGGATTAAGTAAAAACCTCCATAATGAATGTGGGACACTTTAGGGTGCTTTCCCCTCTGGAAATATAAATAATTCTATCAGTCTTTCACTTACTAGCTGGAATGCTTCTATAAAGAGAAACTTGCCCTCATTTGATACTTGATACATCCAGTAAAAATATGATAAGTTCTTGATTCTTTCTCTTTATTTGCAGTTTTCTAAATATTGGGTTGATTCAGTAATATTCACCAATGATGGCCAATTAGCTTTGATTTGCCTCACTGTTCTTATGAACTCATAGACTTAAACATATTTAATGTGTTCCAATCTATTGATCTTATTATCCCGTTGAAGCTTAAATTGTCCCATTTTTGCCGGTGAGTTTGGCTATTGAATCATTCTGATGTAACGTAAGTAAGCATAAACAGCTTCTTTATTATCAATAGAATGAAATGACAAAATGATCCAGGCTCACTTTGACATTTTTTTTTCTTTAAATCACAGTCATTGGAGAAAAGTGTCTAACAGGAAAAAGTGAGCTGTCAAAAGAGAAACTCAAAGGAAAAACGATAATGCAGAAAGTTATAGAAACCTTCAAAAATACCTTAGTGACATTGCTAGGATGGGAGATAAAGCAAAGGAAATTTCCTGGGGGAGAAAGAAGAATACAAAGGAAAACAAATGGAAAAAATGATCACACTTAGGTCCAACATTCAACTAACTGTAAAACCAGAAGAGAAGAATAGAGGAAAAAATCAAAGGAAACAAATTACTTTAAAAGAACTCCTCCCCTCTTCCCACAATTTTCCCAAGATTAAAACTGTGAATCTTAAGACTGAGAGGGCCCACTAAGAACCACGTACAGTGAGTGAACATAGACCCATACGAAAATAGAACATCATGAAATTTCATGAAGTTCCAGAACATAAACAAAGAGAAAGATTCCCTAGAACTAGTTCCATACAAAGAAACAAAAGTGAGCAAGGCTTTGGACTTTTCAACATTAAAATACAATGGAGGGACTTCTGCTTCCAGCTAAAATGGCATAAAGGAACTGGGTTTGTCTTCTTGCCAAAACAACTGAAAAACCAGGTACAATATACAAAACAATGTTTTCAAGACATTAGACACCAGGCAACAAAGTACGGTGACTCCTGAGAGATGGGAAACAGACAAGGCTTGCTTCAGCTTCCCACCTTGAGAGAGTTTTCAGGCGATGGAATGGAATTTAAGGAGATTAAGTGAAGGATTAAGGAGATTAAGCTAAGAGTGTGGTGAGATTAAGACAACTGCAGTTCACAGGGCAGAGTCCTGGAGAGAACAGAGCTTTGCAGAGTGAGAACTTCCAGAGACCTGCAGAAGAGTTTCCTTAAGTATTCAGGAAGTGTCCTCACTGAGGCTGGGGAAGAACCACCATGTGTAAAAGAATTAGTAGGAACAGTTCCTTGAGCTCACATGGGTCTGGGAATAGTCCCCGTCTCCACCATCCAGACTGGAAAACCTCGTTAATTAGAATATTCAGAAGGATCTCTCCTCATTAGTGGACAATAATTAGTCCTAGATGAAATGCTGCTCTGTTATTGCTTATCAAATACTAAAAGCAACACCAAAAGGGATCAAAGTATTTCTGAGTAACTTCTAGAATAAAGCTCAAGAATATTGATAAGGATGCAAAAATATCTAGTACACAGCAAGAAGAGAGTAATATTTTTAAAGTACGGAAAGAAAAAGTTCCAACCTAGACTTCAATACCCAAAGTGTTATGAACTGAATATTTGTGTTGACATTCAACAAAGTTCATATGTTGACATCCTAACACACAGTGTGATGGTACTAGAATGTGGGGCTTTGGGGAGGTGATTAGGTCTTGAGGGCAGAGCCGTCATGGAGGGTTTAGTGTCCTTACGAAAAGAGACCTTCCTTGAGAGCTTCCTTGAACCTTCTGACATGTGAGGACATAGTAGAAAGACTGCTGGCTATGAACCAGGAAGTGGGTTCTCACCAGATACCAAATACGCTGGTGTCTTCCTAGCCTCCAGATTTGTGAGAAATAAGTTTCTGTCGTTTATAAGCCACCCAATCTATTGTATTCTGTTATAACAGCCCAAATGGACTAAGACACACAAAATACCTAAGTGGAAACTGACGTTGAATTAAAGAACTTTTCAGACATGTAGAAGCCGAAAGAAGCAATCACTCACAGACTCACATTATAAGAAATATTAAAGGAAGCCCTATAGGGAGAAGGAAAATCATACCAGTTGGAAATATGGATCTAAGTAAAGAAATAATGAGCACCAGAAATGATAACTACATGAGTAGATATGTGACTTAAAAATTATTTATATCTCTTTAAAAGATAATTTACTACTTAAAAATGATAACAATGTAGTGTGGGGTCTATAAGGTATGTAGACAGTAAAATGTATGACAACATTAGTATAAAGGCTGGGAAGGGAGAAATACTTGTATTACTGTAAGTTTCTTAAACCATCTATGAAGTGATAAATATTGCTAGAACGTAGACTGTTATAACATAAATATATATACTGTAAACCATAAAGTAACCACTGAGATAACAAAACAAAGATTTATAGCTGATTAGTCAGCAAAGGAGATAAAATAGAATCATAAAAAATATTCGATCCAAAAAAAAAGGATGGTGGTGGTAGGAGAAATTGGGAGATTGGGATTGACATATGTACACTATTGATACTATGTGTAAAATAGATAACTAATGTGAACCTGCTGTATAGCACAGGGAACTCTACTCAATGCTCTGTGGTGACCTAAAAGGGAAGGAAATACAAAAAGGAAGGGATATAAGTATAGCTGATTCGCTTTGCTGTACAGTGAAACTAACACAATATTGCAAAGCAACTATACTCCAATAAAAATTAATTAAAAAAACAAAGAAAAACAAAACAAAAGGCAAAAATGTAGAAAAGTAAACAAAGAAGAGTTGGTACAAATAGAAAATAAATAGCATGATGGTAAGTTTAAACTCAATCATATCAATAAATATGTAAACGTGCATGGTCTAAACATTTTAATTAAAAGGCTGGTATAATCAACTTGAATAAAAAAGCAAGACCCCCAGTTATATGTTGCCCACAAGGAACCCAGTGTAAATATCAAGACATAACTAGGTTAAAAGTCAAAGGATGAAAGAAGATATACTATTCTAAAACTAACTAAAGAAATCTGCACTAGCTACATTAATATCAGAAAAAGTAAACTTCAGAGCAAAAACTATTGCCAGGGATATAGATGGTCGTTTCTTAATGATAAAGGAATCAATAAATCAAAGAGTCATAGCAATCCTAAGTATTTCTGCACCTAATAACATAGCTTCAAAATATATGAAGCAGGGCTTCCCTGGTGGCACAGTGGTTGAGAGTCCACCTGCCAATGCAGGGGACGCGGGTTCGTGCCCCGGTCTGGGAAGATCCCACATGCCGCGGAGCGGCTGGGCCCGTGAGCCATGGCCGCTGAGCCTGCGCGTCTGGAGCCTGTGCTCCGCAACAGGAGAGGCCACAACAGTGAGAGACCCGCGTACCGCAAAACAAAACAAAACAAAATATATGAAGCAAAAACTCATATAACTGCAAGGAGAAAGAGACAAATCCATAATTATAGTCACAAATTTCAATAACCTTCTTTTAATTTCTGGAACAAAGGGACAGAAAATCAGGGTGAATGGAGATAACTTGAACAACACAATAAACAACCTGACTTAATTGACATTTATAGAACAACCAACAACAGGAGAATACACATTCAAGTATGCAGAGAAGTCTGTCAGGTACCATGGATGCACAGAACAAGTCAACACACAGCCTACCTCAATAGGCCGTATTCTAGACCATAAAATATGCCTCAATAGATTTGAAAGAATTCAAGTCATACAAAGTATGTTTTCTGACCATAATGGAACTAAATTAGAAATCAAAACTACAAGGAAATCTGGGAAATTCACAAATGTGAGAATTAAACAACACACTAAATACTTTACTTTTCATTTACCTTTTCTGAGGAGGCAAAAAAGGATGTACTCTGGAGAAATTAAGGAGTAAAACAAAGAAGGGAAAAACTTGAGCCTCAGGGTACCTAGGATCTTGTCAAAAGGAAGTTCAGGTTGACAGCTGTCAGCGGACCAAGAGAGCAACCAGACTGGAACTGGGCAAGAAGAGGGAGAGTTTTGTGAGGGAGTCGTCCAGGAACAAAATAAAAGTGATACATCGTTTGGTGTGTTTAAACCTAGGCACATGATGGATGGAGAGGTTTGAAATATCTAAGGATATGTTTATAGATAATTATGAGATAAAATGTAATGAGGTAACACAGTAAAAAAAAAAGGTGTATAAGAAGCATAATTACATTATACTATTATATTTGGCTGTGCTGAGAACATATTTTATGTTGTTATAGTAACGGAAATGACAGTTATTGCTTTCACTAAAAAATATGTGATAGCTGTATGGGGAGGGTAAAAGTAAGTTGGTGTAAGAGAATTTATCAGCTATCATAGCATCAGTAAATAATGCATCTATTTGATAAATCAAGTGGTAGGGCAAAAGTCCTGAGAAGGGCAACCCTCACCTAACCCCATGTGGGATGCTGGAGGGTACTGCTGAAGTTGTAACAGGAGCTAGTCTTTCACTGAGGCATGTAGCCACCTCGCCTTACAGTCTCTGTGCCTGGACCAAAAGCATGTGGGAAAAAAAAAAGAAAAAAAAAAAAAAGAGGTAGGCCACTCTGTCTTATTTAAAATAATGGAGGTAAGTATCAGAAGAAATAGTTTTCAAAAGTTTAAAATGTTGCTGCTGGAAGTTACACGAGGAAAACAGAACAGGAAAGAGTGGATCAGAGGACTGCTATCTTCCAGTCTAAGTCTTTGGTTAAGACAAAACTCTACAGAGGTATTTTTTAGATAAGAAATTAAACCAACTAAATTGGAAACAGCCATATCTCCTATTACTCTCTATTTCATCTGAGGACAGAATAAGAGGAAACTTGCTCACTGGCATCAGAGTTGTACAAGGTAAAGCAGAGTATGCCCTAGGCATAAAAGTATAGTATTTAACTAAGTTGACTAAAGTAGTAATGTGAGGTTATAAGGGTGATGACTTTATTTATTATTATTATTTTTTTACTTTTTAAAGGTTTTTTTTTAATGTGGACCATTTTTAAAGTCTTTACTGAATTTGTTACAGTACTGCTTCTGTTTTGTCTTTTGGCCCCCGGGCATGTAGGATCACAGCTCCCCGACCAGGGATCGAACTCGCACCCCCTGCATTGGAAGGCGAGGTCCCAACAACTGGACGGCCAGGGAAGTCCCAGGGTGATGACTTTTAAAACACCATTTAAAAGAGTAATGGCATTGTAACCAACAGTTAATTGACTCGGGGCGTATACCAGAAAACCTCAGTAATCAAAGTAGTATTTTAAGGCAATATTTAAAATTCAAAGTTAATATAAAAAAATCTATGATGAGCAAAATGTCAAAAATTTTAGTTAAAAAACAGTACTGTGTTACTTAATTTTTCCTTTGTGTCAGGCTCCAATATGGCTTGACATGGCACTGTTTAACAAATATTAAGTGTCCTAGGTACCAGGAGAATAATAATCATTCTGTGTGAAGATTAACTGTCGTCCCAAGGGAAAGCTTTCTGGAAACTTTAACATACTGTATAAATGTCAGTTGCTTCAAATAATATCCATAGTACTTTATTACCTTTAAATCAAATCTGATTATATTGGTTTCTAGTACCTTCTATAAAAGTCATCAATCCTATTTTCTATAATGCCCTTAGCAAAATGAATAATTCTTATGAATACTATTCTTTGCAGGCAACTGGTGTTTAATGTTACTAACCATCTGTTCCTTTTCCTTACTCCTCACAAGAAAGGGGCAATTTGTCCGGATTCCACCGTTGGTTTTTTCCTGTGCTCAGCTTGGACTGCACAATGGGGCAGGACCAAACACATTTTCTGTCTAGGAGAAAGTACACCTGTAAGGCACGAGCAACAGAGCTCCCACATTTTGAAAGTGATTGGGAACTTGGTAGAAGAAATGGAGTCACACCCCTGGGTAGGCACCTTCTTCAAAGACCTGTTTCTCTCAAGGTCCATCTTTCTAATCGCTGACTTTGCACAGACTCTAAAACAACCTGCATACCAAAATCTGAAAAGAAAGGTCAACCTAAAGGTCACAAGTTTTAAGGGTGCTACTTCAAAGACATTTATCTCCTTTACAACACCATTAGTCTTGGGTAATGGTCTATTGTCTTTCATCATCCCAACCTCTTCACCTGCCTGTTTACTTTGAGTCCAACCTCAGAATTCAAGCCCCAGCATAAACGGGTGTTTTTTGGCTACTTAACACTGGCCCAGTGGAAGGTTGTTCATAGTCTGGTTTGCAGTTGTCTGTTGTTTAAAGGAAATGCAGTTACTAAGACAGCGGTATGGTTTAATCTTTCGTCTAAAACATGGAAAAGACCTTTGTGGGGAATAGTTAACAATGAAGAAAAGAGCCTTATATTTTAATATGTTTATTGTAGTTTCATGTATAAGTCTAAAAAAAATCAGGAACATAAATACCCAACAATAAAAATAGCCACATTTGCATAGTACCAATCTAAATATTTTTATATGTAATATCTCACTTAATCCTCATTGTGACCTTATGAGATAGGTATTATTATTATTAGTGTCAATTTACAGATGGGGAAAAGATTATATAGAGATGAATAATTTTTCAAGGCCCTAATAAGTAGGGGAACTGGTGTTTGAACCCAGGCAGTGTGGCTGCAAACCTCTATGCTATACTGCCTTGCACATAAAAGAATAGTATAGCAACTTGGTGAATTATTATTTAGCCTTTAAAATTGTTATAAAGTCTATACAGTGACATAAAGATGGAATAGAAATTTCATGACCCTCTGATTTAAACTGTATAAAATATATACAGTGCAAGTAAAGACTGAGAGGTAATAGGGAAAATTGTCTGGGGCCAAGGACCCCAGGGGAGTCAAAAGAAAAAAACAATCACAAAATATGATGAGAAAAGCCCTTGGTAGAATTTGGGCATTGTTGCTAAGAACTCTGTTCCTGATTCAGTTCCACTTCCCAAGCTCAGCTATGTCCCTGGATTTTGCCTTTTTGGAAACCTCTGGAAAGATTTTTAGGGAAATCTCTTGCTGACGCACATTAGCTAACTCCTTGGTTGCTCAGGTCACAGACTCATTCATTCTATCATGGCTGATATTCACTATGTGCTGCCCAGTCTTCTGCTTTTGCAACCCTCCTCATACTGATGCCGAAAGCTCAGCCTCTCTATACACCAGTGCCCAATCGAATCTCAGAGACAGAGTTCTGGCTGAAGTAGAAAAGGATAGCTTTATTGCTTTGCCAGGCAAGGGGGGACACAGTGGGCTCCTGCCTCGAAAAGCTACGTGTCTCAACCTGGGAGGATTTGATGAGGAGTTTCATAGCAATAGTTCAAGGATGGGGTTGCTGACAAGATTAGGGCGTGGGCAGGGTCTCAGGTTGTCTCCTAATCTTCCTCCCGTTGCGGAGCCGCGCAGGCTCAGCGGCCATGGCTCACGGGCCCAGCCGCTCCGCGGCATGTGAGATCTTCCCGCACTGGGGCACGAACCCGGTCCCCTGCATCAGCAGGCGGACTCTCAACCACTGCGCCACCAGGAAAGCCCGCCCGTCTCCTAATCTTGATGAGCTTCTCTGGTCCCTTTAATCTCGCCTCAGGTGGTACCTTGGCTGCTCCTCCCTTGATTAGCAACAGTTCGAATCTGCCCTTTGGAACTCAGGGAAGGTCATGGAGGCTGGAGTCTTGCCTACAAGAAACGGGGGACAAAATAGGCATCTGTGCCCAGGAACCCTACAGGATCCTCCTTGGTTTCAATACCACAAACCACATAATGAGAATAGTTCTTGAAGTATGATAGTGAGATTACGTTGATCATTTTGTCTTATGAGAAATAAGAAAAAAAGTCTTAAAACTTTTTCAAGAAAAAATGTCGAACTCTGCTGTAAGAATGATTGCAATGTATAGAATTATTTCTTTAAAAAAAAGCCACTTTGATCAAATGTGTCATGTTTTATTAATACCTGTTGTAAACATAATTAAGGTAAAATTGGATGTGAGCCTGCTAGTTAAAAAAAACCTCTCAGTTATAAACGAGATGATATTTGGGGGAACAAGGTGTATTACGTGGAAAAGGAAATGATGAATTCCAGACAGAGTCAGTGGTCAATCTATATCAATCCATTCATCTTTTCAACAAGTATTCAGTGAGCATACACCATGTGCCAAGCACTGTGCTGGGTATTCAGTGGTGACCACAATGTACAAGGTCCCAACACTTGCAGACTTTACCATATAATTAGTAGTGGAAATAGATTTTAGACAGGTAAATATAAGTATGTGATTACTAAATGTTGAGTGCTATGAAGGAAAGATCAGAGTGTCACGACAGAATAACCTGGGGAGCTACTTTGGACCAAGCATTCGAAGAAGGTCTTGCTGAACAGGTGAGGCTTAAAATAAGACCTGAAGGCTGAGAAAAGACCAGCCATATCAGAAGTCACTGAACGCACACTTCAAGTGGACGGAACACCAGAAGATGTAAGGCCCCCAAGGTGGTGAAGAAAAGGACAAAGAGGTGGGAGTGCAGTAAATAAGGAGGGGAATGAGGTGGCTGAAGGGTGAGGTCATGAGAAAGGAGCGGGTTTAATTATGAGTGCGGTGGACACCACTGAAGATCATTGTTTGGAGAATAAACTTGAGAGGGACAAAAATAAAAATAAGGGGGCTACTGTAGATGTCTAAGCAACAAATGGTAGACCATAGGATTAGGGTGTTGGTGATGAAGATGGGGAGGAGAGGAAGCATTGAAGATACATTGTAATGAAAGAATTCTCAGAGGATGTGGTAAGGAAAGGGAGGTAACAAAATTATGTATTAGGGTGATAAGTGCTATAACAAACAGCCCCTTCCAAATCTCAGTGACTTAACTCATTAAAAGCTATTTTTTTGTTTGTATCACCGTCCAGTATGGGTCAACAGCAGAGTGAGGGAGGCCTGCTTCCCACATTCAGGTTTTTACATCTTGTGGAGCCTCCATTTTCAAAGGTGGCTTCCCAACTTACCAGGAACAGAAAGAGAGAGCGTGGAGGACCACACGGAACATTTAAGGGGCCAGCCGGCTATGGAGCGCTTCACCTCTATCCACGTTCTATTGGCCAGAGCTCAGTAACATAACCGTGCTTAACTGTGGGCGTTAGGGGTGCTGGGTCGCCTGTTCAGGAAGAAAATGGGAGCGGTTTGTGAACACATAGCATTATCTCTGCCCCAAATGACCACCTGGCTTTAGCTTGAGCGAGTGGCTGGCTATCTGTACACTGAGCTGGGGAAGACTCCAGGGGGAACAAGTCTGTGGGAGGAGATCAAGTAACTGGTTTTAGACTTGCTCAGTTTGAGATGCCTCGTTGCCATCCAGGTGGAGACGTCAGGTAGGTAGTGTGGTACTCAAGGGCCGAGTTCAGTTTTTGGCCAGATATATAAAATACTAGGAAACATCTAGATAATTTGAGCAAGGCTATGTGCATTGAACGTGTCTTTGTCTGCCTATTTATTTATTTATTATTTAATAAACGTTTACTGAGCACCTACTATGTTCCAGGCATGGTCTGGGCAAGGGGCAAATAGCACTATACAAAACATAATATGTTTAGAGCTTATACTCCACTAGAGACAGACAAACACTAAGCAAGGTAAGTGAAGTACATGGTACGTTGTAGTGTGATAAAGTCGAAGATAGAATGGAGAAGGGGAACAGGGACTGGAGTTGGGGGGAGGCGGCTAATGCAGTTGTAAATAGGATGCTCAGGGAAGACCTCACTAAGGACGTGACTTATGAGCAAAGACCTAAAAGGAGGTGAAGACGAAGTCATGTGGTTAACTGGCGAGTGGAGATTCAGGCCAGGGGGACACTGAATGTAAATGCCTTGAGATAGGAGTGTGACTGTGCCTCTGGCTGGACTGGAGCAAGGGCGGAAGAGAGAGTAAGTAGTAGATGAGGTCATGGTTGCGGGGGGAGGGGATCAAGGCAGACCACGCAGCCCTTATAGACCTTGGTAAAGATTTTATCTTTTACTTGTGCCGTGTAATTTACATTTACTTAAAGTTCTCTTCTAAAAGTTGAATCATCGCTCACTTTCTAAATTTTCCCTTAGTCCCTCTCTCCTAGTTTAGGGCTCAATATAAAATAGGTAGGATCCCTTTTCTCTATGGAAACACTTTGGTTAGAGTTCTTGTTTCTTTAAGGCTAGGTACCATATTCACAGATGCATTAAACAAGAGTCACCAAATATATATGTATATATTTTCAATTACCTATTATTCACCAGTCGCTAGGCTAGGCACTGAGGATACAAAGATGGAAGAGATATGGTCCCTACACTCTGTGTAAAATAAGCTTCCTGAAACAGCTCATTTTCACATATTGTGCTAAGTGCAAGGATAGATATATGCAGAGAAAGGAAACCTTACTTAGCTTAGGTGAATGGAATAATGCCTGAAGGATTTAATGCTTAAGGCAGGACTTAACAAGTGAGTGGGAGTTAGCCAGGCAAAGATGGTGGGGGCAGGTGCTGGGGAAATGGGAAATAATTGTCCAGAAAGAATTTAGGCAGAGTTGTTAGTGTCAAAAAGAGGAATATCATCTCTAATGGAAAGTAAGAGAATTAAAATCGGGGAGTATTGTGGGAAGGAGTTTGCACGACAAAGTCCTCATCCCACACATTCTTATTCAAAAACTCTTCTGAGGACTTCCAATCTGAAATATGCACATAGGATCCTGGAACAACAACAAAAAATCATCTAGACCTCATTCAACAGATGAGGGAACTGAGATCTGAGGAGTTAAGTGGCTTATTCAACAGTAAAGAGCAAGTGAGTGGCAGTGTGAAGACCCAATGCCGTGGAATGTCCAAGCCGACGCTGTCTCTAGTGTTTCAGGAACAAACATGCATTTTGTTCTGTTTTTGGTTGTGTTTTGATTTCACTTGGAATATGTATGTACCTCTTTGAGCCTAAGTGTATTTCCATATTTTGGTGAGACTTTAGCATGGTTTCTCAACCGCCCACGAATTCATTCTCAAACACCTGTTAGAATTGGTCTTACTCATTGGTTTCTGCTTGGAGGATTGCTCCCAGTCCAACCTGTTCTACAGAAACTTTCTCTGGAAAACACAGCATTCATTGGTTGGTTCTACTTAATTTTAGGTTACGTTCTGTTACTCTTTCTCTCTTGGTCTTGGAGAACACAGAGAACTTATGAGGCTAATTTAGGGCAGATATGCTAAAAGTCTAAAGTAATGTTTTCTCTTTGTAGAAAACACCCTAGGGGCAGAGAATGCAGGAAATTGTGTGTTACTGTGATGGAAAACAAATGAAAGCCTTTACAGGAGAAATGTCGGTTTCCAATCATCTAACATATCCATTACCGCATGCCAATGCAGATGTGCTGTGTAGGCAACAGCCAATTGAGCATCCAAAAAACAAATGCCCCCTATTCCCTTCTTTACTGGGTCCTCCCCAGTGATTTTCAGAGATTATAAGAAAGCAGTGGATGAGCTCAGAAAAATAATGTGAGTGCATGTGTGACTTATAATTAGATTAAGATGTAATATATAACCCTGCATGAGGAAACAGCTCCCTTGAAAGTATAGTGTGTTCCTCTTATTGAATGAATACCATGGTTATTTTATTCTATTCAGATATGGTTATCTTGATGAAATCATTCCTGTTTCAGTTACCTGGAGGAAAAGGAATATCCTCAGAGAAGTCATGGGAATTGAGACAGAAGACCCTAAGATTGAAGGAATGAAGGAGAAAAAACACTTGGTCTAGTCTTCCAGGATTCCATGTGTCTGGGGAGATTTTCCTCTGATGAAGGTTGAAGCCACCTTGAAGTTCCATCAGGAGAGGCAAGCAGGAGGTAGGAAGAAATCTCAGAATACTGTGTTTCCCTGTGCTTTGGTCAGTCACAGCTTGCAAACCAGTTTTTAGATGCATGCTCCTCTGAATTTATTTTCTCTTTGTTATACCCCAGAAGCAAGGTATTTTGGGCACACCTGGGCAGTTTAAAAGGAGTGAACAGTTTTCTCCTGAGGCCAGAGATAATCAAGGAGAGACCCTAAAGTAGCAGTTCTATCTGGGGGCAATTTTGCCTCCCAGGTGACATTTGGCAGTGTCTGGAGACATTTTTGATTATCACACTGGTGGTGGTGGGAGTGAGGTGGGGTGAGGATGCTACAGGCATTTAATGGTTAGACAAGGGATACTGCTAAAACATCTTGCAAAGCACAGAATAATCCCTACTACAGAGAATTATACAGCTCAAAATGTCTATAGTGCCAAGATTGAGCAAGTCTGCCCCAAATTAAAAATGAATCTCAGGAGAACAGGGTTGGTGGCATGTGGCGCAGCTATTCCCAATTTCCAGGAGATTTTTCTTCCAATGTTACCTTTGGAGGTTCTTGAGACAAGGAACATTTCCTTGCTCCAGTCTTACTTGGGCAATAGGCTTCCCAAGTCCCAAATCAGAGAAACCTCTTGGATTACCCCACTCTCCAAGTCATTTATGCCAAATATTTATTGAGCTTATACTAGTCCTATCAACTAAATCGTGCACTGGGGAGACAAAGAAATATGAGATGACCCCCCCTTCTCAGAAATGGTTAAAGCCTCAGCTGGGATCTCTGAGCTGTCATTGTCTTCACAAAAGTCCTTTTATAAAGGAACTTGATGATTTGGGAAAACGAGCCTTACCTCCCACTGTGATCAGGTCGACTCCAGCCTTCTCCTAGCTCTTCCCAGACTAAGCAAGTCATTCTTGAGGTTTATAGCAAATACCTGTGACATTAAGACATTTTTAATCCTCTTAATCTAACCAATCATGGGATTTAGAAATTGCCTGGTATTAATTGTGCCTGATTCTCAGATTGTGTTCTGCTTTGATTTCTTAACGTGTTCACTTTTCTGTCTCAACTACCTTTTGCTCATTGTACTCTCCCTTGAGAGGCTGAAGATTGACTTATTTCTCGTAAAGAACACCTGCTTTAAAAGCGTTATTCTTGAATCTTCTTTTCTTTAAAGGAGGAAAGCAGGATTGGAGGAGGCCAGACATTCCTGGGGACCATTATTTGTCAATTCCAAACAGACCTAGACTTTTCAGTATTTATTGATATGATACCGTCCCCCTCCCCATACACGTATAAAAAAAAGCAGAGACTGCTAGGCACTCTCACCTGGGGGTGGGAGGGAGTGGGAGGGAAAAGACAATCCAAAATCCAAAAATTTGTATAAATTATAAAATAAATAAGAGAGAAATGTAACTTGATATAAAAATTAATATAATACTAAGTGACATCTTAGTATTTCAAAACTGTAGGTAGTTATTCCTACAAATATAATACATTTCTGAGTTCTGCATATACATTACTTAGTTTACTATTTATTTAATTGAAGTTTACACAGTGGGCTTCTACCCTTTGTGCTATCAGCCATGTGTAAACCCTAAAGTTTAAGCTTTGGGTCTGACTAATTTACTCATTATGCTGAGAACGATCATTTCTACAAGGTGAAATGGAGTATATTAAAGACCTTATTCCGCCAAGATCTCACTGATAAAGAAGTAAATTAGGCTAAAGCTCTCAGAAAAGGATTTTAAAGGTAGAAAATATATCAATATGCAATACAGAGTGAGACATCTTTTTGGAGATGAGGGAGTCGTTTGAAAACCGGATCACGTAAGAGAGTTCAGTTAGCATGACTCCCTTAAATATTTATTGAATACCTATTACATATACTAGAATTAAAATAAAATATGACTTTAACCAAGAAATCAGTGCAATGATTTGGCTCAATTTAAAAATTACTGCTCCTTTTATTAGTCCTGTCATGAGGGTGCCTGATAACATTTTCTGGAATCAATACATCAACCAATTAAAATCAAACTAACAAATTTTTAATTAACAAATTAAAATCAGCAAATATTTACTGAATAGCTACTATGTATAAACACAGTTGGGGTAGAGTAGGGTTAGGAGGAGATGTAAAGATGGGTGGCAGCAGGCTCCTAACCTCAAGTATCTTACAGGTTGTAAACAAATGTGTGTGTGTGTGTGTGTGTGGTGGGGTGTGTGTGGTGGGGCGTCTGTAGGATGTGTGTTTTTATAATGCCATTGTCATACTAACCAGTGAAACGTATCCAGCTGAGAAAGAGGTGAACAGGGGAGTAATATCAACCTTTCCTCGTAAATTACTTCTTTAAACTGCTGATAGGAGGTCCAGAGAAAGTTAAAGTCTCTTGTAAAAAACTGAGATTTGTTTAGAAGCCGTGAACAATTACAGATTTCTGGAGAGCTGTTGAAACAAAAGCCAAAGCAAGAAATAAACTATTAGGTATCAAGTGCTACTAAATTGTAAATTGTAGTGGAGGATTACTTCTTTTCTCACCACCCTCCTCCACTCACTGTCCCCACCCCCCAAGTATGAATACAAAGACACAGAAGGAAGGTATCTGGCTGTTTACATGAAAAATGACTCTCCCCTACAATCACCTTCTGTCAATAAAATGCTTATTTTCTGACATGTCAATTAGGTGATTCATAATCCAGATGACCATCCCCTTCCATTTAGTACTGTTGGACTGGGTTAAATGTCTTAAGTGTTTACCCTTTATGACCAGTGGCTTGGATCTGTTCTCAGTCAAACTGGGCCACTCATGACATGTTTGCCTGTAGGATTTCTCTTGAGGTAAAGTAACCATTGTTATCAGATTTTAAACTGAACGGCAGATTAGGACAGTGGCTTTACCATCGGCGGTGAAGAATGCTTGTTTTACAGTACTGTGTATCCAAAATACGGAGTTTGTAGGAAGAGTTCAATACAAAATAAATAGCCTGTAATTTACAGAACTACAGTGAGGAAGGCTTCTGTGATGGAGCTTGGTACTTCAAAGGGATTGTCTGTTGTTTAAAAGCCAGTTATTAGGGAGGAATGATTTGTCTTAGCATCTTAAGCTAATTTTAAAAGATCTGAGTGATAATGAAGTAATCATTTTTTTTGAGATTGAGATGAAATTCACATAACATAAAATCCACCATTTTAAAGGATACATTTCAATGATCTCTAGAACATAAAGTAATATTTTTAAAAAGATTAGTGAATAGGACTCTAACGGGGGGAACGATAAAAATAATCATGTTGCATTTTCCATTCATTAACATAACCAATTATATCCAAACATTATTCAATAACTGCAGTATTAACATACCAGAATACTCCTTCTACAAAGCAACTGACAAATAAAGAATACATTTCTATTCTACCAAAGACACGTTTTATTAAGTAGTTTTACAATTCAAGTTATTAAGGCATTCTAATCTTTAATTCTGAAGGAAGGCAGATGGGGTGCAAAATACCCACTTTTCAAATTTATTTACAAAGATGACGTTTGGAAAATTTTGAATGGAAACTTTAAAAATTGTTTTGGAAAGTAGAAAATATACTTTTTGATAGATAAAAAGAAGGTTTTGTAAAAACGTTTTTGCAAATAGGCTACATTTCAGGTAAGATTTTTTTTTTACTATTTTGGAGTGAATGTCAGAATGCTATGTAAGAAAAATAGGCTGGACAAATACACTGATGAGAGACTTCTGGGCAAATGAATAGAAAATGGAAGATAAACATTTGTCTTGCATGAAAGTACATCATTTTAAGCAGTGATTCTCAGCTAGAGGTGGAGGCATGTTCCCAAAGACATAAAAACAATTTCATTGAGACTTTCAAATTACAGGTCTCGGTGGCAGCCTCCCACCTGCTCCCTGCCAAAATTTTCTCTTGTCCTCCTGTTATATGGAGAAGAAAAGCCCCCTCCCCATTTGAGACCAAATAAAGGAAGATAACCACAGCTTTTTTAAAAAACAGATGCAGCTTTTAGAGGAGCAGCATTTTTTAAAAAAATTATTTATTTATTTTTGGCTGTGCCACGAGGCATGTGGGATCTTAGTTCCCCCACCAAGGATCGGGCCTGTGCCCCCTGCAGTGGAAGTGTGGAGTCTCAACCACTGGATCACCAGGGAATTCCCGACAAACAGAAATAGCTTTTAATTTAAATCAGACTCAGTTAGAATTTATAATTTAGTAAAGAGTTAAGAATTATCTCTGCATTATCTGTGAAAAAAAAATTTGCTAAGTAACTAACTACAGTAAACATATTAGAGAGAGTATTTTTTTAACTGAAGTATAGTTGATTTGATTTACAATGTTGTGTTAGTTTCTGGTGTACTGCAAAGTGAGTCATATATATATATATGTATATATTTTTCTTTTTATATATTCTTTTTCATATTCTCTTCCATTATGGTTTATTACAGGATATTGAATATAGTTCCCTGTGCTATACAGTAGGACCTTGTTGTTTATCCATCCTATATATACTAGCTTGTATCTGCTAACCCCAAATTCCCAGTCCATCCCTCCCCACCTCCCCTCTGCTGCTGGCAACCACAAGTCTGTTCTCTATGTCTGTGAGTCTGTTTTTGTTTCATAGGTAAGTTCATTTGTGTCATATTTTATTTTATTTTTGGAAAAATTTATTTATTTATTTATGTTTGGCTGCGTTCGGTCTTCATTCCTGCGCGCGGGTTTTTTCCTCTAGTTGCTGCGAGCGGGGGCTACTCTTCGTTGCGGTGCGTGGCCTTCTCATTGCAGTGGCTTCTCTTATTGCGGAGCACAGGCTCTAGGTGCACGGGTTTCAGTACTTGTGGCTTGCAGGCTCTAGAGTGCAGGCTCAGTAGTTGTGGCACACAGGCTTAGTTGCTCCACGGCTGTGGGATCTTCCGGAACCAGGGATCGAACCCATATCCCCAGCATTGGCAAGCTGACTCCCGAACACTACTCCACCAGGGAAGTCCCTGTGTTATACTTTAGATTCCAAATATAAGTGATACCATATGGTATTTGCAGATGGCATTATTTCATTCTTTTTTTAAGGCTGAATAGTATTCCATTGTATATATGTACCACACCTTTATTCATTCATCTGTTGGTGGACACTTAGGTTGTTTCCATGTCCTGGTTATTGTAAATAGTGCTGCAATATACATTGGGGTGCATGTGTCTTTTTGAATTATTGTTTTCTCAGGGTATACGCCCAGGAGTGGGATTGCTGGATCATGTGGCAACTCTATTTTTAGTTTTTTGAGGAACCTCCATACTGTTCTCCATAGCGGCTGCACCAATTTACATTCTCACCAACAGTGTACTATGGTTACCTTTAGAGAAAGTATTTTATTTAACCTATTCAAGAGACTCAGTCATTTACAAGCACACTGGTACTATCATTTGCATAGAAAAAATCCTATATCATTAAAATATAACTGCTATGTATCTCTACTTGGCCATCTTTTTTATGCTACAGCTAAAGCAGTTAGGATGGGGGAGAATTTGATAAACAAATTTGTGACATGTTGGCTTAAACAAATTGAAATTCGTTTATGCACCACAGGACATCTTAGATACTTTAATTTGCTGTTGACACTCCAAGGGGGGCTTGTCTGATGAGCAGACTTTGCCATTTCCTTGGTGTCCTAATAGTATTTTTCTTTTAACTAGTAAAGTTGTAGACCATCTTTTCATCTTTTACTTTTCTTCTGTACATTATACTTAATTCTTTATTTGGTTGTTGATCTTTTTCTCACTTTTTTTTTTTTTTAGCAGTTTATTCTTTATCTCTTACACATGTTGCAAATACTTTCATTCTATCTGTCATTTGTCCTTTATATTAATGGTGCCTTTCTTGAAACAGAAGTTTTTATTTTTGAAAATGGCAGTCTTCCTTCTTATGGCATCTGGGCTTTGTATTTTAGAAATACTGGCTTCACCTCAAGATAGTAAAGATATTTTTCTAACAATTATATAATATTTAAAATATTTCAGTGCCAATAGAGCTTTCTGCAGTGATAGAAATGTATGGTGGTATTAGCAACAAGTGGTGATTGAACACTTGAAATGTAGATAGGAGGACTGAGCTGAAATTTATTTAATTTTAATTAATAAAAAATTAAATTTAAATAGCCACATGTGGGTGGAGGCTACTTTGTGAACAACGCAGATCTTTATCTGAAATTTGTTTTCATGTGCACTATAGGGTAGAGAGTTTTTCCTATATAATGTTCAATTATTCTAGCACTATTTATTGAATCACTGTTATTTTTCCCCATTGATTTGAAAAGTCTCTTATATCATGTATCAAAGCCCCATGTATATACAGGTCTGTTTCTGCACTTTAATTTGTTTCATTGATCCATTTGTCCATCCTTGAGCCAATACATCACATTCTAAAGTACTCTTCATCCAGCTGGTAAGGTAGTACCTTCATCATTTTTCTTTCTTTTCTTTCTTTCTTTTTTTTTTTTTTTTGGCCAAATGCCGCAGCTTGCGGGATCTCAGTTCCTTGACCAGGGATTGAACCCGGGCCACAGCGGTGAAAGCCCTGAATCCTAACCACTAGGCCACCAGGGAAACCCCCCCGCCCATTTTCTTCTTTTTCAAAAGTTATTGACATCTCTTGCATATTGTCTTTTCAAGGTGAAGTTTAGAATTAGCCTGCCAAGTTTCCTAAAAATATTCTCTTAGAATTGAGATGGGGATTTCAATGAGTTTATAGATCTAGTTGGAAAATAATTGACGTATTAATAATATTAAGCTTTCCCTCTAGCTATTCTTTTATATTTTTAGTGTATAGTTTTAATTCTATATCTATTTTTTGTTAGATTATTTGTTAGATATTTTATTGTTTTGTTGTCATTGCAAATAGTCTAATTTTTTTTCGATTAAATCTTGGAGTATAAGAAAGCTATTGAGTTTTGCATCTTAATCTTGTATCTCTCTACCTTGCTGGACTTCTTAGTTTTTGTCTTTATTATCTTCGAGTTTTTAGATAATCAGTTACATCTTCAAATAGTGCCAAGGAGATCTCTTCATTTCCTAAATTTATGCTCCTTTTCTCTGTATATACATATTTATCTTACTGTTTTGGCTAGGAGATTGAGAACAATGTTGAGTAATCACAATTGTAAATATTATTTTCTTTTTCTTTATTTTTGGAACTGCTTTAAATGTTTAATGATTATATGTGTAGTTCGCTGATTCCCCTAGTCTTCGACATGCTCATCTTGCACTCTTTCTTATCTCAGTAAATGACACCTGAAATTTCTAATTTTTCTGTCTAAAGATCTTGGGTATTATTCTTGTCTCTCGTTTTCCTCTCAGATTTTACACTCAATCCATAGAAAATCCTGCTGTCCCTACCTTCAAAATATATGCAGAATGATTCCATTACCTCCATCACTTCTACCACTTACATGTTGATTTGAGCCGTCATCATCTCTTCCTTGGGCTATTGCATTAGCCTTCTGATCTTCATTCTGCCTTTGTCTCAATACAGCATCCAGAAAAATTCTTTAAATTATAACTCAAGGGGCTTCCCTAGTGGCGCAGTGGTTGAGAGTCCGCCTGCTGATGCAGGGGACATGGGTTCGTGTTCCGGTCTGGGAAGATCCCACATGCCGCGGAGTGGCTAGGCCCGTGAGCCATGGCCGCTGAGCCTGCGTGTCCAGAGCCTGTGCTCCACAACAGGAGAGGCCACAGCAGTGAGAGGCCCGTGTACAGCAAAAAAACAAACAAAAAAAAATTATAACTCAAGTCATGCCTCTGCTCAAATCCCTCAGAACAAAACCCAGAATCCTTCGGTGTCCTCCAAGGCCCTGCTCCCATTAGCCTTCCTCGTTATCTCTGACTCCCTCTTTTAGGTTTTTTCTTAAATGTCAGCTTTTCAATAAGCCCTTCTCTGACTACCTCATTAAACCTTTCATAACGCCCTGTTGTTCCCCATCCTACTTCTCTGTTTAGTTTTTCTCTACAGCTCTTGTTACCATTTGACATATTCTATATTTTATTTATTTGTTTGTTTTCTCTCTCCTCCCTCTAGAATGTAAGCTCCATGAAGGGAGGTCTTCTGTTTTGTTCATTACCGTATCCTCATTGTCTAGAAGAGTGCATGGTGCACAGTAAAGTTTCAATGAATATATGATTTTTTCTTCTTAATTCTATTAATATTTAAATGAATATATAGCCATATTTGTGTTCCAGGAATAAACTCTCGCTAGTCTTGTGGAATAGTATTTTTTATACTTTGCTGATTTTGAGTTAATACTATTTCATTTAAGATTTTTATGTTTTTGTTCTTAAGGGAGAGTAGTTGATAGTTTTCTGTATTGTCTTATAATTGTTCAGTTTTTATATCAGGATTATACTTGTATCAGATGAGCTGGGGAGGTGTTTTCTATCTTTTTTCTATGTCCTGTAACCATATATATAACAGTCTTTTCATTAGATGTTTTGTAAAATTTGTGTTTAAAAACTGCCTGGGCTTAGGATGAAGTTTAGAGTCTGTTGACTCAACTTTCCTTCTAGGGAGATTGAGTTATTCAAATTTTCTGACTCAATTTAATTTTGATAGAAATAAAATTTAATTTTGATAAAATCTTCTACTTAATTTGCAGTTAAAAATTTGTATTTGTATAATGACTGTCTTTTTATTTCTAATGGTGTTTATTTGGGTCTTTTCTATTTTTTGCCTACAGAAGTTTGTTTCTTACATTGGCCTTTTAAAGGAAGCTTTGGTTTTATTTATTACTTTTTTCTTTTTGTTAATTTTTTTCCAGCTTAATTTGTCTACACTATAGTGTTGAATGCTTAGGTTTTTATTTTTACTTTTTTGTTTTTCTTGTTTTTTAATGAGCATATTTAAGTGTATAAAAAGCACTTGAGCTGCATCACAAAGATTTTGATAGCTTTTTCTCTTTGTCATACATTCTAAATAATCTGTAGTCTCCATTTTAATTTATTTTTATCATTCAATAATTATTCAGAAGAGTGTAAAATTCCAAGTCACATGGTTAGACATTATTTCATTTATCTTTTTGTTGCAATGTTTACTTTTATTCTGTGATGCTCAGAATCAGCACCAGCATACTTTCTTACTTATAAAATTTAATGAGGTTTAGCCTTATGGCTTGACAATGAATTTTTTTTCAATAAGGGTATCCTGGATATTTGAGAATATATATTTTCTTCCTTTGTTGTACACAGTGTTTTATGGTTATCCTTTAAAATCTGCATGATAGTAGTTTGTTATTCAGAATGTCTCAATGTTTTGTTGATTTCAGAGCCAAGTGTTTTAAGATCTCCTTGCAGGAATGTGATGATTTACATTTCCCATAATTTCTATTCTCTACATTTCAAAACCATGTTGCTAATTGCTTGGCCATTAACACAATAAAGACACACTGTTCTTGATCTTCACATTTTCTTTGTGGGTTGTTACTTTTATTAAAAGTCAAAATAATTTTTTTGCCTGTTTATTTATTTATTTTTTTGTCTTGAATTCTGTTTTGAATGAATTTTATTTTGTCAAGCTTGTTTTGCTGTTGTTAGCACTTTCTTGGTCTATATTTCCATCTTTGTGTTTTTAACCTTTCCCTATTACTTGCTTTAAGTATGTCCCTTCTAAATGATATTATTAAAAGATAAACGGAGGCATATTAAACATTTTAAGAATTTACTTGAGCAAAAATGGATTCCAATTGGGCAGCGCCAAACAGGAAGTGGCTAGCAGTGCTCTGCCAATGGGAGCTGAGGAAAGACTCTTAACAGAGAAAAGGTGGAAGCAAAGTAAGGAAATTGTTGATTGGCTGTAGCTTAAAGCCTAGTTGGCTGTTTGTGATTGGTTGTCGCTAGTGTTTTGATTTCATAACCTTGAGGCATTTATAGGCTTGGATTTTGGTTTGCTTATGTAGGTCACTATGGTGTTAGAGCCACCTCAGTCTAATGGGCTCCCTGTTTAATTAAATTAACAATATGTAGCTGGATTCTAACTATGACAATCTCTTATTTTTTAATTGTAGAAACAATGCATCAAGCTTATAGAAAATGAATATTCATAAACTCTAAAGAGCTTCTACAAATCAATAAGACCAACATCCCAGTATAAAATGCACAAGTGATATGAGCAAGGAATTCATAGAACAAGAAAATCAAATGGCCAACAACCATGTGAAATGAAACTCAACTGTATTAATATTCAGGATATGCAAATTAAAATAACAGTAAAAATAATCTTTTGTGAAAAAAAGCAAAAACTTGGAATGTAAAAAATAAGAAGATAGGGCTTCCCTGGTGGCGCAGTGGTTGAGAGTCTGCCTGCCGATGCAGGGGACACGGGTTCGTTCCCCCGTCCAGGAGGATCCCACATGCCGCGGAGCGGCTGGGCCCGTGAACCATGGCCGCTGAACCTGCGCGTCCAGAGCCTGTGCTCCGCAACGGGAGAGGCCACAACAGTGAGAGGCCCGCGTACCGCAAAAAAAAATAAATAAATAAATAAATAAAATAATAAGAAGATTGATAATTCACTGGTTTCAAGAATGTGAAATTCTCAAGCGCACTGAGTATAAATATAGATAGATTTTTCATGTTATGATCTTTTTTGCTAGAGAGGAATGACTATCTCTCTCAGCACTTTTCAAATAATCCTAAAGAACTTCACTTGGCCCAAGACTGGCTGATGCCTACCCCAAACCAATTAGTTTTGGTGAGGCTGGTGGTTGGGCAGGGAGAAGAGTGCTACAACTGGCTCAGTTTGGATAGATGCCTCCCTCTGGACCCATTGGTTATGGCTAGGGAATAGGGTCAGGTAAGACTCTGTGGCCCCGAGAGTAGCCTTGGGTGCTTGGGTTATGGGAGAGGGGAGTAAGGGATTTGATCTCAGAATAGAGGTGTTGCCATACAGGCAGTGTCCCAGATGCTGACCAAAGTGTACTTTACCATTCATAAAATGGGGGCAATAATAGAAGACAACAGATATGTGAATGCATGAATTAATTTCACTGTTCACCTTTCTTATATAAACATACCCATTTGGAAAGCTTTCTTGATTCCAAAGGAAATGAAGCCAGATAAGCGAGCCAACATATGTGATATGTCTTGTAATCCTTAGATGATTGGGTAAACACAAAACCTGAAGTGTTAATTACTTCTAAAACCATTAGGGAAAATAGAAGCACATGTAGCAACTCTCAGAAGGGAGTTGATTGGGTCTGCAGAACAGAATTTGAAATTCTTATAAAGAGTACCTCATAAAAATGTTGCCTTGCAAGCTGAGGCATTTCAGTGGTACTGAAGTGAAGGGGAATTTCAGATTGTTCATTCATCAGGCTTCCCACTCAAACCTGTGTGGTGTATTTTGCAATTTGGCTGAAATGGCCATACTTTCTTAATAAGTACTCCTGCAAAGCAAAGCTTTACTCATGTGGAAGAAAAGGCAAAGGGGAATCACAAAACTATGTAATTTAAAGCTAGAAGAAAGGGAAGAAAGAGGACAGTTCTTTTTTAGTTAACAACTTGAATTCTGGAAGATATTTAAATACATGTAATTTTATAAATCTTAAGTACACGTTGCGAACTAAGATACAAGTAGACCTCAGTAGGAAAAGTGAGGCAAGGGAGAATGACATTTTACATGAAATATGATACCACAGTGTAATGAGATGCCAGAAGTTTCAGGAAATTTAACTAGCCATGTATGACCTCTTGGGAAATATGTGCTTCTGGCATTTGAATATATTGCATTAACAATTACTTGCTTTCAGGTATCTCACCTATTGTACACAGACTCTTTGAAAGGTATGTCTTATTCATTTTTGTAACTGCCCTGCCCAGACCTCTGATTAGTTCCCAAATTGTAATTGGTGTTCAACCAAAGTTTGCTGAAAGACTGAATGAATAATTGGATGGAGAGGATTTGTGTAGCCTGGTCAAAATCCATCATGCCTCTGTCCCTAAATGTTCCAAACTGTTGGTGGATAAAGTAATCAAATTAGGTATGAAAGTCAACCAAAGTTTCTGAATTTAGCACAAACTTGGAGTTAGTAGGGTCCAACTTAGAACTTTCTGCATTTACTCATCAGCATGGGACTGCATGAAGACAGAGTTGTAGACACACTCCTAAGTCCCTTGAGTCTTTCTCCACAGCGTGGATAACCTCAAGTCCTGGTGTGCCTGGGACAGTCCCAGCTTACCCTCTTATCTAAGTGTCATTATTATTTGTGTCCCATTTCAAAAGTGTCTCTATTGGAAAATACATTATATGGTCACCCTATTTATAGCATCTTTTACAACCCTATATTCCTGAATCTACATACCCTTCTAAATATTGGAGATTCTGTTACATTGGAATATTACTTTGTTCAACCAGGGTGAACTGTTTCCCCGTGCAGTTCTGCAGAAACGTCTCGGAGCTGTGGGAAAGTCAAATTTTACAGCTTTGGGAGATGACATCTTTGGTTGCCTTAACATGCTAGGACGGTTTTGAATTGAACAAGACTCCAAGGGACCAAAATATCTTGGTGCAGTTTTTAACAAATCTGAGCCACTCTCTGTTTACTGCTTGACATTTGACCCATTGGAAAAAGAAGAAGTATCAGGTTTCTCTGAGGCTTTGAACATGAAATTCTTCCACACTCTGGCAAAACCCATTGCCAAGAGATTTGACATAAAAGTGACGAAGGCGATGATGACAGTTTGGAGCTTCATATGATTTCAACTCCAAGTATCAGGTATGTGGTAAAGGTGGGTTAGAGACCTGTAATGATGACTGCTTTATGCCCTGACCTTTTGTACCTACTTATTCTCCTTCCCACTCCCACGAATTCACCCAGCCTGTCTTTACTGTCTGCTTGATAACACTCTTCCTATTAACCTGAGTCATGAATGTTGTTACAAAGTCAGATCTTTGTTCAATACATATTTGTCAAATACTTGTCATGTGCTGACATTAGGAACATATAGATTTTTCAAAAAGTCCCTACCTTCTGGGAACTCATGTTCTAGAAAATGAGACTGAAACATAAGTAGATCATTAAATTGTAGTCCGATAAGGACCATATGGTGGTCTATCCAAAGGGCTATGGAAACATTGAGGCAAGAATGACTGATTAGTAGTTACATTTTTTGAGGTTTTCTGTTTTGTAGTCAAGTACAGATGGCTTGTAGGTAGTTAGGAATATGGACGTAGGGCTCAAGAAAGAGACTGGCGCTAGGGCTGGAGAATTTTGTCATTGTCAAAGAGGTTGGAATTGGGGTCAACCAGAATGACACACAGTGTATCACAATGTTAAAACATCCAGTCTCTGGAGTTAGACTATTTGGAGTAAAATCCTTCTCTGGTAAGGTACTAAAAAGAGCCTTTTTCTTGTCTTTTTAAACTGTCTTAATTATGGTTTATGTGAAATCATTTTTGTGGAGGTGTATAGACTTCATGTCATATGTCAACAAATGTATACAAAACTTCCCAGAAGTTTTTCTTTCATTGGGCAAATTATTTGATTTCTATTAAGGGTGAAAATGGATTTACTCTATTATATTTCATTAATGATTCCTTAATGAGATTTTTTCCTCTATCTACCTATCTATCTATCTATCTCTAGCTATCAATCGATCTATCAATCTGAAGCAATTAAAAGTGTTATTTTCCTAAACAGAGATCATGGAGATAAAAATTCTGGTGATGAGGAAAAAAATCTGTCATATAAATGAATACATCCTGGAATTAGCTCCAAAATGTCTATCGTTCTATAAATATTCCATATTACCTCAAGGTGTGTGAGATAAGGCAATCTAGATTTTACCTTGGAAGTGACTCAGGGAGGCTAATCCAGATAGGAGTCCTCTGGCCAAAGAATGCTTATCTCTCTTACCCCTTCTTACCCTCAGGGCACAGAATAAGAATGATACTAAGTCTTATACTCAGCATCTCTCAAAGGCCTAAATCATTTGATAGCTTTCAGTCTTGTAATCACTATCAACCTCTTACAACCCCCCGCTCCCCCATCAGGGATCATGAAATTTTCTGGCAGCAGAAGATTAGAGACATTACTTGATCAAAACGACATAAGAAGATATCACAAAAAAAGAAAATTACAGACCAATATCACTGATGAACATAGATGCAAAAATCCTCAACAAAATACTAGCAAAGAGAATCCAACAACACATTAAAAGGATCATACACCATGATCAAGTGGGATTTATTCCAGGAATGCAAGGATTCTTCAGTATATGCAAATCAATCAATGTGATACACCATATTAACAAGCTGAATAATAAAAAAATGTGATCATCTCAATAGATTCAGAAAAAGCTTTCAACAAAATTCAACACCCATCTAAGATAAAAACTTTCCAGAAAGTGGGAATAGAGGAAACCTACCTCAACATAAAAAAGGCCATATACGACAAACCCACAGCAAACATCATTCTCAATGGTGAAAAACTGAAAGCATTTCCTCTAAGATCAGGAACAAGAAAAGGATGTCCACTCTCGCCACTATTATTCAACATAGTTTTGGAAGTCCTAGCCACAGCAGTCAGAGAAGAAAAAGAAGTAAAAGGAATACAAATTGGAAAAGAAGAAGTAAAACTGTCATTGTTTGCAGATGACATGATACTATACATAGAAAATCCTAAAGATGCCACCAGAAAACTACTAGAGCTAATCAATGAATTTGGTAAAGTTGAAGGATACAAAGTTAATGCACAGAAATCTCTTTCATTCCTATATGTTAACAACAAAATATCAGAAAGAGAAATTAAGGAAACAATTCTATTCACCATTGCAAGAAAATACCTAGGAATAAACCTACCTAACACTGTAAAAGAACCATACTCAGAAGACTACAAGACATGATGAAAGAAATCAAAGATGACACAAACATATGGAGAGATATACCATGTTCTTGGATTGGAATAATCAATATTGTGAAAATGACTATACTACCCAAAGCAATCTACAGATTCAGTGCAATCCCTATCAAATTACCATTGGCATTTTTCACAGAACTAGAACAAAATATCTTAAAATTTGACTAGAGACACAAAAGACCCTGAATAGCCAAAGCAATGCTGAGAAAGAAAACATGGAGCTGGAGGAATCAGGCTCTCTGACTTCAGACTATACTACAAAGCTACAGTAATCAAGACAGTATGGTACTGGCACAAAACCAGACATATAGATCAATGGAACAGGATAGAAAGCCCAGAGATAAACCCACGCACCTATGGTTACCTAATCTATGACAAACGAGGCAAGAATATGCAATGGAGAAAAGACAGTCTCTTCGATAAGTGGTACCCAGAAAACTGGACAGCTACCTGTAAAAGAATGAAATTAGAACACTCCCTAACACCATACACCAAAATAAACTCAAAATGGATTAAAGACCTAAATGTAAGATTGGACACTATAAAACTCTTAGAGGAAAACATAGGCAGACCACTCTTTGACATAAGTCACAGCAAGATCTTTTTTGAACCACCTCCTAGAGTAATGAAAATAAAAACAAAAATAAACAAGTGGGACCTAATGAAACTTAAAAACTTTTGCACAGCGAAGGAAACCATAAACAAGATGAAAAGACAACCCTCAGAATGGGAGAAAATATTTGCAAATGAAGCAACGGACAAGGGATTAATCTCCAAAATATACAAACAGCTCATGCAGCTCAATAACAAACAATCCAATCAAAAAGTGAGCAGAAGACCTAAATAGACATTTCTCCAAAGAAGATATACAGATGGCTAAGAGGCACATGAAAACATGCTCAACATCCCTAATTATTAGAGAAATCAAAACAACAATGAGGTATCACCTCACACCGGTCAGATTGGCCATCATGAAAAAATCTACAAACAATAAATGTTGGAGAGGGTGTGGAAAAAAGGGGTTCCTCTTGTACTGTTGGTGGGAATGTAAATTGATACAGCCACTATGGAGACAGTATGGAGGTTCCTTAAAAAACTAAAAATAGAATTACTGTATGACCCAGCAATCCCACTACTGGGCATATACCCTGAGAAAACCATAACTCAAAAAGACACATGCACCCCAATGTTCATTGCAGCACTATTTACAATAGCCAGGACATGGAAACAACCTAAATGTCCATCAACAGAGGAATGGATAAAGAAGATGTGGTATATATATATATATATATATATATATATATATATATATACAATGGAATATAACTCAGCCATAAAAAGGAATGAAATTGGGTCATTTGTAGAGATGTAGATGGACTTAGAGAGTGTCATATAGAGTGAAATAAGTCAGAAAGAGAAAAATAAATATCATATATTAACACATATAAGTGGGACCTAAGAAAATGGTACAGATGAACCTGTTTGCAAGGCAGAAATAGAGACACAGACATAGAGAACAAACGTATGGACACAAAGGGGTGAAAGTAGCGGTGGGATGAATTGGGAGATTGGTATTGACATGTATACACTAATATATATAAAATAGATAACTAATGAGAGCCTACACAGGGAACTCTACTTGGTGCTCTGTGGTGACCTAAATGGGAAGGAAATCCAAAAAAGAGGGGATATATGTATACATACAGCTGATTCACTTTGCTGTATGGCAGAAACTAAACACAACATTGTAAAGCAACTATACGCCAATTAAAAAAAAATACTCACGTGATTTCAAATAATGTACACTAAATTGGAATTTTTCTTAAAACAAACAAACAAAAACCCAAAATGAAATAAGAAGGCAGTATGCAACCAGAAATAGTATACAAGACTGTCTCCAAGATCCCTCTTAAATAATGTTTTTTAGGGTGTGAATGATTGAGGATAAAGGAATGATTTGCTTTAAATAGGATTAAAGGAGAAAACAATTGGGAGGAAGTATATTTTTATGTCCTGTGTAGATCCTACATGCAGAAAATAAATTTTTAAATTTGCAGACATATGTACTATTATAGGGAAGCAAAGACATGGATGATGATGATGATAGTAATAATAATAATATTAATAGCTTGCAAGTATATAGCAATTACTGTGTGCCAGGTATTAACCACTTACTTAGTTCTCACAATAACAACATTTTACGGTAGGAATATTATTATCCCCATTTTACACATGAGAAATCTGGGGCAACATATTCAAGAATGCTCTTGAAGTAAATCTGGGATTCTAATTTGATTAAAATGATTCAATATCAAGACCATGTTTTTTTTTATAAGCATATGAGAAATAATAATGGGAATTATCAGGAAAATGTGATACCAAAAAGATGTCAGTTTTAAGGCAAATTATTTTAATATATACCTTTGAAATCTTTTTCATCTCTTGATATAGGGTTGTATTTGGCTGAAAAATGGCACAAAGAAACACCTTCTAATTTAGTTGTGAATCATTTTCTGGATCACTTACTCTTGGGTTTGGCCAAACACAAGCTCTTCCTGCAACAACCTGGGATTTACTTGGGCAGGAGAGAGGAGGACCCTCAAAAAAATTCTTTAGTGGTAAACACCCCAGATACTCAAAGCTTGCTGTATTCCAAATAATATTTATCAAGGGATTGAAGAAAATATCCACTTTTAGAAGTCCTCAGAGAGTTTGAAACTTAGTAGTATATTTAAAATTGAGTCCTGGGGACTTTTTAAGCATGTTTCAACTTCTTTTTATAGTTTTGGAAGGGAAAGGGAAAGCCATGTAATACATTTTCCTTACGCTTTCAGAGAAGGATGAACAATTCTGTGCTCCTAATTTAGGCATTTTTCTGCAGTGTTGATAACTGGGTCAAGTAGGTCGGATGAATCAAGCCACAGGTTGGATGGGTGAGAGATAGTTGCCTCAGGAGGCCAACGTGCTGGGTTCCTTGTGCAGAAATGTGAAAGTCAGAATGACGGAGCTCATGCTCTGGGGGTGACTGATGAGAGGTCAAGGTGTGTAGGAAATAGAACACCAGGGTTGAAGCCAGAAGCCCAGGGTTGGAGCACTGTAATACAGTGGGTGGAGTGGCTGTGAACAAATCATCTGAGGTCCTGGGGCCCCAGATTTTTCATCATGATATGGAAAGAATGTCTAGTTTACTGTAACCACAGGATTAACTGAGATGATACAGGTATTTTTAAACTATTCAATGAACAATTAATGTTTTATTGATGGTAAGAATAGTAACAGAAACTTTGTTCTGCAAATATCTACTGAGTGACTACTGCATGCAGGGCAAAGTTCTATGCACTGATGATACAATGAGTGAATGTTAGACTTTCCCGTGGGGAAGACAGAAAATGAATAGGTAAAGATATATATATATATTCTTTTGCTAAGTAACAAATTACCTGAGTACTTAGCAGCTTAAACCAACAACTATTTACTAGCTACCACAGCTTCTGAGGGTCAAGACTCCTGGAGTGGCTTCGCAGGTAATTCTGGCTAAGAGTTCCACATGAGGTTGAAGTCAAGTTGTTAGCTTGGTGACCGGCATTGCAAGGCTTGACTGGCTTTTTTTTTTAAACATCTTTATTGGAGTATAATTGCTTCACGATGGTGTGTTAGTTTCTGCTTTATAACAAAGTGAATCAGTTATACATATACATATGTCCCCATATCTCTTCCCTCTTGTATCTCCCTCCCTCCCACCCTCCCTGTCCCACCTCTCTAGGGGGTCACAAAGCACCGAGCTGATCTCCGTATGCTATGTGGCTGCTTCCCACTAGCTATCTATTTTACGTTTGGTAGTGTATATATGTCCATGCCACTGTCTCACTTTGTCCCAGCTTACCCTTCCCCCTCCCAGTATCCTCAAGTCCATTATCTAGTAGGCCTGCATCTTTATTCCCATCTTGCCCCTAGGTTCTTCTGACCATTTTTTTTCTTTTCTTTTTTTGTTTTTAGATTCCATATATATGTATTAGCATACGGTATTTGTTTTTCTCTTTCTGACTTACTTCACTCTGTATGACAGCCTCTAGGTCCATCCACCTCACTACAAATAACTCAGTTTTGTTCCTTTTTATGGCTGAGTAATATTCCATTATATATATGTTCCACATCTTCTTTATCCATTCATCTATTGATGGACACTTAGGTTGCTTCCATGTCCTGGCTATTGTAAATAGAGCTGCAATGAACACTGTGGTACATGACTCTTTTTGAATTATGGTTTTCTCAGGGTATAGGCCCAGTAGTGGGATTGCTGGGTCATATGGTAGTTCTATTTTTAGTTTTTTAAGGAACCTCCATACTGTTCTGCATAGTGGCTGCATCAATTTACATTCCCACCAACAGTGCAAGAGGGTATGCTTTTCTCCACACCCTCTCCAGCATTTATTGTTTGTAGATTTTTTTGATGATCACCGTTCTGACCGGTGTAAGATGATATCTCATTGTAGTTTTGATTTGCATTTCTCTAATGATTAATGATGTTGAGCATTCTTTCATGTGCTTGTAGGCAATCTGTGTATCTTCTTTGGAGAAATGTCTATTTAGGTCTTCTGCCCATTTTTGGACTGGGTTTTTTGTTTTTTTTTGATATTGAGCTGCATGAGTTGCTTGTATGTTTTGGAGATTAATCCTTTGTCAGTTGCTTCATTTGCAAATATTTTCTCCCATTCTGAGGTTTGTCTTTTCATCTTGTTTATGGTTTCCTTTGCTGTGTAAAAGCTTTTAAGTTTCATTCGGTCCAATTTGTTTATTTTTGTTTTTATTTCCATTTCTCTAGGAGGTGGGTCAAAAAGGATCTTGTGATTTATGTCATAGAGTGTTCTGCCGATGTTTTCCTCTAAGAGTTTGATGGTGTCTGGCCTTACATTTAGGTCTTTAATCCATTTTGATTTTATTTTGGTGTATGGTGTTAGGGAGTGTTCTAATTTCATTCTTATATATGTAACTGTCCAGTTTTCCCAGCACCACTTATTGAAGAGGCTGTCTTTTCTCCACTGTATATTCTTGCCTCCTTTGTCAAAGATAAGGTGACTATGTGTGTGGGTGTATCTCTGGGCTTTCTATCCTATTCCATTGATCTATATTTCTGTTTTTGTGCCAGTACCATACTGTCTTGATTACTGTAGCTTTGTAGTGTAGGCTTGACTGGCTTTTAAGGATCAACTTCCAAGCTCACTTATATGACTATTGACAAGCTTTGATATTTCAGCATGTGGGACCCTCCATAGGACTGCTCACAACGTGGCACTTGGTTTCCTCCAGAGCAAGTTATCTAAGAAGGGAGAGATGGAAAAAGAGAGCAAGATGGAAGCTGCAGTGTCTTTTACATCTAGTCTCAGAAGTGACATATCATCACTTCGATATCCTACTGGTATGCAGATCAACCCTGGCCTAGTGTGGGAAGGAACTACAGAAGGATGTGAATAGCAGGAGGTGGGACTCATTGGGGGCCATCTTATAGGCTGGCTATCACAATATCATAATACGTGCAGTAAAAAGTGCTACAAAAGTAAAGTGCTCTGATAAAGAGTGGAGGGGGTGTGGGACCTAATTTAGATAGCCTTCCTAAGAAAGTGACTCCTAAACTGGGATCTTAGAGAGAGAAGGACGAGCCACAGGAAGGTCCAGGGAAGAACACTGGGGCCTGGGTAGAGGCAACAGCAGGTGCAAAAGCTCCGAGGTAAAAGAGGTTAGCATTTTCAAGGAATTGTTAGGGGGTTGGTGTGAATGAGTGATGGTGACAGGGAGAGAGTGTGGATTGAGATGCCACTGAAGGGTTAGGCAGAGGCCAGATCACATAGGCCATGGAGCCCTGGTAATAGTTTGCATTTTTTTCAAAGTGGAGCCAAAGGTGATTCAAAGGCTTTAAGTGGGACATAGGTATAACCTACATTTTAAAAAGAACTTTCCAGCCCTTTCTGGAGAGGGGATAGAGGGAGAGCAGGAGTGGAAGTAGAGAGACTAGTTTTCAAGTTATTTCAACAGTTCACAGTCCAGGTGACAGGGAATGGTGCCAGATACAAGTTGGTGACAGTGGAGGTGAAGAGAGGTGGGCAAATGAGAGCTGTACTTTGAAGGAGTGGCTTTCAAGATGTGCTGATGGATTGAAATTATTCTGTGTGTGTGGGTGGTGGGTGGTGGGTAAAGACAGGATCAAGAATGATTCCCAAGTTTCTGTTGGTGTCATTTACTCAAATGGAGAACAGTGGATGGGAGTTTGTTTGGGGTAGGGGATCAGTGAATGAGTGTCAAAGAGGGTCAAGAGCAAATTTTTGGCTGTGGTATCTTTGCAATAGCTATGAGATACAACTAACAAGAAGGCAGTGGTACCTATGAGACTGAAACTTTGAAGACAGATCTCTGGATTTGGGAATCATTAACAGAGACAGGTTTTTAAAGCCATAGAATGAATGAGATCCTTTAAAGAGGAAGTAGATGGAGAGGTAAGGAGCCCAGAGAATTCTAACTTTAATTCTGGGGAGACTCCAGCCATCAGCACTGTCACTCCAGTCCTTCCCATGAGTGTCAAGAACATGCATCAAAGAAAGAAGGAACAAAAGAAAGAATGAGAGACCAAAAGGAAAGGAAAAGAAAGGAAGGAAAGGAAGAAAAGATGCATGGGAGGAGGAGCCATCTTTATGGAACAGATCCAAAGCAGGAGGAATTTCTGTGGACTGAGTAGAAAACACAATGAGAGTAGCCACAGGGTAAAGGAGAGAAAAGACAGTGGTCCACCACATCAAAGACTGTTGAGACACAGGAGCGTTCTTCAGATGTGTTTATGAGGAGACCATTGGTGACTTTGACAAGGGAGGTTTTGGGGGATGATGGGTAAAATCTTCGTCGAGGAATGAGTAGAAGGGAAATGGAGAAGAGGAGATAGGAGAAATAGACAACTCTTCCAGAATGTTTGCTGCAAAGGAAAACAGAGAATATGGTTGTAGATAAAGGGGAATATGGGAATGAGGGAGGGGTGTGTGTGTGTGTGTGTGTGTGTGTGTGTTGAAAATTAGAGAGTATTTCGATGCATGAAAGAGCAAAAGCCAGAGTGAGCAAGAGAGAAAGAACAAGAGAGGATGACATCCAGATAATATATGAGAGGCAAAATAGACGTAAACAAAATTAAATGTTAAATCCCTTTATCCCCTTCATCAATACCTCCCCCCACCCTCCCCAACCAAAGAAGATTTTAGAAGTTGACTTTTTGCTTTTTTAAGCTGTGGTGGTACTTTCTTCTTTCAGTTTGAAAGTAATTTTTTGCCTAGCAAGCTGAGTTACTCATTCTCAGTCTGACTCACACCTGGATGGGGGAGCTTGAAAAATGACCCAGCAGGGTGTGGAATAATATCTTCTACACAACACAAAGGGCTTGTGACACTCCGTGTGGTAGAGTGAAGGGACCATCTGAATAGAGAACAAATAAGATTTTCTTAGTCTAGTGCCAGCCCAACACTTGTGGGCAAAAGGCAACAGCAAGGAGGGAGAGAGAACATGTTTAATGTACTGGAGGCCCTCTATATTCCTGGCACGATGCCAGGGTCCTTGCTCCTCTGTGTGACGTGTTGCATAAATTCCAGTCAACTTATGAGGAGAAGAATTAGTTTGTGTAGTAGCTTCTTCAACAAGCCAGTTTTATTATGCCTCTCCTCTCTCCTCCCCCTTTCCTTCTTTCTTTTGTTCTTTCTTTCTTTGATACATGTCCCTGGCATACATTGGAGTAACAGTGCTGACGGCTGAAGTCATCTATTTATGCCCAGAATAAGCACAGAATAGGCGAGAGATTACGCAAATTAACATGGATCGTGCATCCAAAAGTACTTTGGCCTTAATTGAGAAGAAGGGCTGTTGTCCCTAGTCTTGGCCTTTCCCTGGACTGCCTGGACCTCCCTAGGTCAGTGGGAATAGTGCTAACTTCTACAGAGGGCCGGGTATCGCGCTGGCAGGCGTTACCTCATTTGGTCCTCCTCAAAATTCTGAGGGGTAACTGATTCACTTTGTTATAAAGCAGAAACTAACACACCATTGTAAAGCAATTATACTCCAATAAAGATGTAAAAAAAAAAAAATTCTGAGGGGTAAGTCGTACTATGCTCATGTTACTGTTGGAAAGAGTTGTCACCAAGATATGCTAAGTAAATTGGCTGAGCCTGGAGTATACTTATTTTATATAATTTATATACATATTTACATGCCTAATGTCTTTCTTGAAACATGTAAGATGGTGTTAAATGATGGTGGACAAAATAGCATTGAAAGGCAGGGTGGTCGTTGGTGATTCATCCACTCAGGACTCAAACCTACTAGCTATCTGTGTGTTTGAATCATGTGAGTCCTTCTCTTCTCTTATCCATCCTACTTCTCCACTCCCACCAAAACAGGCTAGTGTCAAACAGAGTTGCTCAGCCTCAGGCAAAAAAGTGATTTAGGCACAGGTTTTATTTCCCTGTGTCCCTGGCTTCTAATTTCTTCCTCTGGTGCTGTCCTTATGCTCTCCCCCATTTGTAGGTGCCTCCTAAACCTTTCCCTTTTATTAAATCCTATCCCTGAGAAAGTAACAAACTCATTCTCGGTGAGGTGCAAATTGCTTATCAGTCTTCTGTATATAGCCTCTCCTAGGGAAATTTTCTTTATTTAAGAGAGGAAGCTAGTGGGAAGCAGCCGCATAGCACAGGGAGATCAGCTCAGTGCTTTGTGACCACCTAGAGGGGTGGGATAGGGACGGTGGGAGGGAGGGAGATGCAAGAGGGAAGAGATATGAGAACATATGTATATGTATAACTGATTCACTTTGTTATAAAGCAGAAACTAACACACCATTGTAAAGTAATTATACTCCAATAAAGATGTTAAATAAATAAATAAATTTTCAAAAAAAGAGAGGAAGGAAAGACTTAAGCAAAAGGAGTGAAAAGCTCTCCTGGCAGAACTTTTGTAATCAGTGGGTAGTTGGGCAATTGAGGTACATTTTCACTTGGGAAACTTTCTCGGGCCCTGTGAGAATCGCACCCCCGAGGTAGCTGCTATGGGAAAAGGCCAGCCTGGCCGTGGCAGGACACACCTGTTGAAGAATTTTCCCTTCATCCTCCTTTGGCTTACTCACACTCTAAGATTTTCAGGTTTATGAATATGTCCTTAGCTTTGGATGTATTTCATTTATGTATGTGTTACTGATAAGCCATATGAAGAAAACTGCAGGGTCCTCTACACTGTAATTTAAGGGAACTGAACTATTTTTTGAAGATAAGATAAGATAAGGAAAGGTAAAATAACCTAAACATTTTCTAGTTTCTGGCACATAAAAAAAAATTTCTGGGGTTGTATACCTTTATATAGGGGGTTTGGCTACCAATGGTCAGTGTTCTTTTTAAATTCACCGTTTTTGTTAGATTTTTAAAAAAGTATCACTAATATATGCTCATTGAAGGAAATCATCTAATACAGTGGCTTATATCCCACTCTCCTGAAGATATTAATTTGATGTGCACCCTTTCACAACTTTCCCTGTGTTCTTACAAACATATCTATTTTATATATGTGATCTATTATATATATATGCATATAGATACATTTATATATATAAAATAAATGTTCAAATACATTTGTATATAATTAATAATGTATAGGTACTAAAATGTATACATGCATATACATATTTATATATTTATGTGTATATACATAAATGCACATAGGAAGGTTTATTTTCTAATTTCTATAAACAAAAATGGTATCATACTAAGTATATTATCTATAACTTACATCTTTTCACTGACAATAGGCCCCAGACCCTCCAGGTCAATACAAACGGACCTAACCAATTTTTTTAAATACAATATTCCAGAGCATGGCAGTGCCATAATTTATTTGACCAATGCTCTATTGATGTACATTTAGTTATGTCCAGTCCCCCCTCCTCAACCCCAAGGGGTGGAGATGATCAGCTCTAAGTATTAAAAACATCCTCAAGTTGGTCAGAAAAATAAAATCCAATAGTAAATGGGCACAATTTATAGATTCACGACGTAGGAATTGAAAATGTCCAAATCTATATAAAAAGGTGCTCAGCTCTCTGGAGTCATAGATCTGCAAACGGAAGCAATTCACTACATTTTCTAGTCATTAGATTAACAAAAATGAAAAACTTTGTCAACACTGTTTGGTGGCAAAAATTAGGCAAACGGATACCCCTGTATATTGTTGGTGGGAATCTGTATTGAGCCTAGTAGTGTCTTTCAAAAGCAGAACTGCTTACCTTCCCGACACTGAAATCCCATGTTTGGAATTCTAGCTGACATAATAAGAGCACCAGGAAGTACAAATATATGTTCAAAGGTGTTTACTGTCTGGCAGACCTTCATATTCAGTAACTTTATCTTACTCTGATGCTCACAAGACCCACAGCTGATTTCAGAAACCTTAGAACGGTGCCAGGTTCATGCAAGGTGCTCAGTAAATGTTTACTGTTATTGTTATTGGAAAACTAGAGATAAAACAAAAAGTAGAATATAAAAGACAACAGTAACAAAAGCGGGAAAAAGAAACCAGAAGAGCTAACCAACCATGAAAAGACATCGGTGAATGTTTGTGGAATATTTGTGAGCATGAATTCCATACAGATTTCCCACTCTCTGGAGAAATAAAAGCCCCAGGAAGGTGGGAGAGTCACGTGTGTGCTCTAGCTACCAGGCAGCGTGCTGCGGTTATGTAGTGAATGTCGAACAAAAAGAAAACTCCTCCAAAGGATGGCTCTAATTATTTCTCAAATTGTGTATACCCGCACTTAACTCTGATTTTGTCCATAGAAAGAAATACACGATTTAATCTCTTCCTTACTTTTCTTAAACTACTCACCCACTGATCACGTTGGAATTTCAGAGCGCTAATATTCCAACTTCCTCCTTTGAGGCGCTGGACAAATCACATAAATCCTACAGCATCATTCAGCAAATGTAGACTGTGAAACAACTACATTCACTGAAAAGGCTGGAATGATGTACAAGATAGGTGTCAGCTTTAGAAGGTTTATCAGCCCCATCTCAGATGTGAGGGATGCAGGGCAGGAAGGTGTGCAGAGGAGGGGGTGGCAAATTATTAGAATGTAACGTGATCACGTGCTAAATGAAAGAAATGAGTTTCCTGAAGAGGAGGTGACATTTGAGTCCTGAAGGATGAGTGGACTTATTTCATCGGGGATGGGCATTTCATGGTGGGTAAGGACATACGCAAGCACACGTGGGTGGGAAATAGCACCTGGCAAAGCGATGGTTTTGGAGTGATCGGCGTAGTGCATGATGGGAAAGGAGATCCGGATGTTACTTTGCATCTAGATCACAAAAGGCCACAGTGGCTCTAACCAGAGAAAATCAATGGGGGCATAGTGGTGGAAAGGATCAAAGTTACACTTTTGTGAAGCAAAGTCCGGAGAATTTCTTGAGACTGGGTAGAGAGCCGCTGGGAGGAGGGAAGCCACGAAGGACACCACTGCAATTGTATTGTAGGGACACCATGGTGTGAAACCTGGAGCCAGACTGCTTGGGCTCAAATCCCAACCCTATCATTTATCAGCTATGTGATTTTGGGCAGGTTACTTATTTGCTCTGTGCTTCAGTTTCCCCGTCTATAAATTGTAGATAATACAAATCCAACTCAGGGGATTGCTAGGAGAATTAAATGAGTTAATATTATTTAAAGTGCTTAAAATAACGCTTGGTACATAGTATGTGTATTACTGGATAATTGTTAAGTGAAAATAAATAGATCTTAGTAAGAGCTACTGAAGGTCAAGACCAAATTGGAAGGGCTGCCTGGAATTGAGAAATATTTATTTTTGAGGTATGATGTAAATGGTTTTGGTGACCAGTTGGATGTGGGAAATGTGGTGACAGGAAGCATGAGGCTATGGTGAGCAGATAGCCTCTGAAGTAACACAGCCCTGGGACCCACGAGCACGTGATTTAACATCGCTCTAATCCTTATTTTCCCTGTCTATGAAATCAGGCTGCTGCTGCATTGAAACCTTTTACGGCTGTTTTAATGCTTAAATCAGAAAATGTGTCTAAAATCCTTAGCACATTGCCCAAAAGCTTGTAAGTTCTCAATAAATATTACTTATGTTACTCTGTGTCCAAGTTAAAAATGTAGAGAAAGAGAGAGAAAGAGAGAGAGATTGGTGGGGAGAGAGGGAGAGAGAATGACTGATGGTGTCATCTGCTAAGATGGTGTGCATGGTGTTGGAGAAATGGAGGAAAGACAGTGAATTCCATTTTGAACAAAAAAGTTTGAGATACCTGCAGGATGTTGTGTAAGATAGCTAGTTGGAGAATGGCTCTGGAGCTCCTGTGAGAGGTTTTGAAATTGTCAGTACTTAAGTCTTGGGACCTGATACAAGCACTCATAGAGAGCAGAGGGAGAAAAGAACAAGACAGCATTTCTGCAGACCCCAACATTCAAGGGTTAGCAAGGGAGACCAAGCACATAATTGTATTCCAAAAACAGATACAGTGATAGATGTGTTCTGTAATACTGTGAAAGTTGGACATCTATGTATGAGAACGGTCTGTCTGAAGGGTTATTAACAGCACTTTCACATGCGTTACCTATTTTACTGCTCTTAGCAACCCTTCCTCAGTCATTAAACTGAAGCTCAGGTTTTCAAATGGCAGAACTACGACTTGAAAGCAGGTCTTTCTGCTCCAAATCCAATGCTCTTTCAACTGTCCCCAGCTTATACAAAAACAAAAACAAGCAAAAAACACAAAACAAGTCCCCAAACAAAAACAAAACAAGCCAAGTGAAATGTAGAGTTGAGCTATTCTGTTCTTGGAATTCTTGAGACTAGATGAGATTCTTTGATCCTCTACTTATCAGTCTCTTTAATCCCACCAATGACTGGAAACCTCTGATGGCAGCTGCTCCTTGGCGTGGCCCCGGAGACTTGGAAGAGCAGCCCTGGGGGGTCAGAGAGCTGAGAAATAGGCCTCTTCCTCGGGACAGGTGAGAGAGGAAGATGGAGCACAGAGGTTCTTTCAGGAATCCCGAAGGTGGCTGGGATTTTTTTTTTTTTTTTTTTTTTTTGCACCCATCTTGCCCCAGATGAGGGACAAATGCTGGTTTCTTCATCATTTCTATCCATTTCTCCTTCACTGGATGAGAAGACCTGGGCTTTAAAATTGAACCAGTCTGGTTTTAAATTCTAGTTCTGCCACTTGCCAGCCGTGTGACTTTGAGAATGTCACTTAATTCTTAAAAGACCCAGCTTCATTTCCCAGGACATGGGTCTAGTAATATCTTCCTAGGGGAAGAATTATTTGTGTTCAGCAAATAACTGAGGCTCAGTAAAATTGTTTGAGCCTTGACTGAGATTAACACCCTTTATTGGCTGCCCATCTGGGATAAGCACTTAACTGGGCTAGAAAGCCCTGTGAGGCCTAGACCCTACCTTTCACTCCAGCCTCCTCTTGCAGCATGGACCTCCTATGCCCTCATCCCCATCCCTCCTCACCATGTACCCTCTTACCATAGGGCCTTTGCATATACTGCTCCCTCTGTCTAGAATATTACCCCCTCACCTCCTTGGCAACTTAACTCCTACCCACCTTTGAGAACTCAGTTCATGTGTCCCTACTCCAGAGAAGGCTTCTCTGACTTCTAGACTAAGTTGACCCCTGTAGATGTCTTCTCCCTTGTTGCACTTATTCAGGTACAATTTTCCCATTGATTTTGTGGTTTTCAGTTCAGGTCTGGGAAGGCTGAAATCTAGTCTGTTTTTGTTATCTTTGAATTCTTAGTCGTTGGTGCACTGGCTGTCACATAGTAGAGTCTCAGTATTTGTTGACTGAATGCATGAGGTACTGTACACAAAATGCTAGACAATTATACATGTTCAGTCAATTTTCAGTTGGTTTCACAGCTCCCAGAAGTGTGTCAGAGGCCTCTTGTGACTGCAAAGCTCTGGATTCTTCTGGAAGATAATATTGTGTTATGAAGTTATTCTGGCATTTAGAGGTTAGGCATTTAGGCATTTAGAGGAATTGTACTGAAATGAATTCTAATCTCAGCTTTGTTTACTAACTGAACAAGTTTTGTAATCTCTCTGACCTTCACTTTCCTCATCTACAGAATGGGACAGTAATCCCTTGCAGGGCTGTTGCTGATAGTCATTCAAATATTTATGGAGGATTTTATGTGTGCCAGGCACTGTTCTGGGCACTCAAAATACAGCAGTGAACAACACCGATAAAAATAGCTGCCCATATTTTGGTAGGCAAGACAGAAAATAAGGCAAATTAGTAAAATATCTGTGTGTTTGATGGTGATAAATGCTAAGAAGAAAAATGTAGCAGGAAGGAAGTGTGCAATTTGAGAAAGTGATATTTAAGTGAAGAAATGAAGAAAGTGAGAGAGCATTTTAGGCAGAGGGAAGATAAGTGCAAAGGCCTTGAAGCAGAAGTATGCTTGGCACACTCGAGAAATAGAGAGTAGGGCCATCTAGCTGGCTGGAGAGGACTTAATATCCAGGGCAGGGGCTACAGAAATAGTAATCAATGAGGTCTGAAAGGTGACAAGGGCCAGATCATGTAGGGTTTTATGGGTCACTGTGAGGTTGATTGAGGAGAGTTCTGGATAGAGGAGTCATATGTATTTTAATGGATCACTTTGTCTGCTATGTTCAGAATGGATTGTAGGGACACAAGAGAATTACCAGGGAGAACAGTTAGATGAGAGATGCTGGTGGCTTGAATCAGAGCAGTAGCAGTGGAAGTGGGGAGGAGTGGTGGGATTCTGTACGTATTTTTAAGGTAGAGCTGATTTGCTAATGGCTCGGATGTGGAGAATGAAGAATGAGGGGACTCAAAGGTGAATTCTTAATAACAGGAAGAATGGAAATGCTATTTACTGAGATGGGAAGATTTAGGGAGAAGTCAGTTTTGCACATGGAGTTGGAATCAGGACTTCGGTTTTGGACATCTTGAATTTAAGATGCCAAGTAGAGGTATCCAATGACAGTTGGATATATAAGTCTGGAGTTTGTGAGAGAGGTCTGGAATGGAAATAAAAGTTTGGGAATCATCTGCAGAGAGGTGGTATTTAAGACCATGAGACTGGATGAGAACAATATCCAGTCTAATGTTGATAAGTACAGATTTAAAAACAGAGAGATTAGATCCAAATACTGACATTTAGAGGTTGGGATGGTAGGCGATGCCAGCAGAGGAGTCTGGTAAGCAGGGAGGTAGGAGGAAAATCCAGTGGGTGAGTGTGGTATCCTGTAAGTCAAAAATGAGGGAAGGTGGGGGAGGGATGGATTGGGAGTTTGGGATTAGCAAATGCAAACTATTATATATAGAATGGATAAACAACAAGTTCCTATTGTATAGCACAGGGAGCTATATTAAATATCCTATAATAAACCATAATGGAAAAGAATACGAAGAAAGAATGTATAAATATGTATAACTGAATCACTTTGCTGTACAGCAGAAATTAACACAGCATTGTAAATCAACTACACTTCAATAAAATAAATTTTAAAAAATGAAGGAAGTGTTCAAGGGGGAGGGTATGACCCATTAGAGCCAAATGCTACTGAAAAGTCAAGTAAGATGAAATCTGAGAATTAACCATTGGAATTAGCAGTGTGAAGGCTAATGGTTTTGTTGTTATATGCAGTTATGTGTGTAATAGAGGAAGAAAAAACACTGAGCCATAATGACCTTCTAAGAAGGCTGTCTTTCATTGAAGGGAAATCCCTTTGGGTCAGCTGAGTCTGGATTAGTATATGCAAGTGTGTTCCTGGAGTCTTAGGTAGTAGGATCTGAGGTGAACCAGACCCTTTTCATTATGGAGTGAAAGGGATTTGTACTGGGGATTTGGCTGGGGTGGCCTGGAAGGAAAGAGATGAGGATGGGGGATGAAAGAGTGCGGGAGGATGATGGGAAGATGATCTGAGGCTGAGTTTGTAAGGAGGACCACCAAAAAAATCCCCATGGTCAGGAGCCTTGAGGAACTGAATGATGGTGTTTAAATTAGGTAGTGAATTGCTAGAATGAAACCATCTCACCTCTGGCTGAATCTTTTACTGTTGTGGCCTCTCCCGTTGCGGAGCACAGGCTCCGGACGCGCAGGCTCAGTGGCCATGGCTCACGGGCCCAGCCGCTCCGCGGCATGTGGGATCTTCCCAGACCGGGGCACAAACCCGCGTCCCCTGCATCGGCAGGCGGACTCTCAACCACTGCGCCACCAGGGAAGCCGTGGCTGAATCTTTGATCAAGTCTATCACACACACCTTTTAAGAGTGTGACTTTTTTTCTTTTCGGTAGAAACTGAGGGAGGGATTGCATTTCATGCTTGAGTTAATGAGAGGTGGACCACGTGCAGGGTGGAGAAAGATGATCCGTAAACAGGTTGAGTGCAGCAAGGACAGGAATTCAGAGCTGCAGATGACAATGGGAACACCATCCTTGCCTCTGGAAATTTTCAGGTAAATTTGCAAGGAGGGATTTGGACTTCTCCAGAGTGTGGAGTGGGAGGCTTGAGGTGATCTTACCTATCTGACAATATCCAGGAACATCTGTATTTCAACTTATAAGGCACCAGGCATATAATAGAGTCTATATAAATGTTACTTCCTCTCGTCTATCTCAGCTCCTTTCTACCCAAATTTAAGC
This sequence comes from Delphinus delphis, assembly GCF_949987515.2. Taxonomy (NCBI): domain Eukaryota; kingdom Metazoa; phylum Chordata; class Mammalia; order Artiodactyla; family Delphinidae; genus Delphinus; species Delphinus delphis. Next base: position 40,735,999 of record NC_082699.1, on the reverse strand, counting down.
AGATTTTCCAGATATTTTATTCACTAACCACTATGGTTAACTACTCAAAATGGTGCTAGTTGCGGTAGGCACTGTACAGTAGAAGATAAGACGAGGACCTTGTTTTCCAGATGCTTGAAGTTGTGATGTGGAGGCGAAGCTAATGCAAGGCAGGAGGGATGCAAGGGCTCAGTGGCATGCTTCAGACTATCAGAGCTGTGGAGTTGCTGGCTTAGTTGATGTCCTGTCTGTTTTTAGCTTTCCAAATTTTCAAGTGCTCCCACAAGAGGGCAGTGAATTCAACTGGACAATATTCAAGTTGGATAATATTCAACTTCTCTCTCAATAGGGCAATGAATTAGTCGATGGAAGTAATGCTGTAACAAGCAGCTCCCAACTTTCAGTGACTAATCTAATGAAGATTCATTTATGGCTTAAGTCCCAGTCCAATGTGGATGAGCTGGAGTTGGAGGAGTTGGGTGCTCTGCTCCATGCTGTCACTCAGGGACCCAGGCCCTTTCTTTCTAGTGACTCCTCTGTCCCTTCAGGACTCTAGGTCCTCTACATCTGGTTGGCAACAAATGAAGAAAGAATGTGTGAAGGGTCCCTTGATGTCAGTTATCTCCATCCAATAGTGGCACGTGACTTCCATTCATGTGTCAATGGTGAATGCTGCTCACGTGGCATCACTTTCATACAAGGGAGGTGAAAAATATGGTTTAGCTGAGTAGCCATGAAGGGGAAGTGGATCTAGTGAACATCCAAATTTTAGATAATCTCTGCCATAGGCCAGAAAGGGGAAAATAGCATAATTATATAGAGGATTTTTTAAACAGAGAAAATGTCAAAGATTGGATGCAGAAAAAAATTTTTTCAACACATTTTACTTCATAGGAGACAAATTAAGAACACAAATGAGATGATAAAGGCATTAAATCTACTTTATAGTTCAGTGCCTGATGTTGAAGGATCCCATCTAGCCGTTTTCATTAACATTTTAGCATTTATTTATAGACATATTTTGTGCCTGTTTAGGTGGTAAAAGCAGCCTTTTCTAAATAACTTACTGGACCAAGCACTTTTATCATTGGATGAACACTGGGGAAGCTGTAGTTCCTTAAGACAAATTTGGGAGCTTTAAGGGCATTTTCAGTATAAACTTTCTATAGGAAAATGGAACTTGAGCATGGGAAAGGATAGAGTAAGGGTAAGGGCATGTGTTTTCCTCTCCTTTTTAGGGGATAGATCAGGTATTTAATTCAACCCAAGGGATAATTTTCAAGCACAAACCCAGTGCTACTGTGGATATAAAAATGAACAATTCTTATTTCTAATCCTGATAAGAGAATGATCATTTTGAATAACGTACAAATAAGAGGCTTTAGAGTTGGCTAAAATAGCATGGTTGGCCAAACGTTATCATCTTCAAGCAAAATGTAAGGCATCTTTCTACTTTCTGTGGCTGAGCCAGATTATTTGAGGAGAAGCATAAGCAGGCACTGTAATAAGATAGGTGAGCGGGAGAGGAATTTTACAGACGGTTTATAAACCACACATACAGTTTTCAAAAGAATACAGACATCTTGGGGTATATTTCTGTTGTGTATTGTTCATATGCCCCTGCTTGAAAGTGTATCACCCATACAGGCTTGAAATTTGAGATTTCTTTTAATTAACATCCTCATGAACCTTATCACCAGGTTCAGTGTGATTTTTTTTTCTTGATATACTCCCTCTTTAGCCTGAGGCTGCCTACAGGAGGCCATGTCCCAACGTCCCCGTAAAAATGACTTCCACATTCCACAACCCAATTACTCTGAAGGACCTGCCCAAGATGCCTATAAAACCGTACTACAGTCTACACCACCTTCTAACTAATATTCTACATGTGTTTTTGATCATTGAATCAGATTTTCAAAAGTCGGAATGGTTTTCCATGTGGAGTTTGAGTAAACATATAAACCTTTGTTATTTATATACATGGTTCAAAAAATAATAAATGAGGCCAAAGTTGGAGAAAGAGCATTGGATTTAGGGTTGGTTGGGCTCAATTCTCAGTTCAGCCACTTATTCTCAGAGTGACATTGGGAAGGTTAGCTAATCTTTTTGAGTCTCAGTTTCCTGATTTGTAGTTACCTCCAGGGTTATTGTGAGATGTACATGAGCGAATGCATGCCAAGGGGTCACATAGGGAGGTGCTTATGGTAGATGCTCAGGAGATAAACTTGCCCTTTATTAGGTACTTTTAGGTGCAAGAAAGAAACACATTCCAGTCAAACCAATATTGGGAGTACTTTTAGTTACAAGTGACAGGAAGCTTAAACCAAACTGATTTAAATAATATAAGAAATGTATTGGCTCATTTAGCTGGAAATTCCAGAAGTGGGATATCAGGCATGGTTTGATCCAAATTCAGAATGTTGCCAGGGTTGCAGGTCTGTTTTTCTGTGGCCCTCCTTCATGTTTTAGCTTCATCCTTCAGTTGGCTTCTCTCATGTCACATAGCTGCCTGCTGCCCCAGGTCATATTTTCTTCATTCACATCCAAGGGGAAAGAAAGCTTCTCTTGTCCCAGACACCACACAGCAGTTATACATTTCTCTCTGGTTGGGCCAGTTTAGGTCATGGGCCTATCACTGAACCTGTCTACCACTGTGACTAGGCAAATATGATTCCTTGATTGGCTTAGCTCAATCAGGGTTAACTTCTGAAGCTGGGAGGTGGAGTTAAAGCTTCTCAAACAACAAAACTGAGGAATTTCTTGTCTTATTAGGAATGAAGGAGAGAAATGGATATTGAGGAGACAATCATTGACCAATTCACTCCTTGAATTCCTCCTTTCTTCCCATACACACACCTTCAAAAGTTTGTGCCTGCATGAATCATACATATCTTTTCATCAAAGGGAAACCCCTCAAGCCTCGTCTTGAGCACCAAATCTAGGATGTGTGGCTGACGTGTCTTCCTCTAGGTCAGTTTTTGGATGGAACTCTTCACAGTCTAGTAACTCACAGTTAAATAAAATTATCCACTCCTGTGGAAGAGCCTGCAAATAGTCCATATTACCCAATCTCCCAATCCTTCCCTTAGTTATAGAATTCCTGAATTTTAACTGGGCATATGGCTACCCAGCTAGATGCTACACTTCCCAGCCTTCTTTGCGTTGAGATGTGACCATAAATCCAAATTCTCAACAATGGAAAGTGAGCAAGTGTCATATGTGCAACTTCCCCATCACATCCTTAAAATATATTATTTGTCCTCTATTTCCTCTCAGTCTCCCTTCCTGACAGCAAGAATGCCATGTGGTGGTGAGCCAGCCAGGCAGAGGAGCAAAACAACTAAGAGACAGGTTCTCAAAGAGCATCAGCATGGCCTGGGAGTCCATTAGAAATGCATATTTGGGGTCCCACTCAGACCCACTGATTCAGAAACTATGGGACCAGAAATCTCTGCTTTAACAAGCTCTCCAGGTTATTCTGATACATAACTAGGTTTGAGAACCATGGCCAGGGGTGACTTTTTCCCCCCACGCCCCAACATTTGCTGATGTTTTTGACTGTCACAATATGGGGGCGGAGGGGATTATGCTACTGGTATATAGTGCGTAGAGGACAGGAGCACAATGGTTGTGTGTAAGGACACGTTGTACAATGCCCTAGACAGTCCTCTACAGCAAAGATTTATGTGGTCTCAAATGACAACAGTGCTGAGGGTGAGAACCACTGTTCTAGAATGGAATTATTCTGTAGTCTAATGTAATAGAAGAATTGTGGGTCCCTGTTTAACCCTGAGGAGCAGACTCCCTACTTGCCCAGGACTGCGCTCCTTCATCTACCTCTGTACTGTCCAACATGTTATCCACTTGCCCCATGTGTCTTTTGAGCACTTCAAGTTGACTAGTCTTAATTGAGATGGGTTATAAATAAGTACCAAAAAAGAACGTAAGATACTTTAATGTCTTATATTGACTACATGTTGAAATGATAATATTTTGGCTCTATTAGGCTCAATGGAAAAAATATTAATTTCACCTGTTTCTTTTTTTCAATGAGGCTGCTGGCTAATTTTAAATTACAAATGTGATTTGCATTCTATTTCTATTGGATAATGTTGCTATTTACTGGTATATGAAAGAGAAAGAAACTTCTGGGTTTTTTTGAGCCACTGTATGTTTAGGTCTTTTTGTTGTAACTACTAAGCCTACACCTCTTAATACAGCATGTTAAATATAAAATGGTGAAGGAGAACTGCAAGAAAACTTTCATTTGAAGAAGTGGGCAATAAGAAAGTAATACCTAGCATTTGCTGGTTCATTGCGTATATCACAAGCTGCTTGACAGGGTCAGAGCCTGCCTTGGCAATGCAGTGAGTTCTTTGGTCAGCCAAATGGGCAAACCCTGGCTGTGCTCTCTGGAAGGATCTCCCTTGTTCATTGCCTTTCTTCGCTTATCTGAGATGGATATTGGTGCATACGCCGTTTCTGGGATCTGTACTTCTTTGGAGCTCATTACCTTTTGGTGCAAATTTTGGGGGCCGGTGCCTGGGAATTGCCTTACGAGTAGAGTAATCACAGGCTGTTGTCAGCCAAGTTTGTGTTTCTTAGGTTGAAACAAATTCCTTAAAAACTTAGAAGGCTTCCTGTCTATTTGCCTCCTATCAATTCCATGAGCTGGTAATCAAAGCCAGAGTTCTTGTCTAGCCATCACTGAGTCTGGGAATTTCTGTCTCTTAGCAACGGGCTTCTGTGCTCTGCCCTGCAAAGATGACCAGGGATGAGCGCTTGGCCAGAATTCAACCATCCATGACTGTCTAGGAGCCTGTGAGGCAGCCAGCCCAAGGGGGCTGCCCACAGAGATTCTTGGTATTGCGTGGTGAACTGGCAAATTACAAGGATCCTCCCTGTGAGTCTCTGTTCAAGGTGTACAGGGAGTCAGTTGGTCAGCAGTGACAGAAACAGAGGAGGCAGAAGCCAAGAGGTGGTGGGGTCACTGCAGTGACCAAGCACTTGAATAGGAAACAGTAGCCCCCTGCTGCTGAGGGGCAACAAGGTCAACAGGCACGAGAGTTGTTTATATCTGAATAAGGCTTCCATTTCTGAATACCGTTCTGTGTGCTATAAAGCCTGGTGTTGTGGCCAGGGTGGTGGGTTTCACGATTGAGAGCAGAGAGACCTCTCTTTGTAAGAAATCACTTATAAGATCCTTTCTTGGCCTGCACAATATCACCCCAAGTTAGCATCTCAGTCATGGATCCCTGCCATGTGTCTGAAGTGCACCCTGTGCCCGATGGGTATTTGTCAGGCACTCTGGGTCCCCTCTCTTTGAAATTGACAGAATAAAACTCTCTTCTCAGATTTGTGAGTAGATTTTCCTGGCAGAATAATGAGCCCCTCTTGCCATTAATCTTAATAAGCTTTGGGGCTAACAAAATCCATGTTCCCAAGGTCAGAATGATTCTTAAGTGGACTTTGGGAAACAGTTGAACCTTTTTGTCACTCAGACTAAAGAATTAAAACACATTTCTGGAATTTTTTTCTGGGGTTACTAGGAAGCCAGAGTGAGGAGTGGCTACCTTTGTGTATTTTTCTTTACAAAAACCTTGACATCAGGAGACACAGGCCCTTCTTAGCTCTGGTTTGTATTTGTATTTCCATATATAGTGCAGGTTCTCAATGAATAGTTCTAGAAAAAAAAAGTGGCATAATTATGGACCAAGGAAAGTAAAAATATTTTTATGAAGCAAAAAAGGTTAAAACTGAAGAAACAAGAATGACACTGATAGGCTACCCTGGTTCTAACTCAGGCAGCTTGTTACTGGCTTTGTGTTAGATTCTTAGACTAAATTCTTCTAATGTAAAACAGTGCGTGGCAACCAAACTCCCCATTTTCTCCCAGGTAGAGTGACATAGTAGGAGATGTCACTTTGAATACTCCCCAATGAGGAAGAAAGATGACAGATTCAACTGCAGCATGATTCAAAGATGCAGGAAATGGATACGATACATGGTGTCGTTTAGGTTTAAAATAAGGGTACTTGAGTGTTCACTGTTACTTGCAATAAATATATTAGATTTAAGCCCCAGTTTGAACCTGACCATAACTGGACCCTTAACTATCTGGCTTAAATGACTGGTAACATGAGGCATTTCATAATTTCTGGTCCATTAGTTGTGATCATGTCCCAATTAACATTCCAGGACCTAGTTTTAGCCAACCTACATGGAAAATTTGAAGGAGAACATATTTGGATAGCCCGTGCCTTCAGTATGGTGTTTGACATGTTGTAGATGTTGTAGTTTGTAATGTTTTCTTGCTTTTTTGTTTTAGTTTGTTTGCAGGTTTGGACTGGTGGATGTCATCTATATTTTCCTTCTTTAATAATAACCTGGGCTGGAGAGACCTTCAAGATGGCAGAGGAGTAAGATGGAGATCATCTTCCTCCCCACAAATACATCAGAAATACATCTGCGTGTGGAATAATTCCTACAGAACACCTACTGAACACTGGCAGAAGACCTCAGATTTCCCAAAAGGCAAGAAACTCCCCCATGTACCTGGGTAGTGCAAACGAAAAAAGAAAAAACAAAGACAAAAGAATAGGGACAGGACCAGCACCTCTGGGAGGGAGCTGTGGAGGAGAAAAAGTTTCCACACACTAGGAAGCCCCTTCACTGGCGGAGACTGCGGGTGGCAGAGGGGGGAAACTTCGGAGCCACGGAAGAGAGCACAGCAACAGGAGTGCAGAGGGCAAAGCGGAGAGATTCCTGCACAGAGGATTGGAGCCGACCAGCACTCACCAGCCCGAGAGGCTTGTCTGCTCATCCGCCGGGGCGGCCAGGGCTGGGAGCTAAGGCTCGGGCTTCGGAGGTCAAATCCCAGGGAGAGGACTGGGGTTGGCTGCGTGAACACAGCCTGAAGGGGGCTAGTGAGCCACAGCTAGCCAGAAAATAGTCTGGACCTGCCTAAGAGGCAAGAGACCATTGTTTCAGGGTGCGTGAGGAGAGGGGATTCAGAGCACCACCTAAATGAGCTCCAGAGATGGGCGCGAGCCATGGTTGTCAGCATGGACATCAGGGACGGACATGAGATGCTAAGGCTCCTGCTGCAGCCGCCAAGAAGCCTGTGTGCAAGCACAGGTCACTATCCACACCTCCCCTCCCGGGAGCCTGTGCAGCCCGCCACGACCAGGGTCCTGTGATCCACGGACAACTTCCCTGGGAGAACGCATGGCGCACCTCAGGCTGTTGCAACATCATGCTGGCCTCTGCCACCGCAAGCTCACCCCGCATTCGGTACCCCTCCCTCGCCCCTGCCTGAGTGAGCCAGAGCCCTCTAATAAGCTGCTCCTTTAACCCCATCCTGTCCAGGTGGGGAACAGATGCGCTCAGGTGACCTAGATGCAGAGGCCGGGCCAAATCCAAAGCTGAACCCCAGGAGCTGTACGAACAAAGAAGAGAAAGGGAAATCTCTCCCAGCAGCCTCAGGAGCAGCAGATTAAACATCCACAATCAACTTGATGTACCCTGCATCTGTGGAATACCTGAATAGACAACGAATCATCCCAAAATTAAGGTGGTGGACTTTGGGAGCAACTGTAGACTTGGGGTTTGCTTTCTGAATTGAATTTGTTTTTGGTTTTATGTTTTTCTTAGTTTACTATTTAGAGTTTATTATCACTGGTAGATTTGTTTATTGATTTGGTTGCTCTCTTACTTTTTTTTAATATATATATATACTTTTTCCTTTTTCTCTTTTTGTGAGTGGGTATGTGTATGCTTCTTTGTATGATTTTGTCTGTATAGCTTTGCTTTTACAATTTCTCCTAGGGTTCTGTCTGTCCTTTTTCCTTTTTTTTTTTTGAATATAGTCTTTAGCACCTGTTATCATTGGTGGATTTGTTTTCTGGTTTGGTTGCTCTCTTCTTTCCTTCCTTACCTTTTTTTCCTTTTTAATATTTTTAATTTTTAATAATTAAAAAATTTATTTTAATAACTTTCTTTTCCTTCCTTTGCTTTTTTTCTTTCAATTTTTCTCCCTTTTCTTTTGAGCCATGTGGCTGACAGGGTATTTGTGATTTGGCCAGGTGTCAGGCCTGTGCCTCTGAGGTGGGAGAGCTGAGTTCAGGACATTGGTCCACCAGAGACTTCCCAGCTCCATGCAATATCAAATGGTGAAAACTCTCCCAGAGATCTCCATCTCAATGCTAAGACCCAGCTCCACTCAACGACCAGCAAGCTACAGTGCTAGACACCCTATGCCAATCAACTAGAAAGACAGGAACACGACCCCATCCATTAGCAGAGAGGCTGTATAAAATCATAATAAGGTCACAGACACCCCAAAACACACCACCTGCCCACCATAAAGGCAAGATCCAGCCTCATCCACTAGAACACAGGGACCAGTCCCCTCTACCAGGAAGCCTACACAACCCACTGAACAAAACTTAGCCACTGAGGCAGACACCAAAAACAATGGGAACTACAAACCTGCACCTGTGAAAAGGAGACCCCAAACACAGTAAGCTAAGCAAAATGAGAAGACAGAGAAACACACAGCAGATGAAGGAGCAAGGTAAAAACCCACCAGACCAAAAAAATGAAGGAGAAATAAGCAGTCTACTTGAAAAATAATTCAGGGTAATGATAGTAATGATGATCTAAAATCTTGGATATAGAATGGAGAAAATACAAGAAACATTTAACAAGGACCTAGAAGAACTAAAGAGCAAACAAACAATGATGAACAACACAATAAATGAAATTAAAAATTCTCTAGAAGGAATCAATAGCAGAATAACTGTGGCAGACGATTAGATAAGTGACCTGGAAGATAATAGTGGAAATAACTACCACAGAGCAGAATAAATAAAAAAGAATGAAAAGAATTGAGGACTGTCGCAGAAACTTCTGGGACAACATTAAAAGCACCAACGTTCAAATTATAGGGGTCCAAGAAGAAGAAGAGAAAAAGAAAGGGTCTCAGAAAATATTTGAAGAGGTTATAGTTAAAAACTTCCCTAATATGGGAAAGGAAATTGTAAATCAAGTCCAGGAAATGCAGAGAGTCCCATACAGGATAAATGCATGGAGAAACATGCCAAGACACATATTAATCAAACTATCAAAACTTAAATACAACGAAAAAATATTAAAAGACATAAGGGAAAAACAACAAATAACATACAAGGGAATCCCCATAAGGTTAACAGCTGATCTTTCAGCAGAAATTCTGCAACCAAGAGGAGAGTGGCAGGACATATTTAAAGTGATGAAAGGGAAAAACCTGCAACCAAGATTACTCTAACCAGCAAAGATCTCATTCATATTCAGCAGAGAAATTAAAATCTTTACAGACAAGAAACAGCTAAGAGAATTCAGCACCACCAAACCAGCATTACAACAAATGCTAAAGGAACTCCTCTAGGCAGGAAACACAAGAGAAGGAAAGGACCTACAAAACCAAACCCAAAACAATTAAGAAAATGGTAATAGGAACATACATATTGATAATTACCTTAAATGTAAATGGATTAAATACTCCAACCAAAAGACATAGACTGGCTCAATGGACACAAAAACAAGACCCGTATATATGCTGTCTATAAGAGACTCACTTCAGATCTAGGGACACATATAGACTGAAAGTGAGGGGGTGGAAAAAGATATTCCATGTAAATGGAAATCAAAAGAAAGATGGAGTAGCAATTCTCATATCAGACAAAATAGACTTTAAAATAAAGACTATTAAAGGAGACAAGGAAGGACACTGCAAAATGATCAAGGGATCAATCCAAGAAGAAGATATAACAATTGTAAATATTTATGCACCTAACGTAGGAGCACCACAATACATAAGGCAAATGCTAACAGCCATAAAAGGGGAAATCGACAGTAACACAATCAGAGTAGGGGACTTTAACACCCGACTTTCACTAATGGACAGATCATCCAAAATGAAAATAAATAAGGAAACACAAGCTTTAAATAGTACATTAAACAAGATGGACTTAATTGATATTTATAGGACATTCCATCCAAAAACAACAGAATACACTTTCTTCTCAAGTGCTCATGGAACATTCTCCAGGATAGATCATATCTTGGGTCACAAATGAAACCTTGGTAAATTTAGGAAAATTGAAACCGTATCAAGTATCTTTTCCGACCACAACACTATGAGACTAGACATCAATTACAGGAAAAAATCTGTAAAAAATACAAACACATGGAGGCTAAAAAATACACTACTAAATAACCAAGAGATTACTGAAGAAAGCAAAGAGTAAATCAAAATATACCTAGATATAAATGACAATCAAAACACGATGACCCAAAACCTATGGGATGTAGCAAAAGCAGTTCTAAGAGGGAAGTTTATAGCAATACAATCCTACCTCAAGAAACAAGAAATATCTCAAATAAACAACCTAACCTTACACCTAAAGCAATTAGAGAAAGAAGAACAAAAAACCACCAAAGTTAGCAGAAGGAAAGAAATCATAAAGATCAGATCAGAAGTAAATGAAAAAGAAACGAAGGAAACAAAAGCAAAGATCAATAAAACTAAAAGCTGTTTTTTTGAGAAGATAAACAAAATTGATCAACCAGTAGCCTGACCCATCAAGAAAAAAAGGGGGAAGACTCAAATCAATAGAATTAGAAATGAAAAAGGAGAAGTAACAACTGACACTGCAAAAATTCAAAGGATCATGAGCGATTACTACAAGCAACAGTATGCCAATAAAATGGACAACCTGGAAGAAATGCACAAATTCTTAGCAAAACACAACTGTTGGAGACTGAACCAGGAAGAAATAGAAAATGTAGACAGAGCAATCACAAGCACTAAAATCGAGACTGTGAATAAAAATCTTCCAACAAACAAAAGCCCAGGACCAGATGGCTTCACAGGCGAATTCTATCAAATATTTAGAGAAGAGCTAACACTTATCCTTCTCAAACTCTTCCAAAGTATAGCAGAGGGAGGAACACTCCCAAACTCATTCTACAAGGCTACTATCACCCTGATACCAAAATCAGACAAAGATGTCATAAGGAAAGAAAACTACAGGCCAATATCAGTGACGAATATAGATGCAAAAATCCTCAACATAATACTAGCAAATAGAATCCAACAGCACATTCAAAGGATCATACACCATGATCAAGTGGGGTTTATTCCAGGAATGCAAGGATTCCTCAATATATGCAAATCATTCAATGTGATACACCATATTAACAAATTTAAGGAGAAAAACCATATGATCATCTCAATACATGCAGAAAAATCTTTTGACGAAATTCAACACCCATTTACGGTAAAAACCCTCCAGAAAGTAGGCATAGAGGGAACTTATCTCAATATAATAAAGGCCATATATGACACACCCACAGCCAACATCGTGCTCAATGATGAAAAACTGAAACCATTTCCTCTAAGATCAGGAACCAAACAAGGTTGTCCACTCTCACCACTATTATTCAACATAGTTTTGGAAGTTTTAGCCATGGCAATCAGAGAAGAAAAAGAAATCCAATTCAGAACAGAAGTAATAAAGCTGTCAGTGTTTGCAGATGACATGATACTATCCATAGAGAATCCTAAAGATGCTACCAGAAAACTACTAGAGCTAATCAATGAATCTGGTAAAGTATCAGGAAACAAAATTAATGCACAGAAATCCCCTGCATTCCTATACACTCATGATGAAAAATCGGAAAGAGAAATTAAAGAAACACTCCCATTTACCAGTGCAACAAAAAGAATAAAATACCTAGGAAGAAACCTACCTAAGGAGACAAAAGACCTGTATGCAGAAAACTATAAGACACTGATGATAGAAATTAAAGATGATACAAATGGATGGAGAGATATAACATGTTCTTGGATTGAAAGAATCAACGTTGTGAAAATGGCTCTACTACCCAAAGCAATGTACAGATTAATGCAATCCTTTTCAAACTACCAATGGCAGTTTTCACAGAACTAGAACAAAAGATTTCACAATTTGTATGGAAACACAGAAGACCCCAAATAGACAAAGCAATCATGAGAAACAAAAATGGAGCTGGAGGAATCAGGCTCCCGGACTTCAGACTATACTACAATGATACAGTTGGGCTTCCCTGGTGGCGCAGTGGTTGGGGGTCCGCCTGCCAATGCAGGGGACACGGGTTCGTGTCCCAGTCCGGGAAGATCCCACATGCTGTGGAGCGGCTAGGCCCATGAGCCATGGTCACTGAACCTGCGTGTCCAGATCCTGTGCTACGCAGCGGGACAGGCCACAACAGTGAGAGGCCCGCGTAATGCAAAAAAAAAAAAAAAAGCTACAGTAATCAAGACTGTATGGTACTGGCACAAAAACAGAAATAAAGATCAATGGAACAGGATAGAAAGCCCAGAGATAAACCCACGAACATATGGTCATCTTATCTTCGATAAAGGAGGCAGGAATGTACAGTGGAGAAAGGACAGCCTCTTCAATAAGTGATGCTGGGAAAACTGGACAGCTACATGTACAAGAATCAAATTAGAACACTCTCTTATACCATACACAAAATTAAACTCACATTGGATTAAAGACCTACATGTAAGGCCAGACACTATAAAATTCTTAGAGGAAAGCATAGGCAGAACACTCTATGGCATAAATCACAGCAAGATCCTTTTTGACCCACCTCCTAGAGAAATGGAAGTAAAAACAATAATAAACAAATGGGACCTAATGAAACTTAAAAGCTTTTGCACAGCAAACGAAACCATAAACAAGAAGAAAAGACAACCCTCAGAATGGGAGAAAATATTTGCCAATGAAGCAACTGACAGAGGATTAATCTCCAAAATTTACAAGCAGCTCATGCAGCTCAATATCAAAAAAACAAACAACCCAATCCAAAAATGGGCAGAAGACCTACATAGACATTTCTCCAAAGAAGATGTACAGATTGCCAACAAATACATGAAAGGATGCTGAACATCACTAATCATTAGAGAAATGCAAATCAAAACTACAATGAGGTATCACGTCACAGCAGTCAGAATGGCCATCATCAAAAAATCTACAATAAATGCTGGAGAGGGTGTGGAGAAAAGGAAACGCTCTTGCACTGTTGGTGGGAATGTAAATTGATACAGTCACTATGGAGAACAGTATGGATGTTCCTTAAAAAACTAAAATTAGAATTACCATATGACCCAGCAGTCCCACTACTGGGCAACCCTAAGGAAACCATAATTCAAAAAGAATCATGTACTAAAATGTTCATTGCAGCTCTATTTACAATAGCCAGGACATGGAGGCAACCTAAGTGTCCATCAACAGATGAATGGCTAAAGATGTGGCACATATATACAATGGAATATTACTCAGCCATAAAAAGAAATGAAATTGAGTTATTTGTAGTGACGTGGATGGACCTAGAGTCTGTCATACACAGTTAAGTAAGTCAGAAAGGGAAAAACAAATACCATAAGTTAACACACATCTATGGAGTCTTAAAAAAAATGGTTCTCATGAACCTAGGGGTAGGACAGGAATAGAGACGCAGACATAGAGAATGGCTTGAGGACACGGGGATAGGGAAGGGTAAGCTGGGACAAGGTGAGAGAGTGGCATGGACATATATACACTACCAAATGTAAAATAGATAGCTAGTGGGAAGCAGCCACATAGCACAGGGAGATCAGCTTGGTGCTTTGTGACCACCTAGAGGGGATGGATAGGGAGGATGGAAGGGAGATGCAAGAGGGAGGCGATATGGAGTTATATGTATATGTATAGCTGATTCACTTTGTTATAAAGCAGAAACTAACACACCATTGTAAACCAATTATACTCCAATAAAGATGTTTTAAAAAAAAATAACCTGTGCTGTATACATTTACTTTTCCAAAGTTGCTCTCTGTGTATAATGCAAGGGAAAACTCTTCTTTAGGTTTTCTTATCTATTGATCAGTCAAAGCTGAAAGCTAGACTCTATTTCTCTGCTTCACTTCCATGCCCGAGGGAGAAGTGAGATTCTCTGTGGCTTCATCGGGAAACCCCGTGCTGCACACTCCTCACTCCTCCAGTATGAATCCAGTCTACTCCTTTGGGGCCCACTGTCCCTCTCATGGAAAGCTGGTAGGTTTTCTTAAACTTGAACTCATCACAAGGCTGTGTATCTACCACTGTGTACAATAGCCAAAACACGGAAGCAACCTAAATGTCCATCAACAGAGGAATGGATAAAGAAGATGTGGTACATATATACAATGGAATATTACTCAGCCATAAAAAAGAATGAAATAATGCCATTTGCAGCAACATGGATGGACCTAGAGATTATCATACTAAGTGAAGTAAGTAAGTCGGATGGAGAAAGACAAATATTATATGATATCACTCAGATGTGGAATCTAAAAAATAGTACAAATGAACTTATTTACAGAACAGAAACAGACTGACAGACATAGAAAACAAACTTATGGTTACCAAAGGGGAAAGGGGGAGGGATTAATTAGGAGTATGGGATTAAGAAATGCACACTACCATATTTATAATAGATAAGTAACAAGGATTTACTGTATAACACAGGGAACTATATTCAATATCTTGTAATAAACTATAATGGAAAAGTATAGAAAAAAGAATATAAATATATGCATATATATATGACTGAGTCACTTTGCTGTACACCTGAAACTAACACAATATTGTAAATCAACTATAATTCAATAAAAAAGTATGGGAGGGAATTCCCTGGTGGTCCAGTGGTTAAGACTCCGAGCTTCCAATGCAGGGTGTGCAGGTTTGATCCCTGGTCTGGGAACTAAGATCCCACATGCGGCGTGGTGCAGCCAAATAAATAAATAAAAAACTTAAAAAAAATTAAATAAATAAAATAAAAAGGGGGGGGGGGCTATGTGTCTAAATGACTTGAAAGAGAAACATCAAAAGGATTCTAATACTCCATCCAGAAACATCATTCAGACAGGGTCAATCCAGGTGGGCTTTCCCCAGCAACAGTGATTAAAGTGGCCAAAGCTAGACTTGAGAAGAGGTAAGTATTGCCAGTGGTTGACCTGGCCTGAGAATTCATAGCCCTGCAAGGCTGTAGAAAGTGATCCTGATGCAACTAAAAAACAATATGTTTTAAAAAAGAGTAGCTCCCTCCCTCAGTCTCTGGGTCCACTGTGAGCCATGTTCTCAGGGTGAATGCACAGCACACAGGATCTCAGGGCATAGGATCTTGGTCCTATGACAGACTTGTCCAAAAGTACGTTCCCGAATTTCCAACTTTCACTGAATACACTCGATTGTTGCAGAATCGACTACTAAATCTCACGCCGTTCCCTGACTTCTAAACTAATTGTAGGCCTGGGTTCATCCACTGGCTTATCTGTATGTTAAAAGAGAGCTAAAACCTGGAAGGTCAAGGATTTTAGGTTTACAGGGATGAGTTCAGGTGGGAGGGGTTGGTATATCTGGTCATGGAAGAATACACTAAACAGGATTAAAGTAAAATTGCACATTGGACATTTAAATGAAATGTCCAATAGCACATGTGTTCCTTTGGGTCTAAAAGGGGATGGGAGTGGGCCTGTGGTTGCTAGGATGCATCTCATCTCTGGATGTGGTTTGACAGTCATGCTGGGCAGGTGGCTATGTTGTCATGCGTGCCTTGCATGTTTGTGTGGCTTCTTCATTTGTCACTGGAAAGTTTCTCTGTAGGTTAATACGTGTTTATATATATGTTTATATAACATATATATATATGTTTATATAACATATATATAAACGTTAATACATATATATAAACATATGTCTTAATATTTATACATTATATAATTTCTAATATAAAACATATAATACATATAATAATATGTTATATTATATATAACATATATAACGTTAATACGTATATATGTTATAAAACATATAAACGTATATATGTTTATATATACGTATTAACGTTTATATATATGTTATATAAACATATATATAAACGTATATATATACGTATAACGTATATATATAAACGTATATATAAACGTATATATTTACTGCATGCCATTTTGGAAAACAGAGAGATGAAGATCCTTGTTTGTCTGCATGAGACTTCTTTCCTGATGCCTGACCAGCTACTTACTAGCTCCAGTGGGAACAAGAGGTGGAGGAAGCGGGCACAGGGCCGCAGGCAGACATTTGCATGCCCACATGAAACCTTCCGAATGCAACTCATATTATAAACAGATCTCCAACTTCCATGCCACAGAGTCTAGATGGATGGTATGGGAAAGGAAAAAGACGCCCCCCCGCCATTTTTCCCAGCATCAGCTAGAGTCAGACGCATATCTCACTTTCATCAAAGTAGGTAACTGATACCCCTGCATTTAGACAAATGCATCTAGAGAGACAAGAACTTCCATCTACTTCTAACATAATATTAGTAATGACCATATATAATTGTCTCTGTCTTCCAAATAATGATCAGGACATCATGATGTGTGTTTTGTACACACATCCCAGAAACAGATATAGTTCCCTTTATTTGGCTCTCAAAGGATACGTAATAACCCATAAGCTGCTAACTTCTCCTCTCACCCACAGGAGATGAATGGGGAAAAAAGACTTCTGAGCTATAGGCAGAAAAAAAGAAAAGCATTCGTTTCCTTTTCCTTCTCTAGCCTCTGATGAATTAGGGTACAGATATGAGTAAACATGAACAAGAGACTACTCGTTGCTTATTCCAACATCTATTCTCCCTTCCTTCTTAGTAAAATAACCTGATGTTTAGCGAGGCACATTGCCTCCAAGTTAAAGGGATATATTTTCAAGCCTCTTTTATAGCTAGGTACAGTCATATGATTAGTTCCTAGCCAATAACATATAAGCAAAATATTGTGTGGAACTTCTAGGAGCTCTCTTTAAAAGGGAGAGTGTGTACCTCTCTTTCCCTCCTTTTTCCATCCTGCTGACTGGAACTCACATGTTATGGCTGGAGCTCCTGCAGACATTTTGGACCATGAGGACAGTGGAGAAGGGAACTTGAAGCAGCGTGGGTCCTTGTTGTAGGTCAGCTCTGATTGACACATTTCCAGTCTTCTCTTACATGAGAGAGAAATAATCTTGTGTAAGCCACTGTATGTGTGTAATTTTACACACTATTTGTGTGTAAAATCTAAGGCTGACTGTTACACTGTGAACAGGGAAAGAGTGAGTGACACGAGTTCTTGTTCTTGGGACTCAATGTCTGCTTATAGCAATAACATTTTCCCGGAGCACACTTTTTTCCTGGGCAATATATAAGTTCTATGTGAGGCAGATACTCTCTCCTCACATGGGTCAAAAGAGCAAATTCAAGATTGTCTGTTTGGGCTCTGTGTGGTGCTTATGGGGGTCTGGGCTTTCTGTCTCAGGCTAGGGGCACAGTCTTGTTTCCATGAGAGAAACACATGAAGGGGGTGTGGATACACTTTGGGCATTTCACAGGATGACTCCAGTACAATAGGTGTTTTTAAAGGTGCTGCTGTTTTGAAATTTAGTCAGAGCTAGTGGTATGCTAGAGCTGGTTTGTGTTAGCCACGAGAGCACCTCTCCCCACCTTTATGCTCAGCGATGTCATGTTGGTAGCTTGAAATTGTCCTTGTTGGGAGTATTTACATCATGAAAATCAGCAAATGCTAAAAATCAGTCGTTGTTGTTGTCTTCAGACATCCTGCTTATCAGCAGGCCACTAGCTAACACTGGACTAGTGTTCTAAAATTCTTCCTCCTTCTTGTTGAACTATCAGAGAAGAGTCTAAGGCATAATCGTTACTTACACAGTTCAGAGTTTATGAGCTACTAAATACTTTCCCGGACATTATATAATTTGAGCATTATGACAACCCATGAAATAGGCTGGGCAAGTCGCATCATCCCCCTTGTATAAGGGAGGGCTGAGATTTAGCGATACACACAGCGAATGAGAAGTGAAAGTAGGCTCAGCAGCCAGTGCTGTTGTTTCTTATTTCTGCTCATTCCACAGGAATCAACTGGATTTCCCCAGGAACATAGGATAGGGAAGAAGATTAGGAAAATGCAGTTCTGAAGGGGAAGATGAATCAAGGAAGGTAGTAATTTTTCATTTTCAATGTTATTTTTTCTAGAACAGGCCTACTTCAAAGATAATGTACAAGGAATTAATGTGAGAGCTTGGAAAACTGTCCTTTTTGAGTACTAGTACTAAATGTAGTCCTTTATGAAGCTGTGGTGGGAATCTATGTGCTATCAGGGAAAGAGTATGAGTTTTGGAATCAAATGCTCATGCCGGACCTGATCTTCTCATTTTACTGCTGTGTCAACTTAGGCAAATCACTTAACTTCAGCATGCATCAGTTTTCTCATCTGTAAAATGGGTATAATGATGACCACTCAGGGCTTTGTGAGGATCAAATGAGATAACTATGTAAAGCAAGAAGCACACAGCCTGGCACCTAGGGGATACTCATGAAATACATTATGTCCCTCTTTGCTTTTAGATTTTGAGATAATAATTATCAAAAGTAAATCACGAGCTGTGATTCATACCTGCAGTTTTCTCAGAATAGATCAAAATATCTCTAATCTAAAACCATATATATTATAAATGTCCCAGAAGAACCTCTGGGCATCCAAAGCCAGAACTAGCATTACAGGTTAGTGGGAAATTGAGAGTTCGGAGAAGAATTTTGTGAGAAAAGACCAGCAGTTTTTAATTTCGCTCTCTGTAGTACATTCTATGCTGGCTTTTGAGACCAAAACCAAATCTGGCTGCAGCAGGCAATCATAGAGTTTTCATGTAATTTAATAATTTATCACAAAGAATATTCATTTATAAGCAATGACTTGTTTTGGAATGATAGCAGCTGTCAGTTTGGAGGCCTTGTTTCTCCCCCCCGGGACAGAAGTCTGGCTTCCCCTTTGCTAACTCATGCAGGGTCACTGGGTTTGGAATCTGAGGCTGAATGTACTTTACAATGTGTTTATGTTTTGGTATGTGCATTATTTCATTTTTTCTTTGTGGTCATGAAATCCATGTTGCCAGATGCTGAAAGCGCCTCTATAAAGCCCGCCCCTGCTCGAGGAGAGGAAATAATCAAGCTCAGAGTTGCCATTGCACCTGAAACTTGGACCAGAAGAGGTACAAACGTACCCCTCGACCATGACAGACACACAACATCCTGATGCTCCTCTGTGTCATCACTTAGATTTGCTTCAGCAAAAAAGAATCCTGAACCCTTTGCTTCTTGGAAACTCGGTTGCCAGAATGATTTGTACATCTGAAAGTTGTGATTATGTCTCTCTGGTGTCTTGGGAAATTCAATGTTTTGAGTTCAAGAGATCAGACTGCCTGCTGGGAATCAAGCATTCAGGGTCCCATGAAAGCACTTGATACATTGTACCACTTTTTCACAACTTTACATCTGTTTCACGGAGAGCTAAAGGTCCCTGACTTCTCTTGGAGCTCCCCAGGGTCTCTTGAGAGCTTGGAAATCTGTTGAGTAAATAAAGAGGGGATCTTGCCCATGAGCTGGAGGTCTTCTACTTCCAGCATCCATTTTCAGTGCCTGCTTGTGTCATTTTCACTGGCAAGTTAGTCTTTCAAAGTTTACTCTCAGTGGCCACTTACTAACTGTAGGCAACCAGGAGACGTATGACATAGTCTACTGGGAGGTTGATTGAGAATTGAAATGTGTCCCTCCCACCAAAAAAAAAAAAAAAAAAAAAAAAGAAAAGAAAAGAAAAGAAAAAAAATTAAGTCCTAACTCCCAGCACCTGTGAATGTGATCTTATTTAGAATTAGAGTCTTTGAAGATGTAATCAAGTTAAGATGAGGTCATCAGAAAGGGCTTTCATCCAAGATGACTGGTGTCCTCATAAGAAGAGGGAAATTTGGACACAGGTGCACAGGGTGAATGCCAGGTGATAGCAGAGGCAGAGCTTGGAGTGATGTAGCTACAAGAAATGTCAAGGATTGATGCCCAGCATGAAAAACTAAGAAGAGGCAAGGAAAATTTATCCCTTACAGGTTTCAGAGGGAGCAGAGCACTCTGCTAACACCTTGATTTCAGATGTTTAGTCTCCAGAAAGGTGAGACAATCAAATTCTGTTCTTTTAAGCCACTCTACTTTGGGTACCAAAATCTGTGTTAGTTTTTTCCTAGGGCTGTTGTAACAGTGTATTACTGACTGGGTGGCTTAATTTTCCCTGTGTATCTTAAGGAGCAGAGAAGCCCAGTGGAATTCAGCAAATCACATTCTCCCATCCCTTTAACACAAATCCCCATCCCTGCTCCTTTTCCCCCAACATCTTACGATGTTCTTCCCAACTCTGTTGCTGACACTGATCGCCTCATGTCACCACCACTCCAGGCAGAGGTGCTCAAGCTCCTGATTTCTTGTCGACATCCATTGGCCCTCTGCCAATGAGTAGCAATCATTTAACAGGAAGAATAACTTCCCAGTTGGGTGAATTCTCCATGAAATTCCTTCCAAGGGTTATGCTGATTTAACCAGACATCTTAAGAATTTTCTCAAGAAGCACAAAAGAAGTCTCTCAAACACTGTGATGGGCTAGAGGTGGTGCTGTATTTTTATTTCTGTTTCACAAAGGAAAAGATAAGTCAAGGAAGAGTCGCCTACCCAAGTTCTCTCTCTTAGTAGTAACACTTCAATCAGGGCTGGTGTTGCCCAGATTTTGTCTCAGGAGAAGGGAATTTTCCTTGCAGTCAAGAGATCATATGCGGTTTCTAGTAAGCAGACCCTTTTAATGGTTTATTTTTTGTTAACGGAATAGATCTTCTATACTGACAAATGTACACCTTTCCTTCAAGGAACTTCAAATAAGTTGTAAATTTGTGATGATGTTAAGCCAGCCCCATTCATCCATTTCTTTCCTGTAAGTTGGGCTGCATTGAGCCCCCTTCCTTTGGTCTCTCCATATGCCATGAATGGTCTGTGAGAACCGCATGGCACAGGGAGGCATGTGGTAAGTTTCCACTCCTGTTTCTCCTTAAATAGAAACTTTCAGCTGCTTCTCCCCTTCTGAAGTTTTACTCAACTTAATTTCAAATTGTTAGGCTGCAGTAAGTAACCTGGCGCACTTTAGAATGCAGACAGGGATAAAATGGGGCCGAGAGAGAGAAAGAGAAAAGAGCATCTGGAAATCTGGAAGAAAGTGGTCCATCTGAAACCAGATAAGCTGTTGTTGGTGTTACCAGACCTCATGGTTTATAACAGCCATGCAACACTTACGGCTAAAGACATGTGCACCCTTTACGCAGGTGCACCACTCACACTCCAGGGCAGACCAGGGACACGCACTGGAGATTTGAGGCTGGGGCTGGCTGAGCCTTGTGTCTTGTGACTGTCTCCTATCAGGAGCAGGCCCAGCCACCCTAGCCTGCAGCAAGCACCATGTGTAGGGGCACAGTTGGGTTGACATCTCCAGCAGACCCATTTTAAGTAGCTGCCCAATCTATAGGTGGAGGATATCTGGGAAGGGTGACAAATGGGAATGAATGCAGAAGAGACTGAGGAATTCCTGAATTCCTTCTAAGGATCATATTCTAGGGAGTTGCAGATGGACCAGGTGCCTTCTCATTAATGATCATAGCTGGACTGGCCACCATTGATGAAATTTTCCTATGCATCTGGCATGTATTATCTCATTTAACCCTTACAACAACCCTGTGAGAGATGTTTTATTATTTATGCTCCTTTTTATAGATGCAGGAACTGTCTCAGAGCTTAGCACAGTGCTAGTCACATAGGTGACCCTTGATAAATACAGAATGACTAGGTGATGAGAGGTAAAAAATGTGCTTAAGTTCACATAGTTAGTAACTGACGGAGGCACATTTATATTCGCTCTGTGTGGCATTTTCAATTGTACAAACCAGTGTACTCTGGACATAATTTCAGATTGAAATAGCAGAGCTAGAACTAGGACTTGCTCACATGAAAGTCAGGAATCCAAGAATAGTAGCACCGATATACTTTTTTTTTTTTTTTTTGGCAGAGTAAAGGAAGGTGGGTTGGAGTTGACTGAGGTGGTAGATTAGGGTAGTCAAGGTAGAGTTGTGAATAAGGCAGGAAGGTTTCAGAGGACAGACTTGAACCTGTAGAAGGGCCCATGCTGAGGTGAGGGAGGAGAGGTTTTGGAACCTTACAGGATATGAACATAGGAATGAATTAGCTGAGTAAGGACAACCCTGGACCAGCCAATGCCAAAGGATCAGCGATAACAATTTTGGTTCCTTTCTTCTTTTGCTTGGAAGAAACTGCTATGTCTACATGTTAATGAATGGTTCTTCAACCCTAGGTCCTATTTTAGCATCATAAGGGCAGTCAGGGCAACAGAAGTCTGATTCCAAAGAGATTATATCACTCTGGCCGATCTGAAGATGACCACTTCAGAGTTTGGAAATTGTGTCATCGTAAGCAAACATGGCCCTCCATAAAGCAGCTGCTACTTGAGTCAATGGAAAGATTATCACGAGCAGGAAAATGTGAACCATGTGCCCGTGCCCTGCCCAGTTGCCTCCCCCACCTGAGGAACGGCCAGCACTTTGAAATACTAGGAGTGAGGAGTTTGCATGCAGAGGCCTGAGTGCCTTGCGACATGGGAATGTAGGGTTGGCCACTTCTCTAGGAAGGGAGCTTAAGTTCGGGCAAGCTTCAGGCTTGGTTGTTACTTCATTATGTAACTGCTACCCAATGGGAGGGGATGAACCCAAAGGACCACGAAACCTTTCAGATGTGGTGTCCACTGGTCAAACAAAGCTCTCTGGATTCTTCTTGAATCCCACAAGAAAAGGGAGTAGAGCTTCACAGTTAATTAATTCTCATTTATTAGTTACATCAATGTATCATCGAAACAGATAAAGGGAATGGATGCAGAACTTAGTATGGAAAATACCGAACATCTCTAGTGGACTGTGTTCATTGCCTATACTCAGTATCCACTCTCTGCTTTATTCACAATGATATCTCAGTTTGGTTCATACGATTTAGGGGGAAGTTATCCCATTTCCATCTTCAGAAGTGAGACCCGACTAATCCTGGCCAATCAAAGGAAGCTAATCTACTTGTCAATGAATGCTTTGTGGATTGGCATATGACCTAATTCTCGTATAGGAGAGAGTTGCTGGAGACCTCAAGGAAAGTTTTCCCTTGTCCTTAAGAGAGCGGGACAAAAGTCAGCTGCTTCTTTCAAGGGATATAAATAAGGGAGGATGTTTTGTACCTCTTGCTGCTGGCTGACGTCTTATGGCTGGAGGGTAGGTGAGATTCAGGATAAAGCTAACAGGTGGAAGAGGGCAGAGGTTCACAGAAAATGGAGCCCTGAATGTATCATGAGCAGAACCTCTCTACCTCTGGGTTTTCAGTCAACATAATTCTTTGATGTTTTAGCCAGTTGGATTTCTGCTACTAGCACCTGAAAGCCTCTGGACTGATAAACCATAAAACTGGTAATAACATGGGAGAGAGAGAAGGAAGGGGTAGTTGATGGTTAAGGTGATAGATGAGTATGAGAAGGAAGAATAGGGGACATGAAAGACAAAGGAAAATTTACATTAAATAGCTGATTGATACATTTGGGACGATTAGTCAACCTTACCCTGTATTTTTCTTTACTAATGGTTGTAGGTGAAAAGAGGAATAGTAGATTTCAGAGTTCCTACTGTCTAGTGGATATTGCCCAAGGATTTGCCCAAATCTAAAAGTATAGCCTCTGTATCCAAGTCAGACAGGAGTAAAGAACAGAGGTGATGAGTGCGCACGGGAGGAAGAAACAGATGAAATGGCCTGGAAAACTTGTATGATCCCTTTCCTCGTCTGGGTGCATAATATAACCTGGGTCTACAGTGTGGATTTACATAGCTCTCTAGAGCCTGGGAATTATTAACATGCCACTGCAGAGAGCGTTCCTTTATCTTGTTGGTAGTAGGTGTTTTTGATTATAAGTAAGAGTTTGAGTAGCATTGAGTTCCCAGTGATCCATACCAATTGTCAGGTTTGATTTTTTGGTCTAGATTGTGAACACAGCATGTATTTGGGAGATACAGGCTAAAGGGTGGGATAGGGGTGGGGCTTAAGGGCCCGCAGGCTATGGCTGTGGCCTATTATAAAGTGGAATAATCTCAGTACCCAGACTGAACATAGAGCCGTGACACTGACATCATTAGCACTCTATCTAGGATGGATCTTAGACACAGTTGTGCCTCTGGTTCACAGAACCAGAAACTCTTTTTCTACACTAAGCAACCAATCAACCACGTGTGTGCGTGCGCGCACACACACACACACACACACACACACAGAGTCAGGGAGGGAGAGAGAAATAGAGAGCGGAAAATGAAATTAATGGCAGTGCTGTTCATTAAGTCTGCTTTACTATAAGATCATGCTGTGTAGGAACACTGCTTTGGCCACTAAAACTCTTGAATATCCCTTTCTGTGTGTAAGTGTGCTTTACATAATGTTCAGGGCTAAAAAAGAACAGTGGAATGGAATACCTATACGTTAACAAGTAACAAAGAGCCATACAATTCTGACCATGACGTGTACTGAGACTGTGACCAGAGCAATATCCAACTGTTGGCTGCCACAGCATGTGTGACGGATGGTGTTTACATGCAGGACACATTCCCTGGAGTGTACCCCTTGTGTCTCTCGATTCCAGGGGTCCTCGAGGTAACACGAACACTTTCTCTCCAACTCAATAAAATTTATCTGGGAATGTGGTGATTTAAAGTGACATGACCTTAGGGATAACCTCAAGGCTACTTCTAAGTTTTATTTAAAAATGAATCATTCACAGACGTCAGTACTTTAACTATTTTTAGCAACAGATCACTTGCAGTGCATCTCACAACTGATTGTGATACATGAGCATTCTACTACATCACAGTTGAGAACTGTTTCCAGAAGGAAGTTGTTTTCCTTATTTAACCCCAGCATCTGTTTATTAAGTTAGCAGATAGTGTTGCACTTGATTTCTAGCAGTCTTTTCCTTAGGAACTCTAACATGTAAGTCCAAATATTCCACATCATTCCACAAATGTAACTTTGTGTTCAATTTTCTACATGGTACATGACTTACTAAAAAACTATGAAGAAGTAAGATAATCTATGTTTATAGGAAAAGAAAATTTCCTAAACAGAAAACAGTATTGATAGCAGTTGAAGCCATTGCCCTGCATACTGTAAGTTGCAGAATGCCGAATAACTAAGATTTCAATAGACTTTGTTTTTAAAGCAAGTTTTGTGTTTGATAGAGTTTAGATGTCAATGGCCTCTCTGTCTCCTGAGGAAGAGGTAGGGGAGAGCATTTACCATTTGACACGGCAACTCTTATCCAGGCTGCGGGGCAGCCTTAGGTGGTCCTGTCTTTTTCATGGCTTCCATCTGGGGAGGTTCTGGGTGGACTGGCATGATGCTGTATCCAGCACAGCTGCAGTGCTGGTGATGACTCCTGTTACTGTGCTGAGAGTGGATCCACCCTGTGGTCATCTGTGTGCCCTTGCCTCATCTGGGAATAAATCTGCCTGGACAGGAGAATGCTGGGAGAACTCCCAGAACTGGAGTTCTTCCTCCTGTTTCTGAGAGCTCTTGCTTCTCATTTTTCTGCTCCTGGTTGACAGGTGGATAAAACGCAGCACAGTGGAAGTCATAAGAGGAATTCAGTCTAGTTCCTCACTCTCGAAGTCAGCCAGTTGGTCTGATTACAGAGAAAAGCCCACCCATAGTCTGAATTAATGCCACAAGACATGTTTAATCACAGCCAATGTCCACACACACACACACACACACACACACACACACTCACAAACGCACACGTTTTCATTTGCACATCATAACAATAACAGCTCAATCAGGCCAGCACTGTGAATGAGAGGAGACATTTTGCCAAGCCTGCAGTGGACTGAAGCTCCTGAGGGTTTGGAATTTGGAACGTCTTTCTTCTCACCCGTGCCCTGCTCACTGCATTCCTTCAAGCCCGGGGAGTGGAGCATGTCATCACTTGGCTAAACCAGACATCTTGATAGTCCGGGAAGAAGTGTTCGACATGGCACACCAGGGCAGAACCTGTGGGACATGACAGCCCTGAGAGAAGACTTGATGACTTAAGTGTAAATGAATCAGAAACAGATGGATGAGATTTTTGCTAAAATGCACATGGGTTTTACAATTAAGGGAGGAGGGGGTTTGGGGAGAGAGCTCTGGCAAAAACACCATGGCTCTGTTGGACCCTACTGAACTGTTCAATGAACCCAGGGCACACTGGGGTCAACTTGTCATCATTTATGGATAACATACAGTCCATGACCACACACAAGCCATGAAATAGAAATGGTCCTAATAAATACGGCCATGCACCAGCAAGATTTTCAGTTTGTGACAAGAATAAAGTGGCTCGTATTATGTCACATAATTGTATGACATGCATTCCACAAGCCAGCAGTTGACATGATCTTGGAACATGAAAAGGATGGAGATGTCCTCTTTACCTCACCCCCTTCCTTGGGTCCAGGCACTCACGTGTCACAGTCTTTCACAGGGTTCGAAGAAGCAATGCTTTTGAATTCTAACTGGCCCTCCTTTTCTTTTTGCCATGTCTCCTTACTAATTGACAACTGACAGCAAAAATGCCCTCAACTGCAAATACCTATAAGAACATGGAGACATTCAAACAGGCTGAAGTACTTTGACTTTTATGAGTTTTAAGAAGGTTAATCAAGTCTCTGTAAAGAATTTTGTTTCATGGTGAACTCAACAGAACAATGAGCTGGGCCCTTTTGTGATTTGCTAGAGGGGGTGGCCTGGGAGCCAGGGCCCTGATGAACTGCTGGTCAAGCTGGGTGAAGCCGGGCCGCAACATCTCTCGACGGTGATGCAATCGTGGCAGCACTTGGACACTATCCATTGCTTGGCCTTCAGACTGCTCCCCTGGGAGCCCTAAATAAGCCTCGTCTGAAGCTCTCACAGCTGAATTTCTCCCTCAGGGAATTTGTTTTCTGAGGAGTTCATCTCAAGTGGAGGCATGTTTCCCTACCTCATTTCTTGATGATGATGTTATGTAATCCAGGCTACAGTGTGCTTTGGTTGGGTGAGGGGCAGACAGGAAGGGCTACACAGCAGGAATAGCAACAGAGAAAGTGGGGTTGAAACACCGAGAGGGGTGGTTCCATCCAGGTATTAGTGCCGGTGTCAGGTCCCGGCAGGGAGGGGAGTGAAATTCCCTCTCCCCCACCCACCCTTCATCCCCTCCAGAGGGGCTCTTAGGGAATGAGGAAGCCAGTGGGCCTGAGGACAGACTAAGTCTGAAAGCCTGCCTCTTAACGACAAGGCTGCTCTCGGTGGGTAGGCTTTACCTTTACCTGGGCAGGTGCTACTCTCATGGGGGTCTCCACAGAGGGCCAGGAGGAACGGGACTTTATCTTCATGCCCCCTGCCTCCTTTCCTAAAGTGCTCCCCACTTTTTTTACCCCCAAGTCTCTTTTACGATTTTTTTTTTTCTGACATCCTAGGAATTTCCTCAAAGTCTCAGGGGAAATAGATAACAAGCTCTTGGGATGGGGGCTTATATCTAATCTAGTTTTGTAAACTTTGTTCCAATACAGTACCTAGCACAGCATGAATGTTGGGAAACTTCTAAGACTATGAATCTCCCAGCACTCGAAGCTCGGCGCTTCCGCCGTGATAGGGGCATGAAACGTTATGGTCTGATGTCCTTTTTTCGTCCACGGACATTTTTCTTCCATTTTTTCCTCCTCCAGGTGTGTGTTCACGTGCTCCCACTCCTGTATTGGGCAGGTTCCCCCTGCACTCCCAACAGCATTCAATAAGACAGTCACCACACTCTCACCCCCAGGAGTGCGCTCAACTTGAAACATCAGGGTTTACCTGTGCCACGTCTCATTCCCGATATTCTGGAGAAGAAAAAAGTGTCCAGTAAGTTCTGACTAATGTGGCCTAAGTGCTAATGGATTTTATAGCCATGTCTCCCAGATAACATACTTCCGTTAGAGATAACGCCCTAAGTCAAGGGGTGGCTCTGGTGGTGGGAACTCCAGGCCCTGCACTGAGGCCCTCGGGGCGAGCTTTCCAGAGCCTTCCGTTCAGTGGGGAAGTGGTATGGGGCATCAGCAGGGCATGGTCTTTTGGTCAGACAGATCTGGGTGTGTGCCCTGGCTCTCCCACATACTAGCTGTGGAAAAGTAGGCAATTTATATAAACATCCAGAGCCCACTGAACACACACACTCATCCTTAGGCATCGTCGTCATTATTATCACCATCCTTGGGATTACCGCCAAGATGAAACGATGCACGTTAGCCTAGCGCAGTGCGAGGCACACAGGAGGCACACAGTAAACCCAAGTTGCTTCCCTTTTACTTCAGTTACTCATTTGCTGCTACAATAAACTATTACTAGAATCCTGCCCTTGCCAAGCCCTGTGATTGCACCGCCGAGATCTTGCCTGCCTGCGTGGCGTAGGGTTTGTTTCCCACCGGCCTTAGAGGCCTGGGGCTCTCCACTTCTCAGGCAGGCCCCGCCTTACCTGACGATCTCTTTGCCATCTCTTCGGCTGGGGGTGGCCCGGTGGCCACCCTCCAGCGAGTCCTCCTCCGCGGATGCCTGCGTTTCTGGGCTCAGTCCTCAGTCTCCAGGCTCTTGGGCGCTCTGAGGTTTTGAGCGCTTTCCTCGCCCCTCCTGCCACAGCTGCGGGTCCAGCTTCCTGGGTGGAGGGGAGCATCCTACTTCCTCTTCCCAAGAGTTACGGTCCTCTGTGCCCTGGGGCGCCGGCGGGTCCTGTCCGGGAGGAGCGGGTGGGCTGGAGCAGAGGATGGAGCAAGCCTGGGGCTGGACCCGCAGCGCATCCCCTGGAGCGTGCATCTCTGCTGAGCAGCCCGCCGCCGCGCTAATAAATATCGAACCCTTCAACGGGGAAATAAATTATCCCCCCACTGCTAGGCAAAACAGTCGTGATAAATTGTCGTTTTAGCCAACAGTGTTTAAAGTAAAATCAGTAAAGTGTGAGTAATGATGGCTGAGTCAAAAGTCCTGTATTAAACACAATGGTCTGACGAGGGCGAGGGCAGCGTCCAGAGGAAAGCGAAGGCCGTTTTAACTAAAACAACTCTTGTTCGGAGTGGGAAAAAAAGGACTTGGGATTTATTACCCTATTAGTTTTTTCTGTAGGAGCAGCTCTCAGGGTGTCCCGGGCATAAAGTCAAAATCTCCATTTACCAGAGATGTTTAGAAAACATGCTCTCAGAAGTGGGAACTACCAAGTTTTCGACTGGACAACAGACATATGGTTGAATTCTTTCAGTATAGTGAGGAAATCTGAGGGTTGTGAGGGATTCTCAACTACCGTTCTTAAAGGGGCTGGCTGGGAAGGATTTTCTGGGGCGGGGAAATCTAGAGGATTTTTTGCTTAAAAAAAAAAGCCTTAGTGATGGGTTACTTACGTGAAGCTGTTTTCAATATTTATACACTATACTGTATAATGGACAGTGAAACCTCACTAATTCCAACTGGAATTTGATACGAATCAGAATGATGGGAAGCTAAGGGATGTATTAAATGAACTGGCCCCAAAGTTGTAGGACCACGTTACTAACAACAGATAGCCCTTATCATTGAGAACTTACCCCCTTCTAGGCTCTCTGTGGACCATTTTATATAAGTTAACCACTAAGTAACTTTCCTAGGGTCACATAGGTGGCAAGAGGTACCAGCTGCCACCTGTGTGGAAACACAAGCAGACCTGGGCAGAAACTCAGGTCTGCTTGTTTCCAAATCTGCATCCTTAACCCCTGTGCATGTGGCGTCTAATCTATAACTCCTATTTGATTGTATCCTGGCACATAGGATGACTCAAGATAAATACACGAGTGTGCCACAGGAGCATCACATGGGTTCACGTTCAGTGATGACAGATTTTGTTAGTAATATTCATAATTTTCACATTAACTGCTGATCAACAATTGTGCAAGTTGCCAAGATGCTTAAAATGGTTTATTTTGAAGGACACAAGGCCCTTGTTCTCTTAGTTATGTTATAGATATTATTAACTTTAATTAGTTAAGAGTTTGAGGGGGCTTAGTACACATATAGATTACAAAAGAGCATGCTTCCCTCCTCTGATCTAAAGTTAGCTCCTCCCCCTTTACTATTTAGTGCCCTCCTTCAACCTTCTCAAAGGGAACTCTACTCAGTAGACCAGCTCCTATCTCTTCTTCATCTCTGCCCTTTCTCTCTGTGATGGTCAACTGTAACTTTTTTGTCTGTCCCACATCCCTTCATTTCAGGAACAACTTTAACACCACCCCATATGAATTAGTAGGGCTGCCAATCAAAAGACCCTGTCTTCTCTGCCATGGGTATGGGCACGAGATACAGTATGACCAATCAGAATAACATGTGTCTATGGACACTGTGATGATCTGTAGATGATCATATGTCCCAAGCACGACTAGAGTCTTTTTTGACAGGGATTTGTATAAATGCTAGTATGAGGGAGGGGTGGGCAGAGAGAGAGAGAGAGAGAGAGAGAGAGAGAGAGAGAGAGAGACTCCTTTTTTCAGTCATTTGGAGTTTCAAACCCTTGCAAAACTCGAGCTGATCATGGCTCTCTGTAAATATATATGAATAGATCATAATCTTGAAGCTGAGGGCTGAGAGATGGAGCCCTGGAAATATTTTTGAACAGTCTCCTCCATGCCTTACATTCAATGAGTTCTTCATTTCTGATGACCATAGGAGATCATTTAATTAGCTCTTATGCTAGATTACTACCCCTGAATACTAAAGGAATTTTCACAGGCTTCATCTCAGTGAGGTCAGATGTCCAAACCTGAATTCCTTCCATGTCCTTGAGGGTCTGTGCACATTACTCCCAGACACCAATTTCTGCAGAGCTCCAGGTTCTTGGTTTTGAGAACAGTAGCAGGGATGAATTTATTGTTCAGGTTCTTGGTTGCTAAATTTAGCAGAAGTGTATTTATTGAAAGACCTTTGGTTAATTTGCAGAATTGATCAAAAGCTAGAATGTCAAATTAAACAATGGGCAGAACCAAGGGAAACGGCAACAGAGAACAGCCAATGTCTTCCTCTAGGGGTAGTCTGGTTGGAGAGTCATCATCAGCATGTGGTTGGGCAGTTGCTGCCTCTGTAATTTCTCTGCAGTTGGATGGATAGCCTCTAATTATCCTAGCATTATTATGTCACTCTTGTCAGAATTAAAGTCCTGGAGGGCAGCATCCTGTTGTCACAGTCTAAGTCACATGCCTACTCTCATTTCTGTTAAGAAGTTTTGTGTTTATGTTCATGAGGGATATTCGTATATGGTTTTCTTGTAATATCTTAATTTTTGCTATCAGGGTAATGCTGGCCTCATAAAATGAATTGGGAAATCGTCTCTCCTTTTCTATTTTTTGAAAGAGTTCATATATAACTGGTATTACTTCTTCCAAATATGTGGTAGAATTTGCCAGTGAAGCTATCTGGGCATGGACTTTTCTTTTTGAGAAGGCTTTTAACTGAGAAATTTGATCATTTAAACAAAGAGAGGACCATTCAGACTTTCTATTTCTTCTTGTATCAGTTTTGGTAATCAGTGTTTTTCAAGAAATTTGTCCATTTCATCTAATTTGTCAAGTTAATATTTTAAGATTATCCTTTGAATGTCTGTATGATCTCTAGTGCTGTCGCCCTTTTCCCGATCAATATGTCTAGAGGTTTTGTCAGTTATTAATCTTTTTAGAGAACCAGCTTTTGGTTTCATTGATATATCTCTATTGTTTTTCTGTGTTCTATTTCATTAATTTCTGTTCTTATCTTTATTTTGCTTACTTTGGGCTTAATTCAGTTTTCCTTTTGTACTTTCATAAGATAGAAGTTTAGATCATTGATTTGAGTCTTTCCTTCTTTTCTTTGTTCACCCAGTTTTATTGAGATATACTTGACATATAACATTGTATAAGTTTAAACTGTACAACATAATGATTTGATATATGTATATATTGCAAAATGATGACCACAATAAGTTTAGTTAACATCCCTCACCTCATATAGTTACAGATTTTTTTTCTTGTGATGAGAACTTTTAAGATCTACTCCCTTAGCAACGTTCAAATATACAGTGTGTATCGTTAACTGTAGTCATGCTGGACATTACATCCCTAGAACTTATAATGGCAAGTTTGTACCTTTTGACCACCTTCATTCCGTTCCCCCATCCTCTACAACTGGCCTCTGGGAACCACCAATCTGATCTCTGTTTCTATGAGTTTGGTTTCTTTAGAGTCCTCATATAACGGTTCTCTTTAATTTTCAAACTCTTCTTCCCTGTTCTGAAATTTCATTGTGATAGGTCAATGTTTTGTCTATAAAATTTATCCTGTTCAGAACTTGATAGACTACTTTAATGTGAGAACTCTTGTTTTATTTAGTTTGGGGGAATTTTAGCAATTATTTCATAAGATAGTGCCTACTCTCTATCACCTTATTGTCCCAGTGACACTGGAAATTCTGGATCTAGTCTTCATAGCTTAATTTTTTTTTTTTCCTGAAACAACTCTATTTTCTTTTCCATTATAGGCAAATCTTTAGGCCCAATTCAGCTCACTCATTTGCTCCTCATCTGTGCCAGCAAACATTGAATTTTTATTTCAACAATTTTCTTTTCTAACATCTCCACTTGGCATTTTTATTTAAAATGATCTTTTCCTGTTTCTTATATGTAATATTCATCTTTATGACTCTGATATTATTAATTATTCTAAAATTATAAATTTTACTCTGTAATTACATTAAGCATATCTCTCCATGCCTTGATTTTCTCATCTTAAATAGGAGGAATTACAAATAGCACCATATTCATATATTTCTTGTGAGGATTAAATGAGATAGTACATGAAAAGCCCTCAGAACAGCTAGAGGTTCTCTGCCAGACAGAACATTTCCTCTCCCTACAGAAGTTTACTGAGAAAGTGGGCAGAGTAGTTGCAGTTGTGCCTTGTTCACATTGTCTTCAGGGAGAGTGAGGATTGATGAGGTTGCTGCTGGGCAGGGCATCTGGGTTGCTGAGCACCTGTTCTGGTCTTGGATGCTCTCTGTTACTTCTGGGCAAAACTAGCCATGTGGGGGTATTGCTCAATTCCTCTGCCCTAAACATGGCTACTCTCAGGAATCATTCATTCTTTTTTGCTACTAACTGGCCTCTGGGATTAGGGACAATATGCAGAGGTCAACTGGCCCTCTATTGTCCTGTTAGTACCCCAACTAATCCTATAATCGGTTGTCCCACCCCTTTTCCCTGATCTTGGCTTTCCCCCTCTGGGTGTGAACCATGCCTTTTCCACCTTTGAGATAATCTTCTCCTGAGGATTCTTGCACATATTCTAAGTGATCTTCTCTCTGTATGATAAATCCATCTGTCTCTCAGGGTTGCCTTGCTGATAATTCTTACTTTTGAGAACAACTACATATTAAGAATATCAGTTTTTATTGTTGTGTAATAGACTACCTCAACACTTAGTAGCTTAAGAGACAGACACTTAATTAGTTCATGTGTCAGCTGTTTGGGCTGACCCAGCTGGGTGGCTGACTGAGCCTGCTCAGGCATTGGCTGGTAGCAGCCTGGTCAGCTGGGGATTGGCTGGTCTAAGGTGTTTCAGCTGAGATGGCTTGTCTCTGCTCCACGTGTTGTCCAATCATCCAGCAGACTAGGCTGGGCTTGCTCACATGGCAGCAGGAGCAGGCATTCCAAAAGCAAGAGTGAAAGCTTGTAGGTAAGGCATCTTGAGGTCCAACTGGCCAAAGCAAGTTTCAAAGCAAGCCCAAATTCATGGAGTGGAGAAATAGGCTCCACCTGTTGAAAGAACTGTGGCCATTTATATAATCTACCACTTCTTGTTATGTAAAAATTGATCTTGTCAATGGCTTTTAAGTCTCTTCAACCTGGTAGTGGTGGTGGTGGTGAGCTTTAGTAACAATTCTCCATCTAGTTTGTACATCGTTTTCCATTAAACTCTTTAATCCCATCTGCAGTTTATTTTGGCATATGCTTTAAGACATCTCCAATACATTTCCCTGTAAAATACTTAAATGTCTGAATTTCAAATACTTATTAAAAATTATTTTATGATAATTTCAGTGCTTACTTTATCACATATTGAGTTTTTATAGAGAGTTGGGTCTATTTCTCGACTCTTGTTTTATCAAATGGTTTTTATTTTGCTTAAGTACCCCTCTATTTTAATGATAATTTCTTTATGATAGGTTTTAATGAATAATAGAGGTAAATACCCATATTGTTCTTTTTGCAAATTTTTTGTCATTCTCACATGTTTAGTTTTCCTTGTAAAATACCAGCATTTTCTCAAATTCCATACTGATACTGCATTCAATGACAAAATAACATGGGCAGGAAAATCAATTTTTGTAATTTTTTAATACTGTATACTTGGATGATAAATCTCTTTATATATTTAAAATTTAAAAATACAGTCATATTTAGATTTTAAAATAAACTCCCCAAATTTCTTTCAAGTTTATTCTTTTTTTTTTTTAACATCTTTATTGGGGTATAATTGCTTTACAATGGTGTGTTAGTTTCTGCTTTATAACAAAGGGAATCAGTTATACATACACATATGTTCCCATATCTCTTCCCTCTTGCGTCTCCCTCCCTCCCACCCTCCCTATCCCACCCCTCCAGGCGGTCACAAAGCACCGAGCTGATCTCCCTGTGCTATGCGGCTGTTTCCCACTAGCTATCTACCTCACGTTTGGTAGTGTATATAGTTAATAGGATCTGGATCTATCTTTCTCTAAAAATGATGTATTATTTAAATAGTTATTGCCAGTAACAAAGGAGTGATATTGCGTTTTCAGAACTTATTTTGAACTTCTCTCTTTTACCTAAATTTTTAAATGACTTATAGTGGGTTTGATCATGATTTTTTGGCTCCATAACTGCATGAGCCAATTCCTGTGATAAATCTCCTCTTATATGTGTCTATACACATCTATTGGTTCTGTTTCTCTGGAGAACTCTGACTAATACGTGTTTAAATCATGTCATCTTCAACTATTAATTTGTCTCTCCCTTTCTAATACATATTCATCTTATTTGTCCTAACATTTTGCATTAGTTAAAATCTCCAATGTGATATTAAAATAAAAATGGTAGCGGTGGACTCTGCTTTCTTCTTTGGTTTGAGTACACTGTTGAGAATAAAATTGGCATATTTCAGCACCTGCTGAACAAATGAGTTTTGTCTAAAAGATTTTGTTTTAATTAATTAATTAATTTATTTATGGCTGTGTTGGGTCTTCGTTTCTGTGCGAGGGCTTTCTCTAGTTGTGGCAAGTGGGGGCCACTCTTCATCGCGGTACGCGGGCCTCTCACTGTTGCAGCCTCTCTTGTTGCGGAGCACAGGCTCCGGACGCGCAGGCTCAGCAGCCATGGCTCACGGGTCCAGTTGCTCCGCGGCATGTGGGATCTTCCCAGACCAGGGCTTGAACCCCTGCATTGACAGGCAGATTCTCAACCACTGCGCCACCAGGGAAGCCCTGTCTAAAAGATTTTTGATGTGGTTATTTTATAAGGTTTAAAAATATTGAGTCATAGTTGCATTTCTGAGGGAATAAGTAGTTGGTTTTGATGTTTGTCTTTTAAAGTTTTGTTGCATTACATTTGACAGTTAAAATATTAATTAAAATTTAGATTTCGTCTATTTATAAAAATGGAAATGTCTAAGTACAATATGATTTTTGTTAATTCTCCTCTTTTTAACATTTTTTCTTCTGTCTGTATGTATTTTTTGGATGTAAATTATTAGATACATACAAACCTTTTTAAAAAAACATGTCTTTGTAATTAACATATCTGCTATCATAACATGATGATCTTCTTTTTTATTGCAAAAGATTATTAATAATATTTGCCCATATTATAGTTTAAATCCTTCAGTACCTTTGTGCTTTTTGTGTTTCTCTAAATTCATACATGGATTTAAATAATCAAGTAGTATGTCTTTTGATGAGTGAACTAAGTAATTTTATTTTCTTTATGTTCTTTATTTTAGTTGTTCTGTCCTCTGTCTTTCTATTTTAAGTTTTTAAAGGTAGAACTTCCATTTTTTCTTTATATTATAAATTTGGATAAATGGACTGTAATATATTCTTTTTCATGTTAGCATAATTTAAAAGTTAATCATCCTATACTTACCATCACTTATGATTACTTTAAAACAGGTCATAAACACTCTCAGTTGCAGTAGTCATTAATTTATTACTGTAAAATTGGTCACAATTTTTTTAGCAAATGTTTAGTATTCTAATCATTAATTTAGATCTGTCCATTTAAACATAATTACTTTGGTCACTCCTTTGTGGAGGATGACACATTTTTGTGCTTTCTGACCCCCCCCCTTTCTTCTATTTATCATTCGCTTAATCTGAGGTTCTTATGCCTTCATTATTATTATTATTTTTTTTTCTTTTGCGGTACGTCGCTGCTGTGGCCTCTCCCGTTGCGGAGCACAGGCTCCGGACGCGCAGATTTCAGAGGCCGTGGCTCACGGGCCCAGCTGCTCCGCGGCATGTGGGATCCTCCCGGACCGGGGCACGAACCCGTGTCGTCTGCATCGGCAGGCGGACTCTCAACCACTGCGCCACCTGGGAAGCCCGCCTTCATTATTTTTGATTTATTTTGTTCTACTTTTGTTTAAACAATCACTCCAATTAGTTAGGTGTCTCAGCAATATCACGCTCCTCTACTTCTTTCCTTACATATTTACTCTTATCAGTATTGACTCACTCCCTTTTCCTATTAACATTGCTTATTTTTAAAAAGATAAAAGGGGAGAGTGGGCTTTACTGGATACTGAACATCATTTTCTGTATCAACTTTCTCATTCAAGGCTTCCTTCTTGTACCCCTACTCCAGAGTTTGGTGAGATGGTTAACAGCCCATGTGACCTCTACAGAGAGGGTGCTCAGGAGGTTTTGTAGAAGATTGAACATTTGAAAATTTTGTCTTTACCTATGATTCAGAGGTTGGCTGTGTACTGCATTCTTAGACTGGTCTTTTTCTTTAAGAATTCTAAAGCTCTGACTCTTTTATCTTGAGTTAGCCGTAAAGAAACCTGAAGAAATTTTAATTGTGGCTCATTTAAAATTGTGCAATCTTTATTCTTAAAATTTAAGCATTTCTAAAATTTAAGTATTTTAGTAATTACTTGTCAGTTACTTTATGTTTGTTTAACTTGAGACAGTGATAGCTATTTTAATTCATAGCCTCCATTCTTTCAAAAATTCTAGATTTTGAAAAATCATACCTGGATTATTAATCCTAGGCTTCTTTTACTTTTATAGTTTCCATGTGGAATTTATGTTCTTATTTTACATGTCTTTCATGTTTTCTGGTATTCTTCTGGACTTAGTACTAATTATATTTATTGGGCCCCTAAGAATGTATATTTTCAAAATCTTAAGTATTACTCCTGGGGGATTTATATCAGAACAGATGTTTATCTTGCTACTTTTTTTTGTTCTTTTACTCTGAGTTATAAAAATTTCTTTAAGAAAGTTGTTTAATACTCTTTCCCTTCCTTTTGTTTATTTATTTTTTTGTTCCTGAGGCTGCAGAGAGTTTAAGTGACCTGTGGAAATATGACATTCTAAAATCCAGTTACTCCCTCTCAGCAATCTTCCTGTGGTACATTTCCCAGCATCCATGCCCACATCTGCATTCCTTCCGCCAGCAACATAACAGATGCAGTATTGTACCTTCATGCTCTCCATACCTTCACCTACCATGAAGACTGGATTTGCAAGTTTTTGATGCCTGTCAAGGAACTTGGAAAGAAAGGAGTTTGTCTATGGGCAGAGCCTGGCTTATTTAGAAGAGTGAGTATAGTAGACATTCTGGATGGAAACAGGTGTGTGCTTCCTATCTGTTGTGGGCACAGGTCCACAATCGAGATGCGCAGGGTGGGGGCTTCTGCAACAGTCACCACAGGCCCAGTCCTGCTTCAGCAAGAGGGCTGTGCTCCACTCCGGGAGCTTTGATCACTATTACGGGTAAGCTCCTGGAAGGTAGACGGGCTTGGCACATCAACAAAAAGCTTCAACCCTTAGAGCTGCAGAGTGAAATAGGCTGCTTTTAAGAGGCCTCCAGAAAGGGAAGTCTCAGAGCATGGCATTGCTTGACTTGGATTCATTTGGGCCTTCTGCTGTCCCTGGAAGACCAACGTTTCTTGCCACTTGGTGAGGCTCTGGAGAAGGCTGAAGTCTTCTGAGGTAACAAAAGTCAGCAAGGACCCTTTGGAAGGGCCAAGGCTCTATTATAATATAAAGAGATTTTATAAGAGGATTTTCCAGCAGTGCTTTTCAAAGTGTGGGTCTTAGACCTGCAGTATCAGCCTTCCCTCAGAAATTGTTAGATATGCAAATTCCCAGGCCCCACCCCAGACCTGCGGAATCTGAAACTCCGTGAGGGTGGAATCTAATCATTTTTAGTTTAACAAACCCTCCAGGCGATTCTGATGAAAGCTTCAGCTTGAGAACCAGTAGCTCCTAACGTATGGAGACATGAAAAATTAACTGAAAAATTAGCTGAATTTTATCCATTTCAGAACTCTACAACTATATTAATCCAATTAATTTAACTGAAAAATTAGCTGAATTTTATCCATTTCAGAACTCTACAACTATATTATTGTGGCCAAAAAATGTGGGCTTTATTTTTTTTTAAGGCATTATAGCTCTGTGGATCGATTCTTATAGATGTTTTAAATGATATTTTGTCATTCAACAACTATCTTTTGAACAACAGCTGGGAGCTGGGCACTATACCAGGCACTTGACAATGAACCAGTAAGTACCACAAACTCCCCCTCCCCAGGCTAAAGAAGTAGGGCTTTATTAGGTAGTCCAAAGTTTCATATTGGTAGACCATTGGGCCAAATTCACCCAGGAGATATGATATATTTGACCTGTAGTGTCTTTAAAAAAAAAAAACTACTGGTCAAAATGTTTCACTTAAGGATTTCCACTTTAGAAGCTGGAATTCTGGCCTCTTTAGAAAAGCGAAAAGCTCTAGGGTGTTGATACATGCTCTTTGCTGAGCACAGCCAGTGGGAACGCAGTCCTGGCTGTTTCCTACCAATATGGGCACTTGCTTTCAAGTTTGCCCAAATGTACCATTTCCTGTTGTTTCCCAAGTGCCCGTTGCCATCGATCATTGTTTTGGGGTTGGCTTTTTCTTATAGTGGAATTAAGAAGGAATGTAATATTTTTTATACTCAAAATGATCAAAAATGATAAAGTAAAAGATTTAGAGAATAGCATGTTTCAAGAAAAAATAGGAAATAACAGATTTCTTCCTTGGCATGAAGAGTATACCTATCTTAACTTGGTTTCCATAGAAATCAGAGACTGAGGCAATAGCCTATTTTATTAATAAGTACAAATCCAGGGAAGCAGAGGCAAAGGAACCCAGAACTGTTTATTGGCCTACAAAACCAATGAACAAATGTGGGGATTTTATCAGCTGAGGATTATATCTATCTTAAATATGCGAGCAAGGACCAGAGCCAAAATTCTGTTTCTGGTATGATCTCCATGAGCTCCCACTTTCCTGGACGACCATGATGGCAAGTTCAGGTCTTCTGGTCTTAGTATCATCTCAGGACATCCAAAAGTCCTCATGCAAAGTCTGGGCATTCCCTTTTCCCCAGTGCAATAACCTGGCAAATGGCCACAGACAACTCATGTGGAAGGATTGGAGGACTATTGACCAGTCATATTTGTGGCGGCACTGAATTGCCCCTTTTCAAGGGAACCCAGCCTGCCACCCCTCTTTAATCAATAGGCTCTGGGCCTGTGAGCTGACTGAGATGTAAAAACTGTTTTTCCCTATGGTGGCTGCTGTTAGCCTTCTACCTCTCATCCCTGAGCCATACCTTAGTAGTTCTCCATTTATCTTGCTTCCAGAAACATGATGATCTATCTTCTATTGCCGGATACCTGTAGGTTAAGTCATTGTGATAATTATACCCACCTTACCTCCAACATGTCAGTGCTTCTACCTGATCTCTGCTATTCTAGAATCCCATCATTCTCACTGATACTCAGCACCATTGATCGCCTACAATTAATACTGGCTTACAGAGAACATCCTGCCACTAGTTTCTCAATTATGTCAATGCCCTTCTTACCAATATATTCCTTATTGCTCTAGTGAACTGGGTATTCTCTGAGCCCTGCTAGGAACACTGTCACATAGAGAGTTACCAGGTAAATTATGTAATGTTAGCATAGTTGATGCATTCTTTTTTTTTTTTACAGCTTTACTAAGATATAATTCACCAACAAAGTATACAATTCAATGGCTTTTAGTATATTAACATAGTGTATTAACCTGAACCTATTACCTTGATCAATTTTAGAACATTTTCATCGCCCCCCCCCAAGAAAAACCTGCATCCTTTAGCCATTACCCCCTAATCCTCTCAATACCCCTAGCCCTAGGTGATCACTAATTTTCTGTTTTTATAGATTTGCATGTTCTGTACACTTTGTATAAATGGAATATCATAATATGTGGTTCTTTGTAACTGACTTCTTTTACTTAGCATAATGTTTCCAAGGTTCATTCATGTTGTAGAATGTATCAGTACTTCGTTTCTGAGTAATATTCCTTTGTAGGAATATACCACATTTTATTTATTCATTCTTCAGTTGATGGACGTTTGGGATGTTTCCACATTTGGCTGTTATGAATAATGATGCTATGAACATTTATGTACAAGTGTTTGTGTTTGCATATGTTTGCATTTCTCTTGGCTGTTTACCTAGGAGTGGCATTGTTGGATCTTATGGTAACTCTATGTTCCTCTAAGTGTTAGAGGGACCATCAGACTGTTTTCCAAACTGGCAGCACCATTTTGCATCTCACTGGTGGTGTATGAGGGTTTCAGTTTCTCCATAACCTTAGAAACACCTGTTATTGTCTGTCTTTTTGATTATAGTCGTTCTAGTGAGTGTGAAGTGTATCTCGTTTTGGTCAAATTCTTGTCTCCATGGGCACCAACTTCCCCATCCTTTGGTTTGGGCGTGCATGGGGCATATACAGATACCAAATGGGTCCTGTGTCATCTCCTGCCTCTGCAGCAGCAAGGACATCCTAAGGCTGGAGGTGAGAGGCAGGTGACATGGGGATGAGTAAAGGTGCTGTTGGATTTGTGCTCCGGTGAAATTCATTGCTGTGGTGGCAAATGAATGGGATCCCTGCAGAGATGATCACTGATGAAGAATCTGGGGTGAAACAAATGGTCACAGATCCCAAATATAGGTGAAGCCAAGAGGAAATGAGGTGGTGAACATGAGAAGGAGATACAACACCAATATATTCAATATGCAACCAAAATGTGTCTGTCTTAAAGAATGTAATTGAGCATCCCATTATGAAGCAAACCATGATAAGTTCTATGACTGTTATGTACATGAAAAATACATGGGATAAAAAGCTTATTGAACTGAAAAAGGCCAATATTTCAACAATTGTTCCTGAATAGGAATGAACCAAGAAATGCTGCTGTAAAATGCAGGCTTTGTATTTGAGGAAAAAACCTTGCCCAGGCTCCTTCACTCATTTATATTATTTCTCTGGCCCCTTGAGGCATTCCTGTTTCAGACTCCTATGAAGAGGAATAATAATAGTGTGTGCCATTTACTGAGAGCTTATGGGTGCTTTAAGTAACTTATTTAATCTTCTTAACAGACTTAAACACTATGCATTGCTTCTGTTTTAAAACTAAGGAAACTGAGGCATAGACAAATGACCTTAACTTGCCCTAATTACACAGCTAAAAATGTCAGGGCAGGAATGAAATCCAGAAACATCTGGCCACAAAACACATCTGCTAAGCAGCTACTGCATGCATTCAGGGATGGATAGCACACTGTATTAGTTAGGGTTTTCCAGAAAAACAGAACCAATGTTTATTTTTATTATAAGGGGTGGGTTCAGGTGATACAGAGGTTGGCAAATCCCAAGATCTGCAGAGTTTGTCAGCAAACTGGAGACCTAGGAGAGCTAATGGTATGGTTTCAGTCTGAAGGTTGTCAGGCTGAGACCAAGGCAGAGCAGTTGTTTCAGTTTGAGTCTGAAGGCAGGAAAAAAGGCCACTCTACCAGTCAAAGGCTATCAGGCACGAATAATTTTTTCTTACTTAGGGGAGATCAGTCTTCTTGTTTTATTTAGACCTTCAACTGATTAGATGAGGCTCACCCACTTTAGGGAGGTCAACCAGCTTTACTCAGTCTATGGATTCAGATGTCAATCTCATCCAAAAACACCTTTACAGACACACCGAGAACAATGTTTGATCAAATATCTGAGCACTTCATGGTGCAGTTGACACATAACATTAACCATTAAGCACACCTTGCCTTACTCAGTCCTCACCACTGCCCATGCTTCCTAATTTATAGCTGAGATATGGAGGGTGATAGAAATTAAATAATTCTCCCACAGTCACTCTGCTAGTCACCAGAGGAGTTGAGATTCACACTCAGCACTCCCAAAAGCCAACATAGGAGTCATTTCCCCTACATACCACACTTCTTTCAACAAGAAAATGGGACGAGTGTTCAGCATGTTTCAGGAAGATTAATTAGCAGGGAGATTTGAGCATTGTCAAAGGCAGGAGACAGCTGGGAGACTAATGTTCATTCTAGGGCCTCACTTAACACCTCTGGGTCATTAACCACGGACGGATTTCCTTGTTGAGAATTTGAAGCGTAATCCTAGATTGCAATACTATATTAACCCTCTTCTTAAATTACTCACAAATTGGATTTTAAATGATTTTCCTTGACTAGTAAATATATCCTCTATTTCTATATTCAGTTTGTTTAATTTAGCTTAGTTTTATTTATTGAATTGCTTTCACTTTTCTCTTCCAAACACTTAAGATTAAACATGTATTACTATTCACCTCTTTACAGATTGGAAGATTAACTAATTAATACTCAAATCTATATTGGCACTTACTATCGAAAAGCATTAGAACACAGTGAGTGAGTCC
The DNA here is from genome assembly GCF_949987515.2 of Delphinus delphis. Taxonomy (NCBI): domain Eukaryota; kingdom Metazoa; phylum Chordata; class Mammalia; order Artiodactyla; family Delphinidae; genus Delphinus; species Delphinus delphis. Next base: position 40,692,893 of record NC_082699.1, on the reverse strand, counting down.
AGAGCTGGACTCTGGAGCCAGACGGCTTGGATTCCAATCCCAGCTCTGCCACGTACCAGCCGTGTGACTTTGGAAATGTTACTTAACCTCTCTTTAGCTTAGTTTCTTCATCTGTAAGGGGGTTGTTATAAATGAGTCATTGTATAAAAAGGACTTAGGACAGTGCCTGGCACGTACTGAAGCATCCAAGGGTTAGCAATTTTTATCATCACTATATGGTAGGCACTATTCTAGGTACCATCAACCGAATAGTGACTAAAACAAATGAAGTCCTTTTGTCTTTTGCTTTTGTGAAACTCACATTCTATTGGGGAAGACAGACACCCACCCTTATTGTTTATCAAAAAAAAAGCAGTTTTAGCTAAATATATTATTTTTACAATTGCAGAAACACACATGGCACATAAACACAAAACACACCAACCTCAGTAGTAATGAAGAAATGTAAAACAATTTAACATTTTTTGCTTATCAGTTTGGCAAAGAGGGAAAAAATAACACTGGTAAGGGGGTGGGGAAAAAGGGTTTATGGCACACTGTTGAGTGCCATGACTTTTTTTATTTTTTTGCGGTACGCGGGCCTCTCACCGTTGTGGCCTCTCCCGTTGCGGAGCACAGGCTCCGGACGCGCAGGCTCCGGACGCGCAGGCTCAGCGGCCATGGCTCACGGGCCCAGCCGCTCCGCGGCATGTGGGATCTTCCCGGACCGGAGCACGAACCCGCGTCCCCTGCATCGGCAGGCGGACTCTCAACCACTGCGCCACCAGGGACGCCCCATGACTCTTTTAGAGGGTATCCTCAATTGCCTCTATTTCCCTCATGCTTCACGCCTATTCCATCTGGAACTCCTGCCATCTCTACTTTGAAATACACATTCTGAAACCACTTGTTACCTCCCTCCCCCAGTGCAAGCCACCCTCATTTCTTGTCTGGACTATTACAACACACATCTAACTGTACCCCTGCTTCCCATCATCCAGTCTCCACCCAGCAGCCAGTGCTGTTATTAGCCGGTAACTACGATCACATCCCTCTGTTGTGCAAAAGGCTTCCTTTCATGGGTAGAGCTTTCGTGATCTGAGCTCTGCCTGCCTCCCCCATATTTCTCCTCTTACCCATTCCACTCCAGCCACTTCAGCCTTACAAGTCCTCAAACCTACCAAGCTCAGTTCACCCTGCAAGTCTCCCTATTTGTTGTCTCCACCTGGAGCAAGTTCCCCCAGGGCTGGACTCCACAAATGCTATATCCTCTGAGATACCTCCTGACCACCCTCTCTCAAATACCAGCCTGTCAATGTACTCTTGCCTTCTTTATTTTTCTTCAAAGTGCTCATTGCTCTCTGAAACCACATCATGAATTTAATTTTTCATTGGTAATTGTCTGCTTCCCCCATGGATGTAAGCTGCATGTGGGCCTAGACTTTGTCTGACCGGTTCACAGCTGTATCCTCAGAGCCTGGAGGTGTCTGGGATTCTGTTTTCCCTCAATAAATATTTGTTGAACAAATGAATGAGAAGCAAAACCTTAAACATATTAATATTCTTCTACTCAGGAATTCTACTTCTGGGACTTTAGAGAAGAAGACAAGGGGGTGCTAGAGGAATGTTCCTTGTAGTATCATGTTAGTTCCACAATGGAAAAAACCTCTTAGTCCAACAGGAGGGGATTGATTTATAAATACTCTATAATCATATGTTAAATACTCTGCAGCTGTTAAAATATACATGGTAAAATGTTACTTGATAACAGTATGGTGGAAATAGTCACAATATATTATTGAGTGAAAAAAGTAGGTTATAAGACACACTGTACTGTAACAGTCCATTCTTTAAAATAGTATATATTTGTTGTATATTCAGAAAAAATTTGAGAGATATGCACTTCATCAAAACTTTAATAGTGGTTATATCTGAGATATGGGATTATGGTTCATTTTAAACGTTTTTCTTTGTGTTCCTCTGTATTTTTCAAAATTTCTACAATGAAAACGGCACATTTATAGTTTCAAAATTTAGTAAAATATATTGTTGCCCTCTTATTAAAGTGTCTATTTCTCAGAGTGATCTATGCAGGATTTACTGTATTTTTTCTAATTTCTCTTACTGAACATTGAGTGTTATTTTTGCTTTGAGGCAGGTGTTTGTGATCTTGGGATAAATCAGACTGCTTAATGCCTTGGCTTCAAAGGAGACAGAGGACTCTGGTGGCCAGCACTGTCAGCCTTCTTCCCAAGTAGGGAATGCTGTGCAACCTCAAATAGGCTGTTGAACCAGCCAGCATGCTACAGAACGGTACTGTCATATTTTAAGATCTCAAGAGCTCATAGCCAGAGTTCTAGAGACTTTAGTATTGAGGTTCCCTGTCAGCCAGCTAAGACTTTGGTCGGTGTCCTGGACTGAATATCTGTGTCCCCCCAGAATTCATATGTTGAAATCCTAACCTCCAAGTGATGGTGTTGGGAAGTGATTAGGACATGAGGGTGGAGCCCTCATGAGTGGGATTCTGCTTTGATAGAAGAGGCCCCAGAGAGCTCTCTCACCCCTTCAGTCATGTGAGGACACAGCCAGAAGACAGTGTCTAAGAACCAGGTATTAAATTTGCCAGTGTCTTGATCTAGGACTTTCCACCTTCCAGGACTGTGAGGAATAAATATTTGTTGTTTAAGCTACTCAGTCTGTGGCATTTTTGTTGTAGTAGCTTGAACAGACTGAGATGGTGGATTTTGGGCAAATTAATGGGTTGCTTTACATAATCCACTCTATGTCACGAGTATGAGAGTCCTCTGCGCAACAGTGAAAGAGCTGGGCAGGAAGTAGACATTTTACAAGCCAGTTAAAACTGAGTGGCGTATCATGCTTTGTAGGGAGAGAAGAGGGAAAGAAAGAAGAAGACAATGTAGGGAAGGTGGGGAAGGAGCCTCTTGTTCTCCAGAAATAAGAACATAGAGATTATTTACCTTAATCTTAAACTCATCATGAATTCATCCAAGCAGACTGATTAGCTTAAAATGAAACCACATTTCTCTCTTCACTTCCCCACATCCATTCTCTTTTTTTTTTTTTTAATTTATTTTAGGCTGCATTGGGACTTCGTTGCTGCACCTGGCTTTCTCTAGTTGTGGCGAGCGGAGGCTACTCTTCGTTGCGGTGCACAGGCTCTAGGCGCATGGGCTTCAGTAGTTGTAGCACACAGGTTCAGTAGTTGTGGGATCGCGGGATCTAGAGTGCAGGCTTAGTATTTGTGGTGCATGGGTTTAGTTGCTCCGCGGCAGGTGGGATCTTCCCCGACCAGGGCTCGAACCCATGTCCCCTGCATTGGCACGCGGATTCTTAACCACTGCGCCACCAGGGTAGTCTGCCAAATCCTTTCTTATGTTAACTTCAGAGTGTTTTGGCCAGGATCCCAGTGGATTCTGTGAAGAATAGATTTTCCCTTCAGCTTAAGTTTGTTCTGTTGATACCACAGAATGATACTGCCTTGGAAGTAGATATAAACCTGGGATAGATTTGTAAAATTTGTGAAATATATGGCTGGTGTGAATAAGTGATGATGCCATTTCTTATGAGACCATCTCCTCGAGGTGGCATAGAGAAGTTTCATTTAAAAATATGTAAATGTCTACACTTTAAAAATCAATTTTATCCTCTATTATAGCATGATTTCTTGAGCATTTTTCTCTACATGGACTATAATATGAATCCTTTTCTCAAAGAAAAGATTAGTTTTATAATAGGACTTACAATTGAAATCAAAATCCTCAGTTGTATATCCAAGTTTGTAAAATGTATTATTCTGTGCATATAATGATGCAGTGAGAACCCAAGGTCCCAATTTGAATGCAGTTTATGGGAGTACTGGGGGGGCTCATTTTGGGGGCAATAACTGTCATAAAGAATCCCATTGTTGTGAAGTATAGAAATGAACAACATTCAAGTAAAAAGAAGTATACATTTCTCCTTGCTGTTCTGTTTCTAACAGAAACAAGGAAAGAACTGGAACTCTCTTTTATAATTAGTTTCATGCAAAAATGCCCATCAATTGCAAGGGGGTATTCAACATGGGTAAACAGTGGGTCACAAGTGAACTGAAAAGGGCCTTGAAGGGCATAGTGCTTAGAAATGATATGTACCCACCAGATGGAAAAGAATGATTAACTTTAGGAAATAGAAGTCTGCAGTCAATTCCATTCTCTTTCTTTAGAGATGTTCTGAGCTGATGGAAGAAAGTCTAGGAGAGAAAGAGAGCATAGATCTTCCAAGAAGGTCTGGCTCCTGGATGACATAGATGGAATCTTCTTCCTGTAGTGCCCTTGGAATACCAGGCTTCTCATGCTCAGGGGCATCAGGGTGATAGAAGCTTTCCTTGGGGGTGGAAGGCTCCCATTGGGGCAGCTGCTACCTGAGGGCTGAATGTGCAAGGGCTCTGTTGACTCAGCATGGCCTGGCCATCCACATTCCCTGCTAGGCAAATTTTCCTTTCAGGATTCAGTTCTCATGGCACATGAAGACCCAGAACACACACACACACACACACACACACACACACACACACACACACACACGCACACATACACGGCATCCCTCATTTTTCACTTCTGCAGAAGCCCTTCAGAGAACTCGGGCCTGTCTCTCGAGTCCCACCAGCAGATGTCTCTCCTGGGTCTGAAGACCAGTCGTCCCACATGCTTGTGTCTGGAACCACCTTGGGTCTTAATCCAGTTTGACCCTTTCACCAGTTCTTGGTCAGAGGGTCAGTGCTTTGTACCATGCATGCTGTTCTGCTTTTAAAGACGTTTTCTCAAATAAGACCCTGAAAATTAAGACATGTTTTGAATTTTTAAATATGTCTAACTAGAAAAGACAGTTTCCTTCATTTTCAAGTGACAACATAATGCAATCATTTCAGTAAGTTTTGCCACAAAACATTCTCAACAAAAGAACCATGAGCAGAAGACTTAGTTTCAAGAAGAATATCTGCTTTGTGACTCCAGGTACGTCTAAAATGTACATTTGGTTAGGAAGTTCCTCTGCTTAAAACCTTGTCCTGCCTCCTCATCGCCCAAAGTTAACATCAGAAGTCAATTAACACTAATATTATAATGAAATTTAATAATATTTTATGTAATAATGATATAACAATATCATTATGTTATTTTTCTGGATTTTGTGGTATTTGCCACCTTTAAAAATTGTGATTTGTTAAAATTACTTTTCTCATTCTAAATATTCACTATTCTATAAATGTATTATTTTACAAATAACTACAAAGTATTTCTTAAATAAAAACTATATTATTTAATATTTAACATTTAATATTACATAAAATGATAAAAACAATTGTATTTTTTTAGTGAAGTGGGATTCCCAGTTGTATTCAGGCCCCACAAAACCTGGATCCACCCATTATACCTCAGTCAGAATTCACTTAGAGTAGATCCTGTAACTATAAGCATCTGGAAAAACTAGAAGTAGGAAAAAAGGCAAAAACCCAAGGGAAAGAAAGTTCCTCACTTATCTTATCTCTCAATGAGAGGAAATTGCTTTGAGTTCCTTGGGAGGATGCTTTAACCCACAGTTTGTTTCCTTTGGGGGTGCTTAGGAATTACTTTTTGAACATGACCTCCAAATCCATGTCCAAACCATGAGCAACCCTGGGGTTTCCACCTGTGTATATTTCAGACTTACAGGTGTGTCACAGCCAAGGGACTTTCCCCTTTTCAGTGGTCCCACTTCACCATCTAGCTATCCGCATCTTCTTGAAGGAGGTTGCCTGCTGTTATCTAGTCCAAGCCAGCTTGTCTCCTCCAATTCAGTCCCTGAACCAAGTCCATGCGATGCTCAGAAAAGATAGATACCTCCACGTTGAGAGATTGACAAATCCTGGTCTATTGTGGTGAGTTCCTCTTTTTAGAAGCTTTGAAATCTTCTCATTCTATACTGAGCCCCTGTTAAATAATAGAGGAAGGAATCAGCTAAATTTATATTATTACTATTACCCAGTATCTTTTTTCCTATTTAGCCTCCCAGTCTGTGTTAAACGTTTCCCACTAGAGTAAAGCTTTAATAACCCAGAATGTTTTACCTCCCAAAATAGTAAATTCAGCACAAAGCCATAACAAAAAGGCCCTCCACCTCAAAACTTAGGAAAACTTACTTTGTGTGAGATCTGTCTTCTGAGAACATCAACTTTCCCTAAGGAATAATTTGAACGTCAGTGTCTGCAATGTTTAATTAATCTGAGTATAACCTTAGAAGTGCATGTGATTTTACTAGTCTGTCGAAATTGAGACCTGGTTGGTTGCGTCTGCCCAGTCAACCCAAGGGAATCGGCTACATAAAGTCTAGAAAATGAGAAGCTAAATAGGTAGAATCTTCCAGAGCATCCCCATCACTGTTTGGAGAAGATGGAGCTCTGTTTGGTCTTTGGTCATCGAAGATAGAAAGCTTGTGCTGAGTGACTGCATGGATGAGTAAATTGGACTGACTCCTTGCTTATTCCATGCTTATCAAGCCAACCTCCTGATTACAATCTTGTTTTCCCTGTAGATTTGCCTACTGAGAAAGTGTTGACTATAGAAAGCTGGCAATTAAGGTCTTGGCAGTTACACTTTTATGGTTAATTAATAAATTGGCATTCTCCCAAGCCTGAGCATCATAGGGCACATAGACCAAGTGGAATTTCTAGGATTGCAGACAGATCCTGGATGGTGGATAGTGACCTCATTAGACTCTGGTTCGAGGGTGACAGGACCTGAGTGGCTACTGGGCTCTGTAGACGAACTCTTTATCTCCTTCTCCTTAAATGTAAAAGAGTTAAACATTAGTTTGTTTTAAGTCTGTTGAAATTATGGTTAGTTGGGATTCAGTTCATAAGTATAACTGTATTCATGTTCTAAATGTTCTTTATCCATTCCTTCAATTATCTGTGTAACAAATCATTATTGATGACCCTTCTGTTCAACATTTTATTAGATACTGGGGATACAATGATGCATACAACACCATCGCTAGAAGCTTTCACTCCAGTTGGAAAAACACATATTTTAAATAATCATAATATGTTAAGTCCTGAAACAAAGTTATAGAAAAAAAGGTATAAGATTGCTTAATTGTGCACATAGCAAAGTCAGAGAAGGCTTTCCCTAAGAGGTAACATTTGTACAGAGTTGCAAAGGTTGGCCAGGAGTTTGCCAGGCAGATGGGATAATCAGAAATTTTTCTGGAAGAGTGAAGAACATCTTCAAACAAGTAGTTCAGGCTGGAATGTGGGTGTGAGTGCATGTGGATTGGGGAGTAGAAAAGAGGAAGACTTATGAAGCTAGAAAAATAGGCAGGTGTCAGGCAAAGGGCTTTGCATGTTGGGCTAAGGAATGTATATCTTTATTTTGAAATACTCGCCAGAGAATGTCATGGATTGCATAACATTTGTCGGATTATAGAGGGTGGATTAGATGGGCATGGGTGGCCTGGCAGCAGGAAGACTACTTGGGAGACTGTTGAGGGCTGAGGGTTTGAATCGAGGCAGTAAATATGAACCTGGAATGTTGAAACAGATTTCAAGTAAAATTAGTGTGGGAGAAGTGTCAATGGGCTAGGATGAGGGAGAAGTCTTGCATGAGTCCCACATTTCTGATTTGAGGTGATGGGAATGCCCTCAACCTCAACAAGGAATAAAGGAGGAAGGGCAGGGAATTTGTTATGGGGAGATGCAAGATGTGCTTGTATGTGTTGAAGTGGACCTGTCTGGGTAAAGATGTTCAGTTTGTGATTGCAAATAAGCATTTGAAGGTCAAGAGAGATATCTGGGCTGGAAATAAAAGTTTCAGAATTAAAGAATGGTAGTAAATGAAGGTGTGAGAATGGATGACATTGCCTAAGAAGACCTTGGAAGGAGAGAGGAGAATAGGACCAAAGACAGGACTCTGGAGAACTTTACCATTTAAGGAATGAGCTGAAGAGTGAGGGAAGTGGAGAACAAGGGGCCAATTGATCTGTTTTGAGATATTCTCATGTTAAATTTTCTTGTTGATAATTACCAGGACTATGCTTCCTTTCCTTTTTCCTTTCTCTTCCTACCCTCCCTTTCATCTCCTCCTCCACCACCACTTTTCTTTTCCCATTCTTCCTTTTCCTCCTCCTCTCCCATTCCCCCAACCTCCCCTCCCCTTCCTCTCCTCCTCCTTTTTTTCTTAATGCTTGACTATTCCAAAATAAAATCTAGGGACACTGAAGAAGCATTTTTTTTTCCTAGCAAAATTTTTTTCCCTACCCAGTCTTGGAATCTTAATACAGACAAAACATCATTTACTTACTTTGCAACTGCTACATAACAGCTATTAGTCAGAAAAACTAACATTACCGAGCATTTATTCAGTTCCATGAATTATCACACTCGAATCTCCCCAAATCCTGTGGGAGAGGTGTTCTAAACACCCTCATCTTAAAGAGGATGAATTGAGTCTTAAAGAGGATGAATTGAGTCTCAGACAACTTCCATGGCTTCCCAAAACCACACGCCAGATGTGTAGTCAGGATTCAGACCTAAGCCTGAGTGTCTAAGGCCTGTGTCACACGTCCCTTCCCCGTTACTTGCTCCTCTTGTCAGTTACAGTGTTGTAACGTTCAGTCCCTTTGTATCCAGCCTCTCTGGGAATTCTTCAAGTCTTAACTTCTATTAGGTCAAGAGAAAAAGTCCCCTCCAGTCTTTTTCCAGTGGCTGCAATAAGGCTTGTTGGCTGCTGGGTCTGTTCTGACTTTTCCTGTCTCCTGTCCACTGAATGGTTTTGGATTCCTCTCCTGATGGTCGATTTTGCCACCAAGACAGGTGACCTCACTCCTGAATAATAATAATAATCAGAGCAAACATTTGTACTTATTATGTGTCAGGCATGCACTAGCTCATTTTATACAGCAGCTCTACGGATCACTGATGGGGCTTTGCTGTATTCATCACAGCTCCTTTGCCTCTGAACTTGGCTCTTGGACTCTGACATGGGGTAGACTCCCTACTCTGCTAGGTCCATGGCTAAGTCCCAGCTGGTCCCCCTTCTGCTGGCAGCTAAGATTTTCTCTCAGGCTGGGCCCTCCTGCTTAACTCCCAAGCATGTGGTCTCTATTACCTGGGACTTTTGCCTCGACTTCTACTGCTTTTGAAAATAAACACCCCCAAACCTGCCTTAACAAGTTGCTGATAATGCTACGAACAGAGTATTAATGTGTCTCACTGTCATAAACAGAGTCATAAACAGAGGCAGCTTCTTCTGGAACAGAGTGCCTGGGAGGCAGGACTGTCCCAGTAAACTTCTCATCCCAATTTTCTGGAGACAAACATTTCTGGACTAGTCGAACTTTATTTTATTTGCTTGGTTTCTCTGGCTGTAATAAACTGGGTAGCCTCCCAGTCCTTTCATGACCTGGATGGGGTTGACAAATAAGTCCCACCTCTGAACTCCCAGGTGTCTGCCTCCGGATCTGGAGCATCCCATCTCAGAGAGAAACAGATGTGGGCTAGGGGTTGCAGACCACAGGATTAACCAACATGCTGTATCTTCCTGTAACAACAGGTTTACTCCATGGCAGAAATGAAACTGTTACCGAACCAAACTGGGGTCCGCTTGCTCTCACGCAATAAAGCAAACCTACTGACACCGGTTGTGGTGAGGGAGAATGTAGCGTCCATTGCAAGGCGCCAAGCAAGGAGTTTGCGTCTTTTAAGAACTAGCTGCCCTGGACTCCAGTGTCAGTAGATTTGCTTTATTGCGTGAGGACAAGCGGACCCCAGTTTTGTTCGGTAACAATTTTATGGAGAACATGGGGGGAGTCCTGTTCTGGGAAGACCCCATAGAGTCCTACTTGGTTACAAAACCAGTGTATATGGAGTAAAACCCACAATTCACATTTATTTTTAAGATTAAATGAAATTTCAGATTTCCTACTTGCTACAGACTGGATTCCTGGGGGTCATTGTCACTCTCCTCTGAGGGCAGAGGTAGTTTGGTGGAAAACTTTGTCAGGCTCTGGCCTGGGGTGGGGGTGAACTGAGGCTGTTCAATAACTCCTCCTTCCCTCCCTCCCACTTTCCTCTCTCCTTCCTTCTCTATCTTCCTCTCCCCTCCATCTTCTGTCTCCCTCCTTCCTTCCCTTCTTCTTTTCTCAGGCTCTAGTTCTTAGTTTCTGTCAATGAAATGCTCTCTCTAGTGGGAACAGATTGTCACTGGCATTTTCCAAGCATAAATGAGCTTTGGAATTTGTATAGCTGTCATAGACTCTTAGAATGCCATCGCCCGCTGTGACCACAAAAGTCCATCCTTTTTACGTCTTAGGTGAGGAATGGAAAGTGACTCAATAGACAGAAAGAGGTAGAGCCAGACTAGACCCCAGGGCTCCAGGCTTCTGGTCCCGAGCTCTCAGTGACATAGGGAGAATTGTCAACTAGGCTTTAAACCAAGGCACCAGCTCTGATTTCATCAAGAGGTTGTGGGATTTGCAGATCATCTGTTGCTGGTGCTGTTGTAAGAACAAGATTGTGGTGATGACAGGAGGTGTCTGCTCCAGACTAGTAATAGAACAGCCCTTCTGGAAATGCAGGGTTGGAGGGTGACTCTGCCAAACTGTAGTATCCAGTGCCCAGGGATCCAAATCCAGCCAAAACCAGGGCCAGCTGCTCCAGGGGAAGAAACAATCTGTTCTTTTCCTGCCCGTCCGGGGAGCTGGGCATGTCCTGAGGCAGACACTGTCAGTTAGCACAGCTGCTCTCCTGAGAGGGAAGACTCTGTGAGTGCCCTCAAATTCCTGCATCCTTTTTCTCCTTGGCAACTGGTTAAATTATTTTTCCCAAAGATGATATGGTAGATGGATAACTTAGCACTACTTTTTAAAAATTATATGGGCAAATACAGATCTCTTCCTTCAGATAAACTATTGCTACATGGACCATTGACCCAGAAGAATCCAGAAAATATAGATGGACAAGATAATTTTGTATTTTATATTTTCTTCAACAAAAATGTCTGAGAACCACTCCAAGAAAAGCTTTGTGAGAGGAGCTTGAAAGACACAAAGCAGAGCCATGATCCCTGTCCTCAAGGATCTGACTCTCTACTGGGTGATCATATTCACTTCCTATTTCTGCTTTAACAAATTCCTACAAACTTAATAGCTTAAACAGCACATTTTATCCTCTTACAGTTCTGGAAGTCAGAAGTCCAAAATGGATCTCATTGGATCAAAAAGGTTCTGGCAGGGCTGTGTTCCTTCTGGAGTCTCTAGGGCATAATCTGTTTTCCTGCTTTTTCCAGCTTCCGAAGGCCATCCACATTCCTTGGCTTGCGGCCTCTTCCTCCATCTTCAAAGACAGCAATGGCCTGTCAAATCTTTCTCCCATTGCTATTTTTCTTGTTCTCACTCTTCTGTCTTTCTCTGCCAGTTTTATACACACTGTGGTAATTTTGGGCACATTAGGTCATCCAGGATAATCCCTTCATTTTAAAGCCAGCTGAGTAGCAAACTTAATTCTCCTTTTCTACGTAACATAGCCTAATTATAAATTCTGGATATTAGGTTATGACATCTTTGGGAGGCCATGATTCTGCCTGCTTTGGAGATTTAGACATGTTCCTAGGTAATCATTAAGCACTATGATTAGTGCTCTGATATGGGGGTAGAAGAGGCAATTATGGGAGCCTATAAGAAGAGCACCAGTATGAAAGGATGATGCAGTGGTGGGGCAGCAGTGAGGGAGTCTTCCTGGGAAAAGTGACATTTGAGTTCAGATTTTTAGCTTGTGTGAGAGTCTGGCCAAGAAAAGGGAAAAGACATTCTAAGAACAGGGAAAAGTGTACAAGAGAAGCATGGATATGGTGGCATGACAGGGAAAGAAACTATGGCGGGAGTGGTGGATGCTATAGGAGACTGGAAAATTCATGCACTGGAAGGTTCTGTTGGGAAATAGATGGCACTTTCAAAGAGGGTGATTAAAGAGCCCTTTAACAATATTTGAGTGAAGGAGATTTTGCAATGTTTGGGTTGGGTTAAGGGAAAGCAACAAGGAATGATGAAGTACCCCAGGATGGGCAACAACCAGAAGTATCATGAAACCTAGGTCTGGGGGCAATGGGAAGGAGTCTCTATGAGATGATGGGAGTTATGACTACAGGGGGGCCACCCTGTGGTCTTTGATAGAAAAACACAGCCATGTGAAACCACAGCCTGGCAGGGAGAGAGCCAGAGGAACACAAATTCCGATGCCTTTGCCTCCCACCTTCCAATCTGCTGCTCTTGCTTTTCATTGGTTAATCCAACCAGAAGCCAGGGGACAGGGGATCTTGGTGGACATAGTGCATGAAATTAGCCCCGTGCAACTCAGAAGAAAGTGACTCTGGAGGGGAGACTGCAGGGACCAGACAGGAGGACCTACTGTGTTGTGAATAAAGAATCTGAATTTTATACTGAAGGTCACAGGGAGCCTAAGAAGTATTATAAGTAGGTCAGTCAATGGTTCTTTGAACCTTTCTATAGGTTTGTTTACCATCCCATTCTCCACATTACCTTCATCCTGTAGGGTAAAGATTTTAATCTAGTCTCCATCTCTTATCTTTATCCCACCTCTCAGAACCTTGACAAGCTGATTTATACACTCTGTCAGCCAAAATATTAATGGCCAACAATGCCTTAATGTGCCACCTCCTTCAGATATGTTTAACTTTATTGGGAGCCTTCGGTCCCTGGATCAGTTAGTTATTGTCATAATTATGTTGTGTTACAAACCACTTCCAAACTCTGGGGCTTCGAATAATAAGTATTTATTTAGCTCAGAAGTCTGTAGGGTGGCGATCTAGGCTGGGAAGTTTTTCTGGTCTCAACTGGGCTTGCTCACATATCTGGGGGTCATGTAGCCTGTTGGCTGAGGACTCACATTTCTTGGGGTTTGCTGGTGGTCAAATGGTTTTTGACGTGCTCTTCTCCCCATGTTTCACCCAGCCCTCCGGTGGGTCAACCTAGGCTGGTTCTGAGCACAGTGGTCCAGGTGCAAGAGCAGAATCAGAAATGTGCAGGCTCTTGACCAAGTTACTGCTTGTGTCACAACTGCCATCATCCTATTCGTCAAAGTGAGTCAGTGACTAAATAGACTCCATTTCTTGATGAGAGAAACTGCAAAGTCACATGGCAAACGACATGGGTAGAAGAACAAATAAAGAACTGGCACCAGTGATACAATCAATCTGCCAGTCATTTCTGGGTGCCTTAACTCAGGCAGCAGAGAATGATTTATTTATCAAATTATGTATTTGTTTATTATCAGAATCCCCCACTAAACTGTCAGCCCTGACAGAGCACAGCTGTACCTTCAAGTGGCTGTAACATATGTGCTCACAGCAAATTTTCATTGAAGCCAGTAGTGAATGCTGCTGGGTTCACATGGGCATTATCCAAAGAATGGTCTTTATAAACCTATGCTAGTCCACCAAGTCCCCATAAGCAGACAATTGTCCCTGAAAATAAATAAGCACAAATGTGCTTTCCTCTTACACATTTAGTTCTGCTGTGTTTCTGTTTCACTTTCTCTTTTTCAGGTTTTGATCAAGCTGGGTGAACCTAGTCAAGGAAAAGCTGTCCCTCACTGGGGGCCTTTTCTCCCCTCATCACTCTCCACTAGGGTCTGGGGAGTTGACTCGGTTGTACAGTTTGGACAGATGACATCACTGAACTAAAGGGTATGATACCCCTGTTACGGACTGAATTGTGTCCCCTCTAAATTCATGTGTATTGAAATCCTAACCCCCAGTACTTCAGAATGTGACTGTATTTAAAGGTTGGGATTTAAAAGAGGTAATTAAGGTAAAATGAGTTCATGTAGGTGGGCCCTAATTAATATGACTGGTGCTCTTATAAGAAGAGGAGATTAGGACACAGACACACGTAGAGAAAAGACCATGTGAAGACACAGGAAGAAGAGGCCATCTACGAGTCAAGGAGAGAGACCTCAGAAGAAATCCTGACAACACTTGATCTCAGACTTCGAGCCTCCAGAGCTGTGAGAAAATAGATTTCTATTGTCTAAGCCACCCAGTCTAAGCTACGTCGTATAGCAGCTCTACCAAATTAATACATCCCCTTTCTTACAAGGGAACAGCTTATTTGGAGGGAGGCTTATTTGGAGGGACTCTCCCAACCCCACTCCCAATGTGAGTCAGAGGAATCCAAGTTGACTGCCTGGAAGAGGCTTGCCCAGAGAGGAAGTGCCAAGTGTTGCATGTACTGGAAATCTCATGGGACCCCTTCAGAGTGACCCATGCAGGTTGAAGACAGATGGTGCTGGTCCTTTCATGTGGCCTTTCCAGGGCTCTGTAAGCAGTTCTAACTTGTTCTTGTAGGCTGATGCTAAATTCCATTCATTAGCAAGTTTGCCAGTGACCTAATTTTATTGGTTCCTCAGGAGCTCTTCTCTTGCTTTCAGGCCTCCGGTCATCTAAAATGTGGTGTCTTCAGCAAATTCACCCCTCTCATTATGTGTGATCCCTCTTCTAGGCCATTTAGCCCTTCTTGCAGCTCCTAATAAATAAATACTGACTCTAAGACCAAAACCCAAGAGGCCATACATTTAATTGCTTTCCATGCTGAGATAGAATCATTTATTAGCTCTGTGCAAAGCGCAGTGTTTGAAAACTCCAAACCACATGAAACGCCACAAGTTCTGAGTCAGAGCCTAACGGAGAAACAGCCAACTCTCATCTGAACTTTGTTAGGCCTCATGACCTTTCACAAAACCTCAAAGCAAACATAATTCAGCCCCTGGATAGGCTCAAACTCTGAGCTGAGTCCTGTCGTTTGTTTGGTTTTGTAGCAGCTGCTTATATCACAAATCCACACTTCTGGTTAAAAAAAAAAAAAAAAGATCCCTGAGATGGCTTCAAACCAGTGTGATGTTCTGTTTTATTTTTGTTTTGTAATATGTCTATTAGTTGTGAAACTCAGACTTCTTTGGAAAGCTAGCTCTACAGAACAACCTGTGGGTTTAGAATTGCCAGGTAAATCGGGACCAGGAGATTTAAATGGAATTCAGTGAGAAACCAATTATTGTGAATCTGACTGGAATAACTGGTAGAGAAGGAATAGCTGGGAGGAGGAGTAGGGAGGCCAAAAGAGAATAGTTTTGTTTTGTTTTAAAGAAGGAAGGTTTGGTGCTGAGGCACTGTCTGGACACAGTGGATGCTTGGTAAGAATTTCTTGATGACCTCTTCAACTCATGTAATCTGTAGTTTCTGCTTGTCCTGAACTTAATTCAGAGAGCCCTGACAAGAACTTTGCAGCCATTTCCATATCACTGTATATCCGTCCGGCCCTGCTGGACTGTTGCCCGGCTGAGTTAGTGTGGCTTGACAGGGAACGCTATGATGAGAAGGAGGCCAACCCAGGGCTCTTCTTGCTACAACTGGACTGAGAAAGAGGAGGAATGTGGCAGACAGGAAGGGTTTGGACTTTGAGTCAGACATGTCCACTGGGTTGGGACAGTCGGTAATAGAAATTTGGTCGTATGGACTACATCCAGTTCCTGGAGGTTATGGTGGTAGCCCAGACAAAGAAAGGTGACCAGAACAAAACCAGGGACTTCCTCAGGCAAGTGGAACCACACGCCACACCGCCATCTTAGCAGTCAGCCCAGGTTGGCCTGGTAGCAGATGGCTGCCCCAACCGTGGGCTTGGAGTTTGGGGGCAGGATTCTGATCAGTGTGTGTTAAAAGTTAGTTTGTGTAGGAGGGGAGGGTGAAGGTGGTGCAAGAGTGGATTCACATGGGATTCAGGGTGGGAACTTAGTTCTAACAGGTGTCCCCCTGTTAAACTGAGTCTCAAAATCAGGTAAACTCTTGTCGACTCATCTATGAATTAGACCAGAACTACTTAATGCACTGCTCTTTTCCCTTTCCTCTTCCTCCTCCTACTCTCCTCTGCCACAGATGTATCTGGAAAGGTCTTGGAGCAGTGGAAGGACATGAAGTCGTAGATGCAGGGGATCTAGATCAGGCGGGGACTTGTAGGTCATTGTGAGACCTTGGAAAGTAAGAAGGCCACCAACCACTTAACTCACTGTCTGCTCTTCTCTGCTTCAGCGTCCCCAAATCAAAGCAGGACCCACAAAATGAGATTAGACACGTTTTCCTACGTTTCAGGTGATATGTGAAACAAATCCAAATTATTTGCATCGGTAAACGTTTTGTAGACCATATTTTCAATGCGACCAAATTGCATTTGGTAAAGTTAATGGTTATAAGATTTTGTATCAGTCCTGCAGAAGGGAACAAAAGAGTAAATAATATTTAAATCCCACTGTTTTGGACCTCCATATTGACCTCACATATATTTCATCTCTGTTTATGTACACAAGTATTTAAATACGAATTATACCAAAATTGATGGATTATTATTGAAAAAATTTTAAGATCAATCTTTGTTAAATCAATCCAATTCTTTGATAACATTTCCATAAAAGAGTTAAACTATTTTTATTTTTTATTTTTGTTTGAATACAAGGATCATAATTAGAATCAATTAATTTTCTGGTTTGATTAATTTATTCTGACTTAACTTTCACCTAGATGTATATTCTGTGATTATGAGTTTTCCTTTGCAAAAGTGATTTCTACCAAGCTTACTTCTCAGGTCAAATTTAAAAAGATTTGATTCTTACATTCACTTTTAGCTAAAAAGCATTTTAAATTGTATGCAATTTTAGATACTGTTTTTTTTTAACATCTTTATTGGAGTATAATTGCTTTACAATGGTGTGTTAGTTTCTGCTTTATAACAAAGTGAATCAGTTATACATATACATATATCCCCATATCTCTTCCCTCTTGCGTCTCCCTCCTACCCTCCCTATCCCACTCGTCTAGGTGGTCACAAAGGACAGAGCTGATCTCCCTGTGCTATGCAGCTGCTTCCCACTAGCTATGTATTTTACATTTGGTAGGGTATATATGTCCATGCCACTCTCTCACTTTGTCACAGCTTACACTTCCCCCTCCCCGTGTCCTCAAGTCCATTTTCTACGTCTGTGACTTTATTCCTGTCCTGCCCTTAGGTTCTTCAAAACCATAGTTTTATTTCTTTTTTATTTTATTTTTTTTAGATTCCATATATGTGTTAGCGTACAGTATTTGTTTATCTCTTTCTGACTTACTTCACTCTGTATGACAGACTCTAGATCCATCCTACTCACTACAAATAGCTCAATTTCGTTTCTTTTTATGGCTGAGTAATATTCCATTGTATATATGTGCCACACCTTCTTTATGCATTCATCTGTCGATGGACACTTAGGTTGCTTCCATGTCCTGGCTATTGTAAATAGAGCTGCATGAACATTGTGGCATATGACTCTTTTTGAATTATGGTTTTCTCAGGGTATATGCCCAGTAGTGGGATTGCTGGGTCATATGGTAGTTCTATTTTGAGTTTTTTAAGGAAACTCCATACTGTTCTCCATAGTGGCTGTATCAACTTACATTCCCACCAACAGTGCAAGAGGGTTCCCTTTTCTCCACACCCTCTCCAGAATTTATTGTTTGTAGATTTTTTGATGATGGCCATTCTGACCGGTGTGAGGTGATACCTCATTGTAGTTTTGATTTGCATTTCTCTAATGAGTAGTGATGTTGAGCATCCTTTCATGTATTTGTTGGCAATGTGTATGGCTTCTTTGGAGAAATGTCTATTTAGGTCTTCTGCCCATATTTGGATTGGATGGTTTGTTTTTCTGATATTGAGCTGCATGAGCTGCTTGTAAATTTTGGAGATTAATCCTATGTCAGTTGCTTCATTTGCAAATATTTTCTCCCATTCTGAGGGTTGTCTTTTCATCTTGTTTATGGTTTCGTTTGCTGTGCAAAAGCTTTTAAGTTTCATTAGGTCCCCCCCTTTTTTTTGTTTTTATTTGCATTTCTCTCGGAAGTGGGTCAAAAAGGATCTTGCAGTTATTTATGTCATAGAGTGTTCTGCCTATGTTTTCCTCTAAGAGTTTGATAGTGTCTGGTCTTACATTTAGGTCTTTAATCCATTTTGAGTCTATTTTTGTGTATGGTGTTAGGGAGTGTTCTAATTTCATTGTTTTACATGTACATTTCATTCTTTTACATGAGTTTTCCCAGCACCACTTATTGAAGAGGCTGTCTTTGCTCCACTGTATATTCTTGCCTCCTTTATAAAAGGTAAGGTGACCATATGTGCGTGGGTTTATCTCTGGGCTCTCTATCCTGTTCCATTGATCTATATTTCTGGTTTGTGCCAGTATCATACTGTCTTGATTACTGTAGCTTTGAAGTATAGTCTGAAGTTCGGGAGCCTGATTCTTCCAGCTCTGTTTTTCTATCTCAAGATTGTTTTGGCTATTTGGAGTCTTGTGTTTCCATACAAATTGTGAATGTTTTCGTTCTAGTTCTGTGAAAAGTGCCATTGGTAGCTTGATAGGGATTGCACTGAATCTGTGGATTGCTTTACGTAATAGAGTCATTTTCACAATGTTGATTCTTCCAATCCAAGAACATGGTATATCTCTCCATATGTTTGTATCATCCTTAATTGCTTTCATCAGTGTCATAGTTTTCTGCCTACAGGTCTTTTGTCTCCTTAGGTAGGTTTATTCTTAGGTATTTTATTCTTTTTGTTGCAGTGGTGAATGGGAGTGTTTCCTTAATTTCTCTTTCAGATTTTTCATCATTAGTTTATAAGAATGCAAGAGATTTCTGTGCATTAATTTTGTATCCTGCTACTTTACCAAATTCATTGATTACCTCTAGTAGTTTTCTGGTAGCACCTTTAGGATTCTCTATGTATAGTATCATGCCATCTGCAAACACTGACAGCTTTACTTCTTCTTTTCCAAATTGGATTCCTTTTATTTCTTTTCATTCTGTTATTGCTGTGGCTAAAACTTCCAAAACTATATTGAATAATAGTGGTGAGAGTGAGCAACCTTGTCTTGTTCTGATTTTAGTGGAAATGGTTTCAGTTTTTCACCTTTGAGGATGATGTTGACTGTGTGTTTTTCATATATGGTCTTTATTATGTTGAAGAAAGTTCCCTCTATGCCTACTTTCTGGAGGGTTTTTATCATAAATGGGTGTTGAATTTTGTGAAAAGCTTTTTCTGCATCTAGTAAGATTATCATATGCTTTTCCTCCTTTGATTTGTTAATATGGTATATCACATTGATTGATTTGCATATATTGAGAATCCTTGCATTCCTGGGATAAACCCCACTTGATCATGGTGTATGATCCTTTGAATGTGTTGTTGGATTCTGTTTCCTAGTACTTTGTTGTGGATGTTTGCATCTATATTTATCAGTGATATTGGCCTGTAGTTTTCTTTCCTTATGACATCTTTTTCTGGTTTTGGTATCAGGGTGATGGTGGCCTCATAGAGTGAGTTTGGGAGTGTTCCTTCCTCTGCTATATTTTGGAAGAGTCTGAGAAGGATAGGTGTTAGCTCTTCTCTAAATGTTTGATAGAATTCGCCTGTGAAGCCATCTGGTCCTGGGCTTTTGCTTGTTGGAAGATTTTTAATCACAGTCTCAATAACAGTGCTTGTGATTGGTCTGTTTATATTTCTATTGCTTCCTGGTTCAGTCTCGGAAGGTTGTGCTTTTCTAAGAATTTGTGCATTTCTTCCAGGTTGTCCATGTTATTTGCATATAGTTGCTTGCAGTAATCTCTCATGATCCTACGTATTTCTGCAGTGTCAGTTGTTACTTCTCCTTTTTCATGTCTAATTCTATAGATTTGAGTCTTCTCCCTTTTTTCTTGATGAGTCTGGCTAATGTGTTTTATCAATTTTATTTATCTTCTCAAAGAACGAGCTTTTAGTTTTATTGATCTTTGCTATCGTTTCGTTCATTTCTTTTTCATTTACTTCTTATCTGATCTTTATGATTTCTTTCATGGGGCTAACTTTGGGGTTTTTTTTTGTTCTTCTTTATCTAATTGCTTTAGGTGTATGGTTAGGTTGTTTATTTGAGATGTTTCTTGTTTCTTAAGGTACGATTGTATGGCTAAAACTTCCCTCTTACAACTGCTTTTGCTGCGTCCCATAGGTTTTGGATCGTCATGTTTCTGTTGTAATTTGTCTCTAGGTATTTTTTGGTTTCCTCTTTGATTTCTTCATTGATCTCTTGGTTATTTAGTAGTGTATTGTTTAGCTTCCATGTGTTTGTATTTTTTACAGATTTTTTCCTGTAATTGATATCTAGTCTCATAGAGTTGTAGTCAGAAAAGATACTTGATACAATTTCAGTTTTCTTAAATTTACCAAGGTTTGATTTGTGACCCAAGATATGATCTATCTTGGAGTATGTGCATGAGCACTTGAGAAGAAAGTGTGTTCTGTTGTTTTGGGGTGGAATGTCCTATAAATAACAATTAAATCCACCTTGTTTAATGTATCATTTAAAGCTTGTGTTTCCTTTTTAATTTTCATTTTGGATGATCTGTCTATTGGTGAAAGTGAGATGTTAAAGTCCCCTACTCTGATTGTGTTACTGTCGATTTCCCCTTTTATGGCTGTTAGCATTTGCCTTATGTATTGAGGTGCTCCTATGTTGGGTGCATAAATATTTACAATTGTTGTATCTTCTTCTTGGTTTGGTCCCTTGATCATTTTGTAGTGCCCTTCCTTGTCTCTTGTAGTAATCTTTATTTTAAAGTCTATTTTGTCTGATATGAGAATTGCTCCTCCAGCTTTCTTTTGATTTCCATTTGCATGGAATATCTTTTTCCATCCCCTCACTTTCAGTCTGTATGTGTCCCTAGGTCTGAAGTGGGTATCGTGTAGACAGCGTATATATAGGCCTTGTTTTTGAATCCATTCAGCCAGTCTATGTGTTTTGGTTGGAGCATTTAATCCATTTACATTTAAGGTAATTATCAATATGTATGTTCCTTTTACCATTTTCTTAATTGTTTTGGGTTTGTTATTGTAGGTCTTTTCCTTCTCTTGTGTTTCCTGCCTAGAGAAGTTCCCTTAGCATTTGTTTTAAAGCTGGTTTGGTGGTGCTGAATTCTCTTAGCTTTTGCTTATCTGTAAAGCTTTTAATTTCTGTGCTCAATATGAATGAGATTCTTGCTGGGTAGAATAAACTTGTTTGTGGGTTTTTCCCTTCATCACTTTAAATATGTCTTGCCACTCCCTTCTGCCTTGCAGAATTTCTGCTGAAAGATCAGCTGTTAACCTTATGGGGATTCCCTTATATGTTATTTGTTGTTTTTCCCTTGCTGCTTTTAATATTTTTTCTTTGTATTTAATTTTTGATAATTTGATTAATATGTGTCTTGGTGTTTCTCTTTGGATTTATCCTGTATGGGACTCTCTGTGCTTCCTGGTCTTGATTAACTATTTCCTTTCCATATTAGGGAAGTTTTCAACTATAATCTCTTCAAATATTTTCTCAGTCCCTTTCTTTTTCTGTTCTTCTTCTGAGACCCTTATAATTCGTATGTTGGTGCATTTAATCTTGTCCTGGGGTCTCTGAAACTGTCCTCTATTCTTTTCATATTTTTTCTTTATTCTGCTCTGCAGTTGTTATTTCCACTATTTTATCTTCCATGTTACTTATCTGTTCTTCTGCCTCAGTTTTTCTGCTATTGCTTCCTTCTAGAGAATTTTTTTTCATCTTGGAGCATATTTTATTTTCAGCTTTGAATTATAATTGACAAATAAAATGGTTTGAGTTGAAAGTGTACAACATGATGATTTGATAATTGAGAAATGATTATCAAAATCTATATATCTAATACATCCATCACATCATGTAGTTACCTTTTCTATCCAGTAGTAAGAATGCTTAAGATCTACTTTCTTAGTAAATTTCAAGGATAAAATACAATATTATTAACTATAGTCACCATAATGTACATTAGATCCTCAGGAATTTTTCATCATATAACTAAAATTTTGTACACTTTGGCCAACATTTTTCCATTTCCCCCACCTCCCAAACACCTGGCAACCATTATTTACTCTCTTTCTCTATGAATTTGACTTATTTTTCTTTCAGATTCCAGATATAAGTGATACCATACTGTATTTGCCTTTCCCTGTCTGGTTTAGCATAATGCTCTCCAGGTTCATCCATGTTGTTGCAAATGGCAGGATTTCCTTCTTTTTACAGCTTAATAATAGTCTATTATATGTATTTTATAATATACATTATATTATATATGCCACTATTTTTTTAACATCTTTATTCGAGTATAATTGCTTTACAATGGTGTGTTAGTTTCTGTTTTATAACAACGTGAATCAGTTATACATATACATATATCTCCATATCTCTTCCCTCTTGCTTCTCCCTCCCTCCCACCCTCCCTATTCCACCTCTCTAGGTGGTCACAAAGCACCGAGCTGACCTCCCTGTGCTATGCAGCTGCTTCCCACTAGCTATCTGTTTTACATTTGGTAGTGTATATGTGTCCATGCCACTCTCTTACTTTGTCCCAGCTTACCCTTCCCCCTCCCCGTGTCCTCAAGTCCATCCTCTAGTAGGTATGCATCTTTATTCCCGTCTTGCCCCTAGGTTCTTCATGACCATTTTTTGTTTGTTTGTTTTTTAGATTCCATACATATGTGTTAGCTTACGGTATTTGTTTTACTATTTCTGACTTACTTCACTCTGTATGACAGACTCTAGGTCCAACTACCTCACTACAAATAACTCAATTTCATTTCTTTTTATGGCTGAGTAATATTCCATTGCATATATGTGCCACATCTTCTTTATCCATTCATCTATTGATGGACACTTAGGTTGCTTCCATGTCCTGGCTATTGTAAATAGAGCTGCAATGAACATTGTGGTACATGACGCTTTTTGAATTATGGTTTTCTCAGGGTATATGCCCAGTAGTGGGATTTCTGGGTCGTATGGTAGTTCTATTTTTAGAGAATTTTTAATTTCACTTATTGTGTTGTTCATCATTTTTTGTTTACTCGTTAGTTTTCTAGGTTCTTTTTAAATGTTTCTTGTAGTTTCTCTATTCTACTTCCAAGATTTTGCATCATGTTTACCATCATTACTATGAATTCTTTTCAGGTAGACTGCCTATTTCCTCTTCATTTGTTTTGCCTGGTATGTTTTTACCTTGCTCCCTCATCTGATGTGTGTTTCTCTGTCTTCTCATTTTGTTTAACTTACTGTGTTTGGCATTTCCTATTCACAGGCTGCAGGTTCATAGCTCCTGTTGTTTTTGGTGTCTGCCCCCAGTGACTAAGGTTGTTTCAGTGGGTTGTGTACGTTTCCTGGTGGAGGGGACTAGTGCCTGTGTTCTGGTGGATGAGGCTGGATCTTGTCTTTCTGGTGGACAGGTCCATGTCTGGTGGTGTGTTTTGGGGTGTCTGTGGCCTTATTATGATTTTAGGCAGCCTCTCTGCTAATGGGTTGGGTTGTGTTCCTGTCTTGCTAGTTGTTTGGCATAGGGTGTCCAGCATTGTAACTTGCTGGTCGTTGAGTGGAGCTGGGTTTTGGCGTTGAGATGGAGATCTCTGGGAGATTTTCACCGTTTGATATTTCACGGAGCTAAGAGGTCTCTTGTGGACCAATGTCCTGAACTTGCTCTCCCACCTCAGAGGCAGAGGCCTGACACCCAGCCAGAGCACCAAGACCCTGTCAGCCACACAGCTCAGAAGAAAAGGGAGAAAAAAAGAAAGAAAGAAAAATAATAAAATAAAGTTATTAAAATAAAAAATAATTATTAAAATTAAAATTTTTTTAAATAATTAAAAAAAAGAAAGATGAGAGCAACCAAACCAATAAACAAATCTACCAATTATAAGAAGCACTAAAAACTATGTTAAAAAACAAAAAAACAACAGAATGCTAGGACAAATGGTAAAATCAAAGCTATACAGACAAAATCACAGAGAGACGCATACACATACACACTCACAAAAAGAGAAAAAGGGGAAAAAATATATATATATCTTTGCTCCCAAAGTCCACCTCCTCAATTTGGGATGACTCGTTGTCTATTCAGGTATTCCACAGATGCAGGGTACATCAAGTTGATTGTGAATGTTTAATCCACTGCTCCTGAGGCTGCTGGGAGAGATTTCCCTTTCTCTTCCTTGTTCGCACAGCTCCTGGGGTTCAGCTTTGGATTTGGCCCCACCTCTGCGTGTAGGTCGCCTGAGGGCATCTGTTCTTCTCTCAGACAGGACGGGGTTAAAGGAGCAGCTGCTTCGGGGGCTCTGGCTCACTCTGGCCGGGGGGAGGGTAGGGTGCGGATGCGGAGCGAGCCTGCGGCGGCAGAGGCCAGCATGACGTTGCACCAGCCTGAGGCGCGCCGTGCGTTCGCCCAGGGAAGTTGTCCCTGGATCCCGGGAACCTGGCAGTGGCGGGCTTCACAGGCTCCCCGGAAGGGGGGTGTGGATAGTGACCTGTGCTCGCACACAGGCTTCTTGGTGGCAGCAGCAGCCGCCTTAGCGTCTCATGCCTGTCTCTGGGGTCCGCGCTTTTAGCCGCAGCTCGCGCCCGTCTCTGGAGCTCCTTTAAGCAGCGCTCTTAATCCCCTCCTTGCGCAGCAGGAAATAAAGAGGGAAGAAAAAGGCTCTTGCCTCTTCGGCAAGTCCAGACTTTCCCCGGACTCCCTCCCGGCTAGCCGTGGTGCACTAACCCCTGCAGGCTGTGTTCACGCTGCCAACCCCAGTCCTCTCCCTGGGATCCGACCAAAGACCAAGCCTCAGGTCCCAGCCCCGCCCGCCCCGGCGGGGGAGCAGACAAGCCTCTCCGACTGGTGAGTGCCAGTCAGCACCCATCCTCTGTGTGGGAATCTCTCCGCTTTGCCCTCCGTACCCCTGTTGCTGCGCTCTCCTCCGTGGCTCCGAAGCTCCCCCCCGCCCACGCCCCATCTCCGCCAGTGAAGGGACTTTCTAGTGTGTGGAGACATTTCCTCCTTCACAGCTCCCTCCCAGAGGTGCAGGTCCCATCCCTATTCTTTTGTCTCTCTTTTTTCTTTTCCCTACCCATGTATGTGGGGAGTTTCTTGCCTTTTGGGAAGTCTGAGGTCTTCTGCCAGCGTTCAGTAGGTGTTCTGTAGGAGTTGTTCCACATGTAGATGTATTTCTGATATATTTTTTGCCGGAAGGTGATCTCCACGTCTTACTCTTCCGCCATCTTGAAGGTCTCCAACCGATACTGTTGATTTTTTTTAATAAAACTATTTCTACCGAGTCTGTTTCCCATTTTTAATTTTTGAGTTTTTCATGTGTAACAAATTTTACCGCATACGGTTAGTTTTATTTTTTGTTGATTATATTTTCCAATAACATTTGATAAGAATTAGTTAAAGGATTGCTAGTTGTTAAGTTTTTATTGGCACAACGGCCAAAAGCACAATCTTAGGAACTGGATGCAGGGCAAATTCTAAAGTGGGGTCAATGTCTTGCCCTTGTCTCACCCTGCCTCTTACCAGCCTGCCATGCTGTCCAAGCCCATTAAGCCTTTGCTTGCAATGAGACCTGTAAGGAAGACCCCTTATTAGCTCTTTGACACAGGTGCCTATTTCACCAATAGGGTGGGGTGGTGGGGAGCTGAGAAGGGAAGGTCTAAGAGACAAATGACTGCCTCATTATGACAAAATTCCAGAACAAAGCAAAAAATTGCATCCTCCTTTGACGATAAATTTTGGTGCAAAATTATTGTTCCCACATTCTAAAGTTGCTAATCTGCATCTCTTTAATTAATCCAAAACTTTATGAGAACTTAACAGGCTAAGAAAGACTGTTCTAAGCTCTTTAAGGAAAAGTCTAAAGTTTGCAGAATTGGAGTAAAGTGAAGGACTGGACCTAGAGGTTATCATATTGAGTGAAGTAAGTCAGACAGAGAAAGACAAATATATGATATCACATATGTGGTGTATAAAAAAATGATACAGATGAACTTATTTACAAAACAGAAATAGACTCACCAACAGAGAAAACAAACTTATGGTTACCAAAGGGGATAGTGGGGTGGGGTGGTGGGGTGATAAACTAGGAGTTTAGGATTAACATATACACACTACTGTATATAAAATAGGTAAACAACAAGAACCTGCTGTATAGCACAGGGAACTATTTTCAACATCTTGTAATAACCTGTAATGGAAAGAATCTGAAAAAGAATATATATATGTATATATGTATGTATATACATGCATAACTGAACAGTCTTTGCTGTATACCTGAAACTAATGCAGCATTATAAATTAACTATACTTTGATCTTAAAGAAAGGTAAAAAAAAAAAAAGACTGACATAAGTGCAGAACACAGAGACTGTGAATTGTATGGAAAGAACAGGAACATATGGCCAGAAGACCTGGCTTCCAGTCCCAGTGTGTCTTCTTTCTATCTTGGGGGATCTAGGGCCATTTACTTGGCCTCCTGGAGTCTCAGTTTCTTCATCTACAAAATCTTGAACATCTCATGGGGTGGTTGTGAAGTATACAAAAGCTTACTGCGTGGTGGTCATGAGCTTGGGGAATGAATCCCTTTTCTTTTCACAAGAAAGCTTCCTGTCCTGTCCTGTCCTCTTCTCTCCCCTTCCATCCCATCCCTCTTCCTCCTCCTACTTTCCTCCTCCTTCACCTGGCCATACTTAATAGTCTTGGAGAAGGGGCTGGCCACACCAGAAAGATCAACTCATGGTTTAGGGTGGGGACTTTGGGTGATATGGTATCAGTGGACCTAGAGATTGACTTTATCCATGTGGGCAATCAATCAATCAATCAATCAATCAACTATGCTTATGTAATGAAGCCTCAATACAGTTCTGGACACAGAGGTTCAGCTGAGCTTCCAGGGGTGGCACCACTCAGTGAGTATTGTCACACAGCAATACTGGGACCTCCTGAGGACAATGGAAATGTCACAATTGGGACTCTCCTAGACTCTGCCATATGCAGCTCTTCTTTTGGCTGATTTTAATGTATTCTTTCCCTGTAGTAAATGCAACTGTGGATATAATAGCTTTCATTGAGCTTGTGAGTCTTTTTTTTTATGGTGTCCATTTTAAATACAGTTTTATTTAAGACATTGCATTTTCCATTTACAATACAGTGCTTGTAAAGTGCAATGTTATTTCCTTTCCCTGTGCACACATTCCATGTTCAAGTATCAAGAATGTCCAGTTTACTACAGCAGCTCAACTTTAAAACTGCCATGGAATTTGCTACAAATTTGGGTCCTTTAATGTTGTGTGGAACAATGCTAAACCTATGCTAGGCTGGCTTAATCAACCTCTTCAATGGTGGGCCCAGAGGAGGCACCACCAGACGGTGGAGCTCCACCACCAGGGAAGCCCCCGGGCATTCCTCCTGGCATTCCTCCTGGCATGCCTCCTGCGCTCTGGTACAGCTTGGTAATAATGGGGTTGCAGACTTTTTCCAGCTCCTTCTGCTGATGTTCAAATTCTTCCTTCTCTGCAGTCTGGTTCTTATCAAGTCAGTTGATTATTTCATTACACTTATCAAGAATCTTCTGTTTGTCCTCATCATTAATCTTGTCTTGAAGTTTCTCATCCACAACAGTAGCTTTCATGCTGAAAGCATAGGATTCTAGAGAATTCTTCGAAGACACCTTATCCCGTTGCTTCTCATCTTCAGCTTTATACTTCTCTGCTTCCTGAACCATACGTTCAATGTCTTCTTTGCTCAAACGGCCCTTGTCATTAGTGATGGCAATCCTATTCTCTTTTCCTGTGTTCTCATCCACAGCAGAGACATTGAGGATGACATTGGCATCAATATCAAAAGTGACTTCAATCTGAGGAACACCACGGGCGGCAGGCGGTAAGCCTGTGAGTTCAAACTCGCCAAGCAGGTTGTTATCTTTTGTCATGGCATGCTCACCTTCATAAACCTGAATGAGTACACCAGGCTGGTTGTCCGAGTAGGTTGTGAAGGTCTGCGTCTGCTTGGTGGGAATGGTGGTGTTGCGTTTGATGAGGACAGTCATGACTCCACCAGCAGTTTCAGTTCCAAGGGAAAGAGGAGTGACATCCAACAGCAGCAAATCTTGAACATTTTCAGATTTGTCTCCAGATAGAATGGCTGCCTGGAGAGCTGCACCATAAGCAACAGCCTCATCAGGGTTGATGCTCTTATTCAGTTCTTTCCCATTGAAGAAATCCTGTAGAAGTTTCTGAATCTTGGGGATGCGGGTTGAACCACCCACCAGGACAATATCATGGATCTGAGACTTGTCTAGCCTGGCATCCCGAAGGGCTTTCTCCACAGGGTCCAGTATCACGGAACAGGTCGGCATTCAGTTCTTCAAATCAGGCACAGGTAATTAAGATGTAGAAGTCGATTCCTTCAAAGAGGGAATCAATCTCAATACTGGCCTGGGTGTTGGAAGAGAGAGTGTGCTTAGCACGCTTACAAGCAGTACGAAGGTGACGGACAGCCCTCTTGTTCTCACTGATGTCCTTCTCGTGCTTGCGCTTGAATTCTGCAATAAGATGGTTGACCATCCAGTTGTCAAAGTCTTCTCCACGTAAGTGGGTATCTCCAGCTGTAGATTTGACCTCAAACATTCCATTCTCAATAGTGAGGATTGACACATCAAAAGTGCCACCACCTAAATCAAAGATCAGGACATTTCTTTCTGCTCCAACATTTTTGTCTAAGCCATAGGCAATAGCAGCAGCAGTCTGTTCCTTGATTCTAAGTACATTGAGCCCAGCAATAGTTCCAGCATCTTTGGTAGCCTGACGCTGAGAATCATTAAAGTAAACGGGTACTGTGACAACAGCATTGGTAACAGTCTTCCCAAGGTAGGCTTCTGCTATTTCCTTCATCTTTGTCAAAACCATGGATGACACCTCCTCTGGATAAAAACCTTTTGTCTCTCCCTTGTATTCTTCTTGAACCTTAGGCCTGCCTGCATCATTCACCACTATGAAGGGCCAATGCTTCATATCAGACTGGACAACAGCATCATCAAATCTTCGTCCAATGAGGGGTTTGGCATCAAACCCCACACCGTGTTGGTGGGATTCATTGCAACTTGATTGTTTGCAACATCACGGATCAATCATTCGGTATCAGTAAAGGCAATATAGCTAGGTGTAGTTCGGTTCCCCTGATCATTGGCAATTATTTCCACCTTTCCGTGCTGGAAGACACCCACACAAGAATAGGTGGTGCCAAGATCAATGCCAACTGCAGGTCCCTTAGACATGGTTGCTGGAGCGCAGCCCCGGGTCCACTGGAGGAGATAACAGCAACCTATAGAGCTGCCGTCGCGTTCAGCGAGCTGTGAGTCTTTCTAGTGAATTATGGAATCTGAGGATGGTTTTGGGAAACCCTCAAACTTAGTTGTTTTCAGAAATGAGGGCGATCTTCTCTCTAACTTTGTAGTTGGACCTTAACTCCTTGCCTTTGGAGTCAAAAGCCTTGTTTAGCATTGGCAGTTGGGAGGAGTGTGCTCTTACCTTACAGTTTAGCTAACTCCAGGTACCATCCCCACTATTTATTACTTCTTCCTCAAAATTCTGAAAAAACCTTGTATCATCTTTGTCATCTTTCGTGATTTTGGTGATTTTGGGAATGGAAGAAAGAAAAGAAATATTTGTCAGGTACTTATTTGTTTTGCGCTGTGGGTGAAATGCCATTGAAATTGTGCAGTTTAACTTCCTTCAGGGAGATGTAAAGAAAAGTTTGCCCTTGTTACTTGTATGGTTAATTCGCTCCACAAATGCTTGTGTCAAGGCATTTTTCTAAATGCTTTATGTGTATTAACTCATTTGATATAATGACCGTTGAGTCATTATATGACTCAAAAGACTTTATTATTATTATTTCCATCATCACACAAGTGAGCAAACTGGGGCCACGGCAATGAAATAACCTGCATAAGCTCCCACAGCCAACAAATGATTGAGCCAGGCAGAAACTCAGGCTCCAGAACTGTAGCCCTTTTGTTATTGAGGCTGTGGATTAAAAATCTCGAGTCTTAGATTAAAAGACGCCAAGTCTAGTGAGGAAGACAGACTCATAAGCAAACAATAATATTATCATACAAGTTCTACAATAGAGTGTAGAAGTGGGAGGAACAAATCTGAGTTGCTTCAACTGGAAAATTGAGATAGATTTTACTTAGCCCTCTTCCTTGTGCTTCAGAACCAGTCCACCTCCACATCTGTCAATTCTACCCTCTACCTCACCCCAAATTATCTGGAAGCAATTCTTTGTTGCGAATATCTTTTCCCAGAATGTAATTTGTCCTTTAACTTTGTCTGCGATGTCTTTTGTTAGACAGAAGTCTGAAAATTTAATTTAAAGTATTTTTATATCACCCTACTGCAAGTAATAAAGACATTATATTTTCTTCCAAAAATAAAAAAAAAAATTGCTCTTCACATTTAGGTGTTAGGTACACCATTGGTTAGATCTTGAATTTACTTTTGTGCACTGCATGTGCTAAGAATACCGTTTTATATTTTTTCCCCTTATAACATTGGCTCAGCTCCAATGATCTGCAATCCATGTATTATTTATGGTCTATTTCTGGGTTTTCTATTCTGGTCCTTTGGTGTGTCCATTTTCACAGTAAAAACACACTTAATTCACAAACATAATTTTACAACAACAAATTTAACACAAAATTAATAAATAAATGTAATTTTATAATAATATAGATATAATAAAAATATCATAATTATAACTTTATGTTAAAGCTTTATATTAGATAGAACAAATGTTCCTATCTTGCTCTTAAAAATTATCTTGGTTATTCTGGTCCTTTTCCTTGAGAGAGGACAGCTTAAGAAATGTATCCACATATCAGAGACTCACACACATCCACACATACACAAATATGTTGAATTTTGATCGATGTTCCATTGATCTTATAGATTAACTATTTGGGAGATTTATAATTTTACAATATTGGATCTTCCTGTCTTTGAACATGGTATTCCACTTATTTCAGGCTTCCTTAATGTTTTCCAATAGTTTTCTAATTTTCTCCATATAGTTTGTGTACACCATTTTTTCGACTTTTTTTTTCTGTAGGTAGCTTATTGTTATCTTAAAGTTACCTCTGTACTCCGTATGTTTTTTGACTAATGTTTACTAACAGTTAGATATTGGTATAAAGAAATGCAATTGATTTTTATATGTCATTCTATATCTAGCTCCCTTACTCAGCTCTCTTATTAAATCTGATAACTTGCTTATCAATTGCTTTGAGTTTTAAATATAAATATGTTTTCTGCGAATTATGGTTATCTTATTTTTATTTTTCTAATCCCTATGCTTCTTATTTCTTTTTAGTTTCTTATTGCTTTGGTTAAGACCTCCAGTGCAAAATCAAAGAGAAGCAGAGGTAAAGGGTGCCATGATTTCCTCCTGCTGGTGTTACACCTTGTACAATCCCCTCTCCTTGAGTGTAGGTGGGACCTGGCACTTGCTTCTAGACAATAGAATCTGCCACTCCCATGATTAAGTAAAATTAAAAAAGTAAACTAAATTAACTTAGTTAATAGTTATTTTAGTTAATTGATATAGTAGTTAATTTTAGTCAATTAAAAAGTTCTTGTGGAGAATTTAAAATTAAAAAATTCTCCTTGTGAGTTTGAAGACATAAGCTGCCATGTTGTTGTGAGATGGTCACATAAGAAGGAATTGCAGGTGGCCTATAGGTATGTACCTAGCCAATAAGAAAATGGAACCTCAGTCACACAACTGTAAAAATATGTAATCTCACTTCGTTGTGGTGTGTAATTCTTTTTATTTATTATTGGATTCGATTTGTTAATATTTCATTGAAAATTTTTGCATCATATTTATGAGGGCTGTAGCTTTCCTTCCTTGTAATGTCTTTGTCTGGTTTTGGTATTAGGGTAATACCTGCTTCATAGAATGAGTTAGGAAGTATTCCTTCTGCTTCTATTCTCTGAAAGAGATTTAGTATAATTTCCTCCATAAATGTTTGTCAGAATTCACTAGGAAACACATCTGGGCATGGTACTTTCAGTTTGGGAAGGTTATTAATTATTGGTTCAATTTTTTTAATCGATATAGGCCTGTTCAGTCTGTTTTCCCTTGTGTGAGTTTTAGATTGTGTCTTTTAAGGAATTGGTCCACTTCATCTAGGTTATCTAATTTCTGGAGATAGGGTAGTTAATAGTATTTCTTTATTATTATTTAATTTCTGTGGGATCTATAGTGATGTCTCCTCTTACATCTCTGTTATTAGTAATTTGTGTCTTCTCTCTTTTTCCTTCCTTAGTCTGGCTAGAGGCTTATCAAAGAACTATTGATCTTTTCAAAGAACATTTTTTGTTTTCATTTATTGTGTCTCTACTTTTAATAATTATTAAGTAGTAGTTTCTTTCATTCTTTCTAAATCAGTCTTGAATTTCTTTTAAAAGCCCAAACTTAGTGTGAATTTAGCACTTGTGTTTTTGTTGTCAAACATATGCAGAAGCCTGCCTGCAATTTATACTCATATAGTTCTCATGGGCACAAATGATTCAGTGGTCACATTATGTATTTAAATACTCACCTCCTAATCCCTAAGGCACTGACTTCACTTAAAGTTGCTATAATATCTAATTAATCTTTGTAATATCCTTCATTTTGAGCTCAAATAATTTTTTTTTCTGACTAAGAACCAGTTTAAGAGATGTGACCAAAATGTACCTTGTCATAAGCAGGGGTGTCTAAAATACATGTCATATTTTCAATAAT
Source organism: Delphinus delphis (assembly GCF_949987515.2). Lineage (NCBI taxonomy): Eukaryota > Metazoa > Chordata > Mammalia > Artiodactyla > Delphinidae > Delphinus > Delphinus delphis. Next base: position 40,660,171 of record NC_082699.1, on the reverse strand, counting down.
GGACTTAGCTCACAAAATGGTCATCTCTGCCACATCACTTTTTAAGACTCGAGAGAAAATAATAGGAGTATGCTGTCTGCTGTCCAGCACCTGATTATTGAACAAATAATGTTCCAAGTATGTCATTTATCACAGAAGTAATTTTTTAAAAAACTTTATATGCTACTGAGTTCCCTGAAATCTACTATATAATTGAATATCTTAATTTTTCCTCCCAGAAAGAGCCCTTAGAGATTATTTAATTCAATCCCCTCCTTTTATGTTTAAGGAAATAGTGTCAGAGGAATAAATGATGTGCTCCAGACCATAGAGCTGAAGCCTGATTAGGTTTCCCTCGCCCTAAGCTCTGCTCATTAAGGAGCCCTGAATAAGTCTTAACTGTGACTAACCTGTCCCCATGCATGTTGCTTTACCTGAAGGAAGTGTGGGGTTTCCAGGGTTAGCTGCTGGTATGCACGCTTGTAATCAGTGCATAGGAGTAGCTGCTGCCATAGAGCATGTGCCACATACAGCCTGTCCTTCTTCATAAGAAAAGTTCTTGGAACTGAATTCCTATGTTCCAACTTGATTCTCAAATACTTGCAATTTTGCAGTACTGGTTGATAGGACCATGAACTTTGTTCCTAGAAGATTCGAGCTCTTCAAAAGGAATTTCAACCAGGCCAACGTGTTCATCATATTGTCTGGTGTTTTTAATAATGGGTGATAAAGACCTTTTCTAAGTGAAATCTCAGCTTGACCTGAGATTTTGGTATTGTCTGGTTTGTCTGGTTTTGGTATTAGGGTAATACCTGCTTCATAGAACCAGACAAAACCTGTCTCAATGCCCTGTCTCATTGTCATTTGAGACAATGCCCTGTCTCAAATGCCCTGTGGGCACATGTACCACATCTGCAATTTTGCTGGATCCTATAGAGAGTCTAAAACCGATACAGCCCTGTTCATCTTCTCTTTCATTTAACAACCAGAACTGAAGAGTCTGGCAAAAGAAGAACTCCTTTAAGATTTTCCCTTGCCAGTCATCTGTGTCCTCTTGTTCTGGGTCTTGTACGTAGGAACTTTTTGGACAAAGAACCACAGACCAACAAATTTCAGAAGGCATTTTCCTGATATGATTCCTGGGCATGCTCTGATAACTTACCCCAAACACTTATTGGGCAATGGGGCTCAGCTCCTGAGTTCTAGTCCTGTAATTGACAAAGCCAAACTTCTGTTGTGTCCCACATGTTGCTGTGGCTGTCCTTTTTTTTTTTTTTTTTTTTTTTTTGTGTGTGGTACGCGGGCCTCTCTCTGTTGGCCTCTCGCATTGAGGAGCACAGGCTCTGGACGCGCAGGCTCAGCGGCCATGGCTCACGGGCCCAGCCGCTCCGCGGCATGCAGGATCTTCCCAGACCGGGGCATGAACCCGTGTCCCCTGCATCGTCATGCGGACTCTCAACCACTGCGCCACCAGGGAAGCCCTGTGGCTGTCCATTTTTATAGAATAACTGCTCCTCAATGCCTAATTTCATGGTTTCCTCTGCTGTAAATAACCACAGAGGAGAAGAATCTAAAGCAAATACAGTAAGGCTGCTTGTTTTGACCAAATTGACAATTAATTAATTCCACCTGCTAGAAGTTGCAGTCAACATCTGCAGCAAGAGCAGCATCTTCTGGATGAACAGAAGAAATGAAAAAAGTGGGGAATGGGTCTGAGATCTTGGTGCATAGGCTTCATGGCTGTGTATCCAGGGACTGATATTTATTTCCAGGTGTATGTAAGAAACTCTCAGACAATAAGAGCTAAACAGCACTCGTGTATGGGAGAGTAGGAGGAAAGCTTTAATTACATCTATCTTCAAATGCAAGATGGAGATGGAAATCTCAGCACCTGGTATATTTCAGAAAGCGTGGGACGAATGGCCACCTCCATTGTGTTCATGTGTATGCCTTTCAAGAGAACCACATTTCCAGCAGGAGTTCCTGTGAACATGAAAGAATCCACAGGAGAGGATTCCTTTCCCGTAGCATGTGTGCATGTGAGTGACATTGAACTTGAATTGAGAATGGAGGCTGAAAAGGCAAGACAACAAGATCGAAGAGGAGCTATGCCAAAGCTGGATATGGCTGACTGTTTATGACAGTGAGATCACCACTCCCCCTCCACACTGCCTTCATTAGCCTCTAATAATTGTAGATGCATCTCCTGGGAGAAATTTCTCTTTTTTATTTATAATTCCAATTGATTGAGAGACTGAACACATACACACATGCACACACACAGCATCTCCTCTCATTACAGAGAAGCTCATTCTCATAGCCTCCACCTTTGGGGCAGGGACGGTGATGCCTCAGCTTCCTGGTGAACCTTACTCATGCTGTGTGGTGGCCTTGTGCTCTGTCCCTGTGGAGCAACTGCTGCGTAGCAGTGCATAATTCTTGGGGCCGTGACTTGTTTCTCTTTCATTTATTTTACTTCCTATATTCTTCCTTAAATGAAGAAAAAAATCTTGGCATATGGCCTATCTTAAAAAAAAGCTGTTCTGGTTTCCATTTCTAAGAGAATTTTGGCAGTAAAAGTCACAGTGCTGGATATTTTACCGCATGTATCAATCAAACACTGTGCATATGGAAACAGTCCTATCTAGATAAACCCTCAGAGCAATCACTGTTCACAAGAAGCCATTTTGGAAAAAGGATTTTCTAACCCCAAGTGTAGCAAAAAATAAACCTATAAGGAATGGGAAAGAGGAATGTTTCAATGACTGAGAGGAATGATACACTTTTCTAGTTCATAAAAATAAAGACGGTCACTCGGTGGCAGTCAGGTTTGATAAATCTTATTTTTAAAATCAGGAATCCACTGTTTGCAAATCCAGACACCAAATTCAAACCATTTTAATTTAAAAAAAGGGGATTTATTTTAAACATTCTTGGTTCTCTCAGGGAATTTAAGGAAGAATTGAAGACTCCAGCTATAGAAATGGCCGGGATGCAGATGGGACCCCTTTACAACTGGAACAACCCCTCATGCTACTGCTTGGCTTTCTCCATGGGGCAAAAACAGTGGCATGAGTTTCCCTCTTCACCAATGAGAAGAGACTGATCTAACTCCTTCTGTCCCAAGTCCAAATGTGCAGTGTGGGACTTGCTGACACAGCTTGATACGGGTGCTCACCTCAGAACAACCTGCTGTAGCAGGAGAGATGGGACACTAGATGGGCCTCACTGGGATCTGGTGCCCACCTCTGGGTCAGTTGACTCGGTGCAAGGTGGGGGTCATACTGCACTTAGATGGAAGTTCCCTTGATAGCCCTGTGGATCCAGGAAAGACTGAGCAGAAAATACCATAGGTGTTGTGTACACAGCTCAACACTATTTGGAGAACTGCTTTTTAGTGCTTGTTTTCCTTACAACTTTGCTGATTATAGGAAAATAATGTTTCCTCAACTTAGTGTGGAATGGAACCCACATTTGTGTTTGTGCCTGGGGGATATTTTTGGCCCTAAGAGGTTAGGCTCACACTCTCCCCAGAGTGAGCTCTGATGGCATTAAATATAGGCCTTAGTAAGAACCAGATACAAATGGATGTTAGCCAACATCATGGCTTGAAGAGTATTGTGTTTCTTCTAATTAAATGTTCTTAGGCAGCAGCTGGGCTGAGAAAATGCTCGAATCAAAGATCAGCATCTTAGAGTATGCTGATTTTCATTGAACTGTGAGCTGGGATTCATTGCCACACACCTCTTCCTGTCACTTGTGAGTTACTGCTCTCTGCTGTTTCCATCTTTATAAAGTGTGGTCAACATGGCACATTCTCAACACACTCCATTCCCCTTATGACTCTATGCAAACAAGAATGGGCACATTGTTATAAACATTTGAAAGCTTCTCATCCCTAACTTGAAGATTACCAGGGTGACTGGTTAATAATTCCCAATTTGCTTTATTATAGGAACATTCATTAGAATTATCGAAAGCAATGAAATATTCTAATAATGTCAGCAGGAATACTGGTCAAGGTCTTCTATTCTGTAGGAAGAATTTGCATTAACCTAATCACATATAGAATTCTTAAAGATATAGCAAGGTTGGGAAGAAATACATTGGGAATTCCCAACTACTTCTACTGCCTACATTCACAGGCAATGCAATCACACTTCTGAGGAGGAAGTGGACAATCAGAGGCACGTGAATCAACAAAGGAAAAAAGTCAACAAATACCTTGTGAAAATATTATGTAATATAAGAAATGGTAAATTGTTCATTAAAGATAAAAAGACAAAAATTTGTGTAAGATAAAAACAGTTAACTAAAGGGATCCAAAGTACACTTTTGAAAGCATCTGTTTTGTGTTCTCAATAAAATTCTCAAAAATGTGTCCTCTATCAAACAAAAGAGGAAAGAAAAGATGATGAGACAATAGACTAAGATGAAAAGAGAGCTGCTTAGGCTGTAGGAAGAGATTTAAAAGGCTCAATGAGATAAAGGTAGTAAAGAAATTTAGATGCTTCATACATTTTTAACTTGATATCATAAATTTAAACAGTTGCAAAGGATCTACTTTATACAGCATTATGAACGTTGGTATTTCAAAACAAAGATATGTCATCATTTAAATTGTGTCCAATGTACTCTAAATGGCTTAATTATTTCTATAATGACCGTTATCTTCTTTTAAAAAATCGTTGAACATGCTCATCTTTAACAGGTGAAAATTTAAAGTATTTCCTCCCATTTTCATTTCACTTTTCCTTTCTCTATAGGGTTTATATTAATATAACATAATTTACACATGGATTTTTTTAATCGAACTTCATATTTTCAACACCAGGAATATGAATATATATTTAAATGTAAACATTAAAAATTTTTCTATAACCACAGGCTCTGAAAGTTACACAAATTTTTTTCTAGTTTGAGCTGTCATTAAATTGTTGGTTTCCAACTGATCAAAATAATATAAATGTATCACACATTTTAACAGTATCATATATGAAGTATCACATATGGAGTATGATTTTATGGGAATGCAGTTCTTAAAGAGATGGTTAAGGCTATTTATCTTTTTGTCAATCAGTTCATATGATCATGGATGACTGTTGCTTATTTTTAGAATGATAAATGATTCAGTATCCATTCCATCTTTATTTGTATAGATGAAAACAAGGAGAACTCTTGTTTGCACAAATAGGAATAAAAGAATTTTTGTTATAGCAATGTCATGTATGCTTTCAATCCCTGCTGTCTTATACACTCAAAGTCACATAACTACCAACCATCAAAACTTACTTGAATTATCTAGGATCTGATAAATCCATAATATCTTCTCATAATTTTGTTGAAGGCAAAAAATCAGAAACCATATGACATGCAACACTATGTGCTACCCAGTAATTCGAGTGCTTTCCTTTATCAACATCTACACCAGTATCTCAAACTGTCCCTTTGTCACCCTGGAGGTTTTTATTTTTTTATTTTATTTTTTAAACATCTTTGTTGGGGTATAATTGCTTTACAATGATGTGTTAGTTTCTGCTTTATAACAAAGTGAATCAGTTATACATATACATATGTTCCCATATCTCTTCCCTCTTGCGTCTCCCTCCCTCCCACCCTCCCTATCCCACCCCTCCAGGTGGTCACAAAGCACCAAGCCGATATCCCTTTGTCATGCGGTTGCTTCCCACTAGGTATCTACCTTACGTTTGTTAGTGTATATATGTCCATGCCTCTCTCTCGCCCTGTCACCCTGGAGGTTTTTAAACCCTAGGCCAATGAGCCTGTTTCAGTTACTATTGCTGCATAACTTCCCTCAAACTCAGAGACATAAAACAACCACTTTGTTGTGTTTACAAATTCTGTGGATAAGGAATTTGATCAATGTGTAGTAAGGTCTTATTTCTCCTCCATGATGTCTGGGTCTTCAGATGAGAAGAACCAAAGGTTTGGATGACTCTAAGGCTTGGGACTGGAATTATCTGGAATTTCCTTGACTTCTATGTTCAGTGCTGGGCTGGATGACTAAAGGCTGAGCTCCGTTGAAACCATCCATCAGACGGCTCACATGTAGCCTCTCCATGTGGCTTGGGCTACAACATCATGGCCAGAGCAGTGAGAATTCTTATAGGACTAAGGGCCAGGGCAAGTATTCCAGCAAACAAAACAGAAGCTTCATTGTCTTTTATGACCTAGCCCTGGAAGTCATCCCTTCTGTTGTACTCTATTGGTCAAATAGAGTCATAATCTAGCCCAGATCTAAAAGGAGGAGATAAAGACTCCACCTCTCTATGAAAGGAGTGTTGATGAACTTGTAGCCATTTTAAAAAACTGCCACAACACCTTATTAAGATTTGGATGAGTGAGAGATTTGTTTCTTTCCTAAAGTGGGAGAAAGGCAATTATGAAAAGGAAGAAAAACCTCATGATGTCTTGACAGTATGTCTTTTCCTAGGTAGATCAGTTTTAGGAAAATTTACATGTATAAGCTGAGCATCTGGAAATTGGTTCTGTTAAAGCTATTCTTCCCTCATATATATTGAAAAATCTTTCCATACAAGCAGGGTTATATGCACTACTGCAGTTTTGACAAAGCTGATTTGGATGTACTCTAGTATGGTTTTTAAATTAGGCAAACATCTCACTATGAAATAAACAACAACAACAACACAAAAATTGCTTTAAAATAAAAGGAAAGAAGAAAGAGGCCTGGTATTGAATTTCTGTTTTGCAATACTAAATGCTAGAGGGCACGGGATTTCCCTGGCTGCCCAGTGGTTAAGACTCCATGCTCCCAATGCAGGGGACATGGGTTTGATCCCTGGTCAGGGAACTAAGATCCCGCATGCCACATGGCATGGCCAAAAAAACAAAACTAGGGGACGGTGAAACACTGAATACAGGACTTAAAAGGAAATGGTTGAGTTTCAAGCATTCTGTACTCAGCAAATTGTCACATAAGAAAGAAATTCCAAGGTAAGAAAGAGCTCAGAAAATAAATCATTTATGTATCTTCCAGAAATAAACACCCACAAACACTAATAGAAGATGTGTTTGAGCTTATCAAGTGAGTATAAGAATAAAATCTCAAGAATGGGGATATCAGAAATGATAGCTTTGGTGGTGGCTGCATAGCTTTTGAATCTTCATGAATCCGCACATAAAAATAGAGTATGTAGATAGAAAAGCAAAATTCATGGAAATAATTTACAGAAAAACTAGGTGACAAGATATCTCCAAAAACCAAATATAAGTGAGTGGTAATAAACCATCATAGCCACAGATTGTATGTTATCTACATCTGTGCTAGAGAGCAGAGGGATCTGTGAGTGGGAGAATGCATAGCCCAAGTCATTCACAGGGAGGCTAAGTCAGTTGATTTAAGAAAGTAGATAAATTGGGAAGGTTTTTGCCACCATGGTAATGGAGGAGTGGAAGAGGCTCACTGTAAGTCTAAAGTGGGTGAAGGAGGGTATCTCATGTAACCTCAAAACAGACCCACTAGGACTCCTTTTAGGCTAGGTCTCCACACCAAGGAGAAACTGTAGGGAGGAGAAATGTAGAGGCAATAGAGCCCGGGAGTATTTAAAAAGTGAGCCACCGTATTTTAAAATACTATACAAAAACAATAGAAGAGGTTGTTTCGTGCAGCTAGAAGAGCCCTCTGAACCAAGCTTCCTTCTAAAAGTTCAGAAAAACTAAATTCACATGAAAATAAGCAACAGAAAAGTACTGAGGCCAAATTCCATGCAAAGTTATTATAGGAAAAAAAAGAGATTAAAAAGTAGAATAACATCCCACAGACAAAGAAAGCATGCCAGAGAGCCATGTTCAAAAAACAGATAAAACTGTAATGGGTTCTTTCAAAACAAACCAAAAGGATTAAGAAAGTGATACTGGCATGAAAGAATAACATTAATACTAATTAGAAAACCTAAGAAATGAGATGACAGATTCACTAAAGAATTAAAAACATAGGAAAAACATTTTAGAAATGACTAAAGTAGAAGGAAAATAAGAATGAATAAACACAACAAATGTCTAAGGTGAAATAAAACATGAAAAGGAGGAACCATCAAAATCAAGAGGAGGAAAGAGACAATAAAAAGGTTGAGAGAAAATGGTAAATATTGAAGATTGGAAAAGAAGATCCAAAATGCTGATAATAGGTGTCTCTGATGAAGGGAAGGAAAGGAAGAGAAAAATAATGAGGGCTATAATTCAAGGATATTTTGCTGAAATAAAATAATATTTTAAATAACATTTTGCAAGAGTACATTGTATACTTAAGAGGAACGACCAAGATACATTCTAGTAGAATTATTGAACATTTCAGATAAAAAAAAAAAAAGTTCTTTCAGTATCTAGGCAAAAATAGCAAGTAACTTACAAGGGAAATGAAACTAGATTATCACTGGACTTTTTGACACTAACACTTGTGTCAGAAAAAAATGAAGTAACATATTTAAGATAGTCAAAGAAAGAAAATATGAGCCAAGAATTTTATGTCCAAGAAAATTGGCTTTCAAATATAAAGGATACAGAAACTGTTATCAATGTTCAAGAACTCAGGAAATATTGTTCCCATGAGATTTTACTAAGGAATTTACCAGTAAACAAGCGTCAGACAAGCAACATGTCTAGTGAAACCTTGACGTAAAGACTTGTAAATATTAAACGTCTATTTACTTGAAGAAATAAGACTAAATGAGGTTTAAAAGGAAGAAATTATAATATGCAATAGCTAAATTAGCTGAAAATACAGATATAATCCAATCATTTAAAAAATGGAGGAGAATACATGCAAACAAAATTTTTAACTGTTTTCAGGAATTATAATTGGTGGTGGTAATATTAAGTTGTTATTCTAAGACTGTTGTAAGTGAAGTGTGGATAAAGCAAATGAGTGTGCGATATTTTAATTCTATCATCACTTGTGTCTTTGAGAACTAGGATTCTCAGAGTGGAGTAAAGGAGATACAGATGTTATATAGAAGAGGTTAAACTAAAGTCTTGTAGATTTAAATTTGAATTAGAAATACCAATATGATCTTAAAAAGTATTTTAATATATGTAAAACATATAGATATAATTAAATATAAAATTATTTTATGTATCATGCTAAACAGCATGAAAACTGTCAAAGATTAGTAGAATGTAAAAAAAAACAAACTTTCATAGCTAATTAGAAGAGAATCCTACTAGTCAAAATTAGAACATTTTGAGCTTTTTAAAACCACTTTATTGAGAGATAATTAGCATAGAAAATTAAGTTTTATTAAAGACAAAAATTGTAATAGATCAAAACCCATCTAATATTTTTAAATCCATGGACTATTTTTTGACAAACCAATTGGTCACCTGCTGAGCATGACAGGGAACAAATTCATTAACTTGAAAACTGGGTGAATAAAATAAAAGAATCAAGAGTTTATCCTCTATGAACTGTTTCTCTGTATGAACTGTATTACAGAGTAATCAAATGGTGGATGAGGGGAAACACCTTCTTATAAAATTACTTCAGCTAATAAATGAAAACAAAATGTTAGAATTTAATGTTATCATACTTCAGCCTATAATGCTGATCATCAATGGCTATTATCATAAGAGGAGAGAAATCAGACATTACATGCCTCCGATTTTCTTACTAATGGGATTGAATTTGTCTCTGGATCTCTGCTCACATGCAGGAGACACAAAGGATCGAAAACACGTTGAACTGCTCCATGAGTATGTGATCAGCAAAAACAGGCTATGGGAAACTCTATAGTTTAAAATCTTTGGTTCTTCAACACGTTAATTGTAAGGAAAATAAAGAATGAAGGGGGAAAATGAAGTTTAAAAAGACTTAAAAGACAGATGGTGGACAAGACCAAAGGATGCACACTTGGGTGAGAAAATCCTAAAGGCATGCAAGAAAGTGATTATAAGAAAACTCTGGATGGAGTTATTTTTGGACTGTGACTAGAATGGGACATGTGGAGAGTTTTCTGGGGTATTAGACAAGGTACTGTTTCAATATTTGAGGTTTCTTTTAAACATCTTTATAGGAGTATAATTGCTTTACAATTATTTACAATTGCAGGACAGGAATAAAGATGCAGATGTAGAGAATAGACTTGAGGACATGAGGGGGGAATAAAGATGCAGATGTAGAGAATAGACTTGAGGACATGAGGGGGGAGGGGAGATGAAGTGAGAGAGTAGCATTGACATGTATACACTACCAAATGTAAAATAGATAGCTAGTGGGAAGCAGCTGCATAGCACAGGGAGATCAGCTCAGTGCTTTATGATGACCTAGAGGGGTGGGATAGGGAGGGTGGGAGGGAGACATAGGAGGGAGGGGATATGAGGATATATGAATACATATAGCTGATTCACTTTATTATACAGCAGAAACAATCTTTGAGTCTTAAACATTGATACTTAGAGATATATAGGCTACTAGAATTTTGTACCTCTTACTCTCCCTTACCTATTTCTTTCCTCCCCCTCGCTCCATCCCCTCTGGCAATCACCTGTGCATTCTCTGTATCTATAACTCTCTTTCTGTTTTATTATGTTTGTTCATTTGTTTTGTTTCTTTAGATGACACATATAAGTGAAATCACGTGGTATTTGTCTTTGTCTGTCTGACTTATTTCACTTAGTATAGTACCCTCTAGTTCTATCCATTGCTGCAAATGGCATTATTTCATTCTTTTTCATGGCAAAGTAATATTTCATTGTATTACAGTATGTACATCTTCTTTATCCATTCATCTATTGATGGGCACTTAGGTTGCTTCCATATCTTGGCTACTGTAAATAATGCTGCAATAAACACAGGGTGTGTATATCTTTTCTTCAGATAAATACCCAGAAGTGGAATTGCTGGATCATAGGATAGTTTTATTTTTAATTTTTTGAGGAATGTCCATAATATTTCCCAAATTGGCTGTACCAATTTACAGTCCTGCCAAGTGCATGAGGGTTCCCTTTGCTCTACATCTTTGCCAACACTTGTTATTTATTGTCTTTTTGATAATAGCCATTCCAACAGGTGTGAGGTGATAGCTCACTGTGGTTTTGATTTGCATTTCCCTGATGATTAGTGACATTGAGCATCTTTTCATGTGCCTGTTGGCCATCTGAATGTCTTCTTTGGAAAAATATCTATTCAAATCCTCTGCCCATTTTTTAATGAGGTTGGGATTTTTTGATGTTGAGTTTTATGAATTCTTTGTATTTTGGGGGTATTAATCCCTAATCAGATATATCGTTTGCAAATATCTTCTCCCATTCAGTAAGTGGCCTTTTTGTTTTGTTGATTTTCCTTCACTGTGCAAAGGCTTTTTAGTTTGATGTCATCCCACTTGTTTAGTTTTGCTTTTGTTTTCCCTTGCCTGAGAAGACATATCCAAAAAAATATTACTAAGACTGATATCAAAGAGCTTACTATCTATGTTTTCTTCCAGAAGTTTTATGGTTTCAGGTTTTATGCTTAAGTCTTTAATCCATTTTGGATTTAATTTGTGCATGGTGTGAGAGAGTAGTCCAGTTTCATTCTTTTGCATATAGCTGTCCAGTTTTTCCAACACCATTTACTGAACAGGCTTTCATTTCCTCATTGTATATCCTTGCCTAGTTTATTGTAGATTAATTGCACATATCCATGTGTGTTCACTTCTGGGCTCTCTATTCTGTTCCATTGATCTAGGTGTCTGTTTTTGTGCCAGTACCATAATGTACAGTGTGGGGAATATAGTCAATAACTATGTAATAACTTTGTCTGATGACATATTGTAACTAAACTTATCATGGTGATATTTTTTCTTTTTATTTTTTTTTATTGGAGTGTAGTTGCTTTACAATGTTGTGTTAATTTCTGCTGTACAGCAAAGTGAATCAGCCACATATATACATATATCCACTCTTCCTTGGATTTCCTTCCCATTTGGTCACCACAGAGCATTGAGTAGAGTTCTCTGTGCTATACAGTCTGTTCCCCTTAGTTATCTATTTTATACATAGAAGTGTATATATGTCAATCCCAATCTCCTAATCCATCTCACTCCCCCTCCCTGCCTTGGTATCCATATGTTTGTTCTCTACGTCTGCGTCTCTATTTCTGCTTTGCAAATAAGATCATCTATACCATTTTTCTAGATTCTACATATATGTGTTAATATACGATATTCCTTTTTCTCTTTCTGACTTACTTTGCTCTGTATGACAATCTCTAGGTCCATCCACATCTCTGCAAGTGACACAATTTCATTCTTTTTTATGGCTGAGTGATATTCCATTGTATATATGTACCAGATCTTCTTTATCCATTCCTCTCTTGATGGACATTTAGGTTGCTTCCATGTCCTGGTTATTGTAAATAATGCTGCTATGAACATTGGGGTGGATATACTTTCTGAATTATGGTTTTCTCCAGATATGTGCCCAGGAGTGGTATTATTAGGTCATATGGTAGTTCTATTTTTAGTTTTTTAAGGAACAGCTCTTCTGTTCTCCATAGTGTCTGCATCAATTTACATTCATACCAATGGTGTAAGAGAATTCCCTTTTCTCCACACCCTCTCCAGAATTTATTGTTTGTAGATATTTTTATGATGGCCATTCTGACCTGTGTGAGGTGATACCTCATTGTAGTTTTGATTTTCGTTTCTCTAATAATTAGTGATGTTGAGCATCTTTTCATGTGCCTCTTGGCCGTCTGCGTGTCTTCTTTGGAGAAATGTCTAATTAGGTCTTCTGCCCACTTTTTGATGGTTTTTTTGTTTGTTATTGAGCTGCCTGAGCTGTTTGTACATTTTGGAGATTAATCCCTTGTCCGTTGCTTCATTTGCAAATATTTTTTTCCATTCTGACGGTTGTCTTTTCATCTTGTTTATAGTTTCCCTTGCTGTGCAAAAGCTTTTAAGCTTCATTAGGTCCCATTTTTCTAATTTATGTTTTTATTTTCATTACGCTAGGATATGGGCCAAAAAAGATCTTGCTGTGATTTATGTCAAAGAGTGCTCTTCCTATGTTTTTCTCTAATAGTTTTATAGTGTCTGGTCTTACATTTAGGTCTTTAATTCATTTTGAGTTTATTTTTGTGTATGGTGTTAGGGAGTGTTCTAACTTCATTCTTTTACATGTAGCTATCCAGTTTTCCCAGCACCACTTATTGAAGAGACTGTCTTTTCCCCATTGTATATTCTTGCCTCCTTTGTCAAAGATTAGGTGACCATAGGTGTGTGAGTTTATCTCTGGGCTTTCTATCCTGTTCCATTGATCTATATTTCTGTTTTTATGCCAGTACCATACTGTTTTAATTACTGTAGCTTTGTAGTGTCATCTAAAGTCAGGGTGCCTGATTCCTCCAGCTCCATTTTTCTTTCTCAAGATTGCTTTGGCTCTTCAGCATCTTTTGTGTTTCCATACAAATTGTACAATTTTTTGTTCTAATTCTGTGGAAAATGTCATTTGTAATTTCAGAGGGATTGCATGGAATCTGTAGATTGCTTTGGGTAGTATAGTAATTTTCACAATGTTGATTCTTCCAATCCAAGAACATGGTACATCTCTCCATATGTTTGTGTCATCTTTGATTTCTTTAATCAGTGTCTTATAGTTTTCTGAGTACAGGTCTTTTGCCTCTTTAGGTAGGTTTATTCCTAGGTATTTTATTCTTTTCTTTTTTCAGTGGTAAATGGGATTGTTTCCTTAATCTTTCTTTCTGATCGTTTGTTGTTCATGTATAGGAATGCAAGAGATTTCTGTGCACTAATTTTGTATTCTGCAACTTTACTGAATTTATTGATTAGCTCTAGTAGTTTTCTGGTGGCATCTTTAGGAGTTTCTATGTATAGTATCATGAAATCTGAAACAGTGATAATATTACTTCTTATTTTCCAATTTGGATTCCTTTTATTTCTTTTTCTTCTCTGATTGCTGTGGCTAAGACTTCCAAAACTATGTTGAATAATAGTGGCAAGAGTGGACATCCTTGTCTTGCTCCTGATCTTAGAGGAAATGTTTTCAGTTTTTCACCATTGAGAATGATAGTTGCTGTGGGTTTGTCGTATATGGCCTTTATTATGTTGAGGTAGGTTCCCTCTATGCCCATTTTCTGGAGAGTTTTTTATCATAAATTGGTGTTGAATTTTGTCAAAAGCTTTTTCTGAATCTATTGAGATGATCATATGGTTTTTATTCTTCAGTTTGTTAAGGTGGTGTATCACACTGATTGATTTGCACATATTAAAGAATCCTTGCATCTCTGGGATAAATTCCACTGGATCAGGGTGCATGATCCTATTAATGTGTTGTTGGATTTGGTTTGCCAGTATTCTCTTGAGGATTTTTGCATCTATGTTCATCAGTGATATTTGTAATTTTCTTTTTTTGTGATATCTTTGTCTGGTTTGTTATCAGGGTGATGGTGGCCTTGCAGAACGAGGTTGGGAGTGCTCCTCCCTCTGCAATTTTGTGGAAGAGTTTGAGAAGGGTAGGTGTTAACTCTTCTCTAAATATTTGATAGAATTTGCCTGTGAAGTCATCTGGTCCTGGACTTTAATTTGTTAGAAGATTTTTAGTCACAGTTTCAATTTCATTACTTGTGATTGGTCTGTTCATATTTTCTATTTCTTCCTAAGTCAATCTTCGAAGTTTGTGCCTCTCTAAGAATTTGTCCATTTCTTCCAGGTTGTCCATTTTATTGGTATATAGTTGCTTGTGGTGATCATTTTGAAAGTTATAGAAATATCTGTAACAGGAACTAACATAGTGTTGTAGGTTAATTATACTTCAAATACAAGCAGACAAACTAATTGAAAAAGAGATCAGATTTATAGGTGCCAGAGGAGAGGTTGGGGAGAGAGCGAGTAGGATGAAAGCAGTCAAAAGGTACAAACTTCCATTTATAAGATAAATAAGTACTGGAGATATAATATACAACATGATAAATACAATTAACACTGCTGTATATTATATATGAAAGATAAGAGAGTAATCCTGAATTCACAAAACAAAAAAATTTGTTGTCTCTTTCTTTAATTTTGTAACTATATGAGATGATAGATGTTCACAAAACCTATTGTGATAATCTTTAAATGATGTATGTAGGTCAAATCATTATGCTGTGCCCCTAGATAGGTAGAGAGATGGAGATAGATTGATTTATTGTAAAGAATTGGCTCATGTTCTTGTGGAAGCTTGGTGGTCTAGTCTGGGTAAGCTGGCAGACTGGAGTCCCAGGGAAGAGCCCGTGTTGCAGTACTAGCCTGGAGGCCATCTGCTGGCCTAATTCCTTCTTGCTCAGGGAAGGGCAGTTTTGTTCTATTAAGGCCTTCAGGTGATTGGATGCGGTCCACCTGCATTATGAAGGGCAATCTGCTTTACCCTCATTGATTTAAATGTTACTCTCATTCAAAAAACACCCTCACAGAAATATCTGGAATACTGTTTGACCAAATATCTGGACACTGTGGTCCAGTTAAGTTGACACATAAAATTAACCATTACATATAACTAAAAACAAAATGATAAAGAGCCATTACACATAACTGAAGGGGAAAAATTTATCAGGCAATTATAAATGAAAATTAATTGATTTGACATTATCTATTTTAGACAAATAAAAATTAACTTCAAAAACATCAGATGGAACACAAGTCATTTTATGTTGTTGATAATCTGTAAATAAACAAGATAGATATTACAGTCATGAAGAGGTTTTGAACTTAACAATATTGAAATATAACCAAAAAACACATGTAAAAATAAATCATACAACAAAAATTTATATATATATACTATTAGAAATCACCAGAAACACAATAATAGTGAATGAGTTTAATACACACTAGTAGAAGTTGATGGATTAAGTAAACTAAAAATAAGAATACTTTTAAATATTACTAAATATCTAATTAATAAAGCAATCTTATTAATGAACTAATAATATTCTTATTATTAATATTATTAAAAGTTATCAATTTAAATTTGTGTCCTGCCGTCAAAAAATACACCTATGGGACATTTACAAAAAATGATCTCATTTCAGACCATAATGAAAATCTCAATATATACCAAATATAAATCCCAATATATACTAAATAAAAATAACTTGTGTGGGGCTTCCCTGATGGCGCAGTGGTTAAGAGTCCGCCTGCCAATGCAGGGGACACGGGTTCGTGCCCCGGTCCAGGAAGATCCCACATGCCGCAGAGCGGCTGGGCCCCTGAGCCATGACCGCTGAGCCTGCGCGTCCGGAGCCTGTGCTCCGCAATGGGAGAGGCCACAACAACAGTGAGAAGCCCGCGTGCCGCAAAAACAAAACAAAACAAAACAAACTTGTGTGGACTATATTCATTATCTACAAGGTAACAATACTGGAAACTAATGGCATAAATTTTAAACAACAAAAACAGAGGAAACTCTATACATTTGGGGGGAAAACCATTCTCCTAAAAGTCACTCTTGATCAAATAATTTGGAAATTAACAGTAATGGGAACAGTTTATAGCAAAAGTTAAAGGATTCAGCAAAAGCTGTATTCATACTCCCAGTCACATACTTATATTTTTCCTCATTCAAATAAATATTATTCAGGAGTCTTTTGGATGAAAGCGAATCCAACTTGAACTAGCTGGAACTATGAGAAATATTTATTGATCCACAAATGGGAAGAATGAACCTTGCTGGGGAGGAGCCAGTTTTCCCAGGATTCTCCCTGTCCTTGTACTGTCTCTGTTTCCATCTGTGTGTCAGCTTCATTCTCTCCTACTGCACAGTGAATTTCTTCATGGAGTGGCAGATGTTGCATCAAGTTTTCACCTTTCCCATCATAGAGGAAAAGGCTCCCTCCAAGTCACTTCCTATTCTATCCCAATCTCCCCTTAAACATTTCTTTCAGCTCCAGTTTGAATAATCCTGAACAGATCTCTGACCTAGCTTGAGCCAGATTCCTGCCTTTTGGCCAATCTCAACCACTAGAGAAGTAGGTTCATTCTAGCTCCGATTCAGAACACTTCTAGAGAGGGGTAGGGGAAGATAAGAAGCTCTCACAAAGAAGGTGGATGCTTTTTCTGAAAGAAGAGAGAGCAGCCTGGCCAACAGAAGTACCATGCCCACTATAAAGAAGAGTGAAAAAATGTTCGGCTCAAGAATTTAGTAAAAGAAAAATAATTTTTAAAAGCAAAGGAAGGAAAAAGAAAAGAAATAAAAAAAGGTACAAAGGAAGTATGGGTCAAAGCATAAGAAAGCAGAAGGATAAAAAAAATATGCAGGCAATTAGTGAGCAAAAAAAGAGACATTACAATATTAATATTAAAATAGATATTAAAACATAATATTAAATTATATTATATATTAAATTATTATACTAATGTTTAAAGTTATATTAAATTAATATTATATTTAAATAGAATTTAAGGCAAAAAAATATCACCAGGGATGAAGTTATTATTTAATAATAAAAGGAATAATTTACTAGTAATATATTAAACTCAGAATCTGTATGCATCTAAATATTTAGCCTCAATAAGAAAAATAATTATAAGGAGAAATTAATCCAAAATTATAGAAGGAGATTTTAATATACTTCTCTTAAAAAATAATAAATAAAAATTTAGTAAGGATATAGAAAATTTGAAAAATATTATCATGTCACTGCCAAAGAACACATATAGAAAGCTGAGGTACACATATTATTTCAAAATGCATGTAAATGTGACCTGCATGTGACTGGAGAGGAGTGGGGCTTAGCTTTTGCAGGATGGGGGTAAGAATGAAAAGGAGAGTGGACTCACCATGCCAATAGACCAAATTAAGGAACTGGGAACAGCCACATTCTGGGAACTTGATAATATGACAGAGATGACATTAAAAGCATTGTGGACGAGGGAGTATTACATCGTAAATGGTGCTAGGAAATTTCATCTCTAAATGGGAAAAAATTGCAACCTAACCACACAGCATACACAGAAATAAATTCTACATTCACTAAACATGAGAAGTAAAGTTTATAACTTTCAGATGAAAATGTAGGAGAATATCTTTATGATGTTGAAGTAGGGTAAGATTTTGTGAATGTGACACAACAGGCACAAACCATAAAAGAAAATATTTGAAACGTTAAAAATCATACATTAAATATACATTAAACATTCTATAAAACAAAAGAAACAATAAACAAAGTTGAAACAGATGCCACGAGCTTGAAGACATTTGTAATGCATTTTAAGGAAAAAACTGATATACAGATAGTAAAGAAACTGTATACATAACTTGGACAAAAACTTTTACGTGTGCACAGACATACACAAATATAGAAAACATTGTTTGTAGTAGCAAAATTATGTAAACAACCTAAATGTCAAACACTAGGAAAATGGATATATAAAACTTATTATATTCATATAGTAAAATATTTATTGTACAGCAGTTAAAAAGGATGAACTAAGACTATATATGTAACACACATACATCTTGAAAGCATAAACTTGAGTGAAAAATTACAATAAAAACAACATATTTAATATTATACCACTAATGTAAATATACACATAACATTACTGTCATTAAGTAGAAAACATGGACAAGAAGGACAATAATAATTTCTATGATTGTGGTTATAATTAGGTAAAGCTACAATAAAGGTTCAGCTCTATTTGTAATGCTCTATCTCCTTTAAAAAGAGATCTGGGTAAATCATGGCAAAAATAATAACATTTAAGAAATCCAGATGGTGGTTAAATGAGTTTTTGATGTATCATTCTTTGTAATTTTCTGTATTTATAAACATCTCATAGTAAATATATCTTTGAAGAAATCTGCTTAAATATTCTCAACAGAAGCGAGTGTTTCAGCTATTAAGATGGGGCCACACAAACTAGTTTTCATTAACATTTGCTGACCTTAGGAACTACAGCCTTTGAGTTTGAGGGAAAGAAGATCACAATTTGAGCAGTTTACTTCCTCAGCAATGTGGTTGTTGTCATCCCCACCTGGGGAAGAGAAGCCCTACAGTGTTCAGGAACCACATGTGTCTCAACCTCTCTTAGTCTTAAAGAAGGATGTCCTATAGAGTGGGAATTCTGCTCTCTGTAGAACCAGTGATCACAAAAAACTTTAGGTTTGCATTTATTAAGAGGGCACCTGGTTTTCCAGGAAGATACCTCTAATTAACAAACCATTAGTCCAACAACAAATAATTACTGGACATCTACTTTGGTTCTGGAGACATACAATCAAACAGGGCATGTGAGGCAGAAGTATAAGGAAATACTACTTCTCTAGTGCAGTGAAATTTTTATTATTTTAACAGCTGTTACCCAAGTTTCTCTCAGAGAGTGAACTGCATTAGACAAATTACTAAGTTCCTTCAGATAGAAGATATCCTAAAAGTGAAAAACAAACAAACAAAAGCTCTTCTGCATGAGAAAATGTGAATTCCTCCTTTAAAAATGTGGTGGGAGTTGGGGAGCTTGAGGTGAGTGAATCGATGGCTAAGCACAGAAGTGGGAGGAAAAGGACACCAACAAGATAACAAAAGCTTAGATACTTAAAGAGACTATCAGTAGTCCTTTGGTGTCTAAAATGAATTTTAAGGACAGATATAAATATTAGAAAATTGTCATTTCTTTCTCAGAATAGTGCAATGGAATTCTTCACTAGGATGCCAATAGATTCAGTAAGTTGCTGTAAGTACAAATGCTTTAAGGGAGGGACATTTTTATAAAATTGGAGACACAGTCTGGGTTCCTGTTTGGGTTGGGGCTGTCAGGAACAAAGACAACACACACAGTAGCAGGAGGCCAGAGGTTGAGTTGGTTGTGAGCATGAAAGTCTTCATGCACAGAAATATGGGGGGAAAGGTTTTGGATTCCCATTGCCTGAAAAACTGGAGGTATGAGCCAATGTTATCTAGATGGCAAGAGGGCAGTAGAATCCAACTTGAGTGCAATAATAAAGGAATGTGACACCTGTTTGCTGCGAGAAGAAAGTATCTAATTTCCTGTGGGAGTGATGAAGTTTCATAGGGTATGTGACAGTTGATCTGGGTATTAAAGCCTGCATACATGTGTGCTGGACTGACAAGGTGAGAAAGAGGGAACAGGATAGTCAAAATCAAAGGGCAATAGTGCAGTGGTTAAAAACACAGACTCTGGGATAGATTGCTTGGTTTAAATTCCAGTTCTGCCACTTACAAGTTATATCCCCATGACTGTTACTTACTCTCTTAGTACTTCAACTGCTTTTTCAGTGAAATGGGGATAATAATAGCATCTATCCTAAAGAGTTGTTTGTGATGATTAAATGAATCACCAGCACACAGTAAACTCTCAATGTGTTGGCTGTCGTTATTACATTCAGGAAAAAATGAGTAGTTCAGCATGACCTGCATTGGGATGCCTAGTAATGAATACTGAGTACAGATTGTAGAGGCCTTATCCACCAGACTAATTTAAGACTGTCTTCTGTTGGTGATGTGCAGCACCACAGCTTTTAAAGTATGGTCAGAGGTGTGCTTCAGAAAGATGTCTGCGGTGGGGTTGGTAGATGCAAACTATTACATTTATAATGGATAAACAAGAAGGTTCTAATATATAGCACCAGGGAACTATATTCAATACTCTGTGATAAAACATAACGGAAACTAATACAAAAAAAGAATGTCTCTATGCGTATAACTGAGTCACTTTGCTGTACAGCAGAGATTGGCACAACATTGTAAATCAACTATACTTCAAAAAAAAAACAGGGTAGAAAGATGTCTGTGGCAGTTCCATGGGCAAGGATTGGAAGTGAGAGTGAAGGCAAAGAGAGTAGTTGGGAGGTTTCTGCATTGATTACTGCAATGGAAGAGACAAGTTCCTCACCTAGGGCAGTGCTGGAGCAGGTGAAAGGAACTGGGCTTACATTAGAGTTGTCAATTTCCCCTAGAGCCTCATCCCAGCCTCAGAATTCACAATGCTCTAGACCAGAACTTGACAGCAGAAATATAATGCAAGCTACAAATGCAAGCCACATATGTAATTTCAAATTTTCTAATGGTCACATTAAAAAAAGTAAAAAGAAGTAGGTGACATAACTTTTAATAATATATTTTATTTAACTCAATATATCAAAAATATTATTTTGGGACTTCCCTGGTAGTCCAGTGGGTAGGATTCTGTGCTCCCAATGCAGGGGGCCTGGGTTTGATCCCTGGTCAAAAGCCACAGGGAATGAATACATCCCCCTTTCCTTTAGATCTGGAGCCTTGTGGAAGGGAGCTGCGTTCATCATCTTTGTCAAACATTTATTAATCTCTCACTGGGTTCCTGGTATTAATCGTGGTACTTAGATAAATTCACCAACAACTCTAAGGATCCCAGTTCATAAGTCGGTCAGCCTTCTTTTACTTAAACAAAAACACCTCTCAGTTTTCCCCCAATCTGCTAACTTTTTGTTGTCAAAAAAGGGATCCTCACGTTTATAAACTGTGGGAAGCTCTGGTCAATGAGACGAAATACAAATGCCAATACCATAGCATATACCACCCTTCATGGGGGAGGGTGTCCTAATTTTCCTCTCTCATATGGTCTACTTATGAAGTAGATTCTCTCTTGCTTAGTGTGTATTTTCAGTAACATGGATTTTGATTATTATAAAATCTCTGGTATTATTTCCTTCCCTTTGCTTGCTGATTTGTAGCTCATCCCACATTTCCAAACAGAAAGTGGTAAAATTAGTGTAGTTGTAAAAAAATTAGTTTTAATTTAAACCCTTGTTTGATGTAATATTGTAATTAGTTTTTGAGTTCTATTAACTGTCTTTCAACAGTCTTATATCAGGAAATAAAATACTAATATGGGAAATGAAAGAAAAAAATTTGGCTCCAGGAGAAATCTTTGCTTCGGTCCAAATGGACTTGAACGCACCTCACCATTCAAGCCCATCTGCCTTGACTCTGTTCTCTGCCTACTCATCCTGTCGGTCCCATGTCCAACATTATTTTTTCTGAACAGTCTCTGACTTACCCTGAGCTCCAAAGAATTTGATTCAACACCTGCTTACGGTCTTTATCTCTCTGTAGTTCAGTGTGTTCACTTACATGTTCTTTTTTCCTTCTGGACTGTGAACTCTTCAAGGACAGGACCTGGGCTCCCTCATCTTTGTGTCCCCAGAGCCCTCAGTAATATTTATAGAATCACCAAAGGATGAAGTAAGTGATCCTCAAATGTGAACTTATATAAAGTAGAACTGGAACAAAGTGGCGTAAAAAAGAGTGACGTGTTTGTCGGGTCATTTCATTAAATGCAAATGCAGGAAGCACCTATTAGTTAATGCTTTAAGTGTTAAATCAGAAAATTAAAGCACTACACAATTTCCCCGTAGATTTGGAGACTGCGAAAGTTGCTGGACTGATGGCAAGGCCCAGAGTGGCGCCCCTCGCACGCCGGGAGCGCCCCTCCTCCAGTCACCTTCCCTGGCACATTCCTTCCCCACCCTCTACCAGGGCCCACCCGTGCTGCCAGCTTGAGCAGACGTCACCACTGCTGGATTTGAGCCCCACGCTGCTTTCATCTTCTTCCTGGACGGGGATGAGATCCTCTCGTCTCATCAGTCATCTGCTCCCTGTCAACAGCTTGCTGCTAGAAGCCCCGTGTGCCTCAGGTGGCTGCGGGGAGAAGCCCCAGAGGGCCCGAGGCCGTTTGGAGTAAGCAGAAGGCCCCACAGCCAGCAGGTGCCCAGCAGCCCCAGAGGAAAGGAAACAACCTAGACACCTTCCCCTAAGAGGTGGTTTTACCAGAAGAAGGATGAATAGGCCGGAAACCATCCCGCCAGCAAACCTCCTCTTGTCAGCTCCAAGCTGGACAAAACAAATGCCCTTTATCTGCAAGTGAGATTGGCTTCCGCAGGCCGATACATCATGCAAAGACAGAGCAACTCCCTCCCAAGGAGCATCATCTTCTCCCTTCTCGCAGTGCCCTGGTCCGCTGGCGGCCTTTCTGCTGGTGGCCAAACAGGTTCAAAAGGGCAGAGGGATAAGGCAGACACTGCCTCTCTTCCCCAACTGGTCCAGCCTGGGCTTGGTCTGGGAGCCCAGTCTGGAGCTTGGGGGGCAACGGCTTCAGCCTCTCTCTGGCATTGCTCGCCAAGACCCAGCAGCCACAGACCAGTAGGCTGGGAGTGGCTGACTTCCAAGTGCCTTATTTCTCTCCACTCATCCCACCTAGATTGCTCAGAAGAAGCTGGAATTCCGGTCTGCTTAGTGTTTGGATGGCCTTTCATCTCTGGTGGGAGGATCAGGGGAAATGATGATCAAACGCTCAGTCTTGGCGATTCAGCAGAATTGATCATGGGCTTTACCCAGCATTGCTGGGGTCCCAATGCATGACGACAGATTGGTCAGAAGAAGGTTACTTTTGAGTTAAGGGTCCCAATTGAGGGGAAAAAAGGGGACATGATATTTTGAGTTTCCTCTTGATTCTAACCACTTCTTCAGTACTTAATTCTTAGCATGTCTGTCCATGATTTAGGGCATGGCAAAAGAGACTGAGAGCAATGGGAAGGAAAGAGTGACAAGGGAGACGAGAAGAGAGCAAAGGCAGGTAGAAAGGTGAGGGGGAAGGCAAGGGTTGAGGTCATTTGGACAGAAAGCAGGGGAGCAGAAGATACTGTAAGGATAGAAGCCCTGTCCTGCTGAACCCACTTTTCATTCTTTTCTCAAATCCTATTTCTTTCTATCTCAAACACTGCACTGGTTTTGGAAATGCAAACTTGCAACTGTTACATGAGCAGCTAACCTTTATTCTTGAATGTAGAGTCTTGTGTAAAACTCTGGAGGAAGGAGCTTGACTCATAGGACTTGGATCAGTCATCTCCCTTTTGGAAGAGACCATGAGACGGAGTGGAAAGAGTGAAGAGTGTTCTAGACTCAGCTCTCCCCTTAACAAGCTGTGTGACATTGTGCAAGTCACTTAACCTCTCTGGAGCTCATTGTCTTGAACTGCAAGATGGCACATCGGATTCTAAGATTTTTTTTTTCTAGCTTTAAAACTGCACAAAATCTGACCCAATCTTTTTTTTTTTTTTTTTTTTGCCGTACGCAGGCCTCTCACTGCTGTGGCCTCTCCCATTGCAGAGCACAGGCTCCGGACGCGCAGGCCCAGCGACCATGGCTCAGGGGCGCAGCCACTCCACGGCATGTGGGATCTTCCCAGACCGGGGCACGAACCCGTGTCCCCTGCATCGGCAGGCGGACTCTCAACCACTGCGCCACCAGGGAAGCCCCACTGTAGAATTTTTAAGCAGATGAAAGATTGGGTCAGGGTTCGTGCCCCGGTCTGGGAAGATCCCACATGCCGTGGAGTGGCTGCGCCCCTGAGCCATGGTCGCTGGGCCTGCGCGTCCGGAGCCTGTGCTCTGCAATGGGAGAGGCCACAGCAGTGAGAGGCCTGCGTACGGCAAAAAAAAAAAAAAAAAAAAAAAAAAATTCTACAGTGCTTTGCCCACTGCCCTCACTTAGCATAGAACGGTAGATCCCCATCGACCTCTCCAGCTGTGTCTTTTCCCTCTCCTTTCTTTACTTTCAATATCCACGCCATCCTGAAATAATCACAGTCACTCTCTCTCTTGATTCTGGTCTCTGAACATGCCATTCCGTCTCCTTAGAATGCCTACTCTCTCCCCTCCCCGCCCCTGAACTCTTAGCTTTCCTTTAGGTCTCTGTATCTTCTGGGAAGTCTTCTCTGACCTTGCCCTCCCTTCAGCCAAATTAGGCTTCCCATCTATTCTTAAAGCCGCTGTGTTTATCCACATGCCACTTTCTAGAGGATAATTGCTCTTCCTATCAATCTGCCTTGTAGACCTTGATCTTATTGAAGGCATGAGCCATCTTTTGTATTTACGCCCAGTTCGGAGATGTAACACAGTGAATGCAGTAGTGAATCATTGACGCTGACCTTAGAGCTTTTGTCTATATCTTTAAAATTTTTTTCTTAGAAATACATAGATGAAATATTTTCTTTAGTAAGAGGAGGCAGAAGGCAACAGGACTGGCAGAAAATGAGCAATAAAGCAAGTGTATTTGGACCCCAAAGTCCTCTGGATTCTGTTAAAGAACAGTATATACTTTCGGACTTAAGGATGTGATGTGGCTTGTTTCAAAGACTTGGAAAGCATGGGGCTGACCTCAGCAGTGCTGGCCCCTTGGGGCAAAACACAATGATGTTAATTGAAGCTAAAAAGTGGAGGGGCATTTAGAGACGTGAGCAAGAGAACCTACCTAGGTACATTTTCTTAATCCCTTTTATCCTTTTTCAGTGACTTTGTTACTCATGCCCTCACTCACCCTCATTCTTAACTACAGAAGCGTAAGGTCGGACCTTCATCTGAATCACAGCCTTCCCACATTATCCCAGCAACAGTGAGAAACCACGCTTTGGTGTAACCTGGGGGCGATTCCAAAACATTGCAGGAGAGTCAAAAGGGCACATGAATGTCATTACTTACTGAGCAAATGGGAGGCAGAAACTTCGGAAACACATGCTCATTAAAGAAAAAGTGAAAAATGGAGAAACAGAGCAAGAAAAGAAAAGAATTGACCCAAAGTCCACACGCCCCTCCCCAAAGACAATTACCAAAGAGCTTCGTAGGTTTTATTAACTTCTTTTTTTTCATGCACTTTTTACCCCCTTTGCTTTATTTTAACATTAACAAATTAACTAATACTGTATATGCGATTTTCAAAACTTTTTAACTTAAGTTGTAAAAGAAAAATCTTCTTATTTTATGTGTACTTTAAGTAAACCTTTTGGGTTACTTTTTACTGTTTCAATGTTTCTATTTTTTTAAAGTACTAAATAGTTATGTATCCACAGTAAACAGTAGAGACTGAGCAAAAGTAAAGAAAAATTCAAGTTGTCATCAAATAAAATTCACAATAAACTTCATAAGGAGTAAGTGAACATTATATAAGAAGCTCCTTTTCTAGAACAAACAAGCATTTCTAGAGTGAATCTGGGTAAGCCATGGGCTTGTGAAATGGGAGGAAAAAGAAAAATTTGTGGTTCCTGGCTTGTCTCTCCCCCAAAGAAGGGAGGAATCAACTGCTGTTCTTTTCTCTCTTTGATCAGGCCAAGTAGCCCCCAAGGATCCAAATCACTGTTGTTTTCCAACCTCTGAGAGTTAGCGAGATGGTCAAAGAGGCCCTGGGCCAGCAGGCGGTACATTCTCTCCTGCTGGGGACACCAGGAGGCAGAGTTGCCTCAGCCCTTCTGGAGCAGAGACCTGTCTCTCTCTTCTCTTCTGCCAGGAGCTGTCTGCTCTCTTCAGCTGGGATGACGGAGGCTCCCAAACACTGCCACAGAAGAGGCTGAGGGACACACGAGGGAAGGAACTTCTGCTTGCTCAAAGGGATTTCTCTCATAGCTCCCTGAGATGCCATGAAAACAAACTTCATTCAGGTAAACACCTCTGAAAGGATTAACAGGTGCACAATAGCTATTCCCTAACACAGAAGCCATTCTAGATGTGCATGGGAAATGTAAGACTGTCAATGATAGAGAGTTTAGTTAAACAATAGGCAAAGCCTTTAAGATATGATTTTGAAGAAAGTGGAAACTTTTAGTTAATACATAACTTCATCTAAAACCCCTTTTCCTGTTGACTCTAGCTATTGAGTAACAAAGCTGGTAAAAGTTTTTTTTTCTTTTTGGTGGTGTTTTGTTTTCTTTCGAAATGTAAACTTTATTTCATATCCCTATTTAGTTCTAGCTGATCTACCTGAGAAAGAGTGAGGAAAAAGAAGAATTATAAATAGCTAATATCAGCACTTACCAAAATAACGCTGTCAAGTGACTAGGTATCCAGACAGGACACATAGCTGGAGAAAATCCTGCTCTTTTGTATTAAAGGACTCTAATAGATAGAGACAACTTCATTAAGAGGAGATAAGACTGGAATAAAAGTTCAAGAACCGTTTTTCTCAATATAATATTTTTTAAAATGCAATGGTATAGAGATGTACAGTTACATAAAAATAATACAAGTAATTAAATTACAGGTGCTTGAGTGACTTCTAAGTATTTCAGGTATCATTATCAAGTATTCTCCTAGTAGGGCAAAGGAAAGAGGGATTTTGTAGAGGGCTGTGGAAAGAAGGGAAGGATTACGATGTAATTTGGGGACAAAAAGATTCTTGGATGACAGCTGATCATATTTTCAACCTCAAATTCCTGTTACATCTCCAGTCCTCTTATGAGTTCCAAACGGTACTTTATTCAGCTGTGTCCACCAGATTTGACTGCTTTCTGGACATCACCCACTCCCTGTGCCCACCTGTATGTCCAAAGACATTGTTCACATCAGAGAGGGGGAAAGAGACATGCCTGGAAACAGACAAGAAGATAAAGCCTTGACCACTCAACATCTTCCACTCAGGAATGATCCAAGGACGTTTAGGGCTAGGGATGTGTACCTTGTTGCTATCGTTCATAGTCATATAATCCCCTTCCATTGCCTGAAACCTTCAGCCAAGTCCCCTCACACATATTGGTAGTACTCTGGAGAGTAAAAAGACATTGCAGTGCTGAGTAGGGCAACATGAAATGAAGAAAACTAATACACAAGAAATATGAAAAGCAGAATGGAGTTTAAGAATACAACAATTAAGTAGAATCTTGGAGATAAAGGCAATTAGGAGAACTTTAAGTGCTCAGTCACACCTCATACCTCAACTACCCCTGGGGAGAAATATAGGTTTTCCCCACTATACTGAGTATGGTGTTTGAGACAATTTTAACTAAACCTTAAAAGACTCAGTGAGTAGTTTGATATGTAATAACCCAAAACTGGAAACAGCCTAAAAGGATTCATCAGTGGGTGAATGGATAACCAGACTGAAGTACACGCATACAATGGAATACTACTCAGCAATAAAAAGAAATGAACCATTGATAGATTCCACAACTTGGATGGACATCAAGGACATTAGGCTAAGTGAAAAAGCTAATCTCAGAGGGTTACACACTGTATAATTTCATTTATATAAACTTTCAAAGTAATAAAATTCTGGGGATGGAGAACAGATCAGTGGATGCCAGGGGTTAGGGGCTAGGGCAAGAGGGGTATGACATTTAAGTGGTAATGTGAGGGAGTTTCCTTGTGGTGATGCAACAGTTCTGCATGCTGACTGTGGTGATGGTTACATGAATCTACATGTCATAAAATTTAATAGAACTATATATATATAATACATATAAAAACTGTTGATATCTGAATGCGATCTATACTTGGTTAACATTCTAGACACACTAACTTCCTGGTTTTGAAAATAAGATATTTCATTTGAGACAGCCGAATGAAGAGCATACAGAAACTCTCCTATTTTTACAACTTCTTGTGAGTCTTAAACTATTTCCAGGGGCTTCCCTGGTGGCGCAGTGGTTGAGAGTCCGCCTGCTGATGCAGGGGACACAGGTTCATGCCCCGGTCCAGGAAGATCCCACATACCGCAGAGCAGCTGGGCCCGTGAGCCACGGTCGCTGAGCCTGCGCGTCCGGAGCCTGTGCTCCGCAATGGGAGAGGCCACAACAGTGAGAGGCCCGCATAACGCAAAAAAAAACAAAAAACAAAAACAAAAAAAACACTATTTCCAAATAAAAATGTATATACAATCAATTCTCATCATCTGCAGTCACTATGTTCTTCAAATTTTCTGTGAACACTGAATTAATGAGTACTGACCCATTCATTGCTCCTAGGGGAAAATACAAGGTTAGGTACCTGCAAGCCGCTGGTCATAACATTTCAACAAGTGATCAATACGTAAGCTTGTTTTACGTGTGTTTCTGTTTAAAGATGTTTACCAGATATTAAACAGATTTAATATCTGTTGTTGATTCATTGACGTTGAATTCCCAGCCACCAAGACTATAACTCATTCCTGAACAAAGTTTATCTAACAAACATATTTTCTCCCTAAGGCACATCACAGCCTTCTTGCGTTTAGGAACATTAGACAGGACTCCAGCATTATGCCTGAGGCCATTTTAAACAGTGAACTCACCAAAAAAAGTGCAGAAGCTTGAAAAACCATCATTATAGAGATGGCAAAAAGGACACTTGCTTACAGTATGACATTATGAGAACTGAAACAAGAAAGCAGTGCATTGCCTTGTCTGATCTCAATTGGGAAAGTGTGTGTAGAGCCACTCGAATATTTGCTGCTCTGCCCATGTCCACAAATGACTACAAAAGAGCCATGAGTGTTGATTTCGAGATTACAAATAAATTTTAGTGAGCAGGTGAATCAGCAAATATGAATTCTGAGAATAATTAGGATTGATTGTATATGTCTATATTTGTATATGCACACACACATATACATATAGGCAGATACATACGTATATAGATACATAAACACATACATACATATACACACATACATATATGGGTATATATATATGTATACACATATGATCATATTTTCTTTGTAGTTTAGAGACTTGCAGCTTTTCTAAATTCTAGGATTTTTTTGGTCTCACATTAACTGCTATGTCTACACTGGCCTCTGTCAGAATTATTTAGAAGGCTGTGTTGGCTTTCCATCTATCAGCCTCTCCTTTTTAAATCTCCCTTTCTTTCCCCAACTCATAGTTAAACATTTGAACTTAGGTGACCAATGACCCTAAACTCCAGCTTCCCCTTCCATGACTCACACTAGCTCTTTCAAAAACAGCTAATGACGCCCTTCCCATTGAGGTATAAATGACTGATAAAGGTCAGTGAGGGCCCCTTTTTAGGGACCAATTTCCTTTTTCACTTAGACAAGAGAAACCAAGTTCAAGTAGAATATAATTGTAGGCATTGAGCCCCTGGATGGAGGATCTGCACACACAAACATTCCTCACCCAATGTAAGTATATACAGGTAAGATGGAGATCACGGGAAAGCACTCTAGGTATTCTTGAAGTCATACTTCCCAGTTAGTTGCCTGTTTGAAAAACCCACTCTAATAATATTAAATCAGGGGACTCTGTTAATAAGGCAAGTTTTCTGAAAAGTAATAGCTGTTCTCCCCTTCACTGGAACCGTGTGACTTTCACTGCTAGGAAGGTGGGCTTTTAAAGGTCCCAAGAGGAATCCCATTCCTCCTAATATTAGGAATTACCAGAGTTCTTTCCTGCCCATACTGGGAATGGTCTTTTAGTGACTGTAAGCCTGAAGCTCTTTTTTTTTTTTAGAATTGGGGGAGGCTTCCTAGAGAAGGTGATGATTGAGGTGAGGTCTTTATTTATTTATTTATTTATTTATTTATTTATTTATTTATGGCTGTGTTGGGTCTTCGTTTCTGTGCGAGGGCCCTCTCCAGTTGCAGCGAGCGGGGGCCACTCTTCATCACGGTGCGCGGGCCTGTCACTGTCGCGACCTCTCTTGTTGCAGAGCACAGGCTCCAGACGCGCAGGCTCAGCAGCTGTGGCGCACGGACCCAGTTGCTCTGCGGCATGTGGGATCTTCCCAGACCAGGGCTCAAACCCATGTCCCCTGCATTGGCAGGCAGATTCTCAACCACTGCGCCACCAGGGAAGCCCCTGAAGCTCTTTTTGACTACATGGAATGGCCCTTCGCATACTTGGTACCTATAACCATTATATTCTCCATTATGAGTAAATTGCTTTTCTTCACTTTGGTTTCTCTATAATCCCTTGTAGGCATATGCTAGATCTGGAACACTTATACAGAGCCTCTGGTTAGTGTATTTCTGAGAAGTTAGATAAGGCCAAGCTTTAGTTAAGCTCCACATAGTTGAGTGACATAGAGCTGTTTTTGGCTAATGGCCCTTTAATTTTCCAAGTGCTCAAATGGAATCATTTAAAATATAAAATGTATGAACATCTTTCCTCTGAACTAAATGGTCCTCTTTTTCTTGGCTTAATTTCCTCTAGACATAAAAATTAAGACTCTTTCACCAGTACCAGCGATCAGTAATGCTGTACATGTTGCCAGACTTACAGATTAGATAAGCATTTTGGTTTCCAGTAGTGTTTTCATGGAATTATCTCCATTCAGGTCAAATTCTATTTTAAGAACTCCAGCTGATTCAACAGGCCACAATTTGTACTTTTGGTCTCAAAGTAAATACATGATTTAAGTCAAGCCGAGAGAACTGCAGTTTTATTTGAGCCCTGACCCACGTAATTTTAATACCCATTAGCCTTCACTATGGGATGAAATTGGATGGATCAGATGCTTTGTAGGTTCGTGCAAACAGTGGGGAAAGCATTCAAGTCATTTCCCTTCCAAAGCAAGCTGTGTGAGTCTATTGGTCTAAGCAGGAATTGCCAGTTATGCTTTGTTCCTCCCTCCACCACTTCCTTCCACTTTGTATTGTGGGGCCGGAAGTGCAGAGAGACAAAGTAAGAGGTTAGAAATGGGCATACGATTGCTTTAGGGGGTCTAGATTCAGATTCAAACCTGAAGTCAAGATTTATTCAGCGACGCGGGAAGCCAGGTTGCCAAGCCGTAGGGCTTTACACCCTGGCATAGACATGGATCTCATCATCACTTCCCACAGCCATTTCTCCTGGGACATGGAGCAGAGAGGGTGAAACAGAGAGAGGTAGGAACTGGGTTATTATCAGGGATAAAAGTTCAGACCTCAGGGTAAGCTAGGAATCTAGAAGTTGATTTGCAAGCAGGTAGAAAAGATGTGTTCACACAAGGGAGTAAAAGACCCTTGAAGTCAGGAGTGAAATCAGATCAAAGCCCGAGGAGCCCAGGCAGCCATTAAGGCAGCAGTGGAGACTAAAGCACAGGGCACCTTGGCAACATTGCTGCCCTTGTCTAAGATGAAGCCCTCAAGCATGTCTGCTCTAACCTGAGATGTCATAAATAGAGTGGCCAGTCATTCAGGAGTCAATGCTTTAAAATGACCATTAATGATAAAATCATCAATATTATAGCTCCTTTTTTTTTTAACATCTTTACTGTACTATAATTGCTTTACAATGGTGTGTTAGTTTCTGCTGTATAACAAAGTGAATCAGCTATACATACACATATATCCCCATATCCCCTCCCTCTTGCATCTCCCTCCCGCCCTCTCTATCCCACCCCTCTAGGTGGTCACAAAGCACGGAGCTGATCTCCCTGTGTTATGTGGCTGCTTCCCACTAGCTATCTATTTTACATTTGGTAGTGTATATATGTCCATGCCACTCTCTCACTTCGTCCCAGCTTACCCTTCCCCCTCCCCGTGTCCTCAAGTCCATCCTCTACCTCTGTGTCTTTATTCCTGTCCTGCCCCTAGGTTCTTCAGAACCTTTTTTTTAGGTTCCATATATATGTGTTATCATAGCTCCTTTTTATTGAACGTTAACGATGCGCTATGTACTACTTCAGACAATTTACATACACTGGGTCTTGCGCAATCTTCACATCTCTTCTGTTGTACAAATGAAGAAAAGCTCAGAGAACTTCAGGAATTTACACTCGTTCAAGAAGCTTGTGAATGATAAGGTTAGAATCTGAAACCATGTCAGTCTGATTTGGAAGTCCAAGGAGAGATCAGAGCCTAATGATTTCATGCGACCCTCAGTGTGTGTTTGTGTGTCTTTGACTCTCTGTTTCTGCATTTCATATCTAAATATGTATACAGCATGGCTATATGTTCCTAGTTTCTCTTCTCCTTCCACTGAGGAAAAACAAATGTAAAAACCCTTTTGATGTGGCAGTGCTGAGTCTGTCTGTTCTTAACACACTTAATAACAATGTTGATTATGTCCTTTTTTTATAGCACACGTATGCTTTTAACACGTTGGGCATTCAGTTCTTTTGAGAACAACTTTATGGCACTAATAAGTTGGAAATTGACCACTATCTGCAGGGGTGGAAGGGAGCCCACTTCCTTGATTACTTTAGTCTTAGATTGTGTTTTATATATCTTGTCATGTGGAACTAATAGCACTATCGATTTCGAAAAAACATCTCCTAATGGAATCTGGGGTTCTGAGTCTTTGAGCATTCTATTACTGCCTTATGAAACTATTAAGGCAAGATGTATGTTTTATTCATCTCTCAGCTCCCTGCAGTTCTTAACATAGTGATCTGAATATCATCAGTATTAAAAAAAATTTTTAATGACCAAATGAATGAATGACTGTAATGTGTAGAGGTTCAGATTATACCCATGTAACCTCTGATTACATGTACTGATATTTGGCTGGGGACATTGCTAGGCCACTAATCACTAGAGTTGATTTGATGATAATGGTAATTTACATTTATTTAATGCTTGCCATGTGCCAGGCATATGAGGAAATAGACTTGGAGGGGTTCAGTAATTTGTACACTGGGGAATAGGCAGTGTGCCCTGGATTTGAGCCCACTAATGGGGCTCCAAAGTCCACATTCTTTCCTAACGCTACCTTAATCATGAAAGAGGGTCAGTGAAGTGGGGTTTTGCAGACCCTACCTAAGGCACTCGCTCGGCAGTTCAGTTTCTCAACAGATGCTTTCAATATGATGCGAGAGACAATGTAGAAACAACTAATGGCCAACTGGGTTGTCTCCTACAATTTTTAAGGTGAAATTAAATGGAAGTGAAGTTGGACCAAAACCAAAAAAATTTTGCTTTCCATAAATTGTCCCTACCTGATTGGGATAAGTCAGGGATCTGGAATGGGTGTTGACTCAGTTTATCAGTCCATAAAATTTAGGGTGTGACCATGGAGTACCAAGTCTAGGACTAGGAGATAATAGAGAATCCAGAAGAAAGAGAAGATACAAATGCCTGCTTATGTAGTTTTTAATCTATTTGTGTAAAAGAATTTAAGAGTAAAAGGAAAAGAATAGGGACATATAAGAATCATCACACAGAGGAGAGCAAATTCTTACAGTTTATACAGAACAAGTATAATGTTCATACTTAAGAACATTCAGGTAGGATGGCTTAGTGGGAATCCTACACATAACCTAGGGAATCTGTTTTTATTTTGTTCTTCCATTGATTCTGGGTAGATTTTTTACTTTGAAAGGCACCCAGAGATCATCCTTTAGGAATGTTTTCTTTTACTTATATATAAATACAGTGATACTGTCATACACTTTTCCCTGACTATGAGATCTTCCAACATTCATGCACTGGGCGGCTACTATATGTGACAGGTACTTTGCACAAATAAAACAAGATGACTCCCACCCTTAGAAATTGGAAATTTACCATGAAACTAATTTTTTAATCTGTGGATGGTAGAATTATGTATAAGATTTATTTTCTCAATTATATTATGCTATTGTTATTAAAATTTCTACAATTAATACATATTAATTTTATGACCAGAACACAAAAATTAAAATAAACTAGGTTCCACAAATTCAGATTTATGACACATGCAAAAAGAAGATTGAGAGCTTCCTATGTAACAGGTACTATGCTAAGCATTTTATGTGAATTCCTTTCTTTAATCCTCACAATGCTCTTATTATGTTAGTACTATTCTTATCCCCATTTTACAGATAGTGGTGCTGAGGCTAAAAGAAGAGGAAATCCCAGATTACACAGCTGTAAATAGTAAAGGCATAACTCTGCCCTACTAAAAAGCTTACAATTACACTAATCTGATAAGTAAAAGCAAAGTGAAGGTCAAATAGTCCATGTTTCCTGATCCTGAGAACTCTTTTCACCGTGTAGTGTTATAGCTATGTGCAGCAGAGAGGCTTTACGGCTCTGGGTGTATTTGATGGTATATACTGTAATTTTTGGAAGATTTTCTGTTTCCTTCTGATAGAGGGCAACTGGTGGCCATGAACCATATCCTCTTCAGTGTTTTTAAAAATTCCTTCTCCCGTTTGTGGTATCCTTTCCTTCAGGTTGGCTGTCTGGGCAACGCTTGGAAAATACTGTTGATGGCTTGGCATGGTGAAAATGTCGTCACAAATGTCTCCTGTTTTGTTGAAGGAGGCTGCAGATTTTGATATGATTCTTAGCTGGGCTCATTTTCTTGGCTTCACTGTAGGACTTCAAATAATATTATTGTTTTTCATAATAATATTTATTAAACATCTACATGGTTTCCAGCGCTGAAGGAAAGATCTCAAAAGGGGAAATGCACCGCATACAGAGTGTTTAGGCAGCCACGACGGGTCATACAGTAACTCTCAGGACTGCTGTGAGCCTGGGTGGTGTGTGGATGGTAAAGTGCTTTAAGCTTCTCTGAGGAAAACGACTGTGTCAGTTCCACTGGGATTTGGTTTTCTTTTCGGTGACTGGGTGACCCATGTGTTAAACTGCACATTTTCTACTTCTTCAGAATTTTTTTTTTTTAAGAAAAAAACTCTATCTGGAATCAAGAGAATTACTCACTGATTTGGTGAGATTATTTACATCTGCAAATCTAGCTTAATAGTTAATAGTAACCACTGAATTTCCCTTTGTCTATTTTTAAAGTAGTTATATATTAAGCACTCTCTTCATGCAAGGTATGATGCTAGGTGCTCCAGATAATACAAAGATGACTGAGATGTGATCCCTAACACATATAAATATTTAAAATCCTTAACAAATACAGATATTTAAAACCCCTAACAATACAAATACAGATAAGTAGAAAACAAAGCAGTAAGAGATAAGTAACATACAAAAGGTTTAGGAACATGGCGCATGGAATGCTTCTGCTCAGGAGGTCAACAGTAATGGCTGTCAAAGTTTTTGAGCACTTGTAATATGCCAAGACACCAGGATAAGAGCTTTATATGAGTCATTTTATACACTTTTCAAACAAACCTGAATCCCCCATGCATCATACTCTTCTCTGCCTGAGATTCTAACCAGAAGAGAAATAAAGAAAAAGATAGAGTAACAAACTATGACCTTTATTACCGATAAAGGCTATGTTGGTCACTGTACCTTGGTACGATAGCCAAATAGTATTTCTAATTTCCTATCCAGATCTTGGAAAAACTCATCTGAGGGAATGTTTGAGTCTGCAGAGCAAACACTCTCAACCAGGCCACCACTTCCCACTGAAGCAAGTGGAGAGAAGGAGAAAGAGAGAAAACTCCCTGTGTGCGGGATCTTTGGTAGATTAGCTCCATGTGGTCTAGAATTGTGGAACAATAGCTGTGGCTAGTGACTAGGCATTACAGACCAGGTGTCCCATTCCATCTCTGTGCGGGGGAGGTGGGGGAGGCCTGGGACGTTCAGAGAAATCTCTTCTCATAGAAGGGAGATGTGGGGAATGGGCTTCTCCCTCCAAGGATTCCCAGGTTTTCCTATTCTTGACCCTCTGGGTTTACCCAACAAGTGAGTGGTCAACTAGGGGTGTCGCTTTCCCTCTGGGGGAGGAGATGGGCATTTATCAAGGTAGTCCTTCTTCTACCTGTGTGAGACCACTCCCTTTCTCTGAAGGATCTCTAGGGAACAGTGTAGATTTTTTTCCAGAAAGCTCTGAAATGGGTCAGAACAGAGCATTATTTAAATGCACTACCATGCAACATTGTAACCAAGACTTATAACACATTACCTATTCCCATTCCAAATTATTTCTAGCATGTGTAAAGTACAGGCAATTGGAGATGGTGCTTTAGGATTAAAATGGAACATTAAGATTGTCCAATACTAAAATGCATAAATATACATTAATAATAAATGTCAATTAATAGGAGGATCCCAAATTTGAAAATGAAAAGCTCTCTTATTATCAATGGTCCTTGGAGTAATTAAAGCTCCCAAGTTAATTCTTCTTGCAAGTTAAAGACTCAAAACATTCAAGTCCAAGGAAATTAAGAACAAAATCAAATTACCTTGCCCTGGTGGGCGCAAAGAAATTTAAGTCCAAAATTTACCCGCTGCCCAGTTTCTTTTTTTAAAAAAAATAAATTTATTTTTTTATGATTGCATTGGGTCTTTGTTGCTGTGCGCAGGCTTTCTCTAGTTGCGGTGAACGGGCTTCTCATTGTGGTGGCTTCTCTTGTTGCGTAGCATGGGCTCTAGGTGTGCAGGCTTCAGTAGTTGTGGCACGTGGGCTCAGTAGTTGTGGCTCGTGGGCTCTAGAGCACAGGTTCAGTAGTTGTGGTTCAGGGGCTTAGTTGCTCCACGGCCTGTGGGATCTTCCCAAACCAGGGCTTGAACCTGTGTCCCCTGAATTGGCAGGCAGATTCTTAACCACTGTGCCACAAGGGAAGCCCCTACCCCCTGCCCAGTTTCTTATTCTGCTCTCAACTGAGGGGTTCTCATTTGCAGGGTGGGTAGCTGGAATTCTTCCAGCGATGCTGCCTGGGCTGGTTTGTGTTTCTCTGGAGTGGAGTTCCTTCAGGACCTCTGATGCCATGTCCCTAAATTGCTTTCCTTTGAAAAGAATTCAAGGTCAGGCAAGTTTATGACCACCGAGGCCTCCTACCCACCCTATTCAGGAAACAAACTAATTCCCAGCTAGTGCCTAGTACTAATGGCAATTTGAGGGAAGAAATGTTTTCAGTTTCTGCAGAGGCAGTTATCAGTCACCCAGAATCCATGATCTGTCAACTCACAAGCGGGAAATCTCTCCTAAGACAGCATTCCACGATGACTGGGCATGGGATGAGAAGTCACTGATCCTTCTCTTGGAGAGTAGCCTTTGAGACTTTGCTGATTCTTTGCAAAGTTTTGAGGTTTTCAATGGAGCCAGCCTCAGTCACCAGATCTTTTTTGAGGTATGTTTTGGTACTGTTGTTTTAACCAATATTCCAGATTTCTTGTTTTGCAGCTTCCCTGTGAGTCCCAGTTTCTACACCCTGGACTGGCACAGAGGTGGGCTCTTCATGGTGACACGGCACGCACCTCTCCTGCGAGCCACACTGGCAGCCCACTGCCGCTATGGGATGATTTAGTTCTGTAACACGTGCCTCTACCCTACAGAAGGGGGGAAGGGGGGGAAGGAGGGAAGGGGGGAAAGGGCCTCCTTCATGCCCACATTGATTCAGCTGCAGAATTGCCCATAGCAGATTGGTGAACTGGAACTATTGTGGTTGCTTCTGAAGATTGTGTCCCTGAGAACTTGGTGACTCCCAGTACTTCTGCCATTTGCTTCTCAGGGCACAGTCCTTCTTCTGCTTTTCTATTTTAAAACTCATTTTTTTTTAATGGAAAAATTCAAACATATATAAAAGTAGACATTAGAATAATGAATCCCTCGTGTACATATTACATTTTCAAAAATTATTAACTCAGGTATGACTTTGTTTTCCTCAGCTTTTGAATATTTCAGGCCTTGAGGAGACTTCCTTTCCACTGCATCTTTCTCTGTAACACAGACATGAATATGCCTTCATTGTTCTCTCCTCCTTTGACAAAGCTCATTTGAGCTTCCAGCAACTGAAGCTTATTCTTCTCTAATACCTACAGGGCAAGAGCTGTTGGCTGGGAGAAAACACTTTTTTCCCTTACTTTCTCTTTGCTTTGAATCCCACACTTTTGTTTGCCTGCTATGTTCTTTTAGGTTTTGTTAGAGTCTCCAGTAGTAAAAGCTATGGCATGGATCAATTTGAAGCAACCACTATTCAAAAAAAATCTTTTGGTACATTCAACACATATATTTTAAGAATCTAATAAACCAGACATTTTTCTTTGCCCTGACTCATTAGTGGAGCAAAGAGGCAAATACCCCTGCCCTCAAAGAGCATATATTCTACTGGAGGGAGACGGACAAGAAACACACATTGGTAAAATATATGTATATCAGATGATGAAAAGTGCCGTGAAGAAAAATAAAAGCAGAGGGATATAGAGGAGGTGCCTGGGGGTTGGGGTGGGATTGCTGTAGTTTATTTTATTTTTAAAATAATTTTATTATTATTATTTATTGGAGTATAATTGCTTTACAATGTTATGTTAGTTTCTGCTGTGCAACGATGTGAATCAGCTACATGTATACATATATTTCCTCCCTCTTGGACCTGCCTCCCATCCTCCCCCACCCCCCCACAATCCTGACCATCTAGATAATCACAGAGCACCAAGGTGAGCTCCCTGTGCTATACTGTAGGTTCCCACTAGCTATCTATTTCACACATGGTAGTGTATTTATGTCAAACCTAACCTCCCAATTCATCCCACCCTCCCCTTCCCCCGCTGTGTCCACACATCCATTCTCTACATCTGCGTCTCTATTCCTGCCCTGGAAATAGGTTCATCTGTACTATTTTTCTATATTACACATATATGCATTAATATACGATATTAGTTTTTCTCTTTCTGACTTACTTCACTCTATATGACAGACTCTAGGTCCATCCACATCTCTGCAAATGACCCAATTTCATTCCTTTTTATGACTGAGTAATATTCCGTTGTACGTATGTACCACATCTTCTTAATCCATTCATCTGTCGATGGACATTTAGGTTGTTTCCATGACCTGGCTATTGTAAATAGTGCTGCAGTGAACACTGGGGTACATGTGTCCTTTTTTTTTATTTAATTAATTTATTTTTATACAGCAGGTTCTTATTAGTTATCTATTTTTTTAAAACATCTTTATTGGAGTATAATTGCTTTACAATGGTGCATTGGTTTCTGCTTTATAACAAAGTGAATCAGTTATACATATACATATGTCCCCATATCTCTTCCCTCTTGCATCTCCCTCCCTCCCACCCTCCCTATCCCACCCATCTAGGTAGTCACATCTTTTTGAATTATGGTTTTCTCAGGGTATATGCCCAGTAGTGGGAATACTTGGTCATATGGTAGTTCTATTTTTAGTTTTTTAAGGAACTTCCATATCGTTCTCCACAGGGGCTGTATCAATTTACATTCCCACCAACAGTGTAAGAGGGTTCCCTTTTCTCCACACCCTCTCCAGCATTTATTGTTTGTAGAGTTTTTGATGATGGCCATTCTGACTGGTGTGAGATGATACCTCACAGTAGTTTTGATGTGCATTTCTCTAATAATTAGTGATGTTGAACAACTTTTCATGGGCCTCTTGCCCAGCTGTATGTCTTTGGAGAAATGTCTATTTAGGTTTTCTGCCCACTTTTTTTTTAAACATCTTTATTGGAGTGTAATTGCTTTACAATGGTGTGTTAGTTTCTGCTTTTTAACAAAGTGAGTCAGATATACATATACATATATCCCCATATCTCCTCCCTCTTGCATCTCCCTCCCACCCTCCCTATCCTACCCCTCTAGGTGGTCACAGAGCACCAAGCTGATCTCCCTGTGCTATTTTTCTGCCCACTTTTTGATTGGGTTATTGTTTTTTTTTTTTTTTTGATATTGAGCTGCATGAGCTGTTTGTATACTTTGGAGATTAATCCTTTTTCTGTTGCTTAATTTGCAAGTACATTCTCCCATTCTGAGGGTTGTTTTTCATCTTGTTTATGGTTTCCTTTGCTGTGCAAAAGTTTTTAAGTTTAATTAGGTTCATTTATCAATTTTTGTTTTTATTACTCTAGGAGGTGGGTCAAAAAAGATCTTGCTGTGATTTATTCAAAGAATATTCTTCCTATGTTTTCTTCTAAGAGTTTTATAGAATCCAGTCTTATATTTAGATCTTTAAGCCATTTTGAGTTTATTTTTGTGTGTGGCGTTAGGGACTGTTCTAATTTCAGTCTTTTACACGTAGCTGTCCAGTTTTCCCAGCACCACTTATTGAAGAGACTGTCTTTTCTCCATTGTATATTCTTGCCTCCTTTGTCATAGATTAGGTGACCACAGGTGCATGGGTGTATTTCCGGGCTTTCTATCCTGTTCCATTGATCTATATTTCTGTTTTCATTCCAGTACCATACTGTCTTGATTACTGTACCTTTGTAGTATAGCCTGAACTCAGGAAGCCTGATTCCTTCAGCTCCATTGTTCTTCCTCAAGATTGCTTTGGCTATTTGGGGTCTTTTGTGTTCACATACAAATTGTAAAAATTTTTGTTCTAGTTCTGTGAAAAATGCCATTGGTAATTTGATAGGGATTGCACTGAATCTGTAGATTGCTTTGGGCAGTATAGCCATTTTCACAGTATTGATTCTTCCTATCCAAGACCATGGTATATCTCTTCATCTGTTTGTGTCATCTTTGATTTCTTTCATCAGTATCTTATAGTTTTCTGAGCACAGGTCTTTTGCCTCTTTAGACAGGTTTATTCCTAGGTATTTTATTCTTTTTGTTGCAGTGGTAAATGGGATTGTTTCCTTAATCTCTCTTTCTGATCGTTCATCATTAGTGTATAGGAATGCAAGAGATTTCTGTGCATTAATTTTGTATTCTGCAACTTTACCAAATTCATTGATTAGCTCTAGTAGTTTTCTGGTGGCATCTTTAGGAGTTTCTGTGTATAGTTATCATGTCATCTGCAAACAGTGACAGTTTTACTTCTTCTTTTCCAATTTAGATACTTTGATTTATTTTTCTTCTGATTGCTGTGGATAGGACTTCCAAAACTATGTTGAATAATAGTGATAAGAGTGGATATCCTTGTCTTGTTCCTGATCTTAGAGGAAATGCTTTCATTTTTTCACCATTGAGAATGATGTTTGCTGTGGGTTTGTCATATATGGCCTTTATTATGTTGAGGTAGGTTCCCTCTATGCCCACTATCTGGAGAGCTTTTATCATAAATGGGTGTTGAAATTTATCAGAAGCTTTTTCTGAATCTATTGTGATGATCGTATGGTTTTTATCCTTTAATTTCTTAATATGGAGTGTCACATTGATTGATTTGCATATATTAAAGAATTCTTACATCCTTGGGATAAATTCCACTTGATCATGCGGTATGATCCTTTTAATGTGTTGTTAGATTCTGTTTGCTAGTGTTTTCTTGATGATTTTTGCATCTGTGTTCATCAGTGATATTGGTCTATAATTTTCTTTTTTTTGTGATATATTTGTTTATGGTATCAGAGTGATTGTGGCCTCATATAATGAGTTAGGGAGTGTTCCTACCTCTGCAATTTTGTGGAAGAGTTTGAGAAGGCTAGGTGTTAGCTCTTCTCTAAATGTCTGATAGAATTTCTTTGTACAGCCATCTGGTCCTGGACATCTGTTTGTTGGAGGATTTTTAATTACAGTTTCAGTTTCATTACTTGTGATTAGTCTGTTTATATTTTCTATTTCTTCCTGATTCAATCTTGGAAGGTTTTACCATTCCAGGAAATTGTCCATTTCTTCCAGGTTGTCCATTTTATTGGCATATAGTTGCTTGTAGTAGTCTCTTATGATCCTTTGTATTTCTGCAGTGCCAGTTGTAATTTCTCCTTTTTCACTTTTAATTTTATTGATTTGAGTCCTCTCTCCCTTTTTTTTGTGATGAATATGGTTAAAGGTTTATCAATTTTGTTTATCTTCTCAAAGAAACAGCATTTAGTTTTATTGATATTTGCTATTATTTCTTTGTTTCTATTTCATTTATTTCTGCTCTGACCTTTATGATTTCTTTCATTCTACTAACTTAGGGTTTTGTTTGTTCTTCTTTCTCTAGTTGCTTTAGGTGTAAGTTTAGGTTGTTTATTTGAGATTTTTCATGTTTCTTGAGGTAGGGTTTT
The DNA here is from genome assembly GCF_949987515.2 of Delphinus delphis. Classification (NCBI taxonomy): domain Eukaryota; kingdom Metazoa; phylum Chordata; class Mammalia; order Artiodactyla; family Delphinidae; genus Delphinus; species Delphinus delphis. The sequence continues at coordinate 40,617,697 of NC_082699.1, read as the reverse complement.
ATTGCTATAAACTTCCCTCTTAGAACTGCTTTTGCTGCATACCGTAGGTTTTGAGTTGTCATGTTTTCATTGTTATTTCTTTCTATGCAGTTTTTTATTTCCTTTTTGAGTTCTTCAATGATCTCTTAGTTATTTAGCAGCACACTGTTCAGCCTCCATGTGTTTGTATTTTTTATAGTTTTTTTCCCTGTAATTGATTTCTAATCTCATAGAGTTGTGGTCAGAAAAGATGCTTGATATGATTTCAATTTTCTTAAATTTTCCGAGGCTTGATTTGTGACCCAAGATGTGATGTATCTTGAAGAATGTTCCTTGTGCACTTGAGAAAAAAGTGTATTCTGCCGCTTTTGTGGGGAATGTCCTATAAATATCAATTAACTCTAACTGGTCTATTGTGTCATTTAAAGCTTGTGTTTCCTTATTTATTTTCTGGCTGTATGATCTGTCCATTGGTGTAAGTGGGGTGTTAAAATCCTCCAGTATTATTGTGCTACTGTTGATTTCCCCTTTCATGGCTGTTAGCATTTGCCTTATGTATTGAGGTGCTCCTATGTTGGGTGCATAAATATTTACAATTGTTATATATTCTGCTTGGGTTGATTCCTGATCATTATGTAGTGTCCTTCCTTATCTCTTGTAATGGTCTTTATTTTAAAGTCTATTTTCTCTGATATGAGTATTGCTATTCTAGCTTTCTTTTGATTTCCATTTTCATGGAATATCTTTTTCCATCCCCTCACTTTCAGTCTGTGTGTGTCCCTATGTCTGAAGTGGGTCTCTTGTAGACAGCATATATATGGGTCTGTTTTTGTATCCATTCAGCCAGTCTGTGCCTTTTGGTTGGAGCATTTAATCCATTTGCATTCAAGGTAGTTATCTATATGTACGTTCCTATTACAATTTTCTTAAATTTGTTTAAGTTAGATTTTAAAAAAATATTTATTACTTATTTATTTTATTTATTTTTGGCTGCATTGGGTCTCAGTTGTGGCATGCAGGATCTTTGTTGAGGCATGCAGGACCTTTCCTTGCAGTGTGCAGGCTCTTCATTGTGGTGTGCAGGCTTCTCTCTAGCTGTGGTGCTGGTTCCACGGTGCATGTGCTCTGTAGTTGTGGTGCATGGGTTCCAGAGCACACGGGCTCTGTAGTTTGTGGCACAAAGGCTCTCTAGTTCAGGCGCACATGCTCAACAGTTGTGGCATGTGGGTTTAGTTGCCCCGCGACATGTGGGATATTAGTTCCCTGATCAGGGATGAAACCCGCGTCCCGTGAATTGTATGGTGGATTCTTTACCACTGGACAACCAGGGTAATTGTTCTTAATTGTTTTGGGTTTGTTTTCGTGGGTCTTTTTCTTCTCTTGTGTTTCCCGCCTAGAGAGATTCCTTTATCATTTGTTGTAAAGCTGGTTTGGTGGTGCTGAATTCTCTTAGCTATTGCTTGTCTGTAAAGCTTTTGATTTCTCTGTCAAATCTGAATGAGATCCTTACTGGGTAGAATAATCTTGGTTGTAAGTTTTTCCCTTTCATCACTTTAAATATATCCTGTCACTCCCTTCTGCCCTGCAGAGTTTCTGTTGAAAAATCAGCTGATAACCTTATGGGGATTCCCTTGTATGTTATTGGTTACTTTTCCCTTGCTGCTTTTAATATTTTTCTTTGAATTTAATTTTTGATAGTTTGATTAATATGTGTCTTGGTGTGTTTCTCATAGGGTTTATCCTGTATGGGACTCTCTGTGCTTCCTGGACTTGGGTGGCTATTTCCTTTCCCATGTTAGGGAAGTTTTTGACTATAATTTCTTCAAATATTTTTTCAGGCCCTTTCTCTTTCTCTTCTTCTTCTGGGACCCCTATAATTCAAATGCTGGTACATTTAATCTTGTCCCAGAGGTCTCTGAGACTGTCCTCAATTCTTTCCACACTTTTTTCTTTATTCTGCTCCTTGGCAATTATTTCCACCATTCTATTTACCAGCTCACTTATTCATTCTTCTGCCTCATTTATTCTGCTATTGATTCCTTCTAGAGTATTTTTCACTTCAGTTATTGTGTTGTTCATCACTGTTTGTTTGTTCTTTAGTTCTAGGTCTTTGTTAAACATTTCTTTTACTTTCTCAATCATGCCTCCATTCTATTTCCAAGATATTGGATCATCTTCACTATCATTACCCTGAATTATTTTTCAGGTAGATTGCCTATTTCCTCTTCATTTATTTGGTCTTATCTGTTTTTACCTTGCTCCTTCATCTGTAACATATTATTTTTGTTGTCTCATTTTTTTTTTGATGGGTGGGGCTGTGTTCCTGTCTTACTGGTTGTTTGGCCTGAGGCGTCCAGCACTGGAGTTTGCAGGCAGTTGGGTCGAGCCAGGTCTTGGTGCTGAGATGAGGTCTTCCAGGAGACCTCACTTCAATTAATTTTCCTTGGGGTCTGAGGTTCTCTCTTAGTCCAGTGGTTTGGACTCAGCACTCCCACCACAGGAGCTCAGGCCCAGCCCCTGGCCTGGGAGCAAATATCCTGTAAGCCACGTGGTGTGGACAAAAAAAAAAAAAAGAAAAGGCAGAACAATAGCAAAGAATAAAAAATAAAATTAGAATAATAAAAAATTTATTAGAAAAATTAAAAATATAAATGAAACAATAACAAAGTAAAACAGAACCACAGGAGCAAAAAACCCCAAAAAACAAAAAACTAACAGGGGACTTCCCTGGTGGTGCAGTGGTTAAGAATCCACCTGCCAATGCAGGGGACACAGGTTCAATCCCTGGTCCAGGAAGATACCACATGCCTTGGAGCAATAAGCCCATGCACCACAACTACTGAGCTTGTGCTCTAGAGCCCATGCACCACAACTACTGAGCCTATGCGCCACAACTACTGAAGCCTGTGCGCTCTAGGGCCTCTGCCACAACTACTGAGCCTGAATGCTGCAACTACTGAAGCCCACTTGCCTAGAGCCTGTGCTATGCAACAAGAGAAGCCACTGCAATGAGAAGCCCCCGCACTGCAATGAAGAGTAGCCCCCACTCACTGCAACTAGAGAAAGCCCACACGCAGCAACGAAGACCCAATGCAGCCAAAAGTAAAAAAAAAAACAAAAAACAAACAAACAAAAAACTGGAACAGGCTTTGGCTGTGGGGAGTGGGGCCTCGGCTCAGGGCCCGTGTAGCTGGAAAAGGCCCTGGGGGGGTGGGGGGTGGGGCAGGGCCTAGGCTTGGTGCAGCTGGAAGGGACCTCGGAGTATGGAGAGTCAGGCCTGGGACCTCAGCAGGTCTCACTGGGCCCGAGTGGGTGGGGGAAATGCTGGCCCATTTCCTTCTGATTCTCTGATCCCTCGAGTGTCTCGCCCTGTCCCCGTTGATCCCCTTGTGTGAATGGGCCCCTCCGGGCATGGGAACCCTTTCCCTCCCCAGCCACACCACAGGGGCACCGATCCCATCCGGTCTCCACTTCTCCCCCCTTCTTCCCCCCACGCCCTGCCTGGTCGCTCGGGGGTTCCCCTTAGGTGTCCAAGGACCCCACCAGTGCCTGGTAGGTGCTCTAGTTGTGAGGAGACGCAAACTCTGTGTCCTCCTACTCCACGATCTTGACTCTGCCCTGGGGTTGCCATAGTTCAAAATAGGGTAGTCTGGGCATGCCTGGCTGAGAAGGAAACATCTGAGTAGAGGCTTTAAGGGGAGGTAAAGCGTGATCCATGCACATATCTGGGGAAGAGTGTTCTAGGTAGATGGCACAGCAAGAGCAGAAACAGAGAGTGTGCTGGAATTCGAGGAGGTTGATGTGCCAAGAGTGGCTTGTGCAAGGGAAGTAAGAGGAGACAGGCAGACAGGGCAGGGGATGGGACAGATCTAGGGGGCTGTAGGCTGACCTGAGGGCTTGGCTTTTTCTCTAAGTGAAGTGAAAGTTTTGGGAGGGCTCTAAGCAGAGCAGTGACAGGAGACACTCTCCCCACCATTAGATAAACACTGAACACAGGCCTGGTTTTGCTCTATCATTATTCTGCCTGGTTCCCCTTTACTATGGCTCATCGCTTAGATGAGTGTCTTAGAGTCCAATTCCATGAATTCTAGGGCAGGTTCTCTTTAGAGTTTAGGCAATACCTTATCTCTACTTACAATGGTTGTACACCTCAAAACTCACAAATCATACTTTGTGTATTCTCTGATTGTCCTGGCCTTCCCTTCTCAGATCTGTCTAGATTTTCTGTAACCACTAACACAGCACTGCTGGCCTTCCCAGGGCAATTCTCTGATTGCTTTCACCATGGATTTGTTACTCATGGCTTAGACTTTCAATGGTTACCTGGATTCGGTCCCTCTCTGGACAAATCATGTCAGATTCTGCCCCTGAGATATTGCATCTCTTCTTCTGTGAGACTTCTTTGGGTTCCAGTAACTTTTCCTCATACAGTTATAATTAAGCCATGTCTTTTTTTTTTTTCCTAATGCTCTATTTCAGAGCAGTTTGATCTAGTTTTCCTTTTATTTTTGTATCTCTTCTGGCCTTCAGGATCTCATTTCATGTTTCATATCCATCTATACTATATCCTAAGATCTTAACTTTTTTCTTAAAGAAACATCTCTTGTTCTTCAATGAAATCAGCTGGTCTTCCTAGGCTTGCTTTCATTCTCAGAGCCCAGAAGTACCCTCTGGGGCTGGGACCTGGATTACAGTGTCTCCAAGCAGCTTTCTGGAATGTATCCAATTTCCAGCACCAGCTCTAGGATGCTAGGCAGTTATTATTGTGGATCAGCACACCTCAGAAAACCTGAACTTTTCACTCTAGAACAAGGTTGCTCATTGTCACCTCATTAAAATAATGAAATTAACAGAACTATGACCTCTGAGGTTCAATACAGATCTATGTAGGCATTTCTTTCTTGATCACATAGAGGTTGAAATTTAAGGAGGCTAGTGGGGGAAGAAAAGAAGGTTTTGCTAGATATAATCTCCTTTAAGAGCAATGAAGCAATATCTTACTGTCCTGAGCTGCCAAAATTCATTTTTATGGAATCAAATCCATGAAGAATTGGCTACAGTACATGTAATATTGTGAATGTTAGAATTTGCACTTTGTTTCTCTAGTTATTCAGGCTGTGTGAAAAAAACGTCTGTTGCCAGCCCACTCCCCGCTGGCTACTCAGAGAGTATTATTACTCCACTTAGGAATTACACTCTAAACATGGACTTCAAGTAAGACCATTTCAAATGGTAGAATTTGAGGGTGTGATGGGCCATTTAATCTCCATATTTTCCTACCTCTGCCTCTCCACTCTGACTTTTTGTAGAAACAGGTGACTCATTTTGAAACGCCCAGTATGAGACTCCCTACTTCTGAAGTTCACCAGGCACAACAATTTGAGTCCCTTTCAGCTTGACAGTGGGCAATCCTGCCAAGGTTCTTAACTGGAGGGATTTTTCAAATGGGTCAGCACATTTATCTGAAGCAATTTCATTTGTGTCACAGGGCATCAATAATCAGTTTCTAGAGACCCATGGGTCATACATCCTTAGTGGTTGGAAGGATGAGGTTGTGAATGTTGACACACTGGTTACAAACATATTTGGATGGGCTGCATGTGCATGTTCTCATGTGCTGCAGACTTGTCATTCATTCATCACCAAATACATATTGAATAACTACTTTATTTCAGGTGCCACTTTTGATGCTTAGTTTACTATGATAAACAAGAACCTAAAATATGCCACAACCCTGATAGTCTAACAAATCAACACTTCCCAACAGGAAGAGGACATGATTGGCATCGCTTAGCTCTTTGGGTCTCTATTACTGCACTGCCCTAGACGTGGTCTCTACCTGGCAGTATGGCTGACTGTCTACATCTTGCACTTGTCTCTCACTACACTTGTAGTCATGGCATCAACCAAGCATCTGGAAAAGCAAGTACTGGTGAGAACATCTGTATAATATAAATTTAACATGAGCCTAAATTTGCACCATTATACAAATGGGCTAAGTTGGTGACTAATGGCCCTTACTGGCATGGGAATAGAATCATAGAAAGATGTAATTTTAGATGGAGAATGGATATTACACATCATGCAATTCAATCCCTGGTATGCGCTAAAAACTGCAAAGCCACGTACTAACTTAGTCACTGATGTATTAATTCAATAACTATTTATTCATTGGCTATTAGGCATAAAGTATTATGAGAGGCACTGGAGATATAGTAGTAAACAGGATAGATTTGGCCCATCATAGAGCTCTTAGATTACGAAGGGAAAAACATGAAACAGCTAATTACACAGTAAATTATTTCAGCACATAGAAATACAATACAAAAAATACAAAGGAACATCTAATAAGAAAAACACTTCCCTTGTCTAGGGGAATCAAAAAGTCTTTTCTGAGGAAGTGAGGATGTGGGGAAGCCTGGCCAAGGCAACTATATGCCCCAAGGCCAGAAGAAGACTGACACATCACAGACTCTGAAAGGAATCAGGTGGCTAGCATATACTGAGTGAAGGGAACAGTGATTCAGCTCAAAATTAGAAGAGAAGGCCAGGGTCCTATTATACAGAGTCTTATAGGTCAGGTTAAATACTTAAAATTTCATTGTAATTAATGTAAATTCACTTAAAAGAGTATATCAGGTAAATTATATAGTTCATCTTTCAATTAGTTTTGCTTCTATACTTAACTTTTTCTGTATGCAGTGTTCTCAGGAAAGGTTTAATACATAGAGTACAAAGATTGGCTTTTGAGAGCCTATGTTGACTTTTTTTCATTGTAGTAAAAAAACATAACATAAAATTTGCCATCTTATTCATTTTTAAGTATGTTGGCTCATAAATCTCACAAAGGATGTGAAAGCCATGGCTTTCAACTCAAAGGGACACAGACTTGAGAGAATAAAGGTCTTTTGACTAGAAATATCAGGCAAAAACCTGAAGAAAGTGACACAAGGTTTACCCAATAACAATAGGTTAGAAAGAATCTACCCAACAATGTAAGAGTTGGTTTTAACCAAAAGGGAATAGCATTGTGTTCCACTAGCTAGAAGGAGGGACTGGGAGAGGAAGCAATCAGAGCTTAAAAGTAATAGGCCTCTGAAAAGTGCTTGGCACCTTGACCCCACCTCCATGGAAGGATTCCTGAAAAGAAGGGCAATGTACTATTTGGGGGAATCCTAGGGCAGATAGCACCCTTGCTGTCTTTTTAAGGGGAGCACAGGACACCATTCACCTGTTCAAAAAGCCCTACATTTAATCAATGGGTCATGCCAGCCATCTCTTGCTGTGTAAATATCACCCCAAAACATAGTGGCTTAAAACAAGAGCAATGATTTTATCATCAGTCATGGTTTCTGTGGGTCAGAAACTCAGGAAGGGCTCAGCTGAGTTAATCTAGTAACAATGCTATTGGAACGTCAGCCATCACATCTGTGTTCCAGACTCCAAGAAGAGTAAAGAGGAGAAGGGTAAAAGAAATACACTTTCCAGCTAAGATATTTCACTTTGATGATTGTCCTCTCCCAGGAAAGTCTTCCTGGAAGTCCCACACATCATTTCAACTTGCATCTCCCTGACAAGAACTTACCCATATAGCCATGCTTAACTCTGAGATACTGAGAAATGTGGTCCTTTTGTAGTCTCAAAATCACCGTTCTCTTGAAGATGACGGGCATCTAAAATACGAAGGGCAAAATAAATTGTGGAAGACAATTAGCATTCTCTGCTGCATTACTTAAAGCACGCTGAGTTTTAACCCATAACAGACTCAGTTGCCTGGCAACTGGTTAATTGCCAGAATCCAGTTGAGAGATAATGACTTGGACAGGGATAAGAGCAATGAGGATTCAAGTGACATTAAAGAAGTAGAGTCAACCAGGCTTGGTGATGGCTTGGGGGAAGAGATTGTGTTAAAGATGACTTCCAGAATTTGGACTAGAATAACTGGTTGGGGTGGGGTGGGGAGAGGGGGATAGTAGTACCATGCACTGAAATAAAGATTACTACGAGAGGACCTTGTTTGGAGTAAAATAATAAATTCCATTTGAAGTATGTTAAATTTGAAGAGCTTTTGAGGCATCTGAAAGAAATGTGAGGTAGGCAGTTGGGTGTTAGGGTCTGAAGCCCAAAGAAGTCTGAGTTGGAAGTAGTATATATTTGGGTATCAGTATGTAAACAGTGATTGAAGCCATCCATGGTTGTAGATAGAATAACTTAGGATCAGTTCATAAAGTAAGTAGATTTTAAAACTAAGACTAGGACTAAGCCAGCAAAGGAGACTGAAAAACTGGAAAATTAGGTGAGAAATCAGGAAGTAAAATGGCATGTAAGCCAAGGAAAAAAATGTTTCAGGAAGGAGAGAGAAGACTCAGATATTTGCACTGGATCTTATGATATAGAGGTCACTGGGACCTTGTAAGACCTATCTCGGTGGCTTGGTGGGGGCAGAAGCTGACCAGGGTGGAATGAAGAATGAAGGAGAGGTGAGGAATCAGAGACAATGAGAGCTGTCTGCTCTTGAGAAGTCTGTCTATAAAGGAAAGGAGAGAAAACATGATAGCTGTTGAGGAGCAGAGTCAGGCTTTGTTTTTGAACAGTTTATTTAAAAGCTATTGGTCATTTACAGAATCTAAGAAAAATGCTGACTAAGCAGAGTGAATTCATTCTAAGTTATGCCCATTGTTATGGACTGAATGTGTCTCCCACAAATTCATGTGTTGAAACCCCAACACTCAATGTGATTGTATTAGGAAGTGGAATCTTTGGAAGGTGAGTGGAACTAGGTGAGGTCATGAGGATGGGATTAGTATCCTTCTAAGAGTCAGAGAGCTCTCTTTGCCTCTCTGCCCTCTGCTATGTGAGAATGCAATGAGAAGTTGGCAGTCTGCAGCCTGGAAGAGGGCTCTCATCAGAACCTCATCATTCTGGCACACTGATCTCAGACTTCCATCCTCCAGAACTGTGAGAAATAAATTTGTTGTTTATAAGTTACCCAGTGTATGATACATTGTTATAACAGCCCAGACTAAGACATCCATTTTGTGACCCTCAGCTCAAGCTATGAGTTCAGTCAGACAAGTTGGATTGGCCTAGCTTGGGTCATGGTTCATAGGCTCACCCTTCGATGAGGCAGAAAGGGTATCTTTCTCTTTTATTGTATTTAAACATACATAACATAAAATTTACCATTGTAACCATTTTTAAGTGTACAATTCATTGGCATTAAGTACATTCACAGTGTTGTGATTTTTCTTTATCTCAAACAGAAACTCTGTATCCATTAAACAATAATTCCTCATTCTCCCCTCTTCTCAGCCCCTGGGAACCTCTGTTCTACTTTCTGTCTCTATGAATTTTCTTATTTTAGGTACCTGATATGAGTGGACTCATGCAATATTGGTCTTTTTGCATCTGGCTTCTTTCACTTAGTATCAGTATAATGTCTTCAAGGTTCATCCATGTTTTAGCATGTATCAGAATTTCATTTTTTAAGGTTGAATAATATTCCAGAGTGGATATCTTGCTGGCAGTTCTATGAGACTGCATGCAAAGGAGGTTGGGGGACAATTGAGGTCTGGTACAGGAATGGCCAAGCAGGTTGCATGCAGCCGATCTGCCAACAGTCTTACCTCCCTGAGCCTTCAGACTCCTTCTCCCACATAACTCTGGGAGGGAAATAAAATGTAAAAAAGTAAATAAAAGAAAGAATTATTTTGAATATAACTAAAGTTCCTTTAAAAAATGAAGAGACACCCTTTTTTTTTTTTTTTTTTTTGCAGTACGTGGGCCTCTCACTGTTGTGGCCTCTCCCGTTGTGGAGCACAGGCTCCGGACGCGCAGGCTCAGTGGCCATGGCTCACGGGTCCAGCCGCTCCGTGGCATGTGGGATCTTCCCGGACCGGGGCATGAACCCGTGGCAGGTGGACTCTCAACCACTGCGGCACCAGGGAGGCCCGAGACACCCATTTTTCATCTCCTAAGGGGGTAATATGAGCTGGATTCTGGGTCCAAGGGTCTCTGCTGAAGCCAGGGAAGTTGGTGCCGTGCTGAATGTGTTAGGAGGCTGAGGTGTGTGAACTGGAGATTAGGTCAGGGTAGACATTCTGAAATGAGTAATCAAGCTGATGCCAGGATGTATAAATACAGTTGAAGTTGGATTGAGTCAGGTGTCAGAGACAGACAGGCAGGTGAGAATCCTACATCAGGGGAAAAAGCACCAGTGGTGATTATTCTGGGAGGGCAGGAATTCTGTGGTCTCTTCATTTATAAAATGTGTTGGATTAATTGATCTTTAAGGTACCCTTAAGCCTAAAGTACATCAAATGTATAATCTCCTTTAAGTGTAGAATAAATACAACAGAATAAAATGTGGATACACCTTATTTAAAAAGCTGAATGCATCAAAATCCAGATTTTGAAAAGAAGCAAATTGAAGATGATAATTTATTCTTAAGAAGCATCTCCCATGGGCATCCTTTTCGGTGATTATTTACCTTGGGGACATCTGAGAATCACCTGGCTGATTCTCCATACCCAGGAAACACTCCAGAGCAATTAAATCAGAACCTCTGGGGATAGAACCGGGGTATCAGTACTTTTAAGTCTTCCTTATGATTTCAATGTGCAGCCTAAGCTGAGAAACACAAATAGTGAACTTAAGCAGTTGGATTCATTTAAATTAAATACCCCTATGATACAATTTCTTTAATCAGGAAAACTGGAGTCTGCCAGAAATTTAAAAGAGGAGTTTATATGGGTATGCAATCATGAAAGCAAAGTTGTAGTGTTAGGATACGTGGATACTAAATCCAAGAGAACAGCTGTGTGTCTCCTGAGACGCACCTAATAAAGGACAGAAGGCACATCATGATGAAGACATTGAACCAGGTGATTATTTCTAGAGAGCGTTTACCAACTCTCTGAGGTGGAGACCTGTTGATTAAAGTTAAATTCACACTTGCATTGTATGTTTGAAACTGGTTGTTGTGTTTAATTTAACTGCTAAGTAAATTTAGTTAGAGATTTATACACAGTGGGTGATTATTTTTGAGCATACCTCCTTCTGTTACAAAGCCTGGCTAAAACCACAGGGTGCATTGGTTATATGAAAAACAGCCCCACATTTGCTCATTGCACTGGTTTCCAGGAAGGGATGACCACTCCTGGTAAAGTCATTCTTATCTATGTTGTGAAAAAAGTAGGGAAAGGAGCTTGGGAACTTCAGCCTCAAATAGGGGTGATTCTAAGTGGGTGATCCTTAAAAATTCAAGAAGATGCCTTCGGTGCTCAGCTAGGAGTTGCATGAGCCCATTAATGAAATTAGTGCTCATATAAAAGGAAGTATTTGTCTCTCAGGAATGGGACTCAGAGATGGGGAAGTGAGACAGGGAGTTGCGGTCTTGTCATTTTGTTGTTACAAACCATATTGTTTTTGAATTTTGTAAACCATAAACATGTGTTAATTTCATTAAAATTAAATGAAAATTAAAAATGGAAGAATGCATTAATTTATAACAGTGATTTTGCCTAGGGAAAGGAAAAGGATTATAATTATTCAAAGTTTTTGCTCAATATGCTTGTGAATTGTCCAAATTTTTTACAAGAATATATTCAAGCATTACTTCTATTCTTAAAATAAGTAAAATAATGTAAAAGTGAAAGAAATAACAAAAGAATATATCTTAGGGGAAAAAATTTCATTTTAATGAAATGAATGACTGATAGACTATGAAATGTAAATAAAATGGTGGACTAAAAGTGTCTACTAATTGCTGAGCAATATGAATAAAGAGTGACTCACACCTGGACAGACTATGGTTTGATTTGGAGACACCAAATCTAAAGAAAAAGTCCTAAAACCTGCCAGAAGAAAAAAAAGTAAATCCCTATACTGGAAGAGGTAAACACTGATACTGTATTTCTCATCAGCTGTACTGGTCCTAAGAATATAATATGACAATATCTTGAAAGATCTAAGAAAAAAGTAGAACCTAGCAAAACTATTATTTGAAGGAAAATAAAGATATTTGGGACATTCAATTACTCAGGATGTTTTTACCTCCAAACTTCCTCTAAGAAATATCAATGGAAGATGCATTCCAACAAAATAAAAAATAAATCCCAAAGGAAAGCAAAGAACACAAAAGAAGTAATGAGTCAAGAAATAAGTAAAGACATGGATGATGAAAGAACAAGGTTAAAGAATAATCTGAGTCTAAAATACCAGTGATAGCAACAACCCGTCAGAGGTATAAAGATCATAATCTATCCTGCATCTAAATATATTGCATACCTACCACAATTAAATTAAAATTTATGTAAAATGAATAATAAAAAATGTACACTTAGAAATTTAAAATTAATTTCAACTATGTTTTGGGTTATAGAATAAAGAAAAATACAAATGATAAACTTCTTAAAAATGATAAAGCACAGCATAGTAAAATCTATGAATGAAGTAGTGGTCACAGAAAAACTTATAACTAAAAAACCAAATGTTATAAGATAATACTTACTGAAAATAAATGGTATTCCAACCAAAAAAACTTTGAAAAGAATAACAAAATACACTTGAAAAAGTAGGAGGAAGCCATATTAAAAGATGAAATAATTAATAAATTAATCCATAAAAATGTTGTTTATTTGAAAACAGTAATAACATTATTACAGCCTTTTGGAAAACCCTAGTAAGAATAAAAAGACAACTGAAATGTCATTAGAAAAGAGGTAGGGCCATAAATACCAATAGAAAAGAGAATAAATGCTAGAATATATATAAAATTTTATAATGGTATGTTTGAAAGATTGCATGATATGAATAATTTTCTAGGAAAATGTGAATTATACAAAAAAAATCTCAAAAAAACATAGAAAACTGAAAGAATAACTGTTTACAATACAGTATAATTGAAAAGGGGATCAAAGGACTGGTATTAAAAATGGTAAAAGAGCCTAATAGATTTATGGATGATTTCTACCAAATCTTTAAGAAACTGATAATCTTCATAATCAAATAATTAGTCCAAAACATTAAAAAATTGGAAAGCTGTGTAACTCTTTTAACTGGATTTAAAAAACTTGACAAGGGAAGCAATAGAAAAGGAAAGCATAGAACATTCTTACTTTATAGGGCAAAATTTTAAAATAAAATGTCAACAAACTGAACACAACTTTGCATTAAAAGAATAAGGCACATGGCACATACATAGGAATGCAGAGATTACTCAACAGAATAACATTTTACCAATATAATTTATTATGTTAATAAGCAGATTAAAGGAGAAAATCCTTACAATCATCTCAAATAGATGTGGGAAAAATATCTGATAAAATTCAGTGACCCATAAATCAAACAAATTTTAGTCAGCTAGAAATATAATAGGTTTTACAAATCTTTAAAGAGCATTGAACAGAGATCTAGAACAAACATCATACCTAATGGCAAAATATTAGAAGTTTAAAAAATTACATTAGGAAAAAGACAAAGTTGTTTAATATCACTGAGACTCTAAACTTTGTACTAGAGTTTTTAGCCAATGCACTAGGACAAGAAGAAATAAGAGATGTAAGTATTAGAAAGGAGGAACTATCACTTATAGCCAAAAAAAAAAAATTTTTTTTAACTAAAAATTGAAGAGAAATAAATGATAAAACTAAAGAAAGGAACTTCCCTTGTGGCACAGTTGTTGAGAATCTGCCTGCTGATGCAGGGGACACAGGTTTGAGCCCTGGTCTGGGAAAATCCCACCTGCTGCCGAGCAACTAAGCCCACATGCCACACCTGCTGAAGCCTTTGCACCTAGAGCCCATGCTCTGCAACAAGACAAGACTCAACATGAAGCCCATGCACTGCAACGAAGAGTAGCCCCACTCACCACAGCTAGAGAAAGCTTTCGTGCAGCAACAAAGACCCAACACAGCCAAACCAACAAAACAAACAAACAAAACTAATGAAAGAGTTAAGCAAAGTGGTTACATATTAGAACAACATATTAAAATCAATTAGCTTAAGAAATCTGACTAACTGGGTATTAAAATAAATGCAGTTCATTTTCGATTTTGGCTGAGGTACTAAGGCAATAAGCGGCAATTGTTTCCACATTCGAAAGTTGGTACTGCACCACCAATAAAGGATTAACCAGTTCTGTGAGCCTTGAATCTTTTACCCAAATCAATAGTTGGAAATAATTAAAATTTTGGAGTTGAACATTGAAGACTATAAGAGGACAACTTGGAGAGGCTGATATATTTCCTGGAGATTGAGGGCCAAGGTGTTTGATAACCATCCAGAGAATCTAAAGATGTAACCAAACTATACATATTTCTTTTATTATGTTTTAACATCTTTATTGGAGTATAATTGCTTTACAATGGTGTGTTACTTTCTGCTCTATAACAAAGTAAATCAGTTATACATATACATATATCCCCATATCTCTTCCCTCTTGCATTTCCCTCCTTCCCACCCTCCCTATTGCACCCCTCTAGGTGGTCACAAAGCACATATGTATATATTTATATATGTATATATATCCATGCCACTCTTTCACTTTGCCCCAGCTTCCCCTTCCCCCTCCCCATATCCTCAAGTCCATTCTCTAGTAGGTCTGCGTCTTTATTCCCATCTTGCCCCTAGGTTCTTCATGACCATTTTTTTTCTTAGATTCCATATATATATGTGCTTGCATACAGTATTAGTTTTTCTCTTTCTAACTAACTTCACTCTGTACGACAGACTCTAGGTCCATCCACCTCACTACAAAAACTCAATTTCGTTCTTTTTAAGCCTGAGTAATATTCCATTGTATATATGTGCCACACCTTCTTTATCCATTCATCTGTTTATGGACACTTAGGTTGTTTCCATGTCCTGGCTATTGTAAATAGAGCTGCAATGAACATTGTGGTACATGACTCTTTTTGAATTATGGTTTTCTCAGGGTATATGCTCATAGTGGGATTGCTGGGTCATATGATAGTTCTATTTTTAGTTTTTTAAGGAAACTCCGTACTGTTCTCCATAGTGGCTGTATCAATTTACATTCCCACCAACAGTGCAAGAGGGTTCCCTTTTTTCCACACCCTTTCCAGGATTTATTGTTTGTAGATTATTTTGATGATGGCCATTCTCACCGGTGTGAGATGATATCTTATTGTAGTTTTGATTTGCATTTCTCTAATGATTAATGATGCTGAAGGTTCTTTCATGTGTTTGTTGGCAATCTGTATATCTTCTTTGGATAAATGTCTATTAGGGTCTTCTGCCCATGTTTGGATTGGGTTGTTTGTTTTTTGATATTGAACTGCATGAGCTGCTTGTAAATTTTGGAGATTAATCCTTTGTCAGTTGTTTCATTTGAAAATATTTTCTCCCATTCTGAGGGTTGCCTTTTGGTCTTGTTTCCTTTGCTGTGCAAAAGCTTTTAAATTTCATTAGGTCCCATTTGTTTATTTTTGTTTTTATTTCCATTTCTCTAGGAGGTGGGTCAAAAAGGACCTTGCTGTGATTTATGTCATGGAGTATTATGCCTATGTTTGCCTCTAAGAGTTTAATAATGTCTGGCCTTAAATTTAGGTCTTTAATCCATGTTGAGTTTATTTTTGTGTATGGTGCTAGGGAGTGTTCTAGTTTCATTCTTTTACATGTAGCTGTCCAGTTTTCCAGCACCACTTATTGAAGAGGCTGTCTTTTCTCCACTGTATATTCTTGTCTCCTTTATCAAAGATAAGGTGACCATACGTCTGTGGGTGTATCTCTGGGCTTTCTATCCTATTCCATTGATCTATATTTCTGTTTTTGTGCCAGTACCATACTGTCTTGATTACTGTAGCTTTGTAATATAGTCTGAAGTCAGGGAGCCTGATTCCTCCAGCTCCGTTTTTCTTTCTCAAGATTGCTTTGGCTATTCGGGGTCTTTTGTGTTTCCATACAAATTGTGAGATGTTTTGTTCTAGTTCTGTGAAAAATGCCATTGGTAGTTTGATACGAATTGCATAGAATCTGTAGATTGCTTTGGGTAATATAGTCGTTTTCACAATGTTGATTCTTCCAATCCAAGAACATGGCATATCTCTCCATCTGTTTGTATCATCTTTAATTTCTTTGATCAGTGTCTTATAATTTTCTGCATACAGGTCTTTTGTTTCCTTAGGTAGGTTTATTCCTAGATATTTTATTCTTTTTGTTGCACTGGTAAATGGGAGTGTTTTCTTAATATCACTTTCAGATTTTTCATCATTAGTGTATAGGAATGCAAGAGATTTCTGTGCATTAATTTTGTATTCTGCTACATTACCAAATTCATTGATTAGCTCCAGTAGTTTTCTGGTAGCATCTGTAGGATTTTATATGTATAGTATCATGTCATCTGCAAACAGTGACAGCTTTACTTCTTTTCCAATTTTGATTCTTTTATTTCTTTTTCTTCTCTGATTGCTGTGGCTAAAACTTCCAAAACTATGTTGAATAATAGTGGTGACAGTGGGCAACCTTATATTGTTCCTGATTTTAGTGAAAATAGTTTCAGTTTTTCACCATTGAGGACAATGTTGGCTGTGGGTTTGTCATATATGGTCTTTATTATGTTGAGGAAAGTTCCCTCTATGCCTACTTTCTGCAGGGTTTTTATCATAAATGGGTGTTGAATATTGTCAAAAGCTTTCTCTGCATCTATTGAGATGATCATATGGTTTTTCTCCTTCAATTTGCTAATATGGTGTATCACGTTGATTGATTTGCGTATATTGATGAATCCTCGCATTCCTGGGATAAACCCCACTTGATCATGGTGTATGATCATTTTAATGTGCTGTTGGATTCCGTTTGCTAGTATTTTGTTGAGGATTTTTGCATCTATGTTCATCAGTGATATTGGCCTGTAGTTTTCTTCTTTGTGACATCTTTGTCTGGTTTTGGTAACAGGGTGATGGTGGCCTCGTAGAATGAGTTTGGGAGTGTTCCTACCTCTGCTATATTTTGGAAGAGTTTGAGTAGGATAGGTGTTAGCTCTTCTCTAAATGTTTGAAGGATTCGCCTGTAAATCCATCAGGTCCTGGGCTTTTGTTTGTTGGAAGATTTTTAATCACAGTCTCAATTTCAGTGCTCATGATTGGTCTGTTCATATTTTCTATTTCTTCCTGGTTCAGTTTCAGAAGGTTGTGCATTTCTGAGAATTTGTCCATTTCTTCCAAGTTGTCCATTTTATTGGGATAGAGTTGCTTGTAGTAATCTCTCATGATCCTTTGTATTTCTGCAGTGTCAGTTGTTATTTCTCCTCTTTCATTTCTAATTCTATTGATTTGAGTCTTCTCCCTTTTTTTCTTGATAAGTCTGGTTCATGGTTTATCAATTTTCTTTATCTTCTCAAAGAACCAACTTTTAGTTTTATTGATCTTTGCTATTGTTTCCTTCATATCTTTTTCATTTACTTCTGATCTGATCTTTATGATTTGTTTCCTGCTAACTTTGTGGTTTTCTTGTTCTTCTTTCTCTAATTGCTTTAGGTGTAAGGTTAGGTTGTTTATTTGAGATGCTTCTTGTTACTTAAGGTAGGAGTGTATTGTTATAGACTTCCCTCTTAGAACTGCTTTTGCTGCATCCCATAGGTTATGGGTCATCATGTTTTCATTGTCATTTGTTGCCAGGTATTTTTTTATTTCCTGTTTGATTTCTTCAGTGATCTCTTGGTTATTAACTAGTGTATTGTTTAGCCTCCATGTGTTTGCATTTTTTTACAGATTTTTTCCTGTAATTGATATGTAGTCTCATAGCTTTTTGGTCAGAAAATATAGTTGATACAATTTCAATTTTCTTAAATTTACCATGGCTTGATTTGTGACCCAAGATCTGATCTATCCTGGATAATGTTCCAGGAGCACTTGAGAAGAAAGTGTATTCTGTTGGTTTTGGATGGAATGTCCTATAAATATCAATTAAACCCATCTTGTTTACTGCGTCATTTAAAGCTTGTGTTTCCTTATTTATTTTCATTTTGGATGATCTGTCCATTGGTGAAAGTGTGGTGTTAAGTACCTTAGCATAATTGTGTTACTCTCGATTTCCCCTTTCATGGCTGTTAGTATTTGACTTATGTATTGAGGTGCTCCTATGTTGTGTGCATAAAGATTTACAATTGTTATATCTTCTTCTTGGATTGATCCCTTTATCATTAGGTAGTGTCTTTCTTTGTCTCTTGTAATAGTCTTTATTTTAAAGTTTATTTTGTCTGATATGAGAATTGCTCCTCCAGCTTTCTTTTGATTTCCATTTGCATGGAATATCTTTTTCCACCCCCTCACTTTCAGTCTGTATGTGTCCCTATGTCTGAAGTGGGTCTCTTGTAGATAGCATATATACAGGTTTTGTTTTTGTATCCATTCAGCCAGTCTATGTCTTTTGGTTGGAGCATTTAATCCTTTTACATTTAAGGTAATTATCAATATGTATGTTCCTATTCCCTTTTTCTTAATTGTTTTGTGTTTGTTATTGTAGGTCTTTTCCTTCTCTTCTGTTTTCTGCCTAGAAAAGTTCCTTTAGCATTTGTTTTAAAGCTGGTTTGGTCATGCTGAATTCTCTTAGCTTTAGCTTGTGTGTAAAGGTTTTAATTTCTTCATTAAATCTGAATGAGATCCTTGCTGGGTAGAGTAATCTTGTTTGTAGATTTTTCCCCTTCATCAATTTAAATATGTCCTGTCACTCTCTTCTGGCGTGGAGAGTTTCTGCTGAACATCAGGTGTTAACCTTATGGGGATTCCCTCATATATTATTTGTTGTTTTTCCCTTGCTGCTTTTAATATTTTTTCTTTATATTTAATTTTTGATAGTTTGATTAATATGTGTCTTGGTGTGTTTCTCCTTGGATTTATCCTGTATGGGATTCTCTGTGCTTCCTGGGCTTGATTAACTATTTTCTTTCCCATATTAAGGACGTTTTCAACTATAATCTCTTCAAATATTTTCTCAGTCCCTTTCTTTTTCTCTTCTTCTGGGACCCCTATAATCAGAATGTTAGTGCGTTTAATGTTGTCCCAGAGATTTCTGAGACTGTCCTCAATTCTTTTTTTTTTCTTTGCTTTATTATGATCTGTGGTAGTTATTTCCACTATTTTATGTTCCAGGTCACTTATGCGTTCTTCTGCCTCAGTTATTCTGCTATTGATCCCTTTTAGAGAATTTTTAATTTCATTTATTGTGTTGTTCATCATAGTTTGTTTGCTCTTTAGCTCTTCTAGGTCCTTGTTAAAACTTTCTTGTGCTTTCTCCATTCCATTTCCAAGATTTTGGATCATCTTTACTATCATTGTTCTGAATTCTTTTTCAGGTAGACTGCCTATTTCCTCTTCATTTGTTAGGTCTTGTGGGTTTCTATGTTGCTCCTTCATCTGCTGTGTGTTTCTCTGTCTTCTCATTTTGCTTAACTTACTGTGTTTGGGGTCTCCTTATCGCTGGCTGCAGGTTTGTAGCACCTGTTGTTTTTGGTGCCTGCCCCCAGTGGCTAAGGTTAGTTCAGTGGGTCGTGTAGGCTTCCTAGTGGAGCAGACTAGTGCCTGTGTTCTGGTGAATGAGGCTGGATCTTGTCTTTCTGGGTGGGCAGGTCCATGTCTGGTGGTGCATTTCAGGGTGTCTGTAGCCTTATTATGATTTTAGGCAACCTGTCTGCTAGGGGTTGTGTTCCTGTCTTTCTGGTTGTTTGGCATAGGGTTTCCAGCCCTGGAGCTTACTGGTCATTGAGTGGAGCTGAGTCTTGGCATTGAGATGGAGATCTCTGGGAGATTTTCACCATTTGATATTTCGTGGAGCTGGGAGGTCTCTTGTGCACCAATGCCCTGAACTTGGCTCTCCCTCCTCAGAGACAGAGCCCTGATGTCTGGCTGAAGCACCAACAGCCTGTCATCCACACGGCTCAGAATAAAAGGGAGAAAAAAATAAATAAAGAAAGAAAGAAAGAAAGAAAGAAAGAAAGAAGATAAGATTAAATAAAATGAAGTAAAATAAAGTTATTAAAATAAAAAATAATTATTAAAATTTTTTTAAAAAAATAAAAAAAAAGAAAGAAAGAAAGAGAGAGACCAACCAAAAAGCAAATCCACCAATGATAACAAGCACTAAAAACTATACTAAAGAAAAAACAAAAATGGACAGACAGAACCCGAGGACAAATGGTAAAAGCAAAGCTTTACAGACAAAATCACACACAGAGCATACACACTCACAAAAAAAGAAAAAGGGAGAAAAAAATATATATCATTGCTCCCAAAGTCCACCTCCTCAATTTAGGATGATTTGTTGTCTATTCAGGTATTCCACAGATGCAGGGTATATCAAGTTGATTGTGGAGATTTAATCCGCTGCTCCTGAGGCTGCTGGGAGAGATTTCCCTTTCTCTTCTTTGTTCACACAGCTCCTGGGTTTCAGCTTTTGATTTGGACACGCCTCTGTGTGTAGGTTGCCTGAGGGCGTCTGTTCTTCCCTTAGACAGGATGGGACTGAAGGAGCAGCTTATTCAGAGGCTCTGGCGCACTCAGGCCGGGGGGAGGGAGGGGTATGGATGCGGGGCCAGCCTGCAGCAGCAGAGGCCGTTGTGATGTTGCACCCTCCTGAGGCATGCCATGTGTCCTCTGGGGGAAGTTGTCCCTGGATCCCGGGACCCTGGCAGTGGCGGGCTGCACAGCCTCTCGGGAAGGGAGGTGTGGATAGTGACCTGTGCTTGCACACAGTCTTCTTGGTGGCAGCAGCAGCAACGTTAGCGTCTCATGCCCATCTCTGGGGTCTGCGCTGTTAGCCGCGGCTCACGCCCGTCTCTGGAGCTCCTTTAAGCAGCGCTCTTAATCCCCTCTCCTCGTGCACCAGGAAACAAAGAGGGAAGAAAAAGTGTCTTGTCCCTTCGGCAGGTCCAGGCTTTTCCCCGGACTCCCTCCCGGCTAGCCGTGGTGCACTAACCCCTTCAGGCTGTGTTCACGCCGCCAATCCCAGTCCTCTCCCTGCGCTCCAACCGAAGCCTGAGCCTCAGCTCCCAGCCCCGCCTGCCCCGGTGGGTGAGCAGACAAGCCTCTCGGGCTGGTGAGTGCTGGTCGGCACCGATCCTCTGTGCGGGAATCTCTCGGCTTTGCCCTCCGCACCCCTGTGGCTGCGCTCTCCTCCGTGGCTCCAAAGCTCCCCTCTCCACCACTCGCAGTTTCCGCCCGCGAAGGGGCTTCTAGTATGTGGAAACCTTTCCTCCTTCACAGTTCCCTCCCACTGGTGCAGGTCCCGTCACTATTCTTTTGTCTCTGTTTTTCCTTTTCTCTTTTGCCCTACCCAGGTACGTGGGGAGTTTCTTGCCTTTTGGGAGGTCTGAGGTCTTCTGCCAGCGTTCAGTAGGTGTTCTTTAGGAGTTGTTCCACATGTAAATGTATTTCTGATGTATTTGTGGGGAGGAAGGTGATCTCCGCATCTTACTCTTCCGCCATCTTGAAGCTCCTCACTATACATATTTCTAATATTCATATATGTGTTTGTAAATCTGTAAGATATATGCTACACTAATAAAAATGGTTACTTTGGCATGGGTACTGTGATCAGGACAAGAAAGACACAAGCTTTATTTGAGTTGTTTGAAAGAGACATTATATTAGTGCATCAGTGAGTGAATATTATTGATGTAAAAGCAAGTGAAAACTTGCTTTTTCAATTATCTGTGTCTGAAGAGACTACAACCACTGGGTCCACATATTTATTAATAGCTACCACCTTTGATAACAGCCCAAAGTCCTTTCTAAAGTCTGAGGACATAACTCACTTGTATAAAAAGGCTTCATTTTTGAGCTTAGATTTTTTTCACGAACTTTATTTTAAATCTTATATGTTTATATTATAGCTGTATGCTTAGTACAAAAATTCCAGTAGTACAGAATAACACAACTGAAATTAATGTTTCTCTTCATCTCTTCTTCCTCTAATTTTATGCCTCTCCTCAGAGGTAACCATTGTTAGCAGTCCAGTGTGTAGCTATTGAGATAATTTTTGTGCATGTACATGTATACTTAGGTGCCTATAACACATTTACATAAATTAAATCAAGCTACATATATTATTCTGCAGCTTGCTCTTTCACTTAATAATAGTGGAGATTATTCCATGTTGGTACATATAAATCTCCCACATTCTTTTAAATTCTGCATAATATTTTAGTATCAATGCCCTATGATTTCTTTAACTATTCCCATATCTAACATTTAGATTTTTCCCAAATCTTTGTTGCAATGAACATTCCTCTACATATACCTTGGGGTACAAATTGATACATGGATGGGAGTGGGATGAAGCAGTTCCTCTAAGGAAAAATAAAGGTGCTATTACTGCAGGATGGATGGATGGTAGGTGAGCAAAAACATCAGGCAAATCTAGGCAAAACCCTAGATTTGAGACCTTACCTGTTTAAACAAAATGCTTGTTTGTTTCTGTAATTTAATTGAACTGTGTGAGAATGCTCATGGTGTGCTGGAGTGTTAGGTTGAGAATAACTAACCTGTAACACATGAATGGGTAAACATTTGTCTTTCAGAGATAAATTGAAATTGAGCTTAATCTCACATAAGCACCTTGTGAAGGTAAAGCACCTTTACCAATGTAAAGGTAAAGGTAAAGCACCTTTACCAATGTGAGCAGTGAAATAAAGTTATGGCCATATTGATACCACTCTTCATGAAAGGGAGTGTTGGCAGGTCTTCAGCTATTCTTCAGTAACTGAAGAATACTGATTAGTGTAAGTAAGTTAGGCCTCACTGTGGAATATCTATACTAAGTCTACTAAGTGAGAAACTCTACAAAACTTGATTTTATCAGTTGACTGTTAATTCTACCCTTGACTCTGAGCTGTGTCAATTCAGCCTTAATGACTACTAAATGATTTGATTTAGGAGTTCCATACCAGGTTTGGAGATTCCTTTTTTCCAAGCTTCTTACCTTCCCTTACTCTTTACCGTGGATCCCAATGGCTTGGTTGAAGTGCTAACCTGTTAACATGGCCTATACAGCTTGGCCCTTCTATCTCTGGATGGGGTGATGATCCCACCATTCCTTAGCTCATGGAGAATGTCTTGCAGCTGTCTGAGGAACACAGATCATTAGTGATTTTGGCAGGATGTTGTTGGAAGCACAATGCTAAAGACGAAACGTCAGTTTTATTTAACTGATGAAAACAATGAGTAGCAGATTAAGCTAGTTTTCTGGTAAACAGTGCCATTACTTTCCAGTAAATACTGTCAAGATGGCTTGATGAATAACATACATGGAGATAAAGAAGAACATCGCTCAGTGATGGAAAATTAGGTATCTCCATAAACTCAAATATGCCTTTAGTTTTCTTCTTGCTATGATCTGTTCCCTAAAACATTTACCAACAGGTCATCTGGTCATACTAATGGAAAAACTGAAGTATGTTCTGCTGAAGACGCAGTCTACAGAGATGGGCCAATTTAAGGACTATTCTTTTCATCTGTCTGAAGTGTTAAGACACCAAAACAAATCAGTGTGTTCCGTACTACTCCTGCCTTGCCCACCCATCTGTTGAAGCTCAGAAATGAGCTGGAATGCAGTTAGAAAAGAGCCAGTCTAATAAAAATCGAATGTAGCATACCAACCCGTCAGCATCCTTCACTGTAAGATAGAAGACATAGTTTTGGCCTGCTTGAGTGCATTTTTTTTGAAGCACACATTAAACAGTCCATGCTGAGAGGCAGAATCTCTGAACTTGAGACAAGAAGCTATATGGTGCTTGTTATCTGGAGAAGTACCCAAGTTATCTCTATAGTAGTAAGTGCTTAGGGTAGGTGCTTAAGGAAGAACATTAACTCTTACAAGGTGTTCAAGGACCAGTTAGTAATTTTCTGTCATGGTACCACTAGTAATAATTAAAATAACTGCTGACATTCATTGAGTGCTTATTATGTGCTAAGTATTGTGCTCAATGCTTTTCAGGGATGATTTTATTCATTCTTCACAGTAACTCTGTGACATAGGAAAAAGAGGCATGGAAGGGTTAATAGCGGAAGTGTTCAAAGCCACATGGCTAGTGTTGAAATTGGGGTTTGAACCCAGGAGATATATAACTCTTGGACCACACTCCAGCCATTACGTATAATACCACTAACTTATCTCCTAGAGGTCTGAAGCAACAATCTCCAATCTTTTGTAATATTTGTGATTGCTGATTTTTTTAAACTCATCCTGACTTTCCCTAAAGGACTGTGTATGGTATAAATAAATTAAAGGGAAGAACTTGAACCAATTAACTGTGATTTTTTTCCATTTATTTTTAGCATTTTGCAACACCCCTCAAGATATTTGGAGACACCCCACTGAGTAGTGAAGCAGATAGGAGTGCACTGGTCTGTGACCTCAAGTGAATGAATTTCCTCAGCACTTACAATAGCTAGGTTTTCCACTAAAAACATTTTGAAAGCTCCTGATGGCTGAAAAAAAGAGAGTGAGAGAGAGCCAGCAAGCTGGCCAAGGTGAGAGGAATCCAGCTGCTTACCCATGTCTGGTTTGTTGCCTCAGATGTTAAGGGAAATTTTTTTTGAAACCATTACTTAAAAATGGAACTTTTTGGACACTGATTCAGAACTGTTTTTGATCTTTTGGCCTTGTTTTTGTTGAAACGATATATTGTTTTACAAGCAGTGCTGAGCTCCAATCCCACATTCCTGCTGACATAACTATTATTATTTCATGGTTTCAGCATCTTCTCTGGTAACTCTATGCATAATTTTAAAAAATATCTAGAAATATGTGTGTACACGTGTATGCACATGTGTGTGTGTTGGTTTGGGGGTGAGGAGGAAAATCTCTCAGGGCAATGCTGGACTGGACTTTGAGTCCATTCAGATTTTTCTGAGTATGGACAGCAAAGCAGACGTACCCCAAATACCATGTTTACCTCACAACAAATTTGTGTAGCAGAAACAAACTGGTCCTGGTAAAATGGAGTGGATAGAGTTGGATGTGTCTTACTGGGGTAACATCTGGCTTTAGGAGAGCACAAGGCAGTGCTCTTTCTTTGGGTGAGAATTTCTTCCCTTAGAATGTTCTTATAGAACTCTCTTAACTTGTTCCTTCTTTCAACTTTGCAAATGGAAATAACAGTGGAGGACAGAGCTCAATTACCTTGTAGCTATTTGAAACCCTGATTGGTTTTGCTCAACTCTCTGGCCGGTTTGTATCTTAAGCAGGAAATAGAGAAATCTAATACTTCAGTAGTGCTTCTTACATCATTAACTATAATGATACTGCCATTTCTGTAGCATGATGATTTACAAGCATTTACAGAGTATTTTCTCATTTGATTTTCCCCCAAATTCAGGAAAAACAAGGCAAGCAGTACTATCCCCATTTTACAGATGAGAAAACTAAGACTCAGTTCCGTTAGAATACACAATGAATGGCACCCAGCTGGTAAAGTGTTAGATCCAGAACCAGACCTAGGTCTTTTGATTCTCAGTTTTAGTATACCAAGATCATCCCTCTGGTCTTTTAGATATGACATTTATAGTTTTGTGCTTATAATATAAAGTTATTGTAGAAAACCTAAAAAACATAGGAGCAAAAATTACCAATAATTATACCAACCAGAGGTATTTTTTGCTATTAATATTCTGTATTTTGTGTGTGTGTATATATATATATATATATATACACATACAGTTTGTTTTTATGTATTTAATATGTACATTTATTATATATATATACATATACACACATATATTTTTTAAGTTAGTGCATACACATTTTTTAAATTTCAAAAAGTTAACTATAGGTATTAATATTATACAGTAGATCTCTAGAACTTATTTATCTTGTATAATAGAAACTTTATTGTGCACTTTAAAATACATTATGAGGATAGATCTCATGTCAAGTGTTCTTCCCAAAAAACAAACAAACCACACACACACACACCACAAAAGAACACAAGGAAATTTGCGGGAGCTTGGAAGTGATGGTACCTTGGTTGTGATGGCATCATGGGTGTATGTGTATGTTCAAACTTGTCAAGATGTATACATTAAATGTATGCATTTTTGGTATAACAGTTATACTTCAAAAAAGCTAAAAAAGAAACAGAAAAAAATAATTTCAAAAATAACATAGGATATGTCTTTTTCTACCATTATTTTCTAACCTTACAATTTCCCTCTCCACATGTTTCTTGAGTAGTTCTCTGGAGATATTTTACCTAGAGCTATTTTATCCATAGAAGTAAAGGTGTATATACATATTATATACATAGTACACATATCTGTTATATATGTGTGTATACATATATCTATAGTATGTGTATATATTCTCCTCACATGGTAAAACGCTGTGGCCCCTATTGTGCACCTTGGAATTTTCCAAGAAGGTGAAATATATTTGGCTTTCTAACTTAACAATTTATATTGAAAATTTTTCCATATAAATATGTACAGAGTTTTCTAAATCTTTTTTTTATGGCTGCATGGCTAAACATGAACCTGTTCTTTATTGATGGCCATTTAGATTGTTTTTGGATTTCATTATCACAAACCACTCACACTGTGTAAAGTTATATATAAGCCATTTTGAATGTGTGAGTTTGTCTTTTAGCATAAATTCTGAGAAGTGAACTTGTAAAGTCAAAGAATGTATAGGTGTCCTACTTTTAATTTGTAGACAAACTGCCCTTCACAGAGGCTGAACCAATATACACCACCAGCAATGTATGGGTATGCCTATTTCTCCACACTATACCAATAGAAGGTGTTATCAAACCTTTTGATATTCAACAATCTGATGATTTTGAAACATGATTTCTCAGTGTATCATCAATTTGAAATTCTCTTATTACGAGTGGAGTTAAACACCTTTTCATTTATAAATTTTGTTTTCTGTGAACTGTTCTTTTGCCCATTTTTCTACTGGCATGTTGATCTTTTTTTTTCTTATTGATTTATAGGGGTTCTTTATATATTAGGCACATTAATCCTTAATTTGTGACACAAATTGCTAGTACTTTTTTTCTAATTGTATTTTTTTAAAACTTTGCTTGTGACAGTTTTGCTTTGCAATTAAAAAAAATTAGGTAGCCAAATATATCAACTTTTTCTTTTATAGCTTCTCGATTTTGTGTCATAGCTAGAAAAGCCTTCCCCAATCAAGATTGTAAGAGAATTTTCGCTCTTATAGAAGCTTTGTGGTTTCAATGCTTATATTTGAATATTTGATCTTTCTGGAATCTATTTTAATAATGTATGTGATGTGAATCCACTATTTTTTGTTTGCTTGTTTGTTTTCCAGATGGGTACCTCTTTCTTGCCTTACCATTTACTTAAGATGTAATTATTTTCCCAACATATTTGAGATACAATCTCAATGTATTTGTGTTCATTTCTTTGCTTTTTATTATGGTGCAATAATGTCTCTCCCTATTCAAGAGCCAGTATCACACTGTTTTAATTCTTGAGCCTATAATTATGTTATAAAATTTATCTTAATCATACTTTTTTCTTTCTAGTACATTTTTATTACTTTTTTTCAGAATTTTTCTATTTTTGCTTCTTTATTTCTCCATATGAACTTTAAAATCAGCATGAGTAAGTGTTGCTATTTTTATTGGGATTATGTTGTATTTATAGATTAATTTAACAGGAACTGGCACTTTTTATAATGTTGAGTCTTCCTTTCCAAGAACATGGTATGACTTGCCATTTGTTCAAGTCTTCTGTCTCTTAGGAGCATTTAAAATATTTATTCAAATAGAGAACTTGCACGTTTCATGTTGTTTTTTCTAGTATTTTTACTTTTTTGCTGCTATTGTAAATGGAATGTTATCTTCCCTACTTGTTGTCTATGTGAAATCTATTGATTATATATTATTTTTCACCCAGCCATCAGCAAAATGTGATAATATTTCAGTTGTTTCCAATGTTTGTATCTTTAATTTCTTTCCTTTGTCAATATTTGTTTGGCAAATACCAAGAAACTATATTAAGTTAAATAATACTGGTGATAGTGAAAATCATGGTCTTTTTTTCAGATGTTAAGGACAATGTTTCTAGTGCCCTACCATTAAGCATTATGCTGGCTTATGTGTTGAGAGAGCGATTTTATCATGTTGAGAAGATGTTCATCTCTTCTATTTAATTAACAGTTTTCTTCAATTATTTGTTAAGGTCAAGAATAGATGTTGAATTTAACCAAATGCCTTTTCAAAATCTATGGAGAAAATAAGATTGTTTTTGTTAGATCTACTAATATGACGAATTACAATAATAATTTTTCTCATTATTGAACTATCTTTAGATTGCTGAAATAAATATTAGATAATAGTGTATTATTCTTTAATAAGCTCTTGGAGTCTGTTTACTAATATTTCTTTGGTATTTGCATTAGTAATCATAAGTAAGATTTCTTTAAAGTTTTTTTGTGCAATTGTTGTTGAGTTTTATTATCAATGTTACCCTTGATGTGTAAAAGGGGGGGAGATTTGTTTTCTGTACTTTGGAATGGTTCAACTAGCTGTGGAATTATCTTAAAAACTTTTTTTTAGTTTATTAAATAGCTCATAAATGCCACTATTCCTCTCAGAGATTCAGCCGTTGAATTTGTGTATTTGTTTTAAAATTTGTGTTCAAATTAATTTGTGGTTTAATTTTTTTAAAATGTCCTGCTTTTATTAAGTAACTTCTTGCATTGGATACTTAATCCATTTAAAAACTCTTTCTTATTAATATAAGTACTGTGGACTATACATTTTCCTATGAATACTGTTTTAGCTGTTCTAATACATATTTTTATTATGATTAATTTTTTAGAAAGTCTTCAGAATTTATTTGGATCTTTTCACCTCCTTGATTATCTTTATAGTTTATCACTCATATGCATACTAGAGATCCTAGTTTAGTCTTGCTCATTAAAAAAAATTGGCATGTCGTTTAATTCTTTTAATCTACAGGTTGGCCTTTACCCCTTTATCCTCCTTATAGTTTATCTGTTGAAGACCCTGGAGCACATGACTTATAGAGTTTCCAACAGTCTAGATTTTACCAATAGCATATTCATGGTGCAGTTCAACACATCCCTCTGATGTTTGTATTTTCCCCAAATTAGCAGCTGGATTAGCTCTGTCTTCTATCCCTTTGGCAAGACTATAAGTGATGGTGTGTTTTTTCATCAGGAGGCACACAGCCTGTCATCTTTCCTTTTGTGGTGTTGGCAGCCATTGCTGTTCATTGCCTGGATCTATTAATTCACTGGGGGCTTCCAAATGTTGATCATCTAATTTCATTATTTCTTTTTTCATTTATTACTTATACTTCTTTTATAAAGAGATGCTTTTCCTTCTTTGCCAGTCTTGTAGGAAATAAACCTTCAGATCTTTCCCTTTATTTACCAGTTTTAATTGGTTTACTACTATCCTTTGAGAGTGACCAATTAGTTGTTTTAATATCATCATTCATGTATTTAAACATACTTGATGGGTTTTAATCAACTGCAATTACTATCTTTTCTGAAATTCAAATTGTTCTATTTTTGGCCAGTGAGAGTCTCCTCATGTTGGCTCGTGGGTCCTTTTGATTCAACCCTGGTAGTCTTTGATAGCTTCCTTGCTTTCTGGTATGATGAGATATTCCAAGCTCATTTTGTACAGTTCTCACCCTAGACCTGGAAGGAGCCATTTCTGAAAAAATCCCTGATTTCCTTTAGTGAGAAATTGTATTTTAAGATCACTGTGTGGGTGCTAGAGATCATTATTAATGGTGGTGTCTCTTCAAGGGACAGAGGCATCACTGATGGAGACCCCATGAATTCAAATGATACTTTCAATTCAAATTCAGTATTAATTTTTTCCCCTAAAACTTTACATCTCCTTTCTTCCACAGTAAAAATCCTAATTCTCAAGGACACAAGGAATAATAGAATTAGAATATCCCACAATTACTCATTTACTTTGGCCAACATTACATGTATAACAGTCTCAGGATAACTATAATATCACATCAATATAATTACTAAAAACAGTTTTAAAGTGTTCTTGCATATGCTCTCCCAATTCTTCCTCCTATTTTTAATAGTGGCACTATATATGTTATTTGAGCATATAGCCATTATGTACAACACTCACTCCCTCTCAATCTTGATTCATTAAGCAACTATGAGCGACTAGATGTCTAATGCTCACCACCAGTCTTTACAATATCTCACTATTCATTTTGGCTGTCTGACACTCATTTTTCTATTAAATTTATAAGGAAAAATATTCTCTAAATTTTTGCATTCTGATAATAGTTTGTTGTGCATTTTATGCATGAAAGTAAATTTTTCTGAACGTAAAATCTTTGTCTTACACTTTTGTTACTTGGACATCCTAAATATGTTACTCTGTTGTCTTCTGGCACAAAGAGTTACTGACAAAAAAAAAATCTGTTAATTTTTTGCCGATGTAAGACACATACTATTTTTGCCTAAAAGTACAAAGGATTTTTTTCTTTTTTTTTTAAGTCCAGTAATTTAACGAGAATATATTTTCATATTGGTCATTCTGCCACAATATTTTCGGATACATGGTGTGTACTTTCAATATACAATCTTAAGTGTTTTTATTTTTTAAATTTCATTTATGCTTCCTTATAGAAAGCATAAATTCTTATAGAATTTAGTATTTATTCTGCTTCTTTGCATTAGTTTTCTTTTTCAGGGATACCAGTTATCTACTAAATATGTGTTGCCCCTCTTCAACATATTACACTTTTTCTAAAATCCTATTTATCTCCCCATTTCTTTTCTATATTTAAACATTTCCTCCTTTCTAAAAAAAACTTTCTTAGTCTGTTCAGGCTGCTATTAAAAACTTTTATAGATTGGGAGACTTACAAAGGACATAAATTTATTTCTCATAGTTTTGAAGACTTGGAAGTCCAAGATCAATGTGCCAGCAAACTTGGTATCTGGTGAGAGCTGGCTTCCTGGTTATAGATGGTGGTCTTTTCGCTGTAACCTCGTATGGCAGAAGAGGTGAGGTATTTCTCTGGGGTTTCGTTTATAAGGGCTCTGCCCTTATGACCTAATCACTTACCGAAGACCTGACCCCCAAACATCATCACATTGGGGGAATAGATTGCAATATATGAATTTTGGGGAGACACATTGTCTATAGTACCTTCTGTTTCTCTTAAAGTATCAACCCTGAGATAATATTTCATGTCTGATATTTTATAAGTCTGACTTATATTGATCTTGTGTAATTATTATAACATTCTATGTGTTACTATATTTATTATATATATTATGTGCCACTATTTTTTATCTATACATGTTACATCTTATATTTTTTCCTTAACGTTTTTAGCTTGTTTTGAAATAGTACATTACAATTTTGATTCAATATTTGAGCATGTATTGCTAGTATAAGGATGCCATTTTGCCTCTCTCTGCCTCTCTCTCTGTCTCTCTGTCCCTATCTCACTAATAACTTTGTTTGGGATTGACTTTGATACTTTTATGTTCATTTTTATGTAAAGTTAGTCTTCCCAGAAGAAGACAGTTGAGGGTAGTTTTTAAAATTTCACAGAGTTCTTGTTTATTGTTTCATTTGTCCTTTTTTCCTTCTCTTTTCTTTAGTTTTTATTCATTTATTGATTCTTTTTGTGAGGTGTATGTAGTGTTAAAAAGATAGGTTGGCTCACTTTCTGAGCTTTCCTGGCTGTGTTCTCCTTTCTCACTTTTATCTGGGTCTTCTCTTGCCTTCATTCTATTGTCTCTTTCCTGCTCAGTTTTGATTCCACTCTCAGTGGTTTCTCCTCAGCATAGAGCTCTGTCCTTGGAAGGAGCCCTGGATGGTCACTATTGAAAGTTTGCAGAATTTAGACTAATTTAACTCCTTCAAATCGTCTGTGCTTCCCCTGCATCCACTTACTACTGAATTGGGGTGAACAACTGTTCATTTCAGCGGCTGTTCTCAATTTCGCCTGTTGGTGCTTTGCCTAAACCTGGTTGCATTTGGGAGTTCATGAAAGAGCTTGTCATCTAGTTTTTAATATCAGTGCTGTCCACGGGAATTTGGTTTTGCTATTTAGTTGCTCTGTTTTTAAGGTAGTGATTTGAAAGTTTAAAAAAATATGTGGAAACACTGTTGTCATCTTCCCAGAATAGCCCCTTTGCGTTTTTCTTTCTTTCTTTCTTTTTCTTTCTTTCTTTCTTTCTTTCTTTCTTTCTTTCTTTCTTTCTTTCTTTCTTTCTTTCTTTCTTTCTTTCACATATGCGTTAAGAGAGAAGTTTTGTTGCTGGTGACAGTATTGTTTTGTTTTTTAAAATTTCTGTTTGTTTTAAATTTTC
This sequence comes from Delphinus delphis, assembly GCF_949987515.2. Classification (NCBI taxonomy): domain Eukaryota; kingdom Metazoa; phylum Chordata; class Mammalia; order Artiodactyla; family Delphinidae; genus Delphinus; species Delphinus delphis. Next base: position 40,585,389 of record NC_082699.1, on the reverse strand, counting down.
AGGAAGAATGAGCCTTTCATTTTCAGATTTTATTATTTAATTCCTAGATTTATTGTTATATTTCTAGTTTTGTGATCAGGGATGGTTTGGGGTGCAAAGAGATTCATAACTGTTTTATCTTTATTGTGAAATGTACCTTTTAGCATTAAAAGGTTCCCTCTTTTTGTTTCATTTAATAATTTTGTATCTAAATTTACTTTTTGTTTGCATTTTTCATAATACTATGCTATTATTTCTTATTTAAACAATGGATTACCTTTTAAAAGGACTAAAACTGGGAAACAATTCATATTTGTGGCAGGCAGAATAAAGTTCCCCCAAAGCTGTGCACATCCTAATCCTCAGAATCTATGAATATTATTATGTTATAAGGCAAGGTGTAATTAAGGTTAAGGATTGAATTAAGGTTGCTAATTAGCTGACCTTAAAATAGGGAGATTATCTTGTATTACCCAGGTGGGCCCAATATAAGCATAAGGACCCTCGTATGGGGAAGAGGGTGGGGAGAAAAGTCAGAATCAGAGAAAAGGCAACACAAGAAAATCTCAGTCTTTGTTGGCTTTGAAGATGGAAGGGGGCCGTGAGCCAAGGAAGGTGGGCAGCCTTTAGAAGCTGGAAGACGCAAGAGAACTGTTTCTCTCCTAGGGCCTCCAGAAAGGAATGCAGCCCTGTCAACACCTTGATTTTAGCCTAGTGAGACCAACTTCAGTCTTCTGATCTCTAGAACGGTAAGAAAAAAATTTGTTGTTTTAAGCCGCTCAGTTTGTGGTAATTTGTTACAGCAGCAACAGGCAAGTACAATATTTATCCATATATTTACCATTTCAGCCCTCTTCATTCCTTTGTATATTTCTCAGTTTGCATCGGGTAACATTATCCTTTTGCCCACTTCCTTTAACGTTTCTTGTTTACAGGTCCGATGTCTGAAAAAGTCTTTGTATCTCCCTCAATTTTGACAGATATTTTCATTTGGTATAGAATTCTAGTTTTAGTGTTTTTTTTTCTTTAGGCAGTTTGTAGATGTCACTCTATTGTCCTTTAGGGTGCATAATTTCTAATTTTGGTCTGCTGCAATTTATGTTTTTCTTTGCCCCATGTGTCTTTTTTTCCCTCTTGCTGTTTTTAACTTTCTCTCTTTAACATTGGTTTTAAGCAATCTTGTTATTATGTGCCTTGGTTTAGTTTCTGTTATGCTTATTTGGTATGCTGTTCATTGATCTTTTTGATCCTGTGGTTTTATACTTTTTATGAAATTTGGAGGTATTTCAGCCATTTTTTTCTCCAAATATTTTTTTCTCCCTCCTTTACCTTTGAAACCTCCCATTATACCCATATGAGACCACTCGATATTGTCTCAGAGGTCATGGCTGCTCTCATATTTTTTCTTCTGCTTTTTCTCTGTTTCATTTGGATAGGTTTTATTGATATTTGTTCAAGTTTATTAATCTTTTCTTCTTAGTGTGTAATCTCCTATAATCTCTTCCAGTGTATTTTTCATTTAGCTACTTTATTTTTCTTCTCTACATGGTCCATTTGGGTCTTTTAAAAAATATCTTCTGGACTTCCCTGGTGGTGCAGTGGTTAAGAATCCACCTGCCAATGCAGGGGACACGGGTTTGAGCCCTGGTCCTGGAAGATCCCACATTCTGTGGAGCAACTAAGCCCGTGCACCACAACTACTGAGCCTGCGCTCTAGAGCCCATGAGCCACAACTACTGAGCCCGCATGCCACAACTACTGAAGCCAGTGCACCTAGAGCCTGTGCTCTGCATGATAGCCCGGAGATGGAAACAACCTAAGTGTCCATCATCGGATGAATGGATAAAGAATATGTGGCACATATATACAATGGAATATTACTCAGCCATAAAAAGAAACGAAATTGAGCTATTTGAATGAGGTGGATAGACCTAGAGTCTGTCATAAAGAGTGAAGTAAGTCAGAAAGAGAAAGACAAATACCATATGCTAACACATATATATGGAATTTAAGAAAATAAAATGTCATGAAGAACCTAAGGGTAAGACAGGAATAAAGACAAAGACCTACTAGAGAATGGACTTGAGGATATGCGGAGGGGGAAGGGTAAGCTGTGACAAAGCGAGAGAGAGGCATGGACATATATATACACTACCAAACATAAGGTAGATAGCTAGTGGGAAGCAGCCGCATAGCACAGGGAGATCAGCTCAGTGCTTTGTGACCTCCTGGAGGGGTGGGATAGGGAGAGTGGGAGGGAGGGAGACACAAGAGGGAAGAGATATGGGAACATATGTATATGTATAACTGATTCCCTTTGTTATAAAGCAGAAACTAACACACCATTGTAAAGCAATTATACTCCAATAAAGATGTAAAAAATAAAAAAAAAAGAGAAGCCACAGCAGTGAGAAGCCCGCACACTGCAATGAAAAGTAGCCCCTGCTCGCCACAACTAGAGAAAGCAACAAAGACCCAATGCAGCCAAAAATAAATTTATTAAAATATATATATATATATATCTCCTTTTTCTCTCCCAATAACATTCATGCTTTTCTTTACATCATTTAGCATATCTGTAATACTTATAATACCTTTTTAAAGAGACTTGGGTGCTAATTCATCACCTCTGTCATGTCTGGGTCTGTTAACAATGATTGGATTTTCTTTTCTTGACTGTGGTTCCTCTTTTCTTGCTTCTTTGTGTGTATGTTCATTTTTGATTAGATGCTGAACACTGTGAGTTTTACATTGTTGAGTGATGTATTTTTTTGAAGAGTTGATTTTGTTCTGGTACACACAGTTATGTTTGGATCCGTTTGATTCATTTGAGGCATGCTTTCCATTTTTATTAAGCCAGGTCCAAAGAAACCATTTTACTAGAGATCATTTAATTCTACTACAAAAGTTAAAGACTTCTGAGGATGGTATCAAATTTCCCATAAATTACAAGGTCTCTCCACACTGACTCACCTTTTTGAGCTCCAGGAATTGTTAGTCCTACTCTGTCCTAGTGTTTTTTGCCCTGGCCTCAGGGAATTTCTACTTCTGAATGTGCACATCACTACTCAACCAACATGCAAGGGTACTCTCTGCTGATTTTCAGAGCTCTCACTGTGCATCAGACTATCCTCTGGTCCTCTACCCTGAAAATTATAGGTATCTTATTCTCCCTGAACTATAATCCCTGTTTCCTCTATTCAGCAAGACTGATGGGCTGTGTCTTGTTAACACTCTCTGAGTTGCATTCTCAAAACTATCTCCATGTAGTGAGCTGTTACAATTGTAGGGTTCACCTGATTTGATTTCTTTTTTGTCAGAAATCCCTGCTGTACCCCTTGTTGACTAATGTCTGAAAACAGCTGATTTATACATTTATATGTATTTTTTTATTTTACATATATTTTTCTATTAGGAAGGCCACAGCAATAAATCTTTCAAGGGAAGAAGTGAATGTCCTCTATTTTTACTTTTAAAGACAAATTTTCATAGCCTAGTAACTTGAGGGAAGTCCATCCTGCCTCAGTATATTATGATGGCCTATGAAAAGTATATGCTTTCTTTGGTGTATATGTGTGTGTGTGTGTAATTAGGGGAAAAAAAGGGAGAATTTCTGGATTAGTATGCGTGGTAGTTTGGCTTCTCCTAAAATCAGAACATGAAATTCCTATGGCACATTCATGAATCTATACAATTGTCAGGAAGGGACAGATCAGGTCATGACATTAGCCAAATCAGCCTACGCTAGGGTAGAGTCCCAGGGTATGAATTGAATTACATCAGGATGTTACACTGAGTGGCTAGAATTATACATATCTAAGCAGTAACAGTCATATTTGAAGCAAGGGCTGGTCCCATAAGAGATTGTGAAGCCATCCAAGACAAGAGATCAAATGCTGAAAACCTAAAAGTTTTAGAAAAAGAGTGCAAGATAGTATAAGATAAGTTTGGGATGGGAGATTCAGGTCAACAGTTCTAAAAGGCTGGAACTTCTTAATGGATGGTGGCCAGGTCGGGGGTTGGGTAGAATCAGATAAGAAAGGATGGTTTTCATTGGTTAGTTTAATTGAAACCAAGCTAGTTTGCACAGGCTCTTCTCATATCCTGTCTTGTATTGTTGATTGAGTACCCTATCCAAACTGTAAGCACTTTGGAGGTAATGTGTAACATTTCTATAACCTACATACCACCCAGCACAATGTTTTGCTCGCTGTATGTTTCCTAACTGGCTGAAAACCTTCCTAACATATCAGCCATTTCATTTAGTCTGGCATAAATAACGCTAAGTGCTAGTTCATGTAAACTACATTTGACAAATCGGTGTTAAATGTTTTATGATTTATTATACCTGGCAATATTTACTAAACCCATTTTACTCTTTAAAAAGTAAATCAAGAACATGTTTGCAGGAGGTGTGTGAATTTTAAATCACTTTCACCCACATTAAATGGTCTCATTTAATTTAATGAGAATAGTCTCATTTCCATTAGGAAGTTCTCTTGTGTTTTACTACCCCAATGCCCTAAAGAGGGAGTCAAGTTTATATTCCAGAAAAGGGGCAGAGTTCCCTGTACCACTTTCATAGAAAACCTGCCTATGTTATATTGAAAGTTCCATCCTGCACTGATTACTGGTCTCAGTAAACACATTATGAAGGCTTTTATGGTTACCAGTGCTTGAGAGTTATTAGAAAATATAATAAAAAAATATTTAATATTGCCATGTGATTGCTTCCTCCTTTTTTTTTTCTTTTTTGTTTTCTATTTTAAAGTGTTAGTTAAAGTGGTAATATTCACCTCTACCTTCCCTATACACCACGATTATTGTAAAACTAAGAGACACACACGCACTTTAAAGAGCAGCTGAGCAGCCCAGGTTTGATGCTTTCCAGATGACTTGGTGTCAGGCAAAATGATCTCTCAATCTCAAAGCCATAGGTGCTCAGAATGGAGAGTCAGGACAGGCACACTCACTCCATGTCCCTGCTAAAATGTGACATTTACTGAATATTGAAAATATATGAAACCTGAACTCGTGAGATTATGTTTACAAACTATATATATTTTTTTTAGTGTGTGTGTGTATAGGCACACGCACACGTGTGTGTAGGATGGAGGGGACTCTTCTTGACACAATAGATTAACTTCTACCAAATTTCTTAGAGCAGGCTGTCTTAGGCCTTGAGAATTCAACAAGATTTCTGAATATCCAGATTACTTTTGAAACTAACAATAAGTATTTTTAGTTTGTGAATGGGATGAGGTGAGTAAAGAGTCTTTATTCTATGGACTTTTTTTTTTAACATCTTTATTGGAGTATAATTGCTCCACAATGGTGTGTTAGTTTCTGCTTTACAACAAAATGAATCAGTTATATATATATATATATATATATATATATATATATATATATATATATATATATATATATACACACACACACATGTTCCCATATCTCCTCCCTCTTGCGTCTCCCTCCCTCCCACCCTCCCTATCCCACCCCTGCAGGCGGTCACAAAGCACCGAGCTGATCTCCCTGCACCACGCAGGGGCTTCCCACTAGCTTTTAAAGTCCTTAGAACAGGCTGTTTTAGGCCTTGAGAATTCAATGAGATTTCTGAATATCCAGATTACTTTTGAAACGAACAATAAGTATTTTTAGTTTGTGAATGAGATGAGGTGAGTAAAGAGTCTTTATTCTATGGACTTTTAAACCATTATAGGCCAGAAAAGTCATTCTCTAAAGAGGAGTTACTTAGAAATCACGGGCAGAGAGGTCTAATATCTGTTTGTGTTGGCTTCATAAAGTGTCCGCTGGGCTAGGCTGAACTGCATTTCCCAGAATTCCCTTTCCTGTATGTTTCCTGTGAGAACAGGCTGGGTGGGATGAGGGAGATTTGGTGGCGGAAGTGGAACAGCAGCCATTTTGTAACTCATTGTGTTTTTGCTGATTTGCTGATCTACCTCATAGGTGTGAGGGAGTAGCTAGACTGCAACTGCTTCATCTTCCCTTGGATCTTCCTTCAGTTTCTCTGACTCCTGGGCCAGGTGTGTGTGTTTAGTTCCACGATGAAGGGCCCCAGCAGTCCACACCACCAAAGTCTGAGGCAACAAGAACTGACACAGGTTTCTCCATCTTTGTGGGGCTCTGGCTAGTGCTTGTGGATTCTTTCCCCCACATTATATCCATCTTCCCTTCACACACACAGACCCACACACAAGTATACGCAGCAGTCAAGATTCACTCAGAGAAGCTGAACCACAGGTTATACATGTATGTATAATCACACACATGTATATGTGTATATATGTTTAGCCTGTGGCGCTATTTCCCTCAGTGAATGCTGACTGATACACCCGTCTCCCAATTTCACACTGGTATTGAGGCTTGGGTTGAAGGCTTAGGTTTGTTATAGTTTTTGTTGAAATACATTCTTCATTTTGGGTAATCTGTGTTAGTGCAAGTGCCCTTGTAGTGGATTTCCAGCACATCCCTTGAGGGATTACTTTAAAAGAGCTGCAGTTGTGAAATCTGGGCAGCTTTCCAAGGCTCTTTTATTTACCTCTCCTCAATCCTCTTCTCCATTGGTGTCCCTCTAATGACCAGTTTATTTTCTATCTACAGAAAGGAGATTATGCTTAAGAGAGTAGCTGTGGAAACATTTTCATTTATTCTATGATTTATACATGTCATCTAGAGAAGAAAATTCAGAAAGAAATCTTCTAGTGGTGGTTAGTCCTTAGAACTTGGTCTAAAATTTGAAAATCAAATGAAGTTTAATCTTTCACATGGAAAGAAAGTTTAATCTTTCACATGGAAAGCTCAATTCTCTCATGATTTCTTTTTCACTTTGATCTGATATTCGGCACGTAGGACACAGTTGGATGCAGGATTCCAGACTCAATGACCTGGCCTGTCAACTCCTTTGTTACCTCATCACTCAGAAGAGGGGGCATTTGGAATTTTGTTGATAAATTGGCTTATATAGGAACCAACTCAGAGTGATCCAGCTTTCTCGTCCAGATCAACTTTGGCTCAGTGATGCTGACAGTAGCAAAAATTGCTTGTGATTGCAAGAGCGATTACCTTCAGCCACAGGGAGCAGGTCTGCTCTTTCTCGTCAGCTGACATGGAGCTCTGCTCTTACCATCATGGAAGTCATCCTGAGGTTTCCAAATATTTTTAGGCCAGATGTGAAGGCACACTGAGCTTGGATTGATCTGGTGCTCCTTAAAACCAATCCAATTTCTAAGAATTTAAACTGAGAATCATAACAGCTCACATTTACAAAGTGCTGATTCAGGCTTGATGCCAAGTGTTTTACAGGCATTTTCTCATTAAAGCAACTATCTGAGGAAGTTATTATTATCCCCATGTTACAGTTGAGAGCACTGAGGACCCAAGGGGTTAAATAACTTTTCTGAAAGTCACATGGCTAATAGCTTGAAGAGCTAGGATTTGAACCCAGAATGTGGGATGCAAAGGCATGTGTCTCATCACCGTGCTACACTGGAAACTGGAGGTAAGTCCAGTGGGAGAGAATGAAATAACTTTCATTGCTGATTTACAGTGAAAGATAGAAGCTTGCTCTGTTCTACTCCCCATCCCACCTTGCAGTCAGAGAATAGACCAGAGAGCTGGAAGTTCATGCTTATCACCTTCATGCTTCTCAGCCCCCAAAGCCAAGACAAAAAAAAAAAATGGACTCAGCAGAGGAGCAGCCATCATGAGGGCACCTCCTGCAGTCTGCCTTTCCTGGCTGTGGCCCCATTCTCTGCTGAGATGACAGATTAGAGAAATGGTGGTGCTTCTGTGAAGGTCTACTGAACAAATGGGAAGCTGTACAGACCAATTTTCTCAGATTATTAAATTACTACTAAATTAGGGGGGGTAGGAGTAAGGCAGGGTGAACAGATTCTACTCCTTTTGGCAAGACAAGTCAACAAAAAAATCTGGTCCACATGATTCTAGTCAAATATGCTAAGTGCCCTGTTACCCAGAGAGCAGATTTTATGCTCCATGTTAAACTGTCAGGACTTGTTCCACTAAGTGGTATGTGGAGAGGAAAGTCAGTCCCGTGGGCTGCTCTTGGGCGGGGTCTGCAGACCCACTTGGACTGGGCCTGCTATTCAGCATGCCCCTGCTTGTTCTCATTAACATTCTCGTTGCCTTGTCATTGATAAAGAAATAAAATCAATATGATGACTCTCACTTGACTTATAATTTGCAGCTTTCAGCATTGCTTTAGTCTTTCAGATCTTTAAGAGTTAATGAAATGTATTCAAAATCAGAATTTCAGTTCCAAATCACCTTCCATTTTGTGAGCACAGATGCACCAGGTGTTGTATCTCAGTCCCCTATTGGTTTCTTTTCTTTTAAAAAAATCCATTCATTCCTTAGTTATATATTAAGTACCTCTCTCTGCTAGGTGCTGGGGACATCAGGCTAAGTTCCACATGGTCTTTCACATAAGGGGAGCAGAGTCTGGCACACGAGACCCATGGTTGTGAATGAACCACAATCATCCAATGACTTGTGTGTATGGGAGCTCTGGGGGAAACCAGCAGCTCTATCTAGGGGAAAGGATTTCGGGGAAGTCTGTTGAGGAGGAAGATGATTGAGCTGCATTTTGAAGGATACAAAGGACAGGTCCTTGAGAAGCTATTGAATGACTTTTGAGTAGTGGGAGTAGACAAAGGGCATGTGTGAAGGCATTTCCAGAACCACATGGAAAAGTAGGTGGAAAAGTAGCTAAGTTTTCATAATGGGGAAATGAGAACCATTTAATGATTTGAAGCAAAGGAGAACCACAATCAGAGTAGTGTTTTAGTATTTTGAGAATCTCTCTCTACAGCAATGTTAAGAATGGATTAGGGTGTCCAAAGTGGAGGTAGGGAAGCCAGTTAAAAGCCATTGCATTATTTTTGACAAGAGATGGTGGGGAAAAGAAGCCAGTAAACAGACCACAAAATGGTGTTCAGAGAAGCAGGGTTAGATATGGATTGAGGGTGGTCAAACAAGACATTTCTAATCCAGGGGTGGAGAGATTCATGAAGGAAGGAGTGGCCAGTGAAGTTTAAAACTTCGGACACATCTGCAGATGCCAAGTGGGCATTGAATTTGGCATTTGGAGATGACTGGTGACCTTGGTGGGGTTAGTCTCTGTGAAGTGGTATGGGCAGAGGTCTGACTGCAGTGGGTTGGGGAAAGTGTGGGAAATGAAGACATTGGGACTTTAGTATGACCTGTTCATTTGAGAGGCTTGGCTGTGATGGACAGGATGGTGTGGTTTTTTTAGCTGCTGCTTTGTTTTGTTTTTTATTAAAAAAAACAAACTAAACACCCCAGGAGTTGGAAATTGCTGTGAAAATGGAACCCAGTCAGATCCCTGTTGTCTTGTTTAGTGCTGGCTCTTTAAACTTCAAGACGTCCTGCAGCTTCAGAAGGAAGAGCCAATTGGACTTAGCCACCATGAGAATAACTGTGTTTTGTCAAGGGCAATTTTCCTGATCCTTTTTCTACATTTATGCCTGAATCCTATCTTCCTCCCCTCTTACAGAACATTCCTCTGTTTACTTGGTTGGTGCTTGTGCCCTGAATTAGTCCCTGACACTGTTGTTGACCACATCACATTCTTCTGGCTTAGGTCTTGACTCTCCCTGCTCTGGGTTCTGAAGTTTATAAAGTCATTCTATAAAGTCATTCTGGGTGGCAGGCCCACCCATGCCTATGAATGAGGCCAGGATGTCAACCTCTCCCAGGTTAGCATCCTCTAAAATGAATATCAAATGGCAGTATATGGTAGTAGGTTAAGATTGGGGACTCTGTGGCCAGGCTGCCTGGGATCAAATCTTGGCTCTACTACCTGTTAGATGGGTGACCTTGGGCAAATTTCTTGACCTCTCTTTGCCTCAGTTTCCTCATCTGCTCCACTGGGAGTAATAACAGAACCTACTTCATGGGATTAAATGTGTTAATATTTGTAAGATGCTTAGAACAGTGTTTGGCACATAGTAAGCTCTCAGTGCTTGTCCTTATAAATAAGACAAGTTCCACAGTCCATTCCAGCAAGGGTTTCTACCTTTTTGCTGCCCTCTGGTGGCCAGTGAACATATTGGAGGACTCAAAATGCAAAGTTGACCCCTTGTATGCCGGACACAATGCAGATCAGATAATGATGATTATGATGATGGTGATGATGGAAGTACTTGCTTATTATTTAATTGAATCCTCACAGTAACTCTAGTGAAGTAGGTAGGGATTATTATCCCCTTTGTATTAAACAGGAAATTGACACAGAAAAAAAAACTGAGAGAAACTATACATGTATTAAATTAAATATCGTATGCACTAAAGTAAGCCTTATTTGTAGCCAGGGACTCAATTTGAAAGAAATAAAAAATTATTTGTTTAGTTTAAATTTAGTTCAGGAGATATTTTTATCTGATTTTGTTCCAGTTCAATAGTTTTATAAAACATATAGCTTTGGCTTCAAATCAAACTACTTTCTTAGTTTTCTTCCCTCTTCCCCCATGAAAGTTGGTTCAATTCATGGTTTAGTGAAACATTAACATTTAGGTTCAGTTCTGTTTGAATTTTGGTTTGGAGTTAGGTTTGGTTCAAGTCCTGCTTCCAGGAGTCTGGTGAATTTTAGATTGATGGACATATTCAGGAAACAGCCAATGGCTAACAAGAATGCACTGTGCCTGTTTCATCAAAAACATTTCCACGGCCCTCTTGTCTGAACCCAAATGATATCTGGTTCTCTTTAAGTTGGCTGTCCTGAGACAGAATAATAATGCTAAACATAGTAGTGAGCAGTGACTTTGTAACACTGACAAATGATCTCATTTTGCTGGATAGACTTCTAAACTCACAAATTCATGAATTTAGTCACACGTTCATTCTAAAGGATCATATATCACAGATAGATGGAATTTGGGGGTTCCATGCTTCTTGAACTTACTGTCTTGTCTCCTATTGTAACTGTGCAAACAGTATGTGATTATGACCACTGTTTTTAATGTGGACAATTACTCACTGGTAAGTTATTTTTGATTTTAAAAGATCTTCTGAATTTCAACTTTATTATATTCAGGGTCCAAATTGATTTTTGAGAGAATTAGGTTCTCAATTTTATGAAGTTTAATGGACAAATAGGGCTCACCTTATGGAAATGATTTATAGCCAATGTAACTGAAACATGTTTGTTCGATTAAGCAAGGGAAGCCTAAATTAAGATTTTGTTTGTATTGGGATAGTGGTTGATGGTGTCAGAGCATCGACAAGGACTAGGAAGCTGGAACCTGAAAGTAAAGGCTGAATCAGAGTCTTCGTGAAATAATAATTGTAATAACACTTATTGGGCACAGATTGTGTACCAAACTTCTGTCACATAGGTACTATATTTCCATTTAAGAATTGAGAAAAACAAAGCTTAGAGGACTAAAGTGACTTGTCCAAAGTGTGCCAGTTAGTAATAAACAGGATTTGAACCCAGGCTAATCAAGAATTCAATCATTTAACCATCATAGTAAATTTACAGGTAGTTGGGAACTGGGGGCAAATATAAATTGAGATAGAGGCAAAGCAGAAATTCAGACACCAAGCAGACAAGCAAAATTCAGGGCATGTACCGAGTGACCAGCAGTCAGGAGACGTCAAGGGTCAGAACCCTTTCATGTAGATGAAAACCAGAGAGGGGGTCAAAACTAGCTTGATAAAAGAAAAAAAAAGTAAACTTGGCTAGACAAACAGGGGAGCTAGGAGATCAACTGTAAGGCCGTAGCCACAAAGAAACTTTGACCAAAAGGGATCTTCCAGATTAGCCAGTTGGCATAGGCAGAGAAAGGAACCATCTTAAAACTGGACCCATTGGGCCTAATCATAGGAGAAAGTATGTCGGTACCTCCTGCTTAAGTAGACATGTGAAGTCAGAAATAAAAAGAGGTTTAAATTAATCTTGAGAGCTAAAGAATCTTCTGTTTTGTTACATGTCATCCAGTTCAGTTCCCTACTCAAAGCAAGAATTTCTTCTATGGTATCTCTAACTAGATTCTCCAGATCTCTGCTTGAACATTTCTAGGGGTGGTAAGCTCTTCTAGCCAGCTTCTTCTAGCCAGCTTCTTCCTTTGGTTACAACATTATGATTGCTGGAATGTTCTTTCTTGTAAAGGCTCAGAATTTAATCTGTTTGACTGCTATCCATTGTCCCGACTCTGTTCCTGTGGTCTACCCTTTTTTCTTGATGACAATCTATAAGATGAAGATGTTTAAAAATATCTAAAATACAGTATTTTCTAAGAGGTAAGAAAAAACAATCAAACAAATCCAGAGCTTATTAGGGAAAGAACTCCAGGAGGGAAGAGATGTCATGCCCAACAGTAGTCCAGTGTCACTTTCAATTTTCACCCCAAGAAAATGTCACCCTCCCAGATACCACCACCACACCAAGTCTTAAGCAATGCTCTGCTGTCTTTGTAGAACTGTGAAGAGTTGACAGTGCTCTCTTTTTCTTATTAGTTCTGTGGAGATAAGCTAGCATTTCTCAAGAATAAGTATATTAAGAGACAGAAGAAAGAAAACGAAAGAAAAAATACAAAAGAAAGAAGATGAGCATAGCATAGGTTCAGTAGACATTAGCCACAAATTTGGCTAGTATTTCTTTCAAGCCAGGGTGCCTCCTTCTATATGCTCTCTATAGCAGCAGTCCCCAACCTTTTTGGCACCAGGGACCAGTTTCGTGGACAGGGGTTGGGACGGCAGGGAATGGTTCAGGCAGAAATGCAAGAGACGGGGTGCAGCAGATGAAGCTTCGCTCGCTCACCTGCCGTTCACCTGCTGCGTGAGGCCCAGTTTCTAACAGGCCTCATACTGGTACCAGTCCATGGCCCGGGGGCTGGGGAACCCTGCTCTATGGGGGGGGGGAGAAGGAGGATGCAGTGGAATCACATCTTCCTTTTGAAGGATTATGGCAGTGTTATAATGTGCTGAGTAGGGGAAGCTGTGGCTTTTTGTGTTCTGGTAGGTGGTAGAAAGCAAAGTGGTCATTACTTCTACCGTGAAAGGAGAACTAGAGGAATCAGCCTTTACTGAGTACCTGCTATGGGACTCTTAATCCTCACAGTAACCTAGTAAGGAGGCAGGTATTATGAAACCCATTTTACAGAAAGGAAAATGGAGGTTCAGAGAGGGTAAATTGCTTAGGTGCATATAGCTAGCATTAGTAATGGTAATAAATATAATACAAATACAAATGAAAGTGACATCATTTATTGAATGATTTCTATCATGTTGCTAGTTACATATAACAGTTACTTAACATTTTCTTCCACTCATTCATTTACTCAACAAATATTTATTATGTAACTTAGATCTAATATGTGGCCAAACTGGAATTTGAAAGCAATCAAATTTCAGTGTATATAGATTGAAGGCCTATCAACAAACCAAGATTATGCTAAGTATTTGATCAACAAAATACAATCCCACTTTCGAGGAATTTACCATCCAGTAGCTGAGACTGGTACACAAAAAAGCAATTACAATAGTGAAGGATAAATGTTGGTCCAAAGGCGATATTCTTTCCCCTCCAACATATTGAGAAACATGGCCTTTGGAAACATGCTCATGGCTCCTCAGGCTGGGTTCCAAGGAATTTTCCCTTTTAAAGTCACTCCCCTGCTTCCCCTGCACCGTGTAGCCCCAGGAGAGGCCAGAGTGGCCACAGAGGCGGTCCTGTGGTACCTGGGGATGTTGGCAGGCAAGGACTTGGAAGTGGCTGCTGGACCACATGTGTGTGCAGGAGCTTCCAGGCAGCTCAGCCCCTCCCAGAGCTGCTTGCCAAGGAAGGTCTGAGTGAGCCCTTCTGCAGGGCACTGGAGAATTGGCTGGGCCCTGGGGGGTGGGGCGAGGGTAAACCGGGGGAACTGGCCTGCTGGGGTCCACAAAGACAGGAACATAAATTTTTTTCATTAAAACAATCTTGAAATTGTTGGCAAGCCCATAAAAAGGATTGGTTAGAGCCGTCTTGGGGCAGCTTTTCTTTGAGTTCAGTTTATTAATGTAGGTTTTTACATGGCTTTTTATTAAGAAACATATGGTACTTTAGGCCATTTAACACTAAGGAAAAAGCTTCATAAAGAAACATTCTGAACACCAATATAACGTAAACTTGTACTCCTGCATTTTACAGAAAAGCAAGTTATTGGGAGATTTGTGAATAATTTCTAATGTTCATTGGCGAGGTATTTTATCTTCCTTTAGAAATATATACATTAAGCCTTTCAACAGGGAAAGAAGAATCTGGGTAGGAAAGGGTGTGTGTGTGTTGAAGGAGGATGGAAATTTGACAATAGGAGGTTTTATATATATTCCCCCTCCCCCAAAATGCCTTATTGACCCTTTGAGGTGTTTTCTTAAAGCAGCTGAGGAGGATGTCTCATGTTGCTTGAATTTAGGGCAAGATTCCATAAAATGAGATCCTTCTAAAACTATTCTCTACAAAGAAATGCAACCTAATTAGAAGAAGAGCCTTGGGGTTGACCTCATTTGCCATTTTTTTTTTACCTGTTGCTGGGCCCTGGTTCAGAGTGACAGACTCAGAAGCAAGAGAATTCTCGGAAGAGCATACCTAACCTCAACAAATCATCTGCTGGAAACATGTCCCTCTCACCTCTTGTTCTATGTGGGAACCAATACCAATATCAAGATGATAGCCTTGCCACCCTTCCTGGAGGCAGCCTTCCAGGAATGTCCCCATGCCAGGGACTGGAGCTTGGACATGAACCCCAAAGACAACGTGCAACTGATCGTGGACATTGGAAGGCTGGAGCTGGGACCAATGGAATCCTAACCTGACAGGGGTCATTTATATGCCACCCAATGGCATTTGGCAATATGTGGAAACATTTTGGGATGTCACAGCTGAGGGGGATGGTGCTACTGGCATCTAGTGGGTAGAGGTTAGGAATGCTGGTAAATGCCCTGCAATGCCTAGGATAGCCCTTTCTACAAAGACTTAACCAGGTCCAAATACCAATAGTGCCGATGTTGAGATACAAATGTCTTCTTGGCATTGGATTGGTGTACGCACATTGAAGTGAGCTGTTTTCATTTTTCTGCTCTACCAAGAAAATTCCCAGAAATTCACTTGACTACACCTGAGAGTCCCCGAAGACACTATATCAACTCTGCCTTGCCGCAGGGGCAAGAAGAGGTACAGACTTTCCTGATAATTGGGTAGCCACCTTAGGGAGTAGACAGGTGTCTCTGTTGTATTTTTGAAGGCCCTAAAATGTGAAAGCAAAGACAAGGTGGGGAGGGAATGGGAGAGGGAAGAAAATCTTTTGGGTTCTGGGTCCTTAAGATGAAAGACTCCACCTTCTAGGATGGATTTGACTCCAGTCCTGGTGATGGCTGTGTCTGTGACCAATAGGGAGAACTGCAATGGAAAGCATCATTGCTATCCCAGGTCCGTGGAGGAGGACAGGACGAGGTCCAGGAACGGGCACAGAACTTCCCCAGGTCAGCTGTTGCTCTCCCACGAGTGCCCTCTTGTGGCCATGATACAAGGTGTTATGTTGTTGCTTCCCTTGTTGACTGAGGGGGTTGACATTTCTGTCCTCAGGGGATGACCTAGAGTGGATAGTTCCCCATGAACTGGGAAAAAGGAGAGTAAATACTCAGTTTACACCAAGCTCAGATTTTTGTTGCTCTCACTTAACAATAAAAATCACAAATATTCATTCAACTCCTGCTACTAGCAAGACACTATCCTGGGTTCTGTGGGAGAGGTATAAAGAGGAATGAATCATGACCCCTGCCCACAAAGACTCATTCTATGGTCAGGGAGACAGACATATCTCTCACACCATGGAATATAACTATAATAAAAAGCAGATCATCATAAGTGCTATAACAGAGGTAGTACAAGTCAAATGTAGTGGGACAACAAGAAACAGAAAATAAATTTATTCCAACTGGAAGCATGTGGGAAGAGCTTATGGAGAAAGTGGCATTTGTACAGGACTTTGAAAATGGTAGAACCTTGACAGATGGAAAGATTAGCGTGTGCCCAGAGGTAGGCACATGGTCAGCTTGAGAAATCACAGTTAATTCGGTGTAACCAAAGCAGAAAATACTTTCGGGGAGCTGTAATGAAGACTACAGGAGCTGACCATGGAGGACATAGATACCAAGATGAGGAGTTTATATTTTATCCTATCTCTAGCAGCAAACTATGTGAAGGTATTTGAGCAGGGGAATGATCTGATCTACTCTTTTCTCTAGAATGAGAATTTTGTTAGCAGTATGTAAGATGGAATGGAGAGATGGGAGGCTGGAAAACCAGGCAAGGACCTTTGAAAGCAAAGATGAAACTGAAAGACCCAACCAATATTTGAGAGGTGGGCAGCACAGTGGAGTGGGTAAGAGCAGGGGCGCTGGAGCTCTGTGCCCACATCCAAATCCTGACTCTGTCACTTGGTTAGTGATTGATCTTGGGTAAATTACTTTACCTCTTTGTGCCTCAGTTTTCTCACATGTAAAATGTAACTAATAAATATAATCTTCTTACAAGTTTGTTGTTTTAAGTGCAATGTTAAAATCACTTAGGATAGAAATAGAGCTAATTATTAAATTTTCAGGAATTTTGCAAGCCATTTGATATCATGTTAGTAGATTGAAATAAACCGTGGTGGGAGTAATTACACCCTGGAAATTGGCAGGTGCTACAAATGAGAGAGAGAGAGAGAGAGACAGAGAGACAGAGAGAGACAGAGACAGAAAGACAAAAAGGGAAAGAACTCACACATGAGTAAGCTCTAGAACCATCTCAAATATCACACCCAGCATCTTAAGCAACTTTGAGGTCTTTGGGTGTTACTGAACATTTGATGGAAGGAAAGGGGTCTCAGAATTAGGTACTGTAATATAGTCTGCATTGTCTGTCTCATGGGACTCAATATAAGTGGAAATTGGAAAAGTGGAATTTGAAGTGACTTTTGAGGAATGAAGTCAAGTGGGTTAGCTCAAGCAGCAAGTGCTAGAAGAAACACTTTATTGTTACATTAAGCCTAGGACTGCACAATATAGATAACACCGTGGTTTAACTGAAAATGAGATTCAAGGGTAACATAGCTGGTTGGAAATCAGACAACTTGAGTTTGAATCCCTCTTCGCTTACTTATTAAGTTGGACAAGTCTTATCCTTTCTGTGCCTGAGTTTCCACATCTATAAAATAGGGTATTAATAGCACTTCTTTTGCAGGATTGTTATAAGGATTAAATGAGTTATAGTATAAATTAATATATAGACTACATAGAACAGTGCTAGCTCATGGTAAATACAATAGAATTATTAGCTGCTATTATTATGTTTCCAAATATTATCTATGCAAATTTCAGTAAGTCATATGATTTCCTTGAGCCTTGGTTTTCTCATCCACAAAATGGAAATAATATTAACAACTAACTCATCTATCTCATAGGGGTGCTGTGTAGCTTGAATTAAATATCAATATATTGACGTGAAAGTGCTTTGGAAACCATAAAAAACTAAAGAATCACCTTTGGTGATAAGAATAAATGTAGCACAGAGAAGTGGTCTTGGGATGCAATTCCAAGCAATGAGATAACTATTTTTGAGCAAAACCCACAGGCAAATTGTGGACATAAGAGACAAATTGCAACACGCTGTACAAATCAGGAATGCTTCTGCCAAGCACACATTGGCATGCACATGTACCCAGCATGGAAAAGAGTCTGACCACACAATGGTCTTTTGGCTACAAACCTATAAACAGATAGCAATCATTGTGAGAAACACCAACACACAGTAAAAAAAAGAAGTTCACTGTCCGGTTATAACTGAAACTGGAGGAGCCACAACATCAGTGAGTAATGTTGTGATGTTATGAGCTCTAGGAAAGCCACTAGTATTCCATCCCCTTCTGCCAAGCCCACCTACCTTAGCTGAATAATGTCTGACCTCAGAACTCAGTACATCGTTCCTCATTCCTAGGAAAGCTAACAGTTTAAGCTATTATCAGCTATTTAAACCTCAGGGTGAATGAAGAATTAGAAAAATACCCTCATCCAGATCTGAGCACTCTCCACAGCTCTTCTTGGATCACTTCTCAGGTGTCATCTCTGTGTTGATAGACCAGCTTCACTTTGAGATTGGCCCCAGTAAAGTCCTTTACCCCCACCCCCACTTTTTAGAACTCTCTTTTCCTTGAGTTCTGTGACATCATTTTATTTGGTTCTTCTATTTCCCCTCTGGCCATGCTTCTTTCAGTCCCTTTGTTGATACCCCTTCCTCTTAAATGTTGGTATTCTTCTTGAT
Organism: Delphinus delphis; assembly: GCF_949987515.2. NCBI lineage: Eukaryota > Metazoa > Chordata > Mammalia > Artiodactyla > Delphinidae > Delphinus > Delphinus delphis. The sequence continues at coordinate 40,567,064 of NC_082699.1, read as the reverse complement.
GTATTTCTCAGTTCATTCTGTAATCTCTTCTGTGTGTTCTCAGTTATATATTTATGTCTCCCACATGTAAATCTCTAGCCCAACTCTCTCCAGTGAAATTCACTCTCATTGTGGATGACTTGAAAGCAAGTCAAATGTTTAAAACCAAACTCAATTTTTTTCTCCTTATCCCCAACTTTCTCTTCCAATCATATTCCCAACCTTATCAACCAGAGCCAAGGTTTCCACCATCTACTTAGTAACCTAAGTTAGGAGCCTTCCTATCCTGGATGATTTCTTTCCTTTCATCCCACTCATTTAAATAGCTACCAACTCACATCTTTTCTCCTGCATATATATCAACTAATTCTCTTTTAATGCTTCTCTCTTGCTGCCTTTATTTATGTCCTCCTCATGTTCTGTTTGCATAAGTGCAGTATTTACCTAACCTGTTTTCCTGACTTGAACCTCTCTCTCCAGTGGAATTCGTTTTCCGTAAGGCCGACAAATTATCTTTGTAAAGTGCAAATGTTATTATCCCATTCTCCTATTTGGGCCATCTATTAAACATTGAATTATGTTCAGACTATCACATTATCCAATCCTAAATACAACTCCAGCTTCCTCTCTCATTCCTGTCCAAACATACACTCCATCGTCTAGTTGCAGAAAAATAGTTATTGTTCTTCTATTAGGCTCCCACGCCTTTGTACATGGGATTCCTGGACCTCCCTCACCCATCCCCTCATCCCCACAGTTCAGATAAATATCACCCCTTCTGAGAAGGCATTCCTACTTCTCTATCTCAAAGTTGTGGTCCACACAAGAATGGGTATGGCATGATTGAAAGTAAATATCTGCAAACGATGACTTTGCCTCCAATGTCACTGAGAAAACTGAAACAGTCATAGGTGATTTTCCCCAGAATCCTGCCACCACATCTTTCTACCATCGCTGTCTGTCCCCATGCAGCTGACATATTCTGCCTGCCTGCTTGCTGCCGTAGATTAGCATTGTACGCTCCTGTATAAGGCCAGTTCCTCTGTCTGTATCTTTGATCCCACCCACTCCATGTTACCTACCAAAGGATAGCACTCCAGCAATCCTTCCTGTCTCTGTAGCACCATCAATTTTTTTTTTTCATTCTCTACTGGATCACTCCTATTAGCATTCAGACCAGTTGTTATCTCTCCTATCTTAAAAGATAACCCTTTTCTTTGACCTCACTTTCCTCACCAGTTACCGGCTGATTCCTTCTAATTTCTTTGGCAAAAACTGCTCAAAAGAGATTTCTATAGTCACTGTTTTCTATTTCTTTTATCCTATTTTCTCTAAAACCTACATCAGTCTAGGTTTGTCCCCACTGCTACTCCAAAACCACTCTTGTCGAGGTCACTAATGATGTAACATAGCTCAGCCTTTGGTCCTCTTCTCTGTTTACAGTCACTCTCTTGGTGATACATGAGCCCCAATGGCTTTAAAAGTCATCAATATGCTGATGACTGCTGATTTTATATCTCCAGTCCAAATCTCTCCCCAGTTCCCAAACTCCACTCCACCTGCTTGCTTGACAGCTCCACTTGAATGTCCAATAGGCATCTAAAAACATGTCCAGAACCAAACCTCTGACCACATCCTGCTCCCCACACAGCTATCTCCATCTCAGATGGTAGTAAATCTCTCTTGCCAGTTGCTTAGGCCTAAGGTCTTGGAATCATGACTCCTCTTTTTTTTCTCATATCCCATGATCAGGAGATCATGCTGGAGGAGCTTCTGGATATATCCAGAACCTGACTGCTTCTCACTGCTTTCACTTCTCCCATCTATCCTAGAGCCACAGACCCTTCTCATCTGGACCATTGCACTAACCTAACAAGTCTGTGGTTCTAAACTTGCCCCACTGAGGTCTATGTCCAATATCAGCTGGAGTCAGCCTCTTAAAGTGTAAGTCAGATTATGTTACTTCTATACTCAAAACTCTGCAGTGCATCATCATTTTACTCAGATGAAAAGTAAAGTCCTTACCCTGGCCAAAAGGCCCATCATGACCAGTGAATTCTAGGCCTCTTTGATCTCCTCTTCTGCTTCCCTCCTCCTCACTCACTGCCTTACAGCCACTTTGGGCCCCGCTCCTTTACCTCAAAAGCTCTAGGCATGTTCCTGCCTTAGAATGTTAGTTCAAATTTTCTTCTGCCTCCGGAGTTCTTGCCTAGATATTCCATGGCTCACTCATCTCCTTCATGGGCAGAAGTATTGTTTACTTTGTTCCCTAGTGTATCTCAAGTGCCCAGAACTTAGTATATGCACATAGTATATGCACAGTAATTCTCTCTCTCTCTCCTCACATATACACATACGCTTTCCCCTTGCTCCTTTCCTCCCTTTCTTTTTCTTTTTCTTTTCTTTTCCTTCCCTCACTCCCTTCCTTCCTCTCTTTCCAGACACTTTAAAACAACAAACCCAATTAAAAAGTGGGCAATGTATAGACATCTAACCGAAGAAGATGTAGAGATGGCAAATAAGCATATGAAAAGATGCTCAAAATCACTTATCATTAGGGAAGTGCAAGTTAAATGAACAACAAGATATTCCTATATACCTATTAGAATGGCAAAAATCCCCAAACTGATAATACCAGTTGCCGGCAAAGATGTGAAGCAATGGGAATTCTAATTGATTTCTGGTGGGGATGCAGAATGGCACAGCAATGGTGAAAGACAGTTTGACAGTTTTTTGCAAAGCTGAACATGGTCTGAACCAGCAGCCGTACTCCTAGATATTTACCCAACCAATTAAAAAACTCATGTCTATGTAAAAACCTACACGCAAATGCTTATAGCAGTTTTATTTATAATCACTAAAAATTGGAAGCATACATGTGATACGGTGAAAACGGCACTTTACTTGTGTGATCTTCCTAATAAAATCTTATAACCTCAGTCTAATCATGAGAAAAATATCAGAAAAAACCCAATTCTACAAAATACAAGTGCTCCTTCAAACTGTCAAGGTCATGAAAAATAAGGAAAGGTTGAGAAACTATCATAGCCAAGAAGGGGCTAATAGACACGATGACTCAATATGATGAAATATCCTGCATGAGAGGCTAGAACAGAAAAAAAGTTAAAACTAAGGAAATCTGAATAAACTATGCACTTTAGTTAATAATAATACACCAAAATTGGTAAATTAATTATGAGAAATGCACCAAACTAATGCAAGATGTTAATAGTAAGTGATCTAGGTATAGAGAATATGGAAACTCTCTGTGCTATCTTCACAATTTCTCTGTAAATTACAAAGTAAAGTTAAACGTGTTTTGTTTTTTTTTTTTAACCACTAAGGCCACCAGGGAACTCCCATAAATGTATATTTTTTAAAAAACTCTAAAGCAATCTCAAATTTACAGAATACTTGGAAGTACAAAGAACTCTTTTATTTCCTAAACCATTTGAGATCATGCCCCCAGATGCCCCATCACACTCAGAAACTTGAGTGTGTAATTTCTACAAACAAGAACATTCTCCTACATACCCACAATACAACCATCAGTACCAGGAAATTAACTTTGATGTATCACTACCGTTTACTCCACAGACTCCATTCAAGTTCTGCCAATTATCCCAATAATGTCCTTTATCACAAGGGAGCCAGTCCAGAATCAGACATTGCATTTAGTTGTCAACTCTCTTTAATATCCTTCAATTTGGAATCTTTCTTCAATATTTTCCTGATTTTCATGACCTGGATATATTTTGAAGATTACAGGCCATTTATGTACAATGTCTCTCAACTTGAGTTTGTATAATGTTTCCTTATGACTAGACTCAAGTTATGCATCTTTGGCAGGAATATCACAGAAGCAGTAGTGTTCTTATGACATGACATCAGGTGTGGGTTTGTCCATCCACACCATCAAGATGATGCTGGTCATCTTGATCACTTAATTTAGGTGGTTTCTGCCAGTCTCCTCCGTTGTAAAGTTGCTTTTTGTCCTTCAGTATTTAATAATTATTCGGGGGGATATACTTTGAGACAATGTAGATATCTTCTTTCTCTTCAATCTTTTGTTTGTTCATTTGTTTCTTTTTTTTTTTCTTTTTTTTTTTTTTTTTTGCGGTACCCGGGACTCTCACTGCTGTTGCCTCTCCCGTTGCGGAGCACAGGCTCCGGACGCGCAGGCTCAGCGGCCATGGCTCATGGGCCCAGCCGCTGTGCGGCATGTGGGGTCTTCCCGGACCGGGGCACGAACCCGTGTTCCCTACATCGGCAGGCGGACTCTCAACCACTGCGCCACCAGGGAAGCCCCATTTGTTTCTGTATATCAGTTTGGTTTCTTGGTGTCCTATTGTATTAAATGGGCTATATAATAGTGTCATTTTTCATGTTGATGTGTTTGAAACTAAAACCTCTCTAGCTTCTGAGTTTTCTATGCCAGGGTCAGGACTCTTTAGGCTATAGGAGGTGATCAAACACTAAAGCCCTGTATTTCTCTATTGGATTGGGGAAGGTTTAAAGATATTGCACAGGAAGTGTCAGTTGTGTTACTGTGGATCAATTTTCAGCTCATACTCTAAGCAGGAAGTGCCTTTCCTGCCAAAGGATTTCTAAATTTCTCTTTCATTTCTACATTATACATGATACAGATGAGGCAAGAGAGAGAACAGGTCTCTAATTGTCGATAAGGGGCTGAGTCACTACACAGACATTTTAGTTAGGTGTAGAAATGGTGCATACCATTTCTACAGTGATATGCCTACTTAGGACCATTGAAAAGTGCAGCAATCAGTGTGCAGGACACAAAGGCCCACAGAGCTTTCTGAGGAGACCACCAATGAGGATTTAAACGCTGGCTTTGAGCAATAAGTAATCGAAGTTTAAAAACTTTCAGAAAATTGGTAGCAAGGGTCATAAAGCAAAATGTAGCCAACACTACTCAGATTGAAGAAGCCAGACCATACTAGACCATACTAAGCCTTCAGCTCTTGTAGGGGTGGGTTGCCACCACTTCATGACTCAGTATGCTGGACTGTCTCTCAGGGACTCAACACTCTTTCTCTTTCCATTCTCTCCCCTCTAGTATAGCTGGAAGTATAGCTATACTAGAAGTATAGCTGGAAGCCTGGAATTACATTTTCCAAATCCCTGCCAGCAAATTCTAGATTACGTTTTTTCAATGAGAGACATTGTATTAAGATGTAGAGTCGTGGGTTTTTGTTTGTTTGTTTTTATTCAGGAATGGTGAGGCCGACAGATCAGGAGACAACTGCCATTGAAAAGACAGTTTGTTATACTTAGAGATCCCAAGAGGATGGGACATGCCAAGCCATGGGGGCCACACAGGGATGCATCAGCGTCGGTCAGGAGGCAGAGAGAGTGGGAGGAATATAAGAAGAGCCTTTATGTGGTTTCCATGGTAGGAATGGGAGGCAAGTCACCAGGTTTAGGACTGGCTAGTTTGAGTAATTTCAGAGAGCTCTAGGTCTTAGGGGCTGTCCCTAGTCGTCTGGTATCTGGCCTAAGGTGATTAAGGTAGGTGGTTAGTGGCACAGAGTGTGAGAACCAATAAAGGAGGCGACTGGGGCTATGGACTCTGGATTGGTTGGTTTGCATGTGAAAAGGATGCACAAGTGATTAGTTTCCTATCTCTAGGAATTAGCTCATCCTGGGACAGGCAGTCACTCCTGTGTCAGCAAGGCTATAAGATGTCAGAGCATCAGAAAATATAGGCATTGACATGAGACATTGAAGCCTAAGCAGAAGCAGATGTCACATACTGTTACTCTGGCAGGAGTAGGCAGACAGGCTTTGGCAGTGGTGAGATTTTGTGGCAATCCCAGAGACACTTCCTGTTAAACACACATCTTGGTGCTATGATCACTGCCTGGAATCTCTTGGAGTTCCTGTAATTTTCGACTCTCTAAAAGCTAACAGCACCCCTGAAATCTAGCTGTGGCCTTCTCTGACCTTCCCTTTGGCATTCTTCCAGTGGTTTTATAAATACCCAATTCCCAGCATTAAGATCTTTCTGCTTGAAATACCTAGAGTGATTTCTGTTTTTCTGACCAAACCCTGACTGAGATTACCGTGTACCTTTTACAGTCCATTGTTGATAAGTATGCTAATCGGACTTCTATCAAGATTCTGGTGCCTAGAATTGGCAAAAGCATGTGCACAACTTCCTTTCTGGAATTCTGCCTTAACGGAGTTAATTCCTCCCTGGTGAGCTGCATGCCACAGAGTCTTTTTATCCTCTAGTATTCCCAAAGCACTGTGTCTTTATTGCTACAGTGGTATGCCACTTAGGACCATAACGATTTACGTACAAAATTGTCCTTTCTGTAAGATCTGTGAGCTCCTTTAGGACAGGGACCTTGTATATAAAATACCTCATGGTGTAGCGTCAGAATTTTACATGCTTCTTGACACACTGCAAATGGATGGATACAGTCCACCGTAGGTAAGCATGTCCAGCCTTGGCTATAAGAGGGAGTGCAAACAATTATCACAAAACTGGCACCTGTTTATTAGTGGTACTATATGCTAGGTGTTTTACAACTGACATACCATTTAATCCTCACAAAAACCTTGTAATGTAATAATATTTAAGACTGAGACTTAGAAAGGTTTGGTCTTGCTCAGTGTCACACAGCTAAAAAAACTGCCACCACCAGGAGGTAAACCCAGTTCTGACAGTCTCCAAAGCTTGGTTCTGTCCATTATACCCTTCACCCTCCCTGACAGCAAGGCAGGTGTCAAGAACAAGGAAAGAGACAGTGAAATATAAAGGCCAGAACATTAAGAATGTCAAAACAAGGTGAAGACTCTGTAATACATAGGCATCCACACTTAGAATGAGGGAATAGAGACAAGCAGGGGAACCGACCTATTATATGAGAGGAAGAGCTCAGAGGCCAGGTGAGTGAGTGTGTGAACAATGGAGCAGGAACAGTTGAGGGGGATCCGGCTAACTGGAACCATCTTTTTCCTCTTGTCCTATAAAGGATCCCAGAACTGCACAGCATTGGAAGGCCAGGTAAGGAGAGTAGAGGCAGTGAGTGGCTTTACTCACTATATGTAAAATTCCTTAAAGAAATGCAGTCCTGTTCTCCACACACTTTTCTTCAACATTGGAAAACAAAAGAAACCAACAACCAAAAGAACCCCACAAAAAACAAAGTCCATGGAGAGCTACTTAAAACCAATTGAAATATCAACACCCTTGGAAAAAGGGTTTGGGGCAGAGTAAACTCAGTTACTCTTGGAATGAGAACAAGGAAGAAAATGAAGGGCTTGGCTTTCAAGGATTTAGAAAGTTACACAGAAGAACAAATTCCCAGCTGAGTGGGGATTTGTTTTCTCGACTTATCTAAGATCAGAGCTAACCGTCCCAGTGGTTCTGAAGGTCCCTAAATGTTTCTTTCCACTTGGGTGGAGCTCTTTTGGCCTATTTGGAACTGGATGCATCTCTTTGTAAATCACAATCTATCTTTGTGGTTGCCCACCTACGTCCCTAAGAGCTTTTTGAAGGCAAACATGATGTTTTCTTCATTTTCGCATTTTCATCACTCAGCACCATTCCTGACTCGTGTTAGTTGAGGAAATTAGTGATGATTAAATGAATAAGCAAATGCAAATAAATACATAAGTAGATAAATAAGAATGAATTCATTTCCCTAGAATATACCTTATTTCTGTTCTATATAAAGACATAAACAACATACTTGTGTCTTAAGCTTGTATGTTTTAATGGTAAATAATGGACAGGCTCTGGAAAATATTCTTGGCAAGCAAGGTTGTGGACTGATAGCTTTCAAAACTTGAGCTGCAAGACTGTTTCCTGTTTGGTGGTCTGGCTATTAAGATCTTGAGATTGTCACAGGCAGGTGAGCTGATAGAACTAACATGAAGTTTTCTCATCCAGTACGGAAATGTAAATGAAATTCAATCTTAGAAAAATGATGGGTACTGAGACTTGACAAAGGGAAAAATTCTACTTGCTGTGATCTTATTATTTTTCTTTAAAACTACGAGGATTATTTCTTCCCTTTACTTTTCCTGCCAACTTCTCACAGAGCAGTGTGCACACATTATCAAATTGTACAATACTGTGTATTGGTTTTCCAGGGCAGAGTATCAAAGGCCTTCATGAGGAAAGAAAAGGTTTTTGTAGAATGACACTGGATACTCTAAACAGTCTCGTGTTCTTTGCCTTCCAAAATTGGAGCTCCTTTTTGATCAGATTTTACATTTGAATATTTTGAATATAAGACATTTAGGGCAGAAGAACAGTGTCCTTATTCTGTTAACATTATGACGTATTTTAGGAAAAAGAAGGGAAACAAGAAAGCCTTAAGGGAAAAAAGAAATCTTTCAGAATAATCAGTAGGGATTTATTATTTTTAATTCTTTTATGTATGCAAAATTGGATCTGTCAGTAAGTGATCTTGCTTTTATCCTGTTCATCACCTGTATTATTTCAGATCAATGGCTAACTCTGACAATGATTCGCCATACTCTATTTAAAGTTATCCAAATGGTTTACAGTCGAATCATTTCTACCTTTTCTTTGGGGACCTAGAAGAAAACAAATATTACATTTGATTTTTTAGGAATTTTTTCTAGTTGACTAGGTTAAAATGTTAAATTTAAAAGATTTGTAGTTATCCACATTGACTGGTGAATCCCACCCTGAAGTTCAACACTACAAATTGTTTTTGAAGAACATATGCTAAGGCAACAACTTCCAACACAGCTCCAGAGAATGAGATCCTTTTATTGATATTATTAATCTCTCCCTCTATAGGCTAGCAGTACTCTCCTTCTGACCTCCCTTCCTCTAGCCCCCAGAACAGTCTAATCAGAAGAGAATAGCCCCAGAACTATAGTCTTGATAGATTGCTGTCACTCTGTAGGACACTTGTTCTCAAAGGAAACCTTCCAGATGTGAATTGAAAGAATACTAACAAGCAATAGGCAGGTCAGAACGTGAATGTCTCCTTAATAAATGTTCTTGGATGCCGGAATCAAAGAGTTTGAAATTGAGACCAGCATGTTTCTGTTTTTCCATTAAATTCATAAATAACATTTTCCATTCACCTGTATTTGTTTTAGATGTGCTTCAGCTTCCAGAGGAATTTAAGAGCATGAGTCTTAAAAATGAGATGAACTTAGAGGATCAAATAGTCTTAGGGTCTTTTTAAGCAAGGAAGTTGACAAATGCCAACTTTTTCAAATATTCTAATGCGTATATAAATATTTTTACCAGTTCACATATTTTTCCCAGTCTATCCCCCTAGCTATGTCACTGCTCTAAGTTTTCTTCTCCCTGAGCCACGGTGGTCCAACTTATAAAGAAAATAAAACCTTAAGTAATACAGAAACACTGTTTACTTTCTTCTTATCTTTTATGCACAGGTAGGTAGCATTTTCTACAGTAAGAGTCCACAATAAAATAGATTTCTGAGTTTTCTATTAAAAAGCTAATACTAACCAAAGAGATTCCTTAAACTGGGAATCAGGGTATCATCTTTGGTATCTGCTCGCCAGAAGCTTATAGTCTAGCACCCATCAAAAGTGGAAATGTTTGGTAGTGTTTATATGTCCATAGCTAGTGGGAAGCAACGGCATAGCACAGGGAGATCAGTTCAGTGCTTTGTGTCCACCTAGAGGGGTGGGATAGGGAGGGTGGGAGGGAGATGCAAGAGGGAGGGGATATGGGGATATATGTATATGTATAGCTGTTTCACTTTGTTATAAAGCAGAAAGTAACACACCATTGTAAAGCAATTATACTCCAATAAAGACGTTAAAAAAAAAAGGGTAAATGTACTCCTAGGCTGTGCATCGCAAGTGGCAGTGAGTGGAGGAGAAAATATGTGCTGTGGATGATGGGAGGAGACAGGGGAGTCAGTAGGACAGGAGCAACTAGAGAAGGCTTCACAGAGGAGTTGAAATTGAAGTTGGGTCTTCAATGACAGTGTGCTTGTTTCCTATGGAGGCTGTAATGAAATACCATACACTGGGTGGCTTAAAACTGGGCCATGCTTTCTTTGAAGGCTCTGGAGGAGAATCTTTCCTTACCTCTTCTAGCTTCTGGTAGTTGCTGACAATCCTTGATATTCCCTTGTGGCAGCTGAAGTCCAATTTCTGTTTCCACCAAAACGTGGTACACTTCCCTGTGTGTGTCTCTTTCTGTGTCTCTCCTCCTTTAAGGACACAAGTCATTGGATTAGGACTCATCCTAATCCAGTACGGCTTCATTTTAACTTGACTGCATCTGCGAAGACCTTATTTCCAAATAAGCTCATATTCACAGATAACGAGTCTTAGGACTTAAACATGTCTTCTGGGGGAACGTGATTCACACCATAACAGACAGTACCTTAGATGATGTTTCTTAGAATCAGAACCTGAAACAGAGAATTGTGAGAGCTGCATTTTGAAGAAAGTGTTCTCAGGAGAGGGCGAGAGAGGGAAGAACATTGGGGTGGGGGCTGGAAGTTAGTCAAGAAAGTGGGCATATCTTCCTAGTGAGGCTGTTCCCATTGGCCCAAGGTAATTCTTGAGCAGGAGGCAGCTGTGAGCATCTAGCAGCCAACACGTGCAGCAGCTGGGGACGGGGGACATCTAAATCGACCTGGTAGGGCTCCAACGGCATTCACTTTATTCCACCCCTGATCCTACCCAGAGCTGCTTGCCTTTCATGATAAGTTCCCTCCATCCAGGCACAATTTCCTTTAAATTCTGGTTGTCATATTTTATGTTAAAGTTTATGAGGATTAATGGCTAGTGGCTGCTGCAGTTGGTCCTGAGGATGTAGCTGATTCTCATAAACTCCCTCCCTCTACATGTCCCTTACCCCTTGACTAGAACTTCTGCTGGTCTAAATGGCTCAAAAGGGAGATGGGTCTGAGCTTCTCTGTCTACCATCAATTTGTCAGGTCTCAGTTGCTCTACTTAACCATTTATAGTGAAAGCCTGGCGTGAGAACATTGAGTGACCCAGTGGATCATGAGTGTCCAACATATTTCTTCCTACCTCCTCATGATGATCAGGATTAACAACTCCTGCTCTTGTAGTGAGTTCTTTCTGTACCTGCTGCTCTACTGCTACAGGCAGCTCAAAGAGATCAGGTGGCAGTCTTAGCTTTTGGTTCAGTGGAACTCTTACTGTATCCCTTGACTGCAGTGTCTCTCTTCTAAGACCTGGGACTTTGAGACCCCCATAACCTAAAATTTTGGAAATGGGAATCACAAATTCCCCAAGTGGGTCACTGGGAGTGGTGGTCAGCTGGGTGACTTCTTACTTCCATGTCTTGGTTCTCAGATCTATGTATTCTTCCTATTGGAGACACAGCACCCTGTGATGGTAATTGGTTTAAGAACTATACTACATCCTTAAGGATGACACAACATCATTGCAAGGTCATCTCTAAGCAGGAGACTTAACTTCCTCTTCAAGAGGCCATTCCAATGCTCACAGTTTCTGGATGATGCGTATATCATCCAGAGATCTGACACTAAATGTGGGGGGTTTTCCACACCAAGCAATTCTCTAATTCTCAGAAAGCACTGACTAGGTGTCTCACAATTTAACCAATTCTCTGAATACTTCCTTTGGATTTTCTCTCACATCCAACTGTACCTTTCCAGCACCATAATCTTGATCCCAGTTGACCTCTAAATAGTGCCTTCATTGATTGATTTTAACTCCTCCTCTAAACCAATTTTTACTAATATATTTGGCTCAAATTGATCATAGCGACTTGAATAGAGGTTTATTTCACAGGTTGGCAACTGATAGCTTTGATTTAACAGACCAGCAATGTTAGAATTGACATCTATGTTTTTTCTCTTGAACATTTCTGTATGATACCAAAATGGCTACACTCATCACATCCATGTTCAAGGCAGGAAGAATGCAGGGGTTTGGCCCGCTGCATCTATAAACTTCTATTGAAACAAACACATTCCCAGGAATTTCCCCAGTAGATTTTCCATTATTACTCATTTCCAGATCTGGAGGAAGCTGGGCATGTGGGATTGTATTGACTGGCTTAGACTATCATGATCCAACTCCTAGAGATGGGCACATAGCGTCTGTGAACAAAAGTGGGATTTGCTTATTAATAAAGAAGGGAGAGATGGATATTTAGGTAAGTAACTAACACATATGAAATCTTCAGAAGTGTTATAAGAGTAGCAGAGGACAAACATAGTTTTCCTTTTTAACTACCATGCCATAACAAAATTAACAATAATTCTTCAACATAACATGTTATCCCATATTCAAATTTATGCAATTGCCTCAAAGATTTGTTTGAATCAGGATTAAAAGTCCACACACCACACACAATCCTCTCTTTTTCTTGAGCCAATTCTTTCCTGTCCTTTTTTAAAAGTTGTTGATTTGTTGGAGAAACTAGGTCATTTGTCCTGTTGACTCTCTCCCTATCCTGGATTTGGCTGGTTACTTCCTTGTGGTGGTGTTTTACTCAATTCCTCTATCCTCTATACAGTCATCCCTCTGTATCTGTGGGTTCTGTATTCACTTATTCCTCACTTATTCACTGGAGGAATAAGTTGGATTCAATTGATTCCTCACTTATTCACTGATTCCTCCAGCTCCGAATTTTTCCCTCAAGACCACTTTGGTTATTCAGGTTCTTTTGTGTTTCCATACAAATTTTAAGATTTTTTTTGTTCTAGTTCTGTAAAAAAAAATGCCATTGGTAATTTGATAGGGATTGCATTGAATCTGTAGATGGCTTTGGGAAGTATAGTCATTTTCACAATACTGATTCTTCCAATCCAAGAACATGGTATATCTCTCCACCTGTTTCTATCATTTTTAATTTCTTTCATCAGTGTCTTATAGTTTTCTGCATACAGGTCTTTTGTCTCCCTAGGTAGGTTTATTCCTAGGTATTTTTTCTTTTTGTTTCAATGGTAACTGGGAGTATTTCCTTAATTTCTCATTCAGATTTTTCATCATTAGTGTATAGGAATGCAAGAGATTTCTGTGCATTAATTTTGTGTCCTGCTACTTTACCAAATTCACTGATTAGCTCTAGTAGTTTTCTGGTGGCATCTTTAGGATTCTATACATATAGTATCATGTCATCTGCAAACAGTGACAGTTTTACTTCTTCTTTTGCAATTTTTATTCCTTTTATTTCTTTTTCTTCTCTGATTACTGTGGCTCAGGCTTCCAAAACTATGTTGAATAATAGTGGTGAGAGAGGACCTCCTTGTCTTGTTCCTGATCTTAGAGGAAATGCTTTCAGTTTTTCACCATTGAGGATGATGTTGGCTGTGGATTTGTCATATATGGCCTTTATTATGTTGAGGAAAGTTCCTCTCTGCCTACTTTCTGCAGGGTTTTTATCCGAAATGGGTGTTGAATTTTGTCAAAAGCTTTCTCTGCATCTATTGAGATGATCATATGTTTTTTCTTCTTCAATTTGTTAATATGGTGTATCACATTGATTGATTTGTGTATATTGAAGAATCCTTGCATCCCTGGGATAAATCCCATTTGAGCATGGTGTATGATCCTTTTAATGTACTGTTGGATTCTATTTGCTAGTATTTTGTTAAGGATTTTTGTATCTATGTTCATGAGTCATATTGGTCTGTAATTTACTTTTTTTGTGTGATATCTTTGTCTGTTTTTGGTATCAGGGTGATTGTGGCCTGTTAAAATGAGTTTGGGAGTGTTTCTTCCTCTGCAATTTTTTGGAAGAGTTTGAGAAGGATGGGTGCTAGCTCTTCTCTAAATGTTTGATAGAATTCACCTGTGAAGCCTTCTGGTCCTGAGGTTTTGTGTGTTCGAAGATTTTTAATCACAGCTTCAATTTCATTACTTATGACTGGTCTGTTCATATTTTCTATTTTTCCTGGTTCAGTCTTGGAAGATTATACCTTTCTAAGAATTTGTCCATTTCTTCCAGGTTTTCCATTTTATTGGCAGAGTTGCTTGTAGTAGTCTCTTAGGATGCTGTGTATTTCTGCATTGTCTGTTGTAACTTCTCCTTTTTCATTTCTAATTTTAATGATTTGAGTCCTCTCCTTCATTTTCCTGATGAGTCTGGCTAATGGTTTATCAATTTTGTTTATTTTCTCAAAGAACCAGCTTTTAGTTTTATTGATCTTTGCTATTGTTTTCTTTGTTTCTATTTCATTTATTTCTGCTATGACCTTTATGATTTCTTTCCTTCTACTAACTTTGGGTTTTGTTTGTTCTTCTTTCTCTTGTCCTTTTAGGTGTAAGGTTAGATTGTTTATTTGAGATGTTTGTTGCTTCTTGAGGTAGGATTGTATTGCTATAAACTTCCCTCTTAGAACTGCTTTTGCTGCTTCCCATAGGTTTTGGATCATCGTGTTTTCATTGTCATTTGTCCCTAAGTATTTTTTGATTTCCTCTTTGATTTCTTCAGTGATCTCTTGGTTATTTAGTAATGTATTGTTTAGCCTCCATGTGTTTGAGTTTTTTACGTTTTTTTCCCTGTAACTGATTTCTAATCTCATAGCATTTTGGTCAGAAAAGATGCTTGATATGATTTCAATTTTCTTAAATATACTGTGGCTTGATTTGTGACCCAAGATGTGATCTATCCTGGAGAATGTTCCGAGTGCACTTGAGAAGAAAGTGTAATCTGCTGTTTTGGGATGGAATGTCCTATAAATATCAATTAAATCTATCTGGTCTATTGTGTCATTTAAAGCTCGTGTTTCCTTATTAATTTTCTGTTTGGATGATCTGCCCATTGGTGTAAGTGAGGTTTTAAAGTCCCCCACTATTTTTGTGTTATTGTCAATTTCCTCTTTTATAGCTGTTAGCAGTTGCCTTATGTATTGGGGTGCTCCTATGTTGGGTATATATATATTTATAATTTATATATCTTCTTCTTGGATTGATCCCTTGATCATTATGTAGTGTCCTTCCTTATCTCTTGTAACATTCTTTATTTTAAAGTCTATATTATCTGGTATGAGTATTGGTACTCCAGCTTTCTTTGATTTCCATTTGTATGGAATATCTTTTTCCATCCCCTCACTTTCAGTCTGTAAGTGTCCCTAGGTCTGAAGTGGGTCTCTTGTAGACAGCATATATATGGGTCTCATTTTTGTATCCATTCCAGGAACCTGTGTCTTTTGGTTGGAACATTTAATCCATTCACATTTTAGGTAATTATCAACATATGTGTTCCTATTACCATTTTCTTAATTGTTTTGGGTTTGTGTTTTTTGTTTTTTTTATTCCCTCTACCTCTCCCTCTCCCTCTCCCCCCTCCCCCCTCCTCCTCCTCTTCCCCTCCTTTTTAAACTTTTTATTTTATATAAGAGTATGGGTGATTAACAATGTTATCTTAGTTTTAGGTGTACAGCAAAGTGATTCAGTAATATATATATATATATATATATATATATATATATATATAATTTTTCAAATTCTTTTCCCATTTAAGTTGTTACATAAAATTGAGCACAGTTCCCTGTGCTATACAGTAGGTCCTTGTAGGTTATCCATTTTAAATATACCAGTGTGTACATGTCAATCCCATATTCTCTAACTATACCTCCCCACTCCGAATTCTCTCTTTTTTTTAATGTTTATTTATTTATTTTTCTTATTAGTCATCCATTTTATACACATCAGTGTATGCATGTCAATCTGAATTCTTCCCCCCACCACCACAACCACCACCCACTGTTGCTTTCCCCTCTTGGTGTCCATACGTTTGTTTTCTACTTCTGTGTCTCAATTTCTGCTCTGCAAACCAGTTCATCTGTACCATTTTCTATGTTCCACATATATGCATTATTATACGATATTTGTTTTTGTCTTTCTGACTTACTTCACTCTGTATGACAGTCTCTAGATCTATCCACGTCTCTACAAATGATGCAAGTTCGTTCCTTTTTATGGCTGAGTAATATTCCATTGTATATATGTACCACATCTTCTTTATCCATTCATCTGTTGATGGGCATTTAGGTTGCTTCCATGACCTGGCGATTGTAAATAGTGCTGCAAAGAACATTATGGTACATAAGTCTTTTTGAATTATGGTTTTCTCTGGGTATATGCCCAGTAGTGGGATGGCTGGGTCATATGATTATTCTATTTTTAGTTCTTTAAGGAACCTCCATACTCTTCTCCATAGTGGCTATATCAATTTACATTCCCACCAACAGTGCAAGAGGGCTCCCTTTTCTCCACACCCTCTCTAGCATTTGTTGTTTGTAGATTTTCTGATGATGCCCATTCTAACTGGTGTGATGTAATACCTCATTGTAGTTTTGATTTGCATTTCTCTAATGATTAGTGATGTTGAGCATACTTTCATGAGTTTGTTGGCAATCTGTGTATCTTCTTTGGAGAAATGTTTATTTCAGTATTCTGCCCATTTTTGGATTGGGTTGTTTGTTTTTTTTTTGATATTGCACTGCATGAGCCGCTTGTAAATTTTGGAGGTTAATTCTTTGTCAGTTGCTTCATTTGAAATATTTTCTCCCATTCTGAGGGTTGTCTTTTCATATTGTTTTTAGTTTTCTTTGCTGTGCAGAGCTTTTAAGTTTCATTTGGTCCTTTTTTTAAAATTTTTGTTTTTATTTCCACTTCTCTAAGAGGTGGGTCAAAAAGTATCTTGCTGTGGTTTATGTCATAGAGTGTTCTGCCTATGTTTTTCTCTAAGAATTTTACAGGATCTGGCCTTACATTTAGGTCTTTAATCCATTTTTAGTTTATTTTTGTTTATGGTGTTAGGGAGTGTTCTAATTCCATTCTTTTACATATAGCTATCCAGTTTTCCCAGCACCACTTGTTGAAGAGACTGTCTTTTCTCCCCTGTATATTCTTGCCTCATTTATCAAAGATAAGGTGACCATATGTGCATGGGTTTATCTCTGGGTTTTGAATCCTGTTCCATTAATCTATATTTCTGTTTTTGTGCCAGTACCATACTGTCTTGATTACTGTAGCTTTATAGTATAGTCTGATGTCCAGAAGCCTGATTCCTCCAGCTCCATTTTTCTTTCTCAAGATTCCTTTGGCTATTCAGGGTCTTTTGTGTTTCCATACAAATTGTGAAATTTTTTCTTCTAGTTCTGTGAAAAATGCCATTGGTAGTTTGATAGGGATTGTACTGAATCTGTAGATTGCTTTGGGTAATATAGTCATTTTCACAATGTTGATTCTTCCAATCAAAGAACATGGTGTATCTCTCCATCTGTTTCTATCATCTTTAATTTCTTTCATCAGTGTCTTATAGTTTTCTACATGCAGGGCTTTTGTCTCCTTAGGTAAGTTTATTCCTAGGTATTTTATTTTTTTTGTTCCAGTGGTAAATGGGAGTGTTTCCTTAATTTCTCTTTCAGAAAAAGAGAGATTCCTTTACATCAGTAATGTATAGGAATACAAGAGATTTCTGTGCATTAATTTTGTATCCTGCTATTTTACCAAATTCATTGATTAGCTCTAGTAGTTTTCTGGTGGCATCTTTAGGTTTCACTAAGTGTAGTGTCATGTCATCTGCAAACAGTGACAGCTTTACTTCTTGTTTTCCTATTTGGATTCCTTTTATTTCTTTTTCTTCTCTGACTGCTTTGGCTAAAACTTCCATAACTATATTGAATAATAGTGGTGAGAGTGGGCAGCCTTGTCTTGTTCTTGACCTCAGAGGAAATGTTTTCAGTTTTTCAATATTTGAGAATGATGTTGGCTGTGGGTGTGTCATATATGGCCTTTATTATGTTGAGTTAAGTTCCCTCTGTGCCTACTTATGGGAGGGTTTTTATCGTAAATGGGTGTTGAATTTTGTCAAAAGCTTTTTCTGCATCTATTGAGATGATCATATGGTTTTTAGCCTTCCGTTTTTTTAATAAGGTGTATCACATTGATTGATTTGCATATATTGAAGAATACTTTCATTCCTGGGATAAACCTGACTTGATCATGGTGTATGATACTTTTAATGTGCTCTTGGATTCTGTTTGTTAGTATTTTGTTGAGGATATTTGCATCTATGTTCATCAGTGATATTGGTCTGTAGTTTTCTTTCTTTGTGACATCTTTGTCTGGTTTTGTTATCAGGGTGATGGTAGCATTGTAAAATGAGTTTGGGAGTATTTCTCCCTCTCCTATATTTTGGAGGAATTTGAGAAAGCTAAGTGTTAGCTCTTCTCTTAATGTTTGATAGAATTTGCCTGTGAAGCTATCTGGACCTGGGCTTCTGTTTTTTGCAAGGTTTTTTTTTTTTTTTTTTTTTTTTTTACAGTATGTGGGCCTCTCACTGTTGTGGCCTCTTCTGTTGTGGAGCACAGGCTCCGGATGCGCAGGCTCAGGAGCCATGGCTCACGGGTCCAGCCGCTCCGCAGCACATGGGATCTTCCCACACCGGGGCACGAACCCATGTCCCCTGCACTGGCAGGCAGACTCTCAACAACTGCTCCATCAGGGAAGCCCTGGAAGATTTTTAAGCACAGTTTCAATTTCAGTGCTTGTGATTGGTCTGTTCATATTTTCTATTTCTTCCTGGTTCAGTCTCAGAAGGTTGTGCTTTTCTAAGAATTTGTCCATTTCTTCCAGGTTGTCCATTTTATTGGCATATAGTTGCTTGTATTAATCTCTCATGATCCTTTGTTGTTCTGCAGTGTCAGTTGTTACCTCTCCTTTTTCATTTCTAATTCTATTGATTTGAGTCGTCTCCTTTTTTTTATGGGTGAGTCTGGCTAGTGGTTTATCAATTTGTTTTCTTCTCAAAGAACCAGGTTTTAGTTTTATTGATCTTTGCTATTGTTTCCTTCATTTCTTTTTCATTTATTTCTGCTATGATCTTTATGATTTCTTTCTTGCTAACTTTGGGGTTTTTTTGGTCTTCTTTCTCTAATTGCTTTAGGTGTACGTTTAGGTTTTTTATTTGAGACATTTCTTGCTTCTGGATGTAGGATTGTATTGCTATAAACTTCCCTCTTAGAACTGCTTTTGCTGCATCCTATAGGTTTTGGGTCATCGTGTTTTCATTGTCCTTTGTTTCTGAATATTTTTTGATTTCTCTTTGATTTCTTCAGTGATCTCCTTGTTATTTAGTAGTGTATTGTTTAGCCTCCATGTATTTGTATTTTTTACAGTTTTTTTTCCTATAATTGACATCTAGTCTCATAGTGTTATGGTAAGAAATGATACTTGATACGATTTTAATTTTCTTAAATTTACCAAGGCTTGTTTTGTGACCCAAGATATGATCTGTCTCGCATAATATTCCTTGAGCACTTGAGAAGAAAGTGTGTCCTGTTGTTTTTGTTTGGAATGTCCTATAAATATCAATTAGATCCATCTTGTTTAATGTATCATTTAAAGCTTGTGCTTCTTTATTTATTTTCATTTTGGATGATCTGTCCATTGGTGAAAGTGGGGTGGTAAAATCCCTTACTATGATTGTGTTACTGTTGATTTCCCCTTTTATGGCTTTTAACATTTGCTTATGTATTGAGGTGCTCCTATGTTGGGTGCATAAAGATTTCCAATTGTTATATCTTCTTCTTGGATTGATGCCTTTATCATTATGTAGTGTCCTTCTTTGTCTCTTGTAATAGTCTTTATTTTAAAGCCATTTTGTCTTATATGAGAATTGGTACTCCAGCTTTCTTTAGATTTCCATTTGCATGGAATATCTTTATCCATCCCCTCACTTTCAGTCTGTATGTGTCCCTAGGTCTGAAGTGGGTCTCTTGTAGACAACATATATACGGGTCTTGTTTTTGTGCCCATTGAGCCAGTCTATATCTTTTGGTTGGAGCATTTAATCCATTTACATTTAAGGTAGTTATCAGTATGTATGTTCCCATTACCATTTTCTTAATTGTTTTGTGTTTGTTATTGTAGGTCTTTTCCTTCTCTTCTGTTTCCTGCCTAGAGAAGTTCCTTTAGCATTTTTTGTAAAGCTGGTTTGGTGGTGCTGAGTTCCCTTAGCTTTTGTTTGTCTGTAAAGGTTTTAATTTCTCCATTGAATCTGAATGTGATCCTTGTTGGGTGGTGTAATCTTGGTTGTAGGTTTTTGTCTTTCATCACTTCAAATATGTTATGCCACTCCCTTCTGTGTTGCAAAGTTTCTGCTGAAAGATCAGCTGTTATCCTTATGGGTATTCCCTTGTATGTTATTTGTTGTTTTTCCCTTGCTGCTTTTAATATTTTTCCCTTGTATTTAATTTTTGATAGTTTGATTAATGTGTGTCTTGGCCTGTTTCTCCTTGGATTTATCCTGTATGGGACTCTGCACTTCCTGGTCTTGATTGACTATTTCCTTTCCCATATTAGGGAAGTTTTCAACTATAATCTCTTCAAATATTTTCTCAGTCCCTGTCTTTTTCTCTTCTTCTTCTGGAACCCTATAATTCAAATATTGGTGCATTTAATGTTATCGCAGAGGTCTCTGAGACTGTCCTCAATCCTTTTCATACTTTTTTCTTTATTCTGCTCTGTGGTAGTTATTTCCACTATTTTATCTTCCAAGTGACATCCATTCTTCTGCTTCAGTTATTGTGCTATTGATTCCTTCTAGATAATTTTAAATTTCATTTATTTTGTTGTTCATCATTGTTTGTTTGCTCTTTCGTTCTTCTAGGTCCTTGTTAATTGTTTCTTGTATTTTCTCCATTCTATTTCCAAGATTTTGTATCATCTTTACTATCTTTACTCTGAATTCTTTTTCAGGTAGACTGCCTATTTCCTCTTCATTTGTTTGGTGTGGTGGGTTTTTACCTTGCTCCTTCATCTGCTGTGTGTTTCTCTGTCTTCTCATTTTGCTTAGCTTACTGTATTTGGGGTCTCCTTTTCACAGGCTGCAGGTTCATAGTTCCCATTGTTTTTGGTTCAGTGGGTTGTGTAGGCTTTCTGGTAGAGGGGACTGGTGCCTGTGTTTTGGTGGTTGAGGCTACATCTTGTTTTTCTCGTGGGCAGTACCACTTCCAGCGGTGTGTTTTGGGGTGTCTGTTACCTTATTATGATTTTAGACAGCCTCTCTGCTAATGGGTGACTTTGTGTTCCTGTTTTGTTAGTTGTTTGGCATAGGGTGTCCAGCACTGTAGCTTGCTGGTCATTGAGTGGTGGTGAGTCTTAGCATTGAGATGGAGATCTCCGGGAGAGGTTTTGCCATTTGGTATTATGTGGATCCAGGAGGTATCTGGTGGACCAATGTCCTGAACTTGGTTCTCCCACCTCAGAGAAACAGGCCTGACACCCGGCTGGAGCACCAAGACCCTGTCAGCCACACAGCTCATGAGAAGAGGGAGAAAAAAAGAAAGAAAGAAAGAAGAAAATAAAATAGAATAAAAAATATAAATATTTTTTAAAATAAAAATAATTAAAAAGTAATAAGAAGAAAAGGAAAGAAAGAACAGAGCAACCAAACCAAAAATCAAATCCACCAATGATAGGAAGTGCTAAAAACTATACTAACAAAAAAAAAATGGACAGACAGAACCCTAGGACAAATGGTAAAAACAAAGCTATACAGACAAAATCACACAAAGAAGCCTAAACATACACACTCAAAAAAAGAGAAAAAGGAAAAAATTATATATATCTATTTAAAAAAAAAAAGGAAGAGAGGAACAAAATCAATAAACAAATCTACCAATGGTAATAAAGTTTAAATACTAAACTAAGATAAACATAAGACCAGAAACAAGTTAGATGCAGAAAGCAAACCTCAAGTTTACAATTGCTCTCAAAGTCCACTGCCTTACTTTTGGGGTGATTTGTTGTCTATTCAGGTTTTCCACAGATGCAGGGTACATCAGCTGATTGTGGAGATTTAATCCGCTGCTCCTGAGGCTGATGGGAGAGATTTCCCTTTCTCTTCCTTTTTCGCACAGCTCCTGGGGTTCAGCTTTGGATTTGTCCCCACCTCTGCCTGTAGGTCACCTGAGGGCATCTATTCCCCAGGACAGGACATTGTTAAAGGAGCAGCTGATTAGGAGGCTCTGGCTCACTCAGGTAGGAGGAAGGACAGGTGTAGAGTGCGGGGCAAACCTGCAGCGGCAGAGGCCAGCCTGAGATTGCAACAGCCTGAGGCCCGCTGTGTGTTCTCTGGGGGAAGTTGTCCCTGGATCACACGACCCTGGCAGTGGTGGACTGCGCAGACTCCCGGGGGGGAAGGTGTGGATAGTGACCTGTGTTTGCTCACAGGCTTCTTGGTGGTGGCAGCAGCAGCCTTAGCATCTCATGCCCGTCTCTGGGATCTGCACTGAGAGCTGTGGCTCACGCCCTTCTCTGGAGCTCGTTTAGGTGGTGCTCTGAATCCCCTCTCCTCGTGTACCCTGAAACAATGGTCTCTTGCCTCTTAGGCAGGTCCAGACTTTTTCCTGGACTCCCTCCTGGCTAGCTGTGGCGCACTAGCCCCTTCAGGCTGTGTTCACACAGTGAACCCCAGTCCTCTCCCTGGGATCCGACCTCCGAAGCCCGAGCCTCAGCTCCCAGCCCCGCCTACCCTGGCGGGTGAGCAGACAAGCCTCTCAGACTGGTGAGTGCTGGTCAGCTCTGATCCTCTGTGCGGGAATCTCTCCGCTTTGCCCTCTGCACCCCTGCTGCTGCGCTCTCCTCTGTGGGTGTTCCCCCCGCCACTCCCCGTCTCTGCCAGTGAGGGGGCTTCCTAGCGTGTGGAAACTTTTCCTCCTTCACAGCTCCCTCCCAGATGTGCAGGTCCTGTCCCTATTCTTTTGTCTGTTTTTTCTTTTTTTTTTTGCCCTCCCCAGGTACATGGGGTGTTTCTTGCCGTTTAGGAAGTCTGAGGTCTTCTGCCAGCGTTCAGTAGGTGTTCTGTAGGAGTTGTTCCACGTGTAGATGTATTTCTGATGTATTTGTGGGGAGGAAGGTGAACTCCACGTCTTATTCCTTCTCCATCTTGAAGGTCTCCACTGAATATGCATTTTTTTATGGACTTAACAAACATTTATTGAGGGAGTAAATGAATAAACAATGTCCTTAAAAATAATACCCATATTGAACATATTTTTTTAGTATTTTGTGACTGTTGAATGATTTTGTTGGATTATTCTTGAATGTACTACCTTTTTTTAGGCATGGAGAAGAATTCAAGTAAAAGTAAAGTGAGATCCCCATCTCAGGGAAATTTGGGCCTGGATAAGGAAATAAGACCTGTCCCTGGCTGGTTCTTGGTAAAAACCCGCTGAAACCCAGGCTGTATGTTAATCGGGGGTATTATTTCCAAGACATGGGAAGAGCATAGGGCTGAAAGCACAGCATTTGGATTCAGATAGATAAAGATTTCCATTTATTCATTGCTATCAGCTTTGGATTGCTCAATAGGTGCTAGATACTATGCTTAATACTTTTAAAGTAAACTCTAATTTAGACTTCTTTTAATAGTATGAGATTTTGGTGTATCAGATTAAAGATGACTGTAACTTTTGATGCTTCTCCCAACAATGGGTAGGGTTTATATGCCCTCTTCTTGAGTGCAGGCTGGATTTTGCCTGCTTTGACCAACAGAGTGCAGAAGTGAGTCTAACCCAGTTCAGGTTTAGCCTTTAAGAGGACTGGTTGGTCCCAGTTCACTCTCTTAGAGCCCCGAGTAGTCTGATAAAAAGTTTGACTACCCTGATGGGGAGACCACGTGGAAAGGCCTGAGGCTCTGCGGAGAGGGTTAGGGGCCCAGCTGGTCCCAGACTTCAGACATCCCTACCAAGGCGCCAGGCATGTGAATAGAACCACAGTGGACCCTCTAGCCCAGCCCAGCCACCAGCTGTGACCCTATTCAATGCCAAGTGGAACAGAGGAACCACTTAGCAAAGCCTGGCCCTAACACCTGATGCAAAATCATAAGCTAGAATAGAATTGTTATTTAAAGCAACTAAGTTTTTGAGTAGGTAATTATGCAGCAGTAGATAACTTGAACACTTGGGTAAATAATTTAACTTCTCTGAAGCTCAGTGTCTTCATCTGTATGATGGAGATACCACCATCATTATCATCAGTATCATTTCTGCTTAACATTTATTGAAAGCTTACTATATGCCAGACATGGTTCTGCGTACTTCATATTTAAACCTTCCAAAAACACTATGAAATATGTGCTATTAATATTCCCAATTTCCAGATGGTAACTGGGGCACTGAGATGTTAAGTGAATTAAACAAGATCACACAGTTAGTAAATGGCAGAGATAAGATTCAGACTCAGGTGGCCTGACTGCTAGATGAGGTTTATAGAGCATAGAGTATAGTGTCATCCATACAGTAGGGGCTCAGTTTATGATGATGGCGGTGGTGATAGTAGCAGTAATGATTGTTATCACCACACAGGAAAATTATCTTGGGGAATCTGGTTTTGAGCAAACACCGCAAGGAAAGGAAAAAATTGAGATATGTGGGGTGACAGGGAAAATGGCTTTGACTGGAAGGCAAGAACAAGATCTAGCAGAGGGGCATGCAGACATAGTAGAAAATGCTGCCGGGTGAGGGGAAGTGCAGGAGTAGAAATCAAGGCTAAACTGGTGCTTAGACAAGTAATTCAAAGCAGTACTCTATAGGGTCTTTCAACTCAAAAGGAGAAAGTGACAGGCTGGGCCATGGGTAATTTACTATGGCATCCAATCAGGCCACACATTCACGAAATGCGTGACTTACCACTGCTCTGCATTACCATGCTCCTCTCCCCAATTAGGGGAAATACCCTGTTCATTTATGAAGTGGTTCATGGGCACCTGCACAATCCCACCATTGAGGAGACGTGATGGGGTCATATCAACATGACCAAGGTCAAGTGGTCAAAAGTTATTTACAGCCCATTAGGCTCTGTTCGTGTCAGCCAAGCATATGCTGTGCAGCCTTCCTAAATGAAGTAAATTTGCTGGATCCCGGGCTTTCAGCATGGCTGTGTAACCAGGAATGTTTGTAATTTATCTGAGAAATCCAAACAGCAACAGCCAAAGTGATGGGTCATCGTGTTCTAGCTGAGTGCTCATGGAGAACCTATCTTTTCCTGAGTAGGGATTTCAGAGAATCATCAAGTGTGAATTCTGGAAGAGACCATAATCTAATCAATTCATTTGAGAGATGCATAAACTGACAGCTATCAAAGCAAAAGGATTTGTCCATTAGTGTCAGAGGTCAGTATAGAAAATGTTTCGTCACTTCTATTTTCCCTTAGAATATGTAGTGATTCAAGATTACTTAATAGGGGACTTCCCTGGTGGCACAGTGCTTAAGAATCCACCTGCCAATGTAGAGGACAGGGGTTCGATCCCTGGTCCAGGAAGATCCCACATGCGGCAGAGCAGCTAAGCCTGTGCACCACAACTACTGAGCATGCGCTCTACAGACTGTGAGCCACAACTACTGAGCCTGCACACCACAACTACCAAAGCCTGCGCGCCTAGAGCCCCTGTTCTGCAACAAGAGAAGCCACCACAATGAGAAGCCCATGCACCACAACAAAGAGTGGCCCCCGCTCACCACAACTTGAGAAAGCCTGTGCACAGCAACAAAGACCCAACGCAGCCAAAAATTAATTAATTAATTTTTTTAAAATGTAATCTTTAAAAAGGATTACTTAATAAATGACATTGGAATAACTAGATACCAAACTGAGGTAAATCCTTTAGATTCACATCTTATAACACAAGATAAACTCCAGACTAATGACTTAATTGCAAAAATGTCATCCCAGGGCTTCCCTGGTGGCGCAGTGGTTGAGAGTCCGCCTGCCGATGCAGGGAACACGGGTTCGTGCCCCGGTCTGGGAAGATCCCACACGCCGCGGAGCGGCTGGACCCGTGAGCCATGGCCGCTGAGCCTGCGCGCCGGGAGCCTGTGCTCTGCAATGGGAGAGGCCACAACAGTGAGAGGCCCGCGTCCCGCAAAAAAAAAAAAAAAAAAAAATGTCATCCCAAAGAAAACAGTAGAAACTATATTTATTATGTTTGGAGAAGCATGATATATGTAATTATGTCAAACTGAAGCAATAAGGTAATTTAACAGATTTGACTACATTAAAAAATTTTAACTGTACAGTAAAGGTAGCCAACATGCAATCAAAAGAAATATCACAAATTGGGAAGCTCTTTAATAACATAGCAAGATTTAAAAGCTAACTGGCAAGAAACATAAACAGATAATTTGCCCAAACAGGATATAATTATTAAACACATAGGAAAATGTTAAACTTCATTAATAATCAAAGACATGGTTAAAACAAGGTACAATTATATACCTATTAAATAAGCAAAAGTTTTCATTTTCTTGATAGCAAACAATACTAAGTAGATAGTAATGACATCATTTTCTGATGTCATACATTGTTACAGCTATTTTAGGAAATAATACAACAATATTATTAGGAACCATATAATATTTTTATAACTTCGGCTTGGTAATCCCACTCTTGAGAATTTATCCAAAGTTACCCCTTGACTCATTAATGACACCCAAATCTACTGCTCAATTTCTGATCCTTAAATGTGTTTTAGTTTCTTATTTCCAGTGCAACTCTCCTGGGTACCTTAAACTCTTCCTGTCCAAAATGAATCTCATCTTCTCTCCTCTAAACTGTGTAGCAAGTCCCTTTTAATCTCTGCATCACTAACACTTAACCCATGCTTTGCACATAGTAGGCATACAATAAAGTTGAATGAACAAACTACGCCCATGTTTTTATCTTCCGGGCCAGGCTAGGAAGTTTGGAGTTATCTTTGACTGTTCTTCTCCTTC
The DNA here is from genome assembly GCF_949987515.2 of Delphinus delphis. Lineage (NCBI taxonomy): Eukaryota > Metazoa > Chordata > Mammalia > Artiodactyla > Delphinidae > Delphinus > Delphinus delphis. Next base: position 40,540,350 of record NC_082699.1, on the reverse strand, counting down.
TTCCTTAGATAAGGTCTGTCACAAGATTTTATTCTTTCACAATGTCTCCTGGCCTCTCCTTTCTTCTCAGATCTTTCTTGCATCCAGGCCCTGAACTTTGTTAACTGGAGTAGCCTCCTGTTTTATCTTTTGGTCCTCAAGTTTCTCTCTTTCCCAAACCACCCCATGAGAGTATAACCTCTAATTTATCAATACCAATTAGAGATCATTGGTGTAACCAACAGAAAGCAAATCTGGCCAACATAAGCAATAAAAAGGATATTTTGGAAGGTTGGTGGGGAGCTCACAGAATGGGAGGAAGAGCTGATCAATCAAGTATCAGAAAGATCGGAAACCAGGGCTATTCCTTTATTTCAACAACACGGATTTGTATACTGTCTCTCTTGGCTACCACCATTAGATGAATAGCCCCAAGTGCTTTTCAGGGCAGTAATAATTTTCTTACTGTCCTGTAAATCCAACAGCAAGGATTATGTAATTTATTTTGCAGCCCTAGAGTACTGAGTGCATAGTATATACTTGACTGACACAGACAAATGATAGTAAAGAAACATGAGCTGACTTGTGGCAGAGTATGGGGTAGGACACTGGGGAAAAGTGACGCCAAAGGAAATCTGGAATTGCATTTCACTGATCCTGACCTACATCTACCAGAGCTACTGTCTTCTCTTCTAGGTCTCTGAGAGAGAGCAAGCCAGCGAGGATAATCTGGGAAAATGCCCCCTTGTTATTACTAGTTAGTACTTTGAGCCCATATTACTTTGTAGCCTTCCACTCTGATAAAAGAGCTGGATCAACTATGAGATGGGAGACTTCTTTACTCCTTTTTCTCCTGAGCTATCCATTGGGCTACTAAGAGGCCCTATGTCTGCATCACCATGACATAAGGAGGAAAGAGAAAGGAAAAGCCCCTTCAAGCCATTCAATAGGAAAGGTCTCAAGAAGGATGAGGTGATCCTCCAAAGGGAAATCCTAATGGAAGGTAAAGTTTGCTCCTATCACAGATTCTGATCTCTTGGCCCTGGTCTGATTGTGAGCCTTGGGTACATACTGGTGTCCCTCCTGGAGGGAGGGAATCATGCTGAATTCACTCTTCCTAGTACAGTGGCTCCCCAATCTGGCTGTGCATCAGAATCACTTGAAGAGGCTATTAAAATCTAGGCCCTATTCTGGGTAGAATTCTGGGGAGGGACCTAGGATTCACATGGAAACAAGTTCCCCAGGTGATTTTCAGGCAGTCAGCCCAGCACTGGCACGTGGCTTGGATTTTAGGAAATACTGCCCTAGAAATTGGGGCAGTGCCATTACACATCACATTTTGTCCTTTCTTGGGTTAACCCAAGAACATCTAGGCTCCATGATCAATCAGAGATGCGAGTGTCCTTTTCCATGGGTGAGAATCACCAAAGCATCAGAAAGTTCCTTCATAAGACATTGTAAGGACAATGCTCTTACATATTCTGCTGTAATCAATGATGTTAGAATATTGTTAGATATTATGATATCTTGGTAAATTCCAGAATATAGTTTATGCATTTACGTGATCAAAATATATTTTCCCTTGCAAAAAAGTTTAGATTAACTTTCAAAACATATGATACAAAGTACATATGTTTTCCTCCAAAATAGTTTATAAAATTAAGATACAAGCTAAACAATATACTTAACCAGATTTAACCTTCAAACTTTCTCTTTCCCCAGCCTTTGATTTCCTGAGGCCTAGCAAATAATAACAGTTAATATTTGGTGAGCATTTGCCATGTGCCAGGGACTGTTCTAATTTTTACTTGTGTTAACTCATTTAATTCTTTCAATAACCCCATGAAATATGTACAACTTATCCTTCTGCAGATGAGGACACTGGGGCAGAGAGAGGTTAAGGAGCTTATCCCAGGTCATTCAGCTAGTAAGTGGTGATTCAAACCCTGGAGGTCCCGAGCCCAGGTCCATATTAGCCGAGCCATGCTGCCTTTGTAAGCTCTACTACACCAATTGCAGCACAGACCTCTCTTCCAGGAAATACCACTTTCCCTATTAAAGTAGATCCTATCTGTTCCTTCTGGATTAATACGTTCATCCTGCAGCCCTAGGGATTCACGGTGAGTTAAAGAGAGAAAGGAGTATTGAGAGATCAAATATCGTGCCATCTACCAAACCAAGAACCTGTAGATAACCTTGCCCTGAATCTAGAACTGAGCTCTTGTGAATGCCAAGATCAGATTCCTGATGATATTTGTGAAAAGTCACCCAACAGTTCATGCAGTTGCACTTATAGGTAGAGGACCCCCGTTAGTAGCAGACTCTATCTTTTAAAGTTTCCCCCATAGTTTCTCTAGAACTTTGCTCATGAAAAGACAAGTTGCTCTGGCTCTAGAATGAATGATTATCCCTGCTGACACCAAATTACTTTCTCCAGATCCAATCTCAGTGCAGAAGTCTTCACTCCCACCTGGGAATTTGCACTGAGAGTTTGGGCTGTTGCTGCAGTGTTTTGCCCCTGAGTGGACCTGCCATCCAGATCCTAGTCCCTCATGCCTATGTTTTCCCTGATCTTCTGGACCATGTCAGATACTCATCATGATGAGTGAAGCAAACCTCCAAACCCTGTAGATGCTCAGCAAGCCACCTACTATGGGTTTCAAAGAAAATGTGTAAAATGGACTGGACATGAAAATGAACATTTTCTCTGTGGCTCAAATTAACCTGGAGACCTGTGTAGCTCAGTCTCAGAACATTGTTGTGTCCCAGAAACAAATTCAAAGCCAAGAGTAAATAAAAGGGATTTCTAGTCTTTATGCTCCAATGAACATTATAGGAGACACATAGAAATGCTTCCTGAACCTCCTTTCCTCTCATCCATTTCCCCTATTCATGCAGCTGCTCCTCAGCCTCCCCTCCATCCCACATAGTCCTTTTCTTCTCCTTGCCTCCATTCCTGCACTTCCCTCCATCATACCTCATTAAGTCAATCAACTTAACCTTGCTCCCCAAAAGAAAGAAGACTCCTTCTTCAGAATGGACAAGAGGCTTTGGAAATTGAGCTGACAAAGGATTTTCTCTGTGGGAACTTTGGGAAGGTTGAGGCTTGAGTCTCTGAACACTGCTATCTTAATATTTCTTTTCCTTCTCTTCCTCCCTTCTTCCCTTCCTCCCTTCTCTCCTTCCTTCCTCCCTTCCTTCCTTCCTTCCTTCCTTCCTTCCTCCCTCCCTCTCTCCCTCTTCTTTCTTTCTTTCTTTCTTTCTTTCTTTCTTCCGTCCTTCCTTCCTTCCTCCCTCTCTCCCTCTTCTTTCATCCTTCCTTCCTTCCTTCCTTCCTTCCTTCCTTTCTTTCTTTCTTTCTTTCTTTCTTTCTTTCTTTCTTTCTTTCTCTTTCTCTCTCTTTCTCTCTCTCTCTCTTTCTTTCCTTCTTTCTTTCTTCCTTTCTCTTTCTTTCTTTCTTTCTTTCTTTCTTTCTTCTTTCTTTCTTTCTTTCTTTCTTTCTTTCTTTCTTTCTTTCTTTCTTTCTTTCTTTCTTTCTTTCTTTCTTTCTTTCTTTCTTTCTTTCTTTCTTTCTTTCTTTCTTTCTTTCTCTCTCTCTCTTTCTTTCTTTCTTTTATTTCTTTCTTCCATGCTGCACATTACATGCTCATGACTTACTTATTCTATAACTGGAAATTTGTGCCTTTGGCCCATTTCACCCACTCCCCTCCTTACCTCTATGTTCTTGCCTCTTCTAGCCATACTTCATTCTGTGGGTCAGTTTGAACACCTCCTCCACCCTATTGAGATAGTGATAAATTGAACAAAGAGCATAGACTTACAATTATAACCTTCAAAAGACAAGAAAATATTTTAGGTAGGTGGGGAATAAATGGTCACACCAAAATAGACTATGACACTTCTGTTAGGCAAGTTTTTATGTTTTAAACATTTTCTGTGTCCTGAATAATTTCCAATAATCCATACTCTGTAAAATGCAATAAAAACTAGTATGTTTTCGCAGTAGAGATTTTTCTTCAAAAATTCTGTGACAAATATATTTAATGTGGTGTTGCCATAATGCCATTTCAGTTTTCTTGCTGGATAAATCCATCTTATGAATGTTTTACAGGAAATCTGGGGTATGTTTTCTGTTTTAGAAATCAGAAATTTGGAGGTACTCAATTCCTTGTTGTAAATCTCTTGAAGTAGGGCTTATCATATTACTGATAATTAATTTATGGCATAATTTAAAGTTGTAGAAATAAAATGTTGATTGCCTCTGGCAACTACTGATCTTTTTTTATTTAAACATCTTTATTGGGGTATAATTGCTTTACAATGGTGTGTTAGTTTCTGCTTTATAACAAAGTGAATCAGTTATACATATACATGTGTTCCCATATCTCTTCCCTCTTGCGTCTCCCTCCCTCCCACCCTCCCATTCCCACCCCTCTAGGTGGTCACAAAGCACTGAGCTGATCTCCCTGTGCTATCCAGCTGCTTCCCACTAGCTATCTATTTTACGTTTGATAGTGTATATATATCCATGCCACTCTCTCACTTTGTCAGAGCTTACCCTTCCCCCTCCCCATAACCTCAAGTCCATTCTCCAGTAGGTTTGTGTCTTTATTCCCGTCTTGCCCCAGGTTCTTCATGACCTTTTCATTTTCTTTTTTCTTAGATTCCATATATATATGTTAGCATACGGTATTTGTTTTTCTCTTTCTGACTTACTTCACTCTGTATGGCAGACTCTAGGTCCATCTACCGCTCTACAAATAACTCAATTTTGTTTCTTTCCATGGCTGAGTAATATTCCATTGTATATATGTGCCACATCTTCTTTATCCATTCATCTGTTGATGGACACAGGTTGCTTCCATGTCCTGGCTATTGTAAATAGAGCTGTAATGAACATTTTGGTACATGATTCTTTTTGAATTATGGTTTTCTCAGGGTATATGCCCAGTAGTGGGATTGCTGGGTCATATGGTAGTTCTAATTTTAGTTTTTTAAGGAACCTCCATACTGTTCTCCATAGTGGCTGTATCAATTTACATTCCCACCAACAGCAACTACTGATCTTTTCTCCATATCTATGAGCTCTGTTTTTTTCTTCATATGGTATTTGTCTTTCCCTGTCGAACTTAATTCACCTAGTATAATGCCCTCAAGGCCCATTCGTGTTGTCACAAATAACAAGATTTCATTATTTTTTATGGCTGAATAATATTCCATCATATATATATATATATATATATATATATATATATATATATATTTGTTTGTTTGCTTGTTTGTTTTTGTTTTTTCTTTATCCATTCATCCATCAATGTACACAGGTTGTTTCATATCTTGGCTAATGTAAACAATGCTGCAATAAACCTGCAGGTACATATATCTTTTTGAGTTAGGATTTACATTTTCTTCAGACAGATACCCAGAAGTGGAATTGCTGGATCATATAGTAGTTCTATTTTAATTTCTTGAGGAAACTCCATACTGTTTTTCATAGTGACTGCACTGATATTTATCTTGTCACATTACTAACTGGAACTTTTTATGAAATGCTTATCTGGTCTTCTTTCCTCATGAGTTAGTTTAGACTGTATTTGAACTGGGAGGATTCTTTTGCCTAGACTATCATAGCAGCTACATGGCTGGGATGAGGAAGAGAAAAGGGAAGCAATTTTTACAAAGGGCTTTTATAGAAAAGCTAAGAGGACAAGGGAGATTCTGAAAGGAAAGGGAGTCCTGGTGGGCACTCCAGACAGGATCAAGAGCTTTGAACCTCATGGCTCCTTCCACCAAATGCTCCACCCCAGACACCTTGGTCCAACTGACCCACACATCACAACAGAACTTTTCCTCTTGAGGATTTGGGGACCTGAACTCTCTCTAGAGGTTGAAATGTGCCACTAAGAGCAAGTCATTAGAATATATAATGCATAGGGATTGAAAGGAAGCCAAGTGTGAAAAACTATGCGAATAATGAATTTACTACTTCTAACCCAGTAAAATAATGAGGCTTCATAAAGAAGGTGACAGAAAGAATGAGTGAGTGATTGAATGAACGAGCATATGGGTGCTTTATTGCTTTAGTTTATACTTGATTGCACACATTTTCTCATTCTGAATATTTGAAAATACACATAAACTATAGGATGCATATATCTGTTTTTGGAGATGAGATATTTCTTGATTCTCTTTCTGGAATTTCTCTAGAGTTCTCCTTGCCATTCTACTTCCCAGCCTGGCTGGCTTCTGTGCAGGAATGCTTGGCTCTTCCTGAGCTATGGTTTATGACAGCAGTCCCTTGGAGTCTCTGTTGGGTAGGCATAGTTTCATTTTATGTCTGCAATCTTCCAAAGAGTTTTGAAGCTCCCCAAAGCTCTAAATCCAGGACCAGCTATTTTGAAATAGGATAAAGAGACTAGAAAAAGCAAACTGAACTCTATCTCCCCTACCCACCCTTCTTCCATGTTAAGTTTAACTGGGGTGATGGTATTCAGGAGAGAGGAGCCACCCAACAAGAAACACAGAATGATTCTTTTCTTCAGCATTGTGGGAAATAATGGGTTTGCTTTGAATGCTGTGTGCTGGGGGGCCAGTGATCCTCAAGCAGTTAAACCACTTTCCAAGTTGTTTTTAACTAAACTTTTGCCCCAGGGTTTAAGAAATCTCCCTCTTTAATTGATGTCTTTAGTCAGTGGCCGCTTATAATCAAGAAGATTGCACTTAAAAGGGATAGAGGCCGGTCTTATTATTTGCATTAGAAGATTTTGCTTTGTAATTACAAGCCAGGGAGTCTAGAACCAGTAGATCTGATGCAGAGAGAATGACAGACATTATAGTGCAAACTGTGCATATTCATCAAGGAAAACTGTGCTGTGCTCTTTGTAACAAGAAGTACCATTGGCTTTTCATCTTTGGAGCTTCTGATATCCTAGTTCATTTGTTTTATAATGAAATTATTGGTGATATTCACTTATCAAGTACTTACTGCTTAATAGTATGTGCCAGACATTGTACAGAAAGCTTTGTAAACAATGAGTTGAGGATAGAGTTTCAGGCAAAGAAACAGATTGTTGAATTTAAACCTATATGATCAGGAAGACTTGGGAAGGACATACATCAGGGGTCAGCAAATTTTTCCATTAGGGGCTAGATAGAAAATATTTTAGGCTTTCTGTAGTGCTAATGATCTCTGACACAACTACTCCACTCTGCTGAATGTTGAAGGTGAAATTGACCATAGACAACACATAAATGATGAGCATGTGTTGTCTTTTAAGTTGTGTTTATTTATGGGCATTGAAATTTGAATTTCATGTAATTTTTACATGTCACAAGAATACTCTTTATTTTGATTTTTTTCAACCCTTAACAAATGTAAACACCATTTTTGGCTCATAGGACTTACAGAAACAGACAATGGAATAGATTTGGCTCATGGGCAGTCGTTTGCTAACCCCAGACATGAAATAATCTCTAGGACCATCTTGCCACCATTTGGGAAGTACCTGATTGCAATGGAAGAGAGAGGAACAAGTGCATTCCTTTGTCTCAGGTGTGATTGTGTGTAGCACTCTCACAGAGGCATTAGAGTTGGTAAGATGTTTAATTCTATTCTAAATATTGGAAAGATATTTGGAGAAGGACACTCTCCACACTCCACTCCTCCCCATATTAAGTGTTCCAATGTGCAAAACCCTTCATTTGAAGTCATTCTTCCCAATGTCTAAACTCAATCCATTGTGCTAGAGGTAAGGCTGTATCACCAAAATGAGACCAAATTCTGAACACTAATGCATCTGAATTGTTTCTCCATAGAACTCGATGGCATGGGAAGAGCTTAGCTGTAAATAAGGATCAAGAACAGGAGGGCAGTGTCTGCAGTGTGGGTTTAGAAGGCTAACATATCGGCCTTATTGCTGTCACATGGAAAGAACCTTGTCAAATTTAAAGCCAATCTTATACTAAAGTCTGACGATGGAGTGAACTGCTTCCAGAGACAGGGAGGTCCACAAACTAAAATTGGGTAAGGAGGAATTAAAGATCCCTTAGTGATAATGGGGAGAAGGTGATGTGGGATGTGCAACTTGAATTTATAAATTCTAAGACCATCACAGATGATGACTTTGTGGCACATGTCATCTTGCCTTAATTGGAGAAACAACATGAAAAAAAGAGAGACTAAAATGCAGTATGTTGTCATGCACAGTATTTTACATTTCAGATCACACAGGTACAACCTCACAACATGGCAGACATAATCACCAAGACCCACAGTTCCCCGGGTCCCTGGGATGAGTAAATGATCACCAAAGAGGTGAGCATTTTACATCCAGGTTGAGTTTTTCTCAGTCTCATGAGAAAAGAGCCAGGCATTTTAGTAAAAGTGGATGAAAAAATGGAGGCGTTTCAGTTCATTTAATAACCCAGGCTAACGTCCTCTCCCCTGTCAATTTCTGATCTTAGAAACCAAATACCTGCTAAGGGGGATGAAGTCTGAAAAGGGAAAAATTAAGCTAAGCTTTAGTTAAGTATGTCCCCGTGGTAAGCATTTAAATTAGAGTACAAGAAAAAAGTTCTCTAAACTAAGTAGAGAAGCCTCCCCTGACCTAGACTCTTAGGGTCCAACCCTAAGAAGAAGGGCAGGTCCCTGAGGCAGCTCTCTCTTGCACTGGCTGGATGAACTGCTGTGTCAGCAGTGCCATGCATCATTAGCTGACCTGGAAAAGCTCCAGCTGCCTTCCTCTTACACTCTCTCTGTACCTCTCACTTTAAAAAAGCTTTCATCAACATCATCCCAGACATCTTTTGTTTTCCCAGCTGGAGAAGGCTTTCTTTCTGTTTGCATCCCATCTCTAGCTAACTAAGTTCTTTTGCCCTTAAGAACTGCAGCCATGAATCAAAGGGAATCATCACCTCTAAACTCTAAAGTGAATCTGAGGGCTTTGGGATTCCATAGCCCATCTATCTTCTTGGAGCTGCCATATTTAGTTACATTTTCCTCTCCACTGTTGGTGGTCATTATCTTCCCCACTTTCCATCCACCATATTAGAGACAAAATAGAAGAAGCTCCTCAGAGCAAAGTTTTCTTCTGAGGTTTAGTTCCAATATAGCATAATCCTCTTTGCTTGGTGGGTTTCCCAATCTCTCTGTCAGGCTGGGGTGAGATACATGTCTGGCCTATGGCTGGAGTTATTTACTACATAAAATGATCTCCTGCTGGGGTTTTCTCTGAATTTCCTGCAAATGGCTTTATAATAAATCTGGGAAAGGAAATCAATTTTTTTTTAAAGGATTGATACCCATTCCTTGCCCACAAAACCTCACACAGAATCCTTGGCTTTTACTGTCTTCATGCATTTTAATCCTTACCATCTAAAGCTAGATGGAACTTTGAAAGTCATTTGTTCATCCTGCCTCCATAGAGGAGAGTCTACTCTGATTTAAACATTGTAAAAGCACAAAATTCTGCTATCTCATTCAGGAACACTGGTACCTCAGGAATACTTTCTTATAATGATTTCTCCTCTTGTTATTTTGGATTATAGTAGAAATGGTGAATAGACTATCATTATCTTCTGAGAGACATAATTTGATATAATGAAAATATTTTCTAGATGAGATGCTTCCAAGCTGGGGAGTTACTGACATTTCATCACAGCCCTGCCTTTAATACTATGACTCTTACTCTACCCCTTACTTGTTTCTTCTTTTTAAAGTTGGAAAATCCAATGACCAGGTCACAAGAGGAAGAAACCCAGGGAATGAGCACAGTTCGATCTAGACACACACAAAATTGTTAGTGCAAAATTTGCTGCTCACTAAATGATCTTTTTTCTTTTTAAAATGATCTTAAATATCCATGTAAGTGAGTTTTGAATGAGACTGAAAGCCCTCCCTGGTCTATGGAAATTTTTCTGGATTTTTATTCCCAAATAAATTTTCAAGGTATCAACTGGTCATTTTCAAAAGCTAACTTCCTAGTGTCAAGCCAAAAGTAGTGGCTTTGATTATGTGAGAGAGCCATCCAATACCCTCCTATACAGTTTCTGAGCAACAGGAAGGGAAATGGGGAAGAAAGTGAAAGGAAATTGATACCATCCTGCCCTTTGGAAGGTGGGGCTTTTTTTTGTGCCAGTAAACCTAAGGAAAAACTACTGACATGACAATGGTAATACCTTGAATTTTCAAGTACCTGGGCCTCATGGACATGCAGCTTTCACAGAGATCAGTAAACTAAAGCCTGAAGAGGTGGCATTATTAGACAAGACTATAGAGCTCATAAGTGATAAGTCTCAAATTGCTCAGCTTCTAACAGGGGCTGATATACAGCTGGTGATCATAGGAGTAGCTGTACCGGTTGTTAAAATATTGGAATACATCTCTATATTTAGTAGATAGCTGTTTCCTTGAGATGCCCTAGTTCCTCCAGCCTTCACCTGGGAACTAACCTTAGCTGCAAGCCTCCCTCATAATGCTTCAACTAAAGGTTAGCCCTGGACATAGCAGGCAGCCTCCAGGCCCTGTTCCAGCTTTGTGGTAGCTGATGTTCATACTGGTTTGTCAGTGCCTGTAGTATATCTGTTATATGGTTTAAACATCACTCTCGCTCTTAACTGTGAAACTTCGTTTCATCTGTATGCGGTCATGGATGTGACCACACTTCCTGTGATCTCTGCTTGGTGAGTCTGTGAATCTCAGAAGCTTGGATTCTCAATCTTTTGAAGAGCCCAGCCATTCTCAAGGGGCAAGAACTGCTTTTATAAAACTTTAGTTTCTGTTTAGGAATCAGAACCTGTTATGGACTGAATTGTGTCCACCCTCTAAGCCAAATTTATATGTTGAAGTTCTAACCCTTAATAGCTCACAATGTGATATATTTGTGAATGAGGCTTTAAAGAGGTAATTAAGTTAAAGTGAGGTCTTTAGGATGGGCCCCACCCAGTATGACTGGTGTCCTTGTAAGAAGAGGAAATTTGGACACAGACATGTATGGAGGGAAGACCATGTGAAGACACATGAAGCAGATGGCCAGCTACAATTCAAGGAGAGAGGCTGCAGAAGAACCCAACCCTGCCAACAACCTTGATCTCAGGATTCTAACCTCCAGTATTTTGAGAAAATACGTTTCTGTTGTTTGAGCCACCCAGTCTGTGGTACGTTGTTACAGTGGCAAACTAATACTGGCCTTGTCATTAATTCAAAGATACACTTTCTTTGCAGTATTAAGTTTCTTTGCCAAAGAACATTGTGCTTAGGGTGATCACTCATGATAATTTGCCAGGATAGTTCTGGTTTATGCCTGCTGTCCTGCCATAATAGTTATAGTGCCCCCTTTTTCTCTCAAAAGTATCTCAGTTTGGACAGTAAGCTGTTTGGTCACCCCAAATTTGTTTAACTCTTGAGTCCAATATTTGTAATTTTCTCTCACATTCTCAGTCTCTTTCTTGTCAAATACTTGTCACTTTTTTCAAACCTTGATATTTGCTATGTTCTCTGGGTTCCTCTTAAGTAGTCCAGCTCACCATATGGCCCACTAGGCCATGGTGTTGTCCAGTGGACATGTGCTGTGTGCACAGTCTTGAGCAAGTTTCTGTGGAGAGCTGTACAGGAAAAGGACTCCACTCCTCCCCTTGAGGAGTGGTGACCCAACATGAAACATACATAAATCAGAGTCATCCTATGTCATCCTTCTGTCCTACACAAACCATTATTGTATACTCAAGTAATTTTTTGGAAAATGTTCTTCATGCTGTTTAATCTCCCCATCCAGATTCACTGCAGTGAATTTATGGCAGGCTTCAGAATACAATTAATGCACACTTCTATCCTATCCCATCCTGTAGCTGGCTGTGGCAATATAATGCTTTTTGGCAAGCTGACAGAAGAAGGAGAGAAGAGAAACTCTGTTTTCCAGGGAAATGTTAGTGATAAGTGAATTGGCAGTGTTTCAAATGGCACTGGGAAGCTATTTTATGGTACTACAAGTGTGGCCTTACCTAAATGTCTCCACTGAAAAACTGCAGTAAATACCCTCTCTTCCTTGCCTCTCATTTGACATTAAAATAATAATAATAAATATAATAATAACTGCATTAGCAGCTTAAGGAGTCATTAATCTACCAGGTCAGAACAAGCATCACATGTAAAGCTTGAAGGTTGTGACTGAATCAAGAAGGACCAGAAGACAAGAAGACATGAAATTCCTTCTTTCCTATTTCTGTGGGGTTTTTTCTGCAGTAGATTAGCTGCATGAGGTAAAGGGTGGTGGACAGTGTTTAGGAGGCTCTATTCTAAATCAAGTTAAAAATTTCTCTAGAGGCAACATTCCTCTAGAGGAGGCCAGTTTGTGATCTTATCCAAGGTCCATTTGGCTAATGAGGATATAGCCCAGGAGTGAGTCCCCTCAGTTCCATTTCTAAACAGCTTACATTAACTTGGAAACATGAACTACCTTCTCGGCCCTCAGTTTCACTGTCAGTACAGTGGGCACAATGACACCCAATGACCCATTTAATTGGGATGTATGAGTGTAGTCCGGGTGCCAGTGAGATTTGTTGTGCATATCCACATGGGCCATGGACCCTGAGCAGTCCTGTGTGTTGATGATTCTCCTGGACAGTTTCCCATAGGCAATATGTTCTTCATCCTTCCACATATAGATTTGGGAAACTATCCTTTTGAAATAAAGATTGGAGTTTCCAGGCCCAGGAGATAATTTATATAATTATGATGAGGGAAATGAACAGAGCACAGGATGGTTTCCAGCCTTCACGTCCTGTATTTTGTCAAGAGACATTCTGGCAAGCTTGCTGTTTGGTAACATCTCTATATTAGATATTACAAAAATTAGAGAATTATTATTCTCTATTAGAGAATTAAAGAAACCTGCTTCTCTGTGCTCCAAATACATTTGAAAGGAAATGCTATAATTGGACATCATCACTGTCAATCATATTGGGTGTAGAAGAAGGAGGTAGGCCATTAGAGAGGGAGAAGAAATAAGGAATGACCGGGTTGTGTTTTGGGGCAATGCTCTTTCTGTTTGCCTAGTCCAAGTCTTGATGGGATGCATGTGGGGTCTGAGGAGCAGTTCTTAAATCTCTGCTCAGAGCTCAGAAATATTTCAGGGTACCATTGGAGGGCTAAGAAACCAATATGGTCAAATACATTATTACTCAATGTTACTATGATTTTTTAAAAAAGAAAAAGAAATGAAGGGATAATTTGGATGAAAAGTGTTCTAGATGTATATCTGTTCTTAGAGCTCTGTATCTTTCACTCAGATTTATTTTAAAAACCCCCAAAAACAAAAAAGGAAAAATAAATCTACTTATAACTTTGAAGACCTGGCAGGAAGAAAAGAGCTTTCATAATTTTTTTGCGGGGGTGGGAGCAAACATATCCTGAAACATACTTTGAGATGATCAGTTAAGATGCTCAGAAGTCTCACTCTCACAAAAGCCCATGAAATGGCCCTGCTCTCACCTCATTTGACTTCAAGAAAGTGCATCCATTACTCCAAGGTGGTCCATTTTATTTCTTCAATCAATGAAAGACCTTGTAAGAATCCTCAACCTACAAATCATAGAGTTTTATACTTAAGAATAGAGGTGCCATGACTTACCCCAATGCTGTCAGAAGATAACTTTTCCTCACTCTTCATATCCTTGAGATGGGGCATGGGGCTCTGCCTGATCTGCTTCTGCCTGGGTCCCTTGGGGTCCTTAGGGTTTCTATGTCACTGGACAGGTAGGGGAGACACTTTTGTCTTCATCCCAGCTGAGCTTGTTCTGCTCTTCCTTGCCTTGTTTTGGGAATGAACCAGTAGTGTAATTGACACGGATAATAACTCCAATTTGTTCATTCAAAAACTGTATTCTGTCCCTTCTCACCGGGCCAGATGACCCCTTGGTTCTCAATGACTGCCCTGGAATTGGATTGATTCAGTCCATTCCCTGCCTTGTGCTTAGAACCCTCTCCCCAGGGCAACCTTTGATACCAAATACCATGGGAGAAATAGCAAGAGCCTCTAGGACAATGGAGTTAAACCTTTTGGCCAAAGAAAAGAAATGTGAACTGCCTCTGACCCCTAGGGATGGAGTGATGGTGCCCTGAGAGGGGTTTGGTGATGGTCCAAGGAGACTGTTAGGAGGGAAATTCAGGGTACTGGTCCTCAAATACTTCCAGGCTATTCTCTGGGAAACACCACAGCTTCCTAGTAAAAGTTTATTTTTTAAAAAGCTAGGAAGAGGATCTAAAAAGCTTATGCCAGTTAAATACTGAAAGAGCAATGGCTTCTAACTTTAGGAAGGAGGACAAAATCTCTTACACAGAGAAGCATCCTAGCAACAGCAATTGCAGAGGATATGAGCAGCTCTCAAGAAGCAGAAAGGACGACAAGTCACCCAGGACCCACAGAACAGGGACAAGCCTGAGGATTTTGGAATTCCAAATTGGAATTCTACTCCACTGTGATTGCCTCCATAGTTGATTGACAGGAAAATAAATATCACACAAGGATAGAATTATTTGATATAATATCTGAGAATACACTTTGGGAAGTACAGGTTCTTCATTTATATATGTGTTGTGTATGCACAACACACACACACACACACACATATATATATATATATAATATATGTATAGTATATATTCATGTATATGCACGTGAAACACTACTACTAAGATTTATTTTGTAAAATCTCAAAGAAAAAAAGATTTCAGTCCAAAACTCACCTATTTCAGGAAGTCTTCCTAGATTAATCTCATTCAAGTGCCTGTATGTAATAGGAATTGATTAGTCTGTGGTTAACTCTTTCATTCAAACCAACACATTTAATGGCAGTTGACAATTTTGATTCTGTTTATTATTCTTGCTTGAGGCTCCTCAACAATACCATGGTCTCTGTGGTGTGATGAAAGGAGTTATATACGTTCTGGCTGCTGTTCAGCTTGGCTTCTAAGGGCCAGGTACTGTATTTGGTTCTGAGATTGTCATGGAGACTGATGGACACAGTTACTCTCCTCTCCATGTTCTCAGCCCAGCTCTATCCTAGCACCATTCCTATTGGCCAACCCTCCTGTTTTCTCTCAACTGTATTTCATTGTCATGGGGTTCACTGAAGACCGTGTCTGGCTCTGCCAACACTGCATGCACCTAGGCAGGTCATGAGTTGTTGATGCACGTGTGGGTGTTATATTATTCTTTGGACTTTGTGATAGCTTAAACTATTTTTCTAAATTGAGAAAAAATACTTTGTAAACTTTCACCCATGTTGGTTATCTTTATAGCAATTAGATTATAAAGTGCCTTGAGAACAGGTACTGTAAGGAATGTCTTTTAATTCCCCCAGCACTCAGTATAGGGCCTTGGATACTTAATGTATGCTAGTTAATTGAATGGGTAAATAAAATGAATGAATGTCCTATATAGTGTCTGTGAGCCTGTGGTTAAAAGTGCCATTGAACACAATGTGGTTTTTACTTGAAAGGCCATAAAAACTTGCATCAGTAAAATTCTGACTCAACTGGGGGCTCAAATTAATGAGAGAAAAATGTGTCCGAGTTAATTACCTTAATTCTTTCTTGCACCTCACTTCAACTGCCAAATTTCATGAGATCCAAGACATGATGAGGCCAGAGAAAGTCTGTAATGACAGACATAATAATAGTGTTGGGATTCTACTGTATATTTTTCTAAACTCCCTTCTGAAATTATAGTGTTCTGTTTATATCAGTCCATGGAAGCTCCTTCTTAAAGATCCCAAAGTTTCCCTTAATTCTTGGAATAGATCTATAATTTAGTTCCCGCTACTGTAAGTCTGTGCCATTACTGTTCCACGCCTGCATTTTTTTTTCATGTAGATCCAGAGAGTTTCCTAGAAACAGAGAACTAAAGTGAAAGCTGAGAGCTTACCTCAAGTTGGAGGAAATCTAGATGGAAGTATGACTATTGACACCCCTGTGTATCAGTTAGGGTTCTCCAGAGAAAAGAGAACCAGCAAGATGGGTTTATACATGTAGAAAGAGATTTACTATAAGGAATTTGCTCTTGTGATTACGGAGACCAGCAAGTTCAATTCTGTAGTATGGGCCAGCAGCCCTGAGACCCAGGAAAGCCAATGGTGTGGTTGAGGTCCAAAGGCAGTCTGCTGGAGAATTCTCTAGTGCTTGGGGAGACTGATCTTTTTTTTTTTTTTTTGCAGTACGCAGGCCTCTCACTGTTGTGGCCTCTCCCGTTGCAGAGCACAGGCTCTGGACGCGCAGGCTCAGCGGCCGTGGCTCACGGGCCCAGCCGTTCCGCGGCATGTGGGATCCTTCCAGACCGGGGCACGAACCCGTGTCCCCTGCATCGGCAGGCGGACTCTCAACCACTGCGCCACCAGGGAAGCCCGAGGCTGATCTTTTTGTTCTATTCACGAGTTCAGCTGATTGGATGAGGGCCACCCACATTATGGAGGGCAGTCTGCTCACTCAAAATTCAACAATTTAAATGTTAATCTCATCCCAAAACACTCTCCAGCTTGACACATACAACTAACCACCACATACCATGCGGTACATAGTACTGAACAAGAAGAGAGCTCCCAGAGAGAAGAAAGTGTCAGCCAGAGGTAGTTCTGGTGCTGGCTGGCTTTGGTAGGTATCCAGGGTGGAGTAGGAGAGAGAGGTGTGGAGACAGAACAAATGTGCACAAGTATGCAATGCTCAGTGCTTTTGTGAGGGGTTTAGCGTTTGTGGACACCCTCAGCTTCAACCTTGGTGCAGACCTGGAAACTAGTTATTGAGGCTAAGCCCAAACACCACAGCTTGTTCCTAAGAGAATGAGCCTGCCTTCAGCTACTGCCTTCTTCTTGGATTCCCATGGAGTTGGTGAGGGCAGTAGACAGAGATTCAGTTTAACACTGCCTGGGTGAATTCTTGATGACGGTCACTTCAGGTCACCTTTGCAGTAGCCCAGAGGAAATATTCAATTTAAGCAAATGTATCAGACATGGGTTTCCATTTATCAATCCATGCTGACTGACCTTTAATGAATTAGACAGAAATCCATTCCACATTGCCTGGATAAAGATGTAAGGCTGATGCATAAATCTTGACTTTAAGAAAAGGTAAATTCAAACCAGAGTTGGGAGCTTGTGCCTTCTGAGGCCATAGCAAGGATATTAATGACTCACAGTTACGTAATTATTTGAGCTTATTTCTATCTCAAAACCCTAAACTCCATTTCTCATGGTATCAATTCAGATTCTCCAAGTTTGGAGTATTAGTGAAACTCACTGCCTCCCATCCTTGTCCTGTTCAGAGTTCGTCACTGCATTCTGTGTTGGACAGCAGTCTTTGGTTTCCTTTGTTCTTTTGTTTATTTGTGTTCATTTGGTGGAAGAATAACTCATTCATCCCTCACTGAGCCAGTCTGATTGAAAAAGAAATACAGAACTTGTTTTCCTTCTGTTCCTTTTAAAACTGTCCCCCTTCATCCCAATTTTGCTCTCAAGAGATATGACCATTGTGGAAATTAAATTATAATTAGGGTCAAGGACTTTGAAATAATGACCCCCAGACTGACCCCTCTGTCTGTACTCTTAAGTGTCTCCTGGCGGTGCACCCAGTGTTGTGTTCTGGGCCATTTTAAACCTGTTTCCAGAATTGCCACCTGACACCTAACCATGACACAATGGTTTGCCTTAGTAAATGCATCTGTTATATGGTACAGCACTAAATGCTTTCCTGAAATCCAGATAAATTATGTCTGCTGTTTGGGTAATGTGGCCCAAGAATTCAATTTAGGTGAATTTATCAGACATGGCCTTTCCTTTATCATTCCATGCCGACTGACCTTTAATAAATTAGAGAGAAATCCATTCCGTATTGGTGGATGTACAATCTGAGGGGAAGAGTAATCGGCACCGGATCTACAAACATGCCCCTGACTAATTTCCTGCCCTTAATGTGCTCCAGTCTGTGACAGGGCACGGGGAGGCTCATTCAAATTGCCTCAGACTCCTGAAGAGTCAAGTGGGATGTGAAGTTGGAGGAAACGTGAGGGTCTTTATGCCCAAGAGGTGCAGGGAGGGGGACCATGGATTAGTCATCTGGGTGGGCTTTGCAAGGTTTCGCTTCTGAAACAAAGGGCTGTGTGGTTTTAAGGAGGTTCTTCCCTATCTCTGAGCCTCAGTTTCCTCAGCTGTAAACTGAAGTTGTCGGGAAAGGAGATCTCTAAGGCCCCTTTCACCTCTAAAATCTTTCAGCTGAAGGAAGAGATAGAGCAAGGAACAATGATTGGTACTCCAAGGTCAGGTGAGGGTGGCATTCAGACTGGCCTGATGCTTGACTAGGATCCTGACTGGTATTAAACTAACTAGGCTCTGATGAAATGGATCCAGTTTCCAAGATCAGAGGGATTCAGAAGCAAGCAACGTTAGAGCTCTCTTTTATCCTAGAAGTCTTATTAAAAAAAAAGAAATTTGAAAAAGGTGCCAGAGATGTTCCCTGTAATTCTTGTCCTTGTAAGGATCCATTTTAATTTCAATGCACTTAAGATAGTGACACCTGCTGAGTTAGAGAAAAACTTAAGCCAACTCAAACTTGAATTTGACAAGATGATCAACAAGAAAATGGTCCATGGTGAAATAACTTCTCAATGGTCCAATAGTACATCCCATCTCATGCACAAATCCTGAGGTTCACAATCCTGTTCAGATCCCATAAAGTCTCTGAAAAGTCCTGCAGTAAAGGAATCTGTTTAACTTTGTGTAACCCAGCAGTTTGCAAACTTTTTGATATTGGGACCCATTTTGTTTGCTTGTTTTTTTTTTTTTTTAATGCAGTGCCTATTAAAATCATTCAGAACTAATATTCCACAGAGGACATTTTGGAAAACGCTGGTTTGACCTATCCAGGGATCCTCCTGTCTGCTTGTGTGTTATGGTCATTAAGAACATTTTCATTCTTTCTCCCTTTGGAGAAGTCCATCTCCAAAGTGATCTTCAAGTTGTATTCATATTCAGTTCCTTAGAAGATATGTTTGCCAATTTGGCTCCACAATCCTATCTTGGTGAGATCCATAAAAACTTGCCAAATGTGAAAATCCTTGCTTAAGCTTTTAATATTTAAAGATATCAATTCAGTATATAAATAAGTAGAGAGGTAAACATTTATTTATGTAAAAACCAAGAGCTATTTAATAAAAAGTTTCCCATAGCCCCAAATTCTTTGGAGAAGAAGATAGAGCCAGAAACTTCCTTGGAGAAGAAGTGTTTGGATTGATGACATAGAGAAATCCTGGCTACATTGAGTTCTGAACTAGCTGAGCAGCAGATATGCTGGCTGTGCCCTGGAGATGCCAAGTGGAGGCTGATGGGAGCTGTGCTGAGGCTGAAACCCAGAGCAGAGCACCGAGAAGGTGAGAGTGACTCCTTTAAGCTGGTCCTGGCATTCACAGTAATTGCTAACAGACCACATTTTTCCTCACTCTTTTTCCTCCCCTACCCCAATTCCTAGCATGTTAACAGCATACTTTATTTCTGAGTTATTAAAAATTACATCTTTCTTATATTGATTCTTGACAGTTGCCAGCTGACCTCTAATTGGTTCCAGGTCTGAGGTTTCAAATTTACTGATTTTCCTTTTGATATTTTAATCTTTCTTCAATCCCCTCCTCATTCCCTTTCCTGCTCATTGCCTTATTTTCAGCAGCTGTGAGGACTCTAGCTCCATATTTCTTGTGAAATATTTCTTTGTATTTTTAAGGGGAATCGCGAACCAGGGAGATGGGTATTGCCGTGTCTATACTTCTTTGATCTGTTTTGAACAACTGCTTTTTACACCAGAGCAACAGGCCTGTGAACTCCCCCAAAATGTAATTTGTGGTTGTGGCTCTTCCTCGTTCTCAGGTGATGCTTGGGCAATAATAAGAATTTAGCATTGAACCCCAAACAGATCATAGGATAAAATGATGTATAGAAATGTGAGCATGCAATGAATTCATTCTGAGCAACTTGGGAAAAATGGGATTGGGACTGATGTGTGGCTGAGTGAACCCGCTGGCTCAGGCACACTGGGATTTGAGATGACAGTGAGCTCCATGAGGTCAGAGAATTTGTCTACTTGTTTAATATTGTATCCTCAGTGCTGGTGCAGCTTGAGGCTAACAGTAGGCACTGAATAAATATATGATGAGCTGAGTATGGGTTTTCTTCTTCCTTTTCGTGATTCCGACCAACAATCAGAGTTTGGGACAAAATTAGTAAGTAAAGTCTAACAGGAAAATTCCACACTTCTCCTAAGTGATTTTCCCACCCTTAACACCATTTAGCAGTTTCCCTCTTTGGCCCAAGAAAATATTCTAAAAACAATATCAATAAAACCTCCCTTTAAGAATGCATATTCTGGGCTTCCCTGGTGGGACAGTGGTTAACAATCCACCTGCCAATGCAGGGGACACGAGTTCAAGCCCTGGTCCAGGAAGATCCCGCATGCCTCAGAGCAACTAAGCCCGTGCGCCACAACTACTGAGCCTGCGCTCTAGAGCCCATGAGCCACAACTACTGAAGCCCATGTGCCTAGAGCCCGTGCTCCGCAACAAGACAAGCTACTGCAATGAGAAACCCAAGCACTGCAACGAAGCAATGCCCGCTCGACACAACTAGAGAAAGCCCGCATGCAGCAATGAGGACCCGATGCAGCCAAAAATAAATAAATAAATTTAAAAAATAAAAACAATTGTATAAAACAAAGAATGCATATTCTGAATATAGAGATCCATAGAATGTTTAAACTTTAGAGTCAACTGGGTTCAATGCTTTAATTTTGCAGTGCCACAGTGGGGCTCTTGGAAGTGAACTAATTTCCTGCAGGGAGTCCTGGACTCCACAGAGCCTGTATGAGCACCTTATCCACGGAATGAACATTTATTGCGAGCCTACCTTGGGTAAAGCCCACTTCTGGTCACAGGCAAATAAGGGGAAATACGACCCATTCCATGGCCTGCATTGTCTTATAAGCACTTTTTCAACCTGCTAGGTTGACCAACATTTAACAGCTTGGAGTTTTTGTAGTTACAGAAGTTAACAGATTATCTTTTCAAAATATCCAGGGAAGGGTGGAACGAAACTGCAAAAGGCATTTGCCTCAGTGAGAACTATTCCATCAGACCACACTTTTTTTGTGGTCATGGACTATTTCTTATATGACTTGGTGTTCCTAGTACCTATCACAGTTCTTTGCATGTAGAAGTGACTCAAGAAACATTACAGAATGTGATAAATGTGAATTGGCAATATGGTAGATTTGTCTATTTGAGCCAGAGTTGTGAACACACTGGATCCAGGCATTAACTTGGGCAAGTCTGTCTGGTGGGTCTGTGAAACTAGCCTCCTTGCAATTATCCTGGGCAAAAGGGTCTATAGGAAGGTGTCATTATCCTGGAAAGAAGGACAGGAATGCAGGGCATATGAAAAACAGCATATTGGAAGTTTTCCAAATCAGCCCTAAGGGGAGAGAGGCTAAAGGCAGAAGTTGAAGAAACTGCTTCGATAAGGGACTCAGTGCCTTAGTCTGGTTTCCCCGAAACTGACCCTGAGATTTAGGTGCAAGTAGTCTATTTGAAGGATGAAATTAGCATCAATTGAAGAGTAGGGACGTGATACCGGGAAGAAAGGACAGCCAATAAAAGGTAGGATATTAAGCTGATAACCACAGTGGTTAACTTGGACTTAGTCCTGAAGGGAAATTCTGGCAACAGTATAAAACTCAAGCCTTGGGATTATCCCACACGGAGGGGAAGGAGGATAGATCACGCCTTGAAAGTCATTGGTTGAGGGCTTCTGGTGGTTGTTAATTCCCTGGTACGTCTGGCCTACTGCACACGAGGGCAGAGAAGCCTTTTCCAGTTCTGAAAAAATATCCCCTAGTCAGAGAGATGCAGATCCTGGTAGCTAGAAGTTAGTTGGAGCAGAGTGAAAGATTGGAGGGACACCGTGGGGGACACTGACAGTGCCCACTGCACTTAGTTTGGTGTGGGGATGACAAACAGCTTTCCAGACTACAACAAAGAGGGTGACAAGGTGTGGAAGGGAAGCATGTAGCTCTGTGACTCTTGCTTCATAGTGGAAACTACAAGGAATGCATTGCCTCCTTAAAACCCTGAGGTTTAGAGTTTGAGAGTCCTGGGATGCTGTTGCAGGGGCCCTGATAAGGCTGGTGCTGATGAGCTTACCTCTCTTGGACGCTTCACAGCCATTGGCATCAGTGCTGGTGTCAGCAAGGGGAGCCAGGGCAGAGCACAAAGGAGTCTTTTGTGACATCATGTCACACACTCCTGGGGAGTCCCAGATTGAATTGGGGAAGTTTTTGAGGTGGGTCTTACGTTACACCAATGGGAGCATAACCTGGGAAGTTAGAATTATTTTTCAAGTGAGTTCATTGGTACTTATAGACTAATAAGACCCAGAAAAACTCCAGATATGAGAGTAAAGGAGCAAAACCCCCATGGGGGCTCCATACCTCCTCTTCCCACTGCTACCTGGGACCAGGAACAGGACTTGGAGAAGAAGCTTGTAGAAGATTGACTCATTGGTATCCAACTCTTCAAACATCCCTGTGTTAGAATCACATATCCATGCCATCTGTCACATGACTTTCCTTCCTCCCGCTAGAGGAAGAGTATATTTTCCTGCTCCTGGACTTTGGGTTTGGCCATATGATTTGCCTTAGCCCCTGAGGTTTTAGAGTAAGTGATGTGAGCAGAGGCTTGAAATGTATACTTGTTTGGCCCTCTTGAGCATCTTCCATTTGCCATGAGGAGAGACCTCAGGTAGCTTCTGTTCCCAGTATGCAAAAAGACATGGGGGCACACCTGAATGCAACCTGGAGCCTGGAGCCAACCCGACAAACCTGCACCCCAAAGTACAGCCACTCAGCCAGCTGAGCTCAGATTAAATTAACCAAAACATAGTCCACCTACCAACCCATGAGGTCCTGACATTTTTGAGGTTGTTTGTTATGCAGTGTAAACTGACTTCTGCAGATGCAGTGTGTGTGAACAAGTTCTGAAAATGCATGGGAAAAGGTGAATCCTGGACACTATGTCTGTTCAGGGTAACCAAACTTGACCACCCAAAATCTCTGACCACATAATTAGCACAGGCTTTGTGACGAAGCCAAAGTTGGAAAGAAGCTCCAATGAACCAGCAGTATGGGTAGAGGTGGGCCAGAAATTTGAAAGGAAGGAAATCGGGCTTTGCAACACTTAAAGCAATCAAAATAAACAGCTGTGAAACCAGGAAAAGGCAATCCCCAGCCCCGGGGTCTGCTGCTGGGCCGCCTCAGCTTTGGTACATTTAATCTATTGCATTAACACAGCTTTTAGAGTTACAATCCCTCAAAATGATTTGGACTCCATTTCTATCACAGTTGCCAGGGTCTAAAACTGTCAGTTAGAAAACCATTTACCCAAGTAAACCCCTCCACTGGCTGTCAGGTAAAAGTTATTACTTCAGCCTTCATCTTGGCCCTTTCTTACATGCAGATCCAAACTCTCCAAATCGGCTTCACCATTCAAATCACATTCCCACGGCGTGTTGCAGAAAGGAATGACCTTGAAACAGTTTGCAACTATGCAAACATTAGTCCTCACGGCTTTGTCTCTGAGAAGGTGTGATGCAGAGGTTTGGTTTGGCGAGGAGCTGGGCAAATCTTTTCCATGACTCCTTTTCTTGTTTTTTTTTTTCATTCCCAGTTCTAGTTTCTTATTGATTGAATAAAGTAGATTCAAATAACCTTTTTAGTCCCCTAGTCATATTACTTTCACACTTCTTATGGAAGAGTGATCAACACAAGTGTCCTTTCTAAAAGTGGGCCCTTCTAGTCCAGGATGCAGAGGACAATTGCTGTTCCTTGCACACCTCCCTGAAATGTGCCACTCAAGGGAGAAGGGAAACTAGCACTTCCCAAGTGCTTCTGCCTATGTTATCTCATCTACTCCCACAGCCCTCCTGAGCGGAGCGCCCA
Organism: Delphinus delphis; assembly: GCF_949987515.2. Taxonomy (NCBI): domain Eukaryota; kingdom Metazoa; phylum Chordata; class Mammalia; order Artiodactyla; family Delphinidae; genus Delphinus; species Delphinus delphis. The sequence continues at coordinate 40,516,355 of NC_082699.1, read as the reverse complement.
TTAGTTCCACTTCACAGAGGGAAACACTGAGGCTGGAGAGGTGATGTGATGGAACTTGGATTCCAACACAGCCTGATTTATTTGAAGGCCAGATGCCCTCCTCTTCACACAGTGCTGTTTGGAGAGAGGAAGATTCTATAGGAAAAGATCCTGAGTCTGTTCCCAGCCATCTTGTAACAGGCGAAGGCCCTCTACCTCTAGACCTGTGTTTGGGCGTGACAAGGTCAGCGGAGTTCTCTTTCACTGTCTGCAGATGGTTACTGTATTAAACTTTAAATGCATCATGTGCTGTGTTGTACCTGCTAATCTCCTTGCTTCTGCTCTTACCTCCCTAATGTTCTTTCCCCACGAAGCAACACAGCAGCCAGCAGGGTATTTGTAACCCCTACTTAAAACCTTGCAAGATGTTCCCATCTTGCTTAGGGCCAAATCCAAAGTCCAGGTTTTGACCTACCAAATCCTACATGATCCAGCCCCTGCTCCCCAGCCCCCACCTCATCTTGCACTGGCAGCCCACCCTCTTATTCATTAGGCACTGGTTTCTCTCTAGGGACACTTCTGTTCCTAGAACCTGCCAGCTTTTTCCTGGTCTGAGACTTTTACAGTTGCTGGTCCCTCTGTCCAGAACATCCTGGCCCCAGATCTTTGCTCAAGTGGTGTTTTCAGTTGGTGTACCTACTCCTTCACCATCCTGGCTAATGTAGACTTGCCTGCTTGCTCCATCTTAGTCACTTTTGGGCTCATGATATACTTTAATTCCTTCATGTCCCGTATTACTCTCTGAGTTCACTGTACTTATTAATCTACGTGTTCACTTTCACATCATCTAACTCCTCTCATCAGAGTGTGGGCTATTTGACAAAGGGCAGACCTTTGTCAAACTTGTTCACAGCTCTAACCCCAGAGACTGTGACAGTGCTTGGGGCATGGAGAGTATCCATCAGAATGTATTGAGTGAAGAGAAATCTGTGAATGTGCTTTGTACCCACCTTGTTCCATTATCATTTATTTTAATTTTAAGACTTATTCTAGCTGCCCTTTGAGCATATTTTCCAAACTATTAAAGAGACTACACATAAATGTGGGAGTCTGGAGCATCTCTGTAGCCTTGTGAGGGCTCAAACACTGTTACTTTGTCCATCATTGTATCCCTCTGCCTAGCACAGTGCCTGGCATATACATGGTGAGAGAAGAGAAACAAGTTCAAGGACAAATGCAGTTCTTAGTGGTCCCTATAGTATTAGCCAAGAATGGAATTTCAGAGGAAGGAACAAAGGGGTTATAAATAAAGACAAAGCAGTATCTCTCTTTTCTCTTTCTCCCTCTGTGCTCTCTTCTCTCTTACATTTCATGCTGAAGTTGTGGCAAAGTGATACTGGAGCAGGGAGGTGCTGTCAGCTTAGAAGTCCAGGCAAAGCCAGTGTGGAACACGGGAATAGGAAACCAAGAGCAGACCTCTTTGTTCTGCCTGTGATCTAGGGCAAGTGCTGAAGAAACAATAGGGTCCTTGAAAATCTTACATGTAAGGAAACCAGAGAGAGATTTGGGAATGAAGCTCCCATCCAAGTGTGATTTTGCCTGGAGTGTCTTTGAATATACAGTTTCAGAAGCCTGGTGGGGGAGTTGGAGATTATACAGGAATTTAGAGTTCGGAGATTTTGACCACAGCTCTTTACCTCTGTCCATTGACAACAATAGTATTTGAAAGCCATTAGTGTGAACTTTCTGAAATATTTTTTTCTCTCAGAGAATGGAACTATCTGTTGGTTTAATAAATTGCATAGTAAGAAAAAGAAAGCCTGAGCAATGTAAATGGAAAATTTGGTTAATTAGATACCTTTCAACTTTACAGAAAAGTTGTTTCCAAGGAAAGAATATTAAGTGAGGTTTCAGGATCTATTTTTTTTATTTTAAATAAAAGCAGATCAAAATGTATGAGGAGATATGTAAAAATAAAAAAAAGACTCAGAAATAGCTGCTTTATTTCTTAAATTTGTTTCTACTATTGAAAAAAGTATGTTTCTGTGATGGAGGGACCTCTAAGTGGATTTTGACTGGACTAATACAATGGTCAAAGCCCAGATGTATAATATAATGGTTTTGGGAAGAGAACCTCCTCATGAATACAGCATTCATTTTCTTATATCTATATATTAGGAGTAAGATCAAATAGATCTAAGTTAACAGTATTTGTTCATCTAATATAATGGACATAACAGAGTGAAAAATTGAAATACATTGACAACCCATGAAACAGAATGGTTTTAATTTAGAAGGTTTAGATGATAAAATTTTCATATGAAAAGCCAAAGATAACTGAGTAACATCAGTCATTTAAAAGATATAGTATTAGCAAAATATGCCAATTTTTTCCCTAGGATATTAAAATGGATTCTTCCAATATCATGATGCTTTCTCTAACAGTTCTATACTACAGTATATTCAAACTAAAACATACCATAATTCTTGACTCTTTTTATGATTTAGGTTGCTAGACATTTGGGAGTGAATCTCCCAAGTATCCACAATGACCCAACTGCAGTAGGAGACTGAGAAGTCAGGTGAGGGGAGATTTTCTATTCCTGGGCATACAGGTAAGAATTGGACCCCAGTCATCTTCTACCAAAGCCAAGATGGACTGGAGGTATACTTCACCAGTGGATGATCTCTTTTCTACTAAATTTTGTTTTGATGCATTGTGTTGACTATTTATACTACAATGTAGTTTATTAGTTGAACTAGTAATTATGATATTGGCAGCAAGTCCTAGAATTATATCCTAGTCTTAAGTCCTGATCCATTAACTCTTCTCAGTGTAGGCCCGATATGGAATGGGATGCTTTGATTAATAAAATATTTTGTTTTTATTTTTATTTTTAATTGAAGTATAGTTGATTAAATATTCTATTTTCTTAACTAATATTTATGCTATATGTATTAACATTATAATTATATACAATTAAGAAAATAACTTGACAGTGGAATTAGGCTGAGTATAATTTATTCTTTACTCTAGGAATAAGGAGATACTTTAGGATATTGGGGGTTTTAGTAGTTCTCATTATATAGAGAAATCCTGTGAAAAAAGTTCTGTCTCACTGGAAACTTCTGATTACTTGGAGCCTACAAGGGACTGACAAGCAGTTGATCACCTCTCTGTAGAATACTTATGTGGAATAGAGCTCATGCTGTGTTGATTCCAACTTTGTACAACTTACCTATCTTCCTTGATACCAACTATTCTATGTATTTAGAATTTCTTATATCTTTAAGTATCAAAGTTGGAAAAAGGAGGTTTGGACAGAACTGGAGTCCTTGAATAATGCACTTCAGCAGACCATATAGTATAGAGAAATATCTTTTTGGCAGTCAGGTAGCACTGGTAAGACTTCAACATCCACTGCTTACCACTCATGTGACATGAGTAAGTTGCCAGCCTCTCTTAACTATAAACCTGTGGACATAATATCTTGCAGAGCTCTTGACTTTGGATTAAAAATAACACCATCTGCAAAGTGGTCTTTGGCACTTGTGGAAACGACTACATTTTAATTCTTTGGGCTTTGTGGTAACTATTTAACTTTACTGCTATAGTGTGAAAGCAGCCATAGGTAAAATGTAAATTAATGGACATGGCTGTCCATTAAAAATACTTTATGAACCCTAAAATTTGAATTTCACATAATGTTCAAATGTCATCAAATATTATTTTCCTTTTGATTTTTTAAAATCATTTAGAAGTGTAAAAACTACCTTACCTCACAGGCCACACAAAAATAGGTGGATGCCCCAGAAAGAAAAGCCCAAGACTAGATGGCTTCACAGATTAATTCTACCAATAATTTAAAGAAGAATTAACACCAGTCGTTCTCAAAATCCTCTGAAAAATAGAATAGCATGAGGCCAGAATTATCCTGATACCAAAGTTCAACAAACACAACACAAGAAAAGTCATCCCTCTAAGATATTACATGTAAAATAAAAAAAAATTAAAATAGGTGGAAGGCTAAATTTGACCCATGAGTCATAGTTGCCAGTCATAGTTGCCAACCTCCCGTCCAGATGCTGTAGGAAGTATAAAGGAAATGGAATACATCATCTTTGTTCTTTAGAACTTTTTAGCTTTACAGGGATATCAATTATTATTTATAAAGGTAGTTGAATAACCACAAAATAATATAAACATGAATAGACATTAAAGCAATAAAAATGGGGCAGAGATATGTTAAGTGGGAAGGACATGAAAAGATCATTCATGAAGGTATGGTTGATCTCTGAAGACTGGAAGAGATAGATTTATTTGTTCATTTAATCATTTGTTTGATTAGGGGATTACATTTTGAGTTTGGGAATCAGAGACAGGTTGAAAATGGCAGAGAGAAGAGAGAGTTTATGGCTATACAAAAAGCATAGAGGTAAGAATGAAAGAATGAATAAGGAGAATAGGGGTAAAAGAGATGAGAGAGAGAAAGAGAGAGTGAGGGAGTGCAATATGGTGGTGAGAGATAATAGCTCAGTGGTAGTAAATTAGGTAATGAAATGTTTTGAAGGTCAGTGGAGAATGGTTAACCATGGATTGAAAGTTAGAGGAGAGCTCTGGACCCCCAGCCCCACAGCCAGCCACCCCAGAATCCCCCAGTTCCTGAAGCCAGTGACCCCAGGACCTGGCCTCACACATTAGTGGGCTGGCACCAGCCCCAGGACCCCTCAGATCACATAGCCAACCTCGCCAGGACCCAGCTCCCCCATCCCCCAGCAGCAGGCTGACAGCCACCACACAAGAAAAGACCTGGAAGCCAGCTGGACCAGGGTCCAGCCCTACCTACAAGTGAATCTATAGTAGTCAGCCCTGCAACAACAAAAGTATGTACAGCCCACATAGGGGTCACACCTAGAGCATAAAGCTCTGGTAACCAGAGGGAAGCATGCTACTGAGTCCCATAGGATGTCTCCTACATAAGGCCACTTCTGCAAGGTCAGGAAATATAACTGACATACCTACTACATAGAAACAAACATAGAAAATTAGGCAAGGCGAGGAGATAGTGGAACAAGTTCTAAATGAAGGAACAAGACAAAACCCAGAAGAAGAACTAAGAGAAGTGGAGATAAGAAATCTAGCTGATAAAGAGTTCAAGGCAATGATCATAAATATGCACAATGAACTTGAGAGAAGAATGAATAAACACAGTGAGAATTTTAACAAAGAGTTAGAAAATATAAAGAAGAACCAAACAGAGCTAGAGAATACAATAACTGAATTTAAAAATACACTATAAGGGGCTTCCCTGGTGGTGCAGTCATTGAGAGTCCACCTGCCAATGCGGGGGACATGGGTTCATGCCCCAGTCTGGGAGGATCCCACATGCCGTGGAGCGGCTGGGTCCGTGAGCCGTGGCCACTGGGCCTGTGCGTCCGGAGCCTGTGCTCCACAATGGGAGAGGCCACAGTGGTGAGAGGCCCACATACCACAAAAAAAAAACCCAAAACAAACAAACAAACAAACAAAAATACACTATAAGGAATCAGTAGTAGATTAGATGATACAGAGGAATGGATCAGCAAATTAGAAGACAGAGTAGTGGAAATCACCCAAGGTGAAAGAAAAAAGAATTTAAAAAAATGATGATAGTTTAAGAGACCTCTGAGACATCAAGCACACTAACATTTGCATTATATGTGTCCCAGATGAAGAAGAGAGAGAGAAAGGGGAAGAGAACTTACTTAAAGAAATAATAGCTGAAAACTTCCCTAATCTGGGAAAGGAAACACACGTCCAGGTCCTGGAAGCATAGAGAGTCCCAAACAAGATGAACGCAAAGAGTTTCATACCAAGACACATAATAATTAAAATGGCAGGAATTAAAGTTAAAGAGAGAATCTTAAAAGCAGCAAGAGAAAAGAAACTAGTTATGTACAAGGGAACTCTTATAAGACAATGAGATGACTTTTCAGCAGAAACTTTGTAGGCTAGAAGAGAGTTGCACAATACTTTCAAAGTGATTAAAAGGAAAAAATCTACAACCAAGAATACTGTACCTGGAAAGGCTATTATTCAGATTTGAAGGAGAGATAAAGAGTGTTCCAGAAAAGCAAAACTAAAAGAGTTCAGCAACACTAAACTTTCTCTACAAGAAATTTTAAAGGGACTTCTCTAAGGGGAAAGAAAAGAACAGAACCAGAAATATGAAAATTATAAAAGAAAAAATCTCATCAGCAAAGGTAAATATACAGTGAGGGTAGTGGATCAACAAAATATAAAGCTTGTAGGAAGTTTAAAAGAAAAAAGTACTAAAATCATCTATATCCCCAATAAGTAGTTAAGGGACATAAAACAAAAAGATGTAAAATATGAAATCAAAGACATTAAACGTGGTGGGGGGAGTAAAAATTCAGTCATTAAGATGCATTCAAACTTAGGAGATCATCAACTGAAAGTAATATATACATATGTATGTGCATATGCATTTATATGTGTGTATATATATATATATATATGTTGTTATATATGAACCTTATGGTAACCACACACACAAAATCTATAATAGGTACACAGACATAAAAAAGAAAGGAATCCAAACATAACACTAAAGATAGTCATCAAATCACAAGGGAAGAGAGCAAAAGAAAAAAGGAAAAAAGAGAACTACAAAAACAACCTGATAACTATTCACAAATTGGCAATAATTACATACCTATCAATAATTACTTTAAATGTAAATGGACTAGATGCTCCAATTAACAGACATAAAGTGGCTGAATAAATACAAAAACAAGACCCATATATGTACTGCCTACAAGAGACTCACTTCAGATCTAAAGGCACATACAGACTGAAAGTAAGGGGATGGAAAAATGTATGCAAGTGGAAATGAAAGGAAAGCTTGGGTAGCAATACTTATACAAAATACACTTTAAAACAAATTGTGACAAGAGACAAAGAACACTACTTAATGATCAAAGGATCAATACAACAAGAACACATAACAATTATAAGTGTATATGCACCCAGTTGAGAGACCTATAAGATAGAGGAGGAGTAAGAAGTAGAGATCACCTTCCTCCCGACAAATACATCAAGAATACATCTATATGTGGAACAGTGCCTGTGGAACAGTGCCTACAGAACAAGTACTGAATGCTGGTAGGGAACCTCAGGCTTCCAAAAAGGCAAGAAAACCCCCACATAACTGGGTAGTGCAAAAGAAAAAAGAAAAAAAAAGAGACAAAGGAATCAGGATGGGACCTGCCCCTCTGAGAGGGAGCTGTGAAGGAGGAAAAGTTTTCACACACTAGGAAATCCCCTCACTGGCAGGGATGGGGTGAGGGAGCTGTGGAGCCTCAGAGAAGAGGACAACAACAGAGGTGCGGAGGGCAGAGTGGAGAGATTCCAATACGGAGGATCAGTGTCAACCAGCGCTCACCAGCCTGAGGCACTTGTCTGCCCACTCGCCAGGGTGGGTGGAGGTTGGGTGCTGAGGCTTGGGCTTCGGAGGTGAGACCCCAGGGAGAGGACTGGGGTTGGCTGCATGAGGACAGCCTGGGGGGGCTAGTGCACCACAGTTAGCTGGGAGGGAGTCCAGGAAAAAGAGACCTTTGTTGTGGGGTGCTCAAGGGGCAGCCCACCATGAGAGTTTCCCACTCTGTGCTCTCACAGATGGCAGGACAATGTCCACGTGAGTGCAAGCGCAAGCTGTGGCTGTTATCTTGGATCCCAGAGGCTGCCACCACTGCTGCCAAGGGTCCTATGTGCAAGGCAGGTCACTGCCCACACCTTCCCAGCAGCCTGCGCAGCCCACCACTGCTGAGGGTCCAGCGAACCAGGGCCAACTTCCTTAGGAGAATGCATGGTGCACCTCGGGCTCTTGCAACTTCATGCTGGCCTCTGCTGCTGCAGGCACTCCCTGCACATCCCAATTGTGACTGCTGTATCCCTCCCTCCCCCCAGCCTGAGTGAGCAAGTGAGCCCTAATCAGCAGCTGCTTTAAATCTCTCTTGCCTCGGTGGGGAACAGACGCCTGAGGGCAGCCCACAGGCAGAGGCAGGGCCAAAACCAAAGCTAAACTCCAGGGGCTGTGTGACCTAGGAAGAGAAAGGGAAATATCCCCATGCAGCTGCAAGTGCAGCAGATTAAATCCCCACTATTGGCTGGGTAAACCCTGCATCTGTGAAATACCTGAATAGAACAGTGTTACCACAATTGAGGCTGTGGATTTTGGGGGCAACTGTGGACTTTTGGGGCAAGTACATGCAGGAGTCAGGCCAGATCAGAGTCTGAGCTGGCCCCACAGTGCCCACAGCAGGGTCAGAGACCTACCTAGAGGTGTTGGAGGACTTGCTGGGCAAGCAGAGATTGGCCGTGGCTCACTGTGGGTCAAGGACACTGACAGCTAAGGCCACAGGAAAATATGACTACTTTTTTTTTTTTGGTTCTGCTGTTCTTTATTTTTCTTTTAATTTTACTTTTTTCTTTTCTTTTTCTTTTCTTTTCTTTTTATACTTTTATTTTTAATATTTTATTTTATTTTATTTATTTTTTCCTAGTTCTACTATACTTTTTGTTATATTGTGTTTTTTCCTTGTGTTTGTTTTTTTCCTTTGGTTTGCTTTATTTTCATTTTATTTTTAACTATTTTTTTCTATTTTTCTATTTTTACTTTACTACTTTGTTGTTTTGTATTTTTTCCTTTTGTTTTCATCTTTCTTTTGTCTTTACATTTTTAAAATCATTTTTGTGTGTTTGTTTTATGCTTTCATTGCCTTTTTTAAGATTGATTGCACATTTGATTTGTTTCTGGTTTTATGTTTTTGTTAGTTTAGTTTTTAGTGTTTGTTTCTATACTTGGGTTTGTTTATTGGTTTGGTTGCTCTCTTCTTTGCTTTCCCTTTTTGTTTTTTGTCTTTTTGATTTTCGTGAGTATGTGTGTCTGTTTCTTTGTGTGATTTTGTCTGTTTAGTTTTTCATTTACCATTTGTGTTGGGGTTTTTTCTGTTCATTTCGGTATTTGGGGTTTTTTTTTGTTGTTTCTTTGTTTTGTGTTTTTCTTTCTTTTCTTCTGCACCGAGTGGCTGGCAGGATCTTGGTGCTTTGCCTGTGGGTCGGGCCTGAGCCTCCGAGGTGGAAGAGCTGAACCCAGGACATCAGACCACCAGAGAACCCCTGGACCCATGGAATATTAATCAGTGAGAGCTCTCCCAGAGTTCTCCATCTCAACACTAAGACCTGGCTCCACCCAACAGCCAGCAAGCTCCATGTTGGACACCTCATGCCAAACAACTAGTAAGACAGGAACACAACCCCACCCTTTAGCAAACAGACTGCCTAAGTCATACTAAGCTCACAGACACCCCAAACCACACCACCCATCAGAGGGACAAGATCCAGCTCCACCTGCCAGAACACAGGCACCAGTCCTCCTATCAGGAAGCCTACACAAGCAATTGGACCAACCTCACCCAATGGGGACAGACAAAAGAAGTAAGAGGAACTACAACCCAGCAGCCTGTGGAAAGGAGACCCCCAAAACATTAAGTTAAACAAAATGAGAAGACAGAGAAATATGCAGCAGATGAAGGAGCAGGGTAAAAACACACCAGACCAAACAAATGAAAAGGAGATAGGCAGTCTACCAGAAAAAGAATTCACAGTAATGATAGTAAAGATGATCCAAAATCTCAGAAATAGAATGGAGAAAATACAAGAAACGTTTAACAAGGACCTAGAAGAGCTAAAGAACAAACAAACAATGATGAACAGCACAATAAATGAAATTAAAAACACTCTAGAAGGAATCAATAGCAGAAAAATTGAGGCAGAAGAATGGATAAGTGAGCTGGAAGGTAGAATGGTGGAAATAACTGCCACAGAGCAGAATAAAGAAAAAAGAATGAAAAGAATTGGGGACAGTCTCAGAGACATCTGTGACAAGATTAAACACACCAACATTCGAATTATAGGGGTCACAGAAGAAGAAGAGAAAGGGTCTGACAAAATATTTTAAGAGATTGTAGCCAAAAACTTCCTTAACATAAGAAAGAAAGTTATCAATCAAATCCAGGAAGTGCAGAGAGTCCCATACAGGATAAACCCAAAGAGAAACATGCAAAGACACATGTTAATCAAACTATTAAAAACTAATTAAGAGAAAAAGTATTCAAAGCAGCAAGGGAAAAGCAACAAATAAGATACAAGGGAATCCAAGGTTATCAGCTGATTTTTCAGCAGAAATTCTGTAGGCCAGAAGGGAGTGGCAGGATATATTTTCAATGATGAAAGGGTAAAACCTACAACTAAAATTCCTCTACCTAGCAAGCATCTCATTCAGATTTGACAGAGAAATCAAAAGCTTTACAGAAACACGGAAGCTAAGTGAATTCAGCACCACCAAACCACCTCTACAAACAAATGCCAAAGGAACTTCTCTAAGTGGGAAACACAGAGAAGAAAAGGACCTACAAAAACAAAACAATTAAGAAAATGGTAGTAGGAACATACATATCAATAATTACCTTAAATGTGAATGGATTAAATGCTCCAACCAAAAGGCACAGACTGGCTGAATGGATACAAAAACAAGACCCATATATATTCTGTCAACAAGAGACCCACTTCAGACCTAAGGATGCATACAGACTGAAAGTGAGGGGATGGAAAAAGATATTCCATGCAAATGGAAATGAAAAGAAAGCTGATGTAGTGATACTCATATCAGACAAAATAGACTTTAAAATAAAGACTATTATAAAAGACAAGGAAGGACCCTACATAATGGTCAAGGGATCAATACAAGAAGAAGATATAACAATGGTAAATATTTATGCACCCAACATAGGAGCACCTCAATGCATAAGGCAAATGTTACCAGCTATAAAAGGGGAAATCGATAGTAACACAATCATAATAGGGGAGTTTAACATCCCACTTACACCAATGGACAGATCATCAAAACAGAAAATAAATGAGAAAACACAAGCTTTAAATGGCACTTTGGACCACATCGACTTAATTGATATTTATAGGACATTCCATCCAAAAACAACAGAATACACTTCTCAAGTGCACATGGAACATTCTCCAGGGTAGATCACATCTTGGATCACAAATTAAGCATTGGTAAATTTAAGAAAATTCAAATCGTATCAAGCATCTTTTCCAACCATAATGCTATGAGACCAGATACCAATTATAGAGAAAAAAACTGTAAAAAATCCCCAAACATTTGGAGGGTAAACAGCATGCTACTAAATAACCAAGAGATCAATGAAGAAATCAAAGAGGAAATCAAAAAATACCTAGAAACAAATGACAATTAAAGTACGACGACACAAAACCTATGGGATGTAGCAAAAGCAGTTCTAAGAAGGAAGTTTATAGCAATACAATCCTACCTCAAAAAACAAGAAACATCTCAAATAAGCAACTTAACCTTACACCTAAAGCAATTAGAGAAAGAAGAGCAAAAAAACCCCAAAGTTAGGAGAAGGAAAGAAATTATAAAGATCAGATCAGAAATTAATGGAAAAGAAATGAAGGAAACAATAGCAAAGAGCAACAAAATTATAAGCTGGTCCTTTGAGAAGATAAACGAAATTGATAACCCATGAATCAGACTCCTCAAGAAAAACAAGAAGAAGACTCAAATCAAATGAATTAGAAACGAAAAAGGAGAAATAACAATGGACACCGCAGAAATACAAAGGATCATGAGAGACTACTACAAGCAACTATATGCCAATAAAATGGACAACCTGGCAGAAGTGGAAAAATACTTAGAAAAGTAAACGTTCCAAGACTGAACCAGGAAGAAATAGAAAATATGAACAGACCAATCACAAGCACTGAATTGAAACTGTGATTAAAAATCTTCCAACAAACAAAAGCCCAGGACCAGATGGCTTCACAGGCAAATTCTGTCAACCATTTAGAGAAGCACTAACAACTATTCCTCGCAAACTCTTCCAAAATATAGCAGAGGGAGGAACACTCCCAAGCTCATTCTACAAGGCCACCATCACCCTGATACCAAAACCAGACAAAGATGTCATGAAAAAAGAAAATTATAGGCCAAAATCACTGACGAAAATAGGTGAAATAATCCTCAACAAAATACTAGCAAAGAGAATCCAAAAGCACATTAAAGGAATCATACACCATGATCAAGTGGGGTTTAACCCAGGAATGCAAGGATTCTTCAATATATGCAAATCAATCAATGTGATAAAACATAGTAAAAAATTGAAGGAGAAAAACCATATGATCATCTCAATAGATGCAGAAAAAGCTTTCAACAAAATTCAACACCCATTTATGATAAAAACCCTCCAGAAAGTAGGCATAGAGGGAACCTACCTCAATATAATAAAGGCCATATATGAGAAACCCACAGCCAACATCATTCTCAGTGGTGAAAACTGAAACAATTTCCTCTAAGATCAGGAACAAGACAAGGTTGCTCACTATTACCACTATTATTCAACAAAGTTTTGGAAGTTTTAGCCACAGCAATCAGAGAAGAGAAAGAAATAAAAGGACTCCAAATTGGAAAAGAAGTAAAACTGTCACTGTTTGTTGACCACTTGGTACTATACATACAAAATCCTAAAGATGCCACCAGAAAACTACTAGAACTAATCAATCAATATGGTAAAGTAGCAGAATACAAAATTAATGCACAGTAGTCTCTTGCATTCCTATGTACTAACAATGAAAAATCAGAGAGAAATTAAGAAACACTCCCATTTACCATTGCAAATAAAGAATAAAATACCTAGGAATAAACCTACCTAAGGAAGCCAAGTACCTGTGTGGAGAAAACTATAAGACACTGATGAAAGAAATCAAAGACAATACAAACAGATGGAGAGATATACCATGTTCTTGGATTGGAAGAATCAACATTTTGAAAATGACTATACTATCCAAAGCAATCTACAGATTCAGTGCAATCCCTATCAAATTACCAATGGCACTTTTTACAGAACTATAATAAAAATTTTACAGTTTGTATGGGACAGAAGACCCCAAATAGTCAAAGCAATCTTGAGAAAGAAAAACACAGCTGGAGGAATCAGGCTCCCTGACTTCAGACTATACTACAAATCTACAGTAATCAAGACAATATGGTACTGGCACAAAAACAGAAGTATAGATAAATGGAACAGGATAGAAAGTTCAGAGGTAAACCCATGCACCTATGGTCATCTTACCTTTGACAATGGAGGCAAGAATATACAATGGAGAAAAGAGAGTCTCTTCAATAAGTGGTGCTGGGGAAACCTGGACAGCTACATGTAAAAGAATGAAATTAGAACACTCCCAAACACCATACACAAAAATAAACTCAAAATAGATTAGAGACCTAAATGTAAGGCCAGAGACTATAAAACCCTTAGAGAAAACATAGGCAGAACACTCTATGACATAAATCACAGCAAGACCCTTTTTGACCTACCTCGTAGAATAATGGAAATAAAAACAAAAATAAACAAATGGGACCTAATGAACCTTAGAATCTTTTGCACAGGAAAGGAAACCATAAACCAGATGAGAAAACAACCCTCAGAATGGGAGAATATACTTGCAAATGAAGCAACTGACAAAGGATTAGTCTCCAAAATTTACAAGCAGCACATGCAACTCAATAGCAAAAAAACAAACAACCCAATCCAAAAATGGGTGGAAGATCTAAATGGACATTTCTCCAAAGAAGTCATACAGTTAATCAACAAACACATGAAAAGGTGCTCAACAGCACTAATCATTAGAGAAATGGAAATCAAAACTTCAATGAATTATCACCTCACACCAGTCAGAATGGCCATCATCAAAAAATCTAGAAGCAATAAATGCTGGAGAGGCTGTGGAGAAAATGGAACCCTCCAGCACTGTTGGTGGGAATGTAAATTGATACAACCACTATGGAGAACAGTATGGAGATTCCTCACGAAACTAAACATGCAACTACCATATGACCCAGTAATCCCACTACTGGACATACACCCTGAGAAAAACATAATTCAAAAAGATACATGTACCACAATGTTAATTGATGAACTATTTACAATAGCCAGGACATGGAAGCAACCTAAGAGTCCAAAAACAGATGAATGGATAAAGAAGATGTGGCACATATATACAATGAAGTATTACTCAGCCATAAAAAGGAACAAAACTGAGTTATTTGTAATGAGGTGGATGGACCTAGAGTCTGTCATGTCATACAGAGTGAAGTAAGTCAGATAGAGAAAAACAAATACCATATGCTAATACATATATATGCAATCTAGAAAAATGGTACTGATGAACCTAGTGGTAGGGCAGGAATAAAGATGCAGGTGTGGAGAATGGACTTGAGGACATGGCAGGGGTGGGGGAATGGGAGGCTGGGACATAGTCAGAGTAGCATTGACAGATATACACTACCAAATGTAAAATAGATAGCTAGTGGGAAGCTGCTGCAAAGCACAGGGAGATCAGCTTAGTGCTTTGTAATGACTTAGAGTGGTGGGAGAGGGAGCATGAGAGTGAGGCTCAAAAGGGAGGGGTTATGGGGATATATGTATGCATATGCATATAGCTGATTCAATTTGTTGTACAGCAGAAACTAACACAACATAGTGGCAATTATACTCCAATAAAGATGTATAAAAACTGTATATGTATCCTACATGGGAGAAGCTAAATACATAAAGCAAATATTAGCAAAAATAAAGGGAGAAATTGACAGTTACACAATAATAATAGGAGACTTTAACCACCCTTTTCACCAACTGACAGATCATCTAGACAGAGAATTAGGAAACCGTGGTCTTAAATGGCACATTAGATCAGACAGACTTAATAATTATATATAGGACATTCCATCCAAAAGCAACAGAATACCCATTTTTTCTCAAGAGCACATGGAATATTCTCTAGGATAGATCACATACTAGGTCACAAAACAAATCTCAATAAATTTAAGAAGATGGAAGTCATATCAATCTTTTCCAACCACAGTAGTATGAAACTAGAAATTGGCTACAAGAAAAAAACTGAAAAAAAGTACAAACATGTGGAGGCTTAGATATGCTGCTAAGGAACCAGTGGGTCAGTGAAAAAAATCAAAGAGAAAATCAAAATATACCTTGAAACAAATGAAGGTGGAAACACAATGATCTGAAATCTATGAGATGCAACAAAAGCAGTTCAAAGAGGGACGTTTACAGTGATACAAACCCACCTTAGGAAACAAGAAAAATCTCAAAGAAACAATTTAATTTTACACCTATAGGAACTACAAAGAAAAGAACAAACAAAATTCAAAGTCAGTAGAAGAAAAGAAATAATAAGAGCAGAAATGAATAAAATAGACTAAAAAAATGAAGAAGATCAATCAAATTAAGAGCTTGTTCTTTGAAAACATAATCAAAATTAATAAAACTTTAGGCAGACTCATCAAGAAAAAAAGAAAGAGGGCCCAAATCAACAGAATCAGAAGTGAAAGAGAAGTTACAACCAATACCACAGAAATACAAAGGATCATAAGATATTACTATAAACAATTTTACACTAATAAAATGGACAACCTGGAAGAAATGAATAAATTCCTAGAAATGTACAGTTTCTTAAGACTGAAACAGGAAGATATAGAAAATATAAGCAGACCAATTACCAGCAATGAAATTAAATCAGGAATAAAAATACTACCAATAACAAAAGCAAAGGACCAAACAGCTTCACAGTTTAATTCCACCAAAGATTTAAAGAAGAATTGTCACTTCTCCTTCTCAAATTATTCCAAAAAAATTGGAAGGCCAGCATCATTCTGATACCCAAACCAAAGATACCACAAAAAAAATTACAGGCCAATGTCACTGAAGAACATAGATGCAGAAATCCTCAACAAAATATTAGCAAATCAAATTCAACAATACAGTAAAAGGATCATACCATTTGATCAAATGGCATTTATTCCAGGGATGCAAAGGTGGTATATCTGCAAATCAATATGATACAGTACATTAACAAATTGAAGAATAAAAATAATATGATCATTTCAATAGATACAGAAAAAGCTCTGACAAAATTCAACATCCAGTTATGATAAAAACTCTCAAAAAATTTGGTATAGATTGATCATACCTCAACATAATAAAGACCATGTATTTACAGCCAATATCATACTCAGTGATGGAAAGCTGAAAGCATTTCCTCTAAAATCAGGAACAAGACAAAGATGCCCACTCTTGCCACTTCTATTCAGCATAGTACTGGAAGTCCAAGCCATAGAATCAGACAAGAAAAAGAAATTAAAAGCATCAAAATTGGAAAGAAAAAAAGTAAAACTGTCACTGTTTGCAGATGACATTATACTATACATAGAAAATCCTGAAGACACCACCAAAAAACTATTAGAACAAATAAATAAATTCACTAAAGTTGCAGGATACAATATTAATATACAGAAATCTGTTGTGCTCCTATACACTAACAAAGAATGAGGAAAACAAATCCCATTACAATTGAATCAAAAACATAAAATACCTTGGAATAAAACTAACCAAGGAAGTAAAAGATCTGTACTTGGAAAACTATAAGACATTGATGAAAGAAACTGAAAATGACACAAACAAATGGAAAGATCTACTGTGCTCATGAATTGGAAGAATTAATATTGTTAAAATGACCATACTCTCCAAGGTAATCTTCAGATTCAATGCAATCCCTATCAAAATACCAATGGCATTTTCTACAGAAATAGAACAAATAATTTTTAAATTCATATGAAAACACGAAAGACCTCAAACAACAAAAACAATCTTGAGAAAGAAGAGTAGGCCTGGAGGAATCACACTCCCTGACTTCAGACTATACTACAAAGCTACAGTAATCAGAACAGTATGCTACTTGCACAAAATAGACACATAGATCAATGGAATGGAATAGAGAGCCCAGAAACAAACCCACACTTATATGTCAATTAATGTATGACAAAGGAGGCAAAAATATACAATGGGAAAAGACAGCCTCTTCAATCATGGTGATGTGAAAACTGGACAGCTACATGCAAAAGAATCAAACTGGACAACTTTCTCACACTATACACAAAAATAAACTCAAAATGGATTAAAGACTTAATTGTAAGACCTAAAATCATGAAACTCCTCAAGAAAACATATCTTTATGTTCTTTGACATCTGTCTTAGCAATATATATATATATATTTTTTGTATCTGCCTCCACAGGCAAGGGAAGCAAAAGCAAAAAATGAACAAATAGGACTACATCAAACTAAAAAGCTTTAGCACTGAGAAGGAAATGATCAACAAAACAAAAAGGCCACCTACTGAATGGGAGAAGATATTTGGAAATGATAAATCTGATAAGGGGTTAATATCCAAAATATTCAAACAACTCAACATCAGAAAATCAAACAATTCAATTAAAAAATGGGCATAATACCTGAATAGACATTTTTCCAAAGAAGACATACAGATGACCACAGATACATGAAAAATGCTCAACATCACTAATTATCAGGGAAATGCAAATCAAAACCACAATGAGATATCACCTCACACCTTTTAGAAGGGTTATCATCAAAAAGACAACAAACAAATATCAGTGAGGATGTGGAGAAAAGGGAAGTTTCATGCATTGTTGGTGGAAATGTAAATTGGTGCAGCTACTATGGAAAACAGTATAGCAGTTCCTCAAAAAATTAAAAAATAGACTACCATACCATTCAGCACTTCCACTTCTGGGTATTTTCCCAAAGAAAATAAAAACACTAATTCTAAAACATATATGCACCCCTATCTTCATTGCAGCATTATTTGCAATAGCCAAAATATGGAAGCAACCTAAGCGGCCATCGATAGATGAATGGATAAAAAGATGTGTTATGTATATACAATGGACTATTACTTGGCCATGAAAGGAACGAAATCTTGCCATTTGTGACAATATGGATGGACCTAGAGGGTATTATGCTAAGTGAAAGAAGTCAGACAGAAAAAAACAAGTATTACGTGATTTCACTTATATGTGGAATCTAATAAACAAGACAAATAAACATAACAAAACAGGAATATATTCATAGATACAGAGAACAAACTGTACATGTATACATAGATATGGGGGTGGTGGAGGAATGAATGAAATAGGTGAAGGAGAATAAGAATTTCAAACTTCCATTTATGAAATAAATAAGTCACAGGGATGTAATACACAGCATAAGGAATATTGTCAAAAATATTGTAAAAACTTTGTAAGGTGACAGATGGTTACTAGACTTATTGTGGTGACCATTTTGTAATGTATAAAAATATTGAATCACAGACACAGATACACAAACACACACAGACACACACACAAGAGAACTGGTTTGATCCTCAAACAGTCTGCATAATCTAATGTTTTGGAAAAGATATTTTGTTTTCTGTTCTGGGACACTATCCTTACTTTTTTACTTTTGGTGAGAAAAAATTGTCAAAGCCCCAAAGAAAGAGAAAAGTACTGAATGAAGTCCTAGGTTCAGGAAAAACAAAGAAAGGAAAAAAAAATTTAAATTAGAGGACAATTTAAGTGTTTCTTTTGAATTTGAGCTGCAGATATTCCTATTTATTTGTATCTTGTTTTTATTTCTTATATATTTATTATTTACCTTTCTTATGACCAAAAAGATCCCCACAATGGACTTGAGAGTGCTTCCTGTACTTTCTTTATTTGGGGATTATTCTGAGCTGATCTCTACATCCAGATATTTGTCTTGTCAAGTGGCCCATTATCTCTTGCAAAAGGATTTAGATTAATTGCAATAATTATTTGGGGTATGTTAAACTGAACATATTCTTTTGAATATGACTAGATGAGTTTTTTCCCAATTTATATATTTCCAACACATCAGGAATATCATATTTACAATTCTAAATATTTCTATGAGTCACAAAAAAGACCACCCAACCTCACCCCAGGGTGCTCTATTTATGCCTTCTTTCCAGCTAGAAAAATCTATCCTTTCAATTGCTGTTTTGAGCCTGGTTTCTGTTTAGTAAGGTACTTTACCCTCAGTCCAAGATCTGAGCTAATGGTCTCTGAGATGTTACCAAAACCTTTCTGGAATTCCAAGTATATAATATCAATCTTTCCATTGTTACTATGGAAACTATATCCTAGAAAAACTCAGTCACCTATTTCAGTATGAACTATCCCTTATAAAACTAAATTGGTCATTTTTCATAAACGTAAGCTTTTAAAATTGTTCCCTTACTAAATTGTTGGTAATTGTATTCATTAATATTCTTACCATGACCAACAGTACAATTAATATGAAACCAAGGCAGAATATCAAGATGGCACTGGTGTAGTAGGAAAACCACTGGACTCGAAACCTGGGCACCTGGGATTAAAACAGACTGCATTTACTCTCTGACCTTGTTCAATCACATTACCTTTCTGAACCTCAGTTTCCTCACATGTAATATGCAGGTAATAACACTTACCTTAACAGGGTCCTTGTTAAGATTTAATGAAATAATTTTATCAGAGTTAGTAAGTTGCTGCAAAATTGTAATTTTCCTTTTTCTCTTTTAGCGAGTTTCCTCTTTGAAATTGATAGTGACTAGCAGATATTTAAAGATATGGAAACAAAGGATAGAGAGAGAATTCACAAACTGGATTCTCAGTCCCAGATATTTACAAATTAAATGGATTTGACTTTCTATTTTAATTTATTCACTAAAAATACAGAAAAAAGTACAAATAATCATTGGAAGCAAGTTATGGTAGTATAATTATAGTACAAACAGGTGTAGGAGTGGGAGGGAGCACCCAGTGGGGAAATCAGTTCAGCTCCCCGGTACATCTAATTTTCTCTTGGGAAATAGTCATCTCTCAAAATCTCTCTCATATTATCGATGTAGTATTAAGATTCTGGTTAACTTGGATGATCCTGAATTCTGAGTAATTAGAATTCTGAATTAAAATATTTACTTCTCTTCAATTTACAGGACATCTCAACTACTTATTTTACCCCAATGACTGTCACCAATCAACCTCTTAGTCTGATGAACTTCTTTATTATTTCAGTTGATGAAGCACCTTCTTCTGACATTAAGACTTGGGTCCATCTATTGTCAGAAATCATAGTATGCATCCTGACCTGACAGGTTAGACATTTGGCTATGGCAGTTTAGAGTTGGAGGAAGAGGAATGGCTATTTTCTCAAATCTACCCAAATTCTTTAGGGTGATTATCCTTCTGATGTTAGGATGAGAATCAAGACAGAGGAAAAAAAATCAACTTTTTACATCCCTGTTTGGATGAGATGGCTAGAGCCAAAGACTCAGTCCCAAGCAACTCCCCTAGGCATTAGTGGTCACTTTGGAGACTTGCTGACCCTCATCTGGAGGCTCTATGACATTCCAGAGTGCACAGCCTTCTCTGTATATTATCATGGTCCCTAATAAAACTGCAGACCTCAACCATCGATGGTCCCAACTCTGGTGCCTGCAGGTAAATATTTAGCAACTTGCTCTCTAGAAGAAAAAAAGCCATTATTTGCAGTGAATGCCCATCTCCGTAGTGTAAATACTCCCATTATCAACCAGAAGTAACTGAAAGTGGGTTTGGAAAGAGATGCACACACCCCAGTAAACTCGGGGGGGGGGGGAAGTACATAACTTTGTAATAACCACTTGTATTTAAGTGCAGTTCTCATCTAGAAAGATTGTAAGTGATATATCAAACACAATAGTTGTAAACGAGATTGTGTCACTTAGTTATTGAGAAGTTCTCAGTGGCTCCCCTTTGCCACAGGAAACATTTCAGAGCAGATGGGTGAACTTGGCATCTCCTTACCACGTCTATATCCTTTCTAACCTCATCTCCCATTGCTCTTTCACCTTCAACCTGTACTAAAAATGTACAGACATATCCATAATATCTAAATGCTCCATATATTTTCATAACTCATTCCCCAGGTGAAGACCAATCATGAGTTCACACTCACAATCAACAAATGCTCCCAGGACATTTAGGAAATATTTTCTACTCTTTTGAATTTTAGTTCATCTAGTCCTTGTTACTTCTACAGCTCTCTGGAACTTTTAAAAATATGAAATGTATCAGGCTTTTTTGATTGTTGAAGCAGTTGTAACCTACCACCTGATTTCTGGAAGAAGAAGCAGGAAAAGGACATTTAACATTGAAAATATTAAGGGCATGATCTCAGAATAGAGATAGTCTTTCCAAAGAAAAAGGAAATGGATTATTTTATATTGACATGCATTTTATGTTATCTTTATCTCATTTCAAAGTGTTCAAGTAAAAACTTTATCACCAACCATGGGTCCTTGTACTGGGGCTTAATTGTTCTAATAGAAACAAAAAAAAAATCATTGACAGCAGGAAGGTCAGTTCTGTGATATGTCATAAACTCAACAAATATTTGTGAAGTTGGATATATGGATGAATAGTTATGAACAAGGTACTACAAAAATAATCTGAGGCCCTAGTTTTGAAGTTCAGTCATTCACTAAGCAAAGATGGCATTACAAATACTGGAAGCTGCCTATGAAAGGACACGGAGTCATGAAAATATATGGGAGCAAATCTTTGCTTGGAAAAAGAGAAAACAGCAAGATTTTAGTAGTCTTACAAGACTAGAATAACAAATTGAAAATCAGAACTTTCAAACACATGATCACTTTTCCTCACAGAATATTTGCTGAGTTCTGGGGCTACATGAAATGCTGGTGTGTTGGAGTTCCAGAGAAAGAGAAAAAAAGAAAAGAGAGACAGAGATAGGCTATCTATCTCTATCTCTGTATATATGCATATGGATATCTATCTATCTTATCATATACATCTATATATACAGATAATGTGTATATATACATATATATATATAAAATTGGAATTTATAAAAAAAGAGTCAATTGGATATTTTAAAGAGGCATTTCCTAAAATGAAGGGTTCATTCCATTTCAAAGACAACATATCTCTAAATTTGATTGCACCCCAC
This sequence comes from Delphinus delphis, assembly GCF_949987515.2. Classification (NCBI taxonomy): domain Eukaryota; kingdom Metazoa; phylum Chordata; class Mammalia; order Artiodactyla; family Delphinidae; genus Delphinus; species Delphinus delphis. Next base: position 40,494,348 of record NC_082699.1, on the reverse strand, counting down.
AAATCTTCAAAATATTTTTTAAATTAGCAAAGCTAACATTAAAATAGATAAATGATAATCATAGTGAGAAGTGTTAACATACTTGTGTCAATAGCTGATAGAATGAGCAACCAAAAAACTCAGAATGATATAAAAAAATCTGAGCATAATTAACAAACTTGGATTATTTGATAAATATGAAACACTGCAACCTAAAATAATATTTTTTCCAGGTGTACATAAAATACTTACCAAAATTAACTACATGCCAGGCCATTAAGCAACTTTTGATAAATTTTTAAAAATTAATTAATGTATTTATTTATTTATATTTTTTGGCTGAGTTGGGTTTTTGTTGCTGTGCACGGGCTTTATCTAGTTGTGGCAAATGGGGGCTACTCTTCATTGCGGCACATGGGCTTCTCATTGCAGTGGCTTCTTGTTGCAGGTCGTGGGCTGTAGGAGTGTGGGCTTCAGTAGTTGTGGCACGCAGGCTCAGTAGTTGTGGCTCACGGGCTCTAGAGTGCAGGCTCAGTAGTTGTAGTGCATGGGCTTAGTTGCTCCGTGGCATGTGAGATCTTCTCAGACCAGGGCTTGAACCCATGTCCCCTGCACTGGCAGGTGGATTCTTAACCACTGTGCCACCAGGGAAGTCCTGATAAATTTCAAAGGATTGAAATTTTTTAGAATATCCTTTGACCACAGTGGAATCAAGAAAAAATCAGTAACAAAAGATGATTAGAAAAAAATTCACTACCAGGAGATTAAAAAATAGATGTGTAAATAATGCATGCATCAAAGAAGAAATCACATGAAAAATTAAAATATTTTGGACTGGATGATGATGAAGATATGACATATCAAAACTTGTGGCGTGCAGCTAAAGCACTACCTAAAGGGAGGATATTTTATACTTCTAAATGGAGAAAATGAACAAAGTCAGGAAATCAATGATTTAAATCTCTATCTCAAAAAATGAGTAAAGAGGAGTAGAGAGCCCATCAAGTCAAACTTAAGAAGAGTAAATGGAAATAAATAATAAAAAGGACAAATAAATTAAATTTATTTTAAAAACCACATGCATATGATAGAGAAAATCAGCAAACCAAAAGTTAGTTTCTTGAAAAGAATTACAAAATTGATAAATCCCTAGCAAAACATGTCAGGAAACAAGGATAAATCATCAATGTCAAGATTGAAAAGGACAACATGACTACAGATCCTATAGACATCAAATGATAGTAAGAGGGTATTATGATAAATTTTACACTAATACATTTGGTAATTTGGATACAATGTACAAATTTCTTAAATGAATATTACTTATTACAACTAAAAAATGAATTAAATAAACTCTGAGCAGTCTAAGATAAGATCTATTTTTAAAATGAAATTTGTTATTAAAATTACAGATTAACTCTCTCATAAACATAAATGCAGAAACTTTTACACAAAAAGAAAACTGAAACCAGTGTTATATAAAAAGAATAATACAATATGCCCAATAGATTTTATTCTGGTTTTGGAAGGTTGATTTAACATTAGAAAAATCATTAACATAATTCACTACATTAACAGAAGAAAACAGAAAAATAGACTTCAATAGAATAAAAGATAGCATTTGACAAAATTCAACACCTATTCATGATGAAAATTCATAGCAAAGTAGAAATAGAAGAGAACTTCCTTAACTTGATATATAAAAATGTTATATTCAATGGTGAAATACTAAGAATTTTTCCTTGAGATCAGGAGTGCATATAGTATGATTCAATTTATATAAAATAAAAAAAATAACAAAGTTAAATTATCTGTGTTAGAATCCATGATAATTATTACCTTCTGCAAGAAGGGAGCAAAAGGAGGACTTCTGGGGTGCTGGTAATGTCTGGTTCTTGATCTGTTGTGGTTATAGAGTTATATTCATTTTTTGAAAATGTATTGATCACTTATTGAAAATTTATAATATGTAAATATTATATGTAGAGGTATCAACAAAAAGTTGATTTAAAAATATTCAGATGGAAGTTTTAAAAATCCAACATGTATTTCAAATATCTGGCACTCTCTCATGAGATAGCAAGTTCGATTCTTCAATGCTCAGGGCAGTTGTTTGCCATCATGTTGACCCAGCCATAGAAAGGGCTGAATGATGGACGTATTGGGACCTATTTAGAGAAGTTGAGCTCCTTAGACAATGGGAAACCATTCAGGCCTTTCATCAGTTTCCTTATAGCTAAGTGAGCTTTTCCATCATCCTTTCCAGTGCTCAGATAATGCAGTTCCATTTCAGGAAACTTTCCTACTGTGTGTAGCTGTCCTTTGACTCTCCAAAGGAAAGGACTGGTGAGCTATTATAGATCTATTTCTCACAGTCCTGCCCCTGATGGGATAGGAGGCAAGGTGAAAAGGCAAAGCCTCTTAAAACTCAAACCAGGCAGGAGCAGAAGCTAACAATAGCCTGACGGGTCCTCTGGTCAAAAAACATTCCCAGGAACTTCCACACCAAGAGCAGTAGCTTATGCTTGAAGTATCAAGTCTTGAAGCTAGTATTCGAGGAATACTCTCCAAACAAGTTGCACATCTCCTGTCTAGACCTAGGCCTAAGAATGCCTTTCCAAATGTCATTGCATTCTAGCATCTGTTCAGGAGCTCCCGCAGACTTGCTAGTGGTCAGGTGGAGTGGTGGCATAATTTGCAATAAGTGTTGTTGACCACTTATTTTCTTAGAATGGAAAGCCAGTCAGCCAGCTTTAGCAACACAAACTATGTGGCTTTTTACCCTTTTTCTAGCAGGTAACATGATTTTGATAAGCTACCTTCCCATTCTTCCAAGAAGTTCTCATCAACTTATTCCAATTCACAGCTCTCTCTTGCTTTTCTGAACTCTGAAAGCACATAGGAGTGATGGTCAGCTTAGAAACTGGCTGCTTTCATACACACACACACACACACACACACACACACACACACATTTACAGCTTGGAACCATGTATTTTGTACAGATGTGATATCTGTGTAGTACTTAGTTTCTCAGGATGGTCCATGAGGCCTGCTTGATGTAAGTGCATCCAGAAGTTTCATATTTGTAGTCCGATGAAAACCCTTGTCTTTTTTTAGCAACATTTAGCAGGAGACACAAGGCTTCAGAGTTTTATCTTGACCTGACAGAACCCTATCTGTCCTTGGAGATAGAGGATGGTCTTCTCTCTGACCTGCTCTAAACTCCTTACTGTGGCTGACAATCCCAAAGCAATCAGGCTCCTCACTAGTTCTCCAACATCCTTGCTCACTCCATTCTTTCCCTCTTTGATTATTATTCAGCCACACTGACCTTTTCTCTTTTCTCATATATTCCAAAGATGTTCCTCTCTCCACCCTTTTTACTTGCTCTTTCCTCCACCAGGAATGTTCCCTCTTAAGACTTTAACTTGACCAGTTCCTTCTCATCATTCAGGTATCAGCTTAAGCATTATTTCAGAAAGACCTTCCCTGACCACCCAATCAATCTACAATGAGTTATTCCCTAGCTTTTCTCTGTTTAATTTATTTATTCTCTTGCTTATGGTATATCTACCCCACTTTATTGCACAGTCCATGAATGGAGGGATCTTGTCTGTTTTATCCATTCTTGTGTCCCAAGCTCTCAGCACAGTGCCTGACACACAATAGGCAGTTGCGTGAGTCTGAGTCCTCTGAGAAGGAGAAACCAAGGATTAGACACCCCAGCAACTTAGTGGAAACACCTATGAGGGATAAAGGGGATGGAGCAAGAGAAGGCCGGGAGAGGTTTTAGACTGTGACACAGGTCTGACACCTGTGAAAGGATAGAGGGAAGGAAGGAAGATTGGGTAGGAAGAACCTCAGACCACAGCGCAGTTCTGAGCAAGTCTTGGCCAGACTGAAAGGGGGGCACACACAAAGGTTTCCCGTTAGAGACGTCCCATGTTGGGCAGAAATAGCCTGGCTCCAGAACCCCACCATGCTCAGACGGTGGCTGAAAGTGATCTTGAGGAAGCTGGATCCAGAATGAATCCAAAGGAGCAGCACCTGAGGCTGTCGTCCGCAAGACTCCCCATGAGGGTTCCTTGAAGACAGATCTGAATAGTGAACTTCTGTGGCCTCCCCATCAGTTTATAGATATTTGTTGACAAAGGAAAACATATGTAAATGCGTGGATGAATCTCTGAAGTCCATGCTGGAGACACCTTCATGGACTAACTGGACAAATTGTTGAGCTCTTCAACTGATCTTACACAGGACTGACTCTTCCTAATCATCACTTCTACGGACAGGACCCACATTTGTGCTGTGTGTAGGTCAGGGGCCACTTCTGTGCTTGATACCTCACAATTAAGACTGTAATTGATCCGTAAATTAGCATTATTATTATTGTTATTCTTGTTTTCTCTAACCAGGTGATAACCCAAGAAGGCTTACAAATGTTAATTCTTTCCCTGTTTTCTCTGCCGTTCTTAGCAGGGTGCTAGGCACAATGTAGTTCTAAAGTAAAAATCCCAACCTTGAAAGCCTACTGAGCCAGGCATGCTATGGAGATGAGTGAAGCAGGCCTGGCGGGGAGTGGTAGGGGCTCTGATGAACTGGAGTGAGCTTGTCCCATCCAGATGGGATGAGTGCTATAGAGGGGTAAGCCAATTATCTCCAGGTGGGTATGCAGACTCTGGGCTACCAAATCAAGTGATGCCAGAAATCTGGATTTTTATGTAACATCTCCTGATTTTCAAATGTTGAGAACTAATTAAATATTTCTTAAATACTCTAGGCCAACACTAGCCTGGCCAAGTAAAACATGCCTGTGAGATGATTTGGCCACCAGTAGTCTCCATTCTAGACCTCTGTTGACAGACAACATTCTAGATCTTTAAAAGTCACCGTTTTGTTTAAAAAGTTTTGTGGCAGTTATTCTTGGAAGTCTTCTCAGAACCAGCCAATGACTCGCCATTTATGTCATTCCCCAGTATCCTGGATCCAGAGAGCATGAAAGAGAATTGACCATAAATATCTGAGTCACAGAGGTCAGGGGACTCATGGGGCTGGGGTAAAGTCTTCCATGAAATACAAGGTGACAGACATCACTCTGCCAGTGTGTGAGCCAGTCTGCCAGGGAGAGCAAGGCTAAAGGTAAACAGATGGATCTTACTCCCTTCCCAGAAGGAGGACAAAGTGGCCTCAGCAGAGGGAATTCTAAGGCATATGTCACTTTCAACATATGTTATGACCAACAGCTAGAAAACCTAATTATTTTTTGGTGGTAAGCCACATGATTAGAAATTCCAAGGGGTAAAGGTAAGAAAAACAATGGTAAAGCTCATTAGCTGTTCAAAATTATTGGAACTTTAAAGTAGTAGTAATAAATTTTTAAAACCCTTCAAATAACAACAGCTTAATCCGTTTCTTCCCTGCACACATACACAGTTCATGCCCAATCATATCTTTGGTCCATTTTGAACATGTTAATGAGAATTCTGATACTTAACATAATGATCATTTTCAACACTCAATCAGGATGCACTCCAGGTTTGTGGTGTTGATGGTGACTCTCTGCTTGTAGCAGAAGCATGAAGAAATCACAGACCCAGGGGAATCCAAACATTTGCCAGAGTTTGACACACAGTAGAAATATCAGTTCTTGGATTCATATACTTATCCACAAAGCTATCGGAGGGAACTGCTGTGCCTTCAGGTCTACAAGAGGCTTCTAAATTGTGCTAGTCTTTCAGAGTAAATCTTTGTTCATTCCTTAAAATTATGACTCTAATCCAACAATGCTAACAATCTGCTTCTGAAGTTGCAACTGTGTTTTCATCGATAGTTCTATAATCCTTAAATTTTGTATTTATTCATTTGTTATTAATTTTATTGCATGATGATTGCCTTCTGCAAAAGTTATCTGTCCAGTTTTAACATAAATAACCAAAATTATGAAAGTATAGTGATGCTTCTTGCTTTTTATCTCTCTCTTGAAATTTCAAGTTCAATGTATTTCCATGTTTTGTCACAACCGTAAGAAAGCATCACCATGTAAACAAGCACTCTGACAAGTTGGGTTTCTCAGTCCTTCAATTCCCCAAAGTCTCTGATCTGAGGAAGCAGCTCAGTAAGTCTCGTCATCCAGTTTCCCCATCTGACGGCATAAAAATAAATGGCATCTGCCCCACGCTGCTTTAACTGCTTCCAAATATCTCATAAACTGGTGCTGTCTGTGGGGACTGGCTGGGAGAACAGTCACCACTGAAATCACTTGCTGCATTACATCACACAATGGACTCGCCCACAGAGGTCATCGTCCCAACCTTCACAGGATGAGGCAATGGTGGTCTGGCACAACAGCCTGTGCTACTGACTGCAATAAAGCGTCAAGCTGCCTCTTCCTTTTTTTCACCACGGGTGCCCCATTGGCAAATGAACTCGTCTTTTCCGTGTGCAGACAAAACTTCTCAGACTCATTATAGGCATATAGTTAGGACTCAACATCTCAAGTATGTCAGATAATTACACATGCATATATCCACACTTACGCAAGGATCTATACTCATGCCATTGTAAAACCTAGCATTCCCATAGCCTAGTCCTGAAGACTGTCCTCCCACCTAAGCTTCTAGACTCTCTTTATCCTTGTGTTCATTCTACAAATATTTAGTGAGAACATACCATGCTTAAATGCCTAAATTTACCTGTTACTTGTTGAGTCTTTAATTGTCAACCTCAATCTTTTTCCAGTGACAGCACAAATAGGACAGAGGGGTTTATTTTCAAATGGTCTTGGCAGAAAGTGACATAGCAATTAGCGTCTCTAGAAGAATCCCCTGCTATGTCATCAGTTTACTAACTTCTGTGCACTGGAATTGAGGTTGCTGCCAAGTGCAGCATTCTTTTTGGAAAAAAAATAAATCCTAGTTTAAAATCCTCTACATAATCATATTCTGCTTCACTTGGCAAAACTCTTCACTCCTTTGATTGAGACATCAGTTGCTCTTTTTTTTAAACTCTCACATAGTAAATCTTGCACATTTCTAAATCCTTCCTGAAATATTATATTTACTGTATATGTTCTACCATAGGTATTTTATAATCCTTGACCAAAATGCTTTGTGACCTGCTGTGTTTAGCCATCTGCAATCTCCCTCTTGGTCCACATCTGCTCACTGCTAGACAGCTTGCCTTCGCTATAACTGTTAAACATGACAAGTTATTATCGTGTTTGCTATTTTCTGCCATTGGCAATTGTCCTCTTTTAAGGCATTCTGTCTCCTTAGACCACTTTTGAGCATGTACATGACATGAAAAGAAATGACTGAAAAAAATTGCTGAAATGCTAGGGCTGGTTGTGGTTTTAAGTGAAACATCTGGGCTCATTCAAATCATCCTTCCTTCTGATGTGACTTTCTTTGCATGGCTGACAAAGGCAGGGGATTTGGTCAGGGAGCCTTTCCCAGGAGTTACTGGAAAGGGGAATTTTTCCTTCAGGGACTGTGTTTCTAGGATCCTTGACACTCTTGGGCAGATATAAGTGCACCTCGTGTTTTTCCCTTCACCTTGTCCTGGTCTGCTGGTAGCTTGATGAGAAACGTCTCTGGAACTTCCTTTGACAGGAAGTCTAGAGAAGGGTCACCCAGGGGCAGAGGCACAGTGGAGAGAAGTGGAGAATCCTGGGGAGACCTGGCTGTCATCTGCAAAACTGTGTGAGGGGACAGGGTTTGTTTGGGCTGACTGCAGATTGTGGACCAGAGTCTAAGGATGAAAAGGCAGATTTCACTGCATCAAAGGCATTAACTGCTCCTGCTTCAGGTCTCAGCTGAAAGAGCACTTGCTTGGAGGGGCTTTCTCTCCCACCCAAGCTACAGAAGATTGCCTTCCATTGATAGTCATGTCACCCTGTTTATTTCCTCAAAACAGTTATGAGCTAGTGAGGTTTTTCTTGTTTATTTCCTTATTATTTTTTCTTGTTCTCCCCACTGGAAAGTAAACTCCATGACAACAGGCACCCTGTGTATTTTGTTCACCCACCCATCTCCAGAACATGGCTGGCCACACAATTTGTGGAACCTGGTGCAAAATGAACATGTAGAGTGCTTTGTTCAAAGAGCAGAAAATAAATGCTGCTGAAGGCACTAAGGTATAAAACTTGTTCCTTTCTTGAGTGATCTCTCAACTTGCTACTGCGTTTTTGATTTGCTAATTTAATGACATTCTAAGTAAAGAAAAATCGAAATTGTAAATTATTAGCATAGATTTTACAGTTCATCTTTGTATCATACAATGCTAGTTTTTTTTTTTTTTTTTTTTTAAAGAAGAATGGTTGTATTAGTCTCCTAGGACCACCATAACAAATTACCACAAACTTCTTGGCTAGAACAACAGAAATTTGTTTTCTTGCAGTTCTGGAGGTCAGAAGTCCAAAATCAAGGGGTTGGCAGAGTCACTTCCCCTCCGAAGTCTCTGAGGAAGATTCCTTCCTGGTCTCTTCCGACTTCTGTTGGCTCCAGGAATTCCTCGTCTTGTGACCACATAACTCTGATACCTGCCAGGTGACCTTCTCTTCTTTCTTCCTGTGGGTTTCTCTTCTGCGTGTCTCTTATAGGGACACTTGCCATTGGATTGGGGCCCCCCTTAAGTCTAGAATGACCTCATCCCAAGATCCTTAACTTAATTACATCTGCAACATAATTACATCTTAAACATGATTTTTTTCCAAGTAAGGTCAGATTCAGAGGTTCTGCAGAGGTTGGAACGTACCTTTTGGGGGTCATCATTCATTCCACTACAAGAAGATGAAAGCATCAGTGCCATGCTGATAAGATGGGAATTTATTTGGATGAAATTTCCTGGTGGCTAGTCAGGAAAATGATAATTTGAACACAGGGATATCAAGTGTTGCATTTGAAATTATTTAAATTGCTATAATGTAAAACCCTCCTCTCTCTTTCCTTAAATTTTCAGTCAGGCTATTACAAACACACACTCATACACACATACTCATACACACACTGTTTTAAACTCTCCTGTTTGTATGTATATATATATATTTTTTTTAATAGATAATTATTGGAGTATAATTGCTTCACAATACCGTGTTAGTTTCTGTTGCACAACAAAGTGAATCAGCCATATGCATACACATGTCCCCATATCCCCTCCCTCTTGAGCCTCCCTCTAGGTCATCGCAAAGCACCGAGCTGATCTCCCTGTGCTATGCAGCTGCTTCCCACCAGCCAACTATTTTACTTTCGGTAGTGTATATATGTCGATTCTACTCTCACTTTGCCCCAGCTTCGCTCTCCCACCCCATGTCATCAAGTCCATTCTCCATGTCTACCTCTTTATTCCTGCCCTGCAACTAGGTTCATCATTACCATTTTGTGGAAGACCTAAATAGATATTTCACCAAGGAAGACATACAGATGGCCAAGAGGCACATGGAAAGACGCTCAACATCACTAATTATTAGAGAAATGCAAATCAAAACTGCAATGAGGTATCACCTCATGCCGGTCAGAATGGCCATTATCAAAAAAGCTAGAAACAATAAATGCTGGAAAGGGTATGGTGGAAAGGGAACCTTCTTGTACTGTTGGTGGGAATGTAAATTGATACAACCACTATGGAAAACAGTATGGAAGTTCCTTAAAAAACTAAAAATAGAACTACCATATGATCCAGCAATCCCACTACTGGGCATATACCCTGAGAAAACCATAATACAATGCTAGTTTTAAATGCAAATATAAGAGCATTTAACTCATATGCAAAATCTCGAAAATTATACAATTCATATTTCATAGCTTATACATGCATATCTATGTCATTTTTACCAGAACAGTGGAAATGCTGCACAAAACTGACTCAAGAGGTTTTGTTTGTTTGTTTGTTTTTTGCAGTACGCGGGCCTCTCACTGTTGTCGCCTCTCCCGTTGTGGAGCACAGGCTCCGGACGTGCAAGCTCAGCGGCCATGGCTCACCGGCCCAGCAGCTCCACGGCATGTGGGATCCTCCTGGACTGGGGCACGAACCCGTGTCCCCTGCATGGGCAGGCGGACTCTCAACCACTGTGCCACCAGGGAAGCCCTAACTGAACAGTTTTTTTCTACTTCGTGATGTGTTCTACCGATGCTCTCTACCTTCAGCTTACCAATGAGTAAGGAAGGACTGAAAGGAAAAGGAACTCTACGTTGACCTATCTTTCCCTTTCCTTTTATGGCATCATTTCAACATGAAGTGGTTGGCTAACACAGGGAAGGAACATGAATAAGAAAGGATGTGAAAGGGTTCCTTGGTCCTTGTTCTGGTTCAAAGAAGAAACAAAGAGCATGGATTTTAGAATGTCAGCATCCCCGCTGACGTCCCTCATCCCCGCTTTCCTCAGTAGCAGCAGTACATACTTTCCTTGTACTTGCTTTGAGTCTCCCTGAATGCCCATGTATTGCAGGTCACTGAAATTTTGTGCCCATGGGGCATCCCAAACTCTCTATGTGAATGAAAAGGTGAAGTACTGTGGGCGTCTCGCCTACTCATATCCATGCTCCATTGGACTTCACTTCCAAAACGTAAGTTCAGTAAAAATATCCAGAATTGCAAGATAGCCACAGCCATACATTAAACCAAATGTGGGGTCATTTGATTGCACCTTGTCTGTGCCCATGAAGCCAGCCCTGGTCTATATCCTACCATATGAGAGTACACTGAGCACAGAGGATGAGAACATCCATTCCTGTTGAATAGAGGAATGATCAATTCAGAGCTGTCTATGTGCAGAAATAAGGGACCTCATGGCCCAGATGAGAAAGAAAGAGGTAGAGGGGGTAACTCCAGCCTTCATTCCTAATAGTATTTCTATTCCTAAGACTACTTGTACCTCTTGCCCTTGAGTTCAGTGAAACTTCCATACCTCCTTATAATAAATTTCCCCTGCTGTATCAGTTCAGAAATTATCAGGCTTTTGCAGCTGCCTAACAAATTCATTTTGTGCCCTGGCCCACCCATGACTCACTCTCCAGCCCACAAAACTATACAGTCCTATGTACATGCCATGAACTTTCACATTTCCATGGTTTTGACCATAGAGATGTTCTTCTTGGGATAGCTATGCCCTCTCTTTTCTAACAGACCAACTCCTCTTCCTCTGAAAGACTAGCTCTTGTGTGGCACCTTCTCCAGTTCTCACTTGAGATAGTTGCTCGAGTGTCATTTTGGTGAGAAAGATTGTTGACATTTTCTGTCCCTGAGATCTCCTCCTGGGTGGGGTGCAGACTTGTTCCCTTCCATGTTTCTCTTGGCTGGAACCTAATACAGTGCCTGGCCCTTAGCAGATGCTGGCTGTCTGTTGCATGAGGGTTAGTTGCTGACTTACCAAATTACCGTTTGTGGTTAGGTCTGGGAAATGTGTTAGGCCTATTTTTGGAATACCTCAGTTGGTTACCACTTCTCAGTTCTTCCTGCTCTTGTTCAAAGATGGTTCTTCATTGAGAACGCTTTTAGATGATTGTGGGAATTATGTAAAACACTGGTAGTAGAAGCGGGTGTGGACAATAAAAAGAGGCATAGTGAAATGGGCTTGGAGTTAAGCCATTCAAGGGACCATCTGGGCTCAGTTGTGCCTAGGGTACTTTTGGAACAAGCTATTTATGAGGTTATAGACCACAGGTCACTGACTATGACACCCACATTCATTCCTGAAAAATATGACTCAGTTGTAAGTCCTTTGTATGCACAGGAGCAGGAATCTGAGGGGGAGGAGTATCTATCTATTGCAGTTGCCATTCACAAAATCCCCAGACTGTCTCCTAAGCAGCCTGCCTCGTTCTTCTTGTCTGGTCTGATCCCACTGGGAAACAGTCCAGGGAGTTAAATATTTTCACTGAATATGGCTGTCTACCTCATTTGACAGGGTGTTTGGGAGGGGGTCTCTCCCAGTGAGACATTGCTAATCACTTATTTCTCATCTCAATTGAGAATTACTATAAAAATCAATCCTGCTTTCATTCAGGACACAGAGTTTTTAAACTATATCTGAAATATAACTGATATTGCCATGATTTTAGAAAAAAAAAACTCAAAACAAAAACCTTTACTCAGCCATAAAAAGAAACGAAATTGAGCTTTTTGTAATGAGGTGGATGGACCTAGAGTCTGTCATACAGAGTGAAGTAAGTCAGAAAGAGAAAGACAAATACCATATGCTAACACATATATATGGAATTTAAGAAAAAAATGTCATGAAGAACCTAGGGGTAAGACAGGAATAAAGACACAGACCTACTAGAGAATGGACTTGAGGATACGGGGAGGGGGAAGGGTAAGCTGTGACAAAGTGAGAGAGTGGCATGGACATATATACACTACCAAACGTAAAATAGATAGCTAGTAGGAGGCAGCCGCATAGCACAGGGAGATCAACTTGGTGGTTTGTGACCACCTAGAGGGGTGGGATAGGAAGGGTGGGAGGGAGGGAGACGCAAGAGGGAAGAGATATGGGAACATATGTATATGTATAGCTGATTCACTTTGTTATAAAGCAGAAACTAACACACCATTGTAAAGCAATTATACTCCAATAAAGATGTAAAAAATAAATAAATAAAATAAAATGTTGGTGGAAAAAACCCCAGAAAAACCTTGACCCTTACGAGATGGGAATCTTAATGAATGAATGACACATTTGTCAGGGCTTCTTTCTCATTGCTATCAAGAGTTGGCCATGAGGAATAGAATATTATATCATGTGATGACTAGGAAGACACAAGTGAGAAAGGCAAAAGCTGAAAATTCTATATGAGACAGAAGCAAGCCCTGGAAATTCTATCTTTTGTACTCACTTCACCACTGCACACATAAAGTGATTGCTTACTGAATAGCAAGAGAGGCAGGTAAAATTGGCTTTCATTCAAATGATCGGTGAAAGTGCCTCCCCCGTGTTTGAAGATCTAGAGCTGTAACGTCCAGATGAGAAAAATGGGAAAAGAGCATCACATATCCTGAACCCTCCTATGCAATACAGTGGGGGAATCAGTCCCATTCTGTTTAATTCCACGATCTAATTGTGAGTATAAAAATGATTACTCACGCTGTGAGCCAATGTCATCACTGGGTTATCTTTCATTAGCTCTGGGCATGTAACTCTCCTAATACCACTCTGTCTCTGACTAAACAAGTCTGTGTCAAATAATGGTTAAACCTTCCATTGTTCCCCCAAAAGACTGAGCAACAGCTCGCTGTAGGTCATTCACCAACACCAGCAGTCATGTGAAATCCACTAACTGGGCACGCATCTCCTGAGTGCACAAACATGCCTGTGCCAAAGGGGTGGCCATGCCTCCCGACACCTTCAGGACATGCAATAATTTCATTGCTTTAAAAAAAAAAGTAAGGAAAAATAAGACTTGGCTGAGGGCAAAATTGCTTTTCAAAGGGAAACTCTTTTCCCAGGGTGCACAGTGCAGACAAAACTTTCTGCATCCCTTCTGAAAATGTGTCTGGAGCAGTCTTCCAAGATGATTAATAGAACAAGTATTTTTCACAAGGGTCGGACCTTTGAGAGGAGCACAAGCAGACAAAAGGCACTAATGGCTAGAGAAGTGTGGAGAGCTGCAGGCACGCAGGACACCCGTGTCCACACACGCACCTCTCATCAGAGGCCGTGACACACTGTGCTGTCCCTAGGGGAAAACCCCTAGGACCTTGATGTCTTTGAAAGTCTTTTTGTGTAATCATAAAGGCCTTTACCTGAGGAATATTTTCCTTCAAGTGATGGGACAGCCGGCTGGTGTATTGTAAGTGCAGAAACTGAAGACAAACAAATTTTGTCAGAAGATTATTGCACGAAGCTTTCAGCTCAGAGCCCTGGGCCACAAGTTCAGAAATAAGTTCCAAATGCAATGTGTATGTATCACTGGAGAAGGGAGCAAAAGAGGGTAGACAGTTTGGGAAAAGGAAATCAATATTTTTGAGGACGTATTTTTTTCATCTTTATAACAATTCTACAAGGCATTGTTCATGTTCCCATTGTACAGACAGGTAAACTGGACCTTGAAGGACATGGGAAGCTCCTACTGGTAGAAAGTAGTGGCAATGTAGAGATTCAGGCCCAGTTAGCTGTCATGCCCAACCTTATTCTTGTTCCTCTATCCCAAGCTCTCTCAAACTGGGGAAGGTGGATTAAACAGGTAGGTCTTGGTAGAAATGCACCTGCTTACAAAGAAAGCACATTTCTGAGTCCACCAGCGTGGGGTAGTGAGGGTCTCTGCTGAGCTGGTAAGTGTAAGCAATGCTGAACTTTCTTGTACTAAACTGTATTAGTGGACTCTTTATTTCCTGCTTTTCCTCCAACCTCTTATTATTTTTTAAATAATTTTAATTTATTTATACTTGGCTTATTTGTTGACTTAAAAATACTTGTTGTATACCCAATCTAGCCAGGTACTGTGCTAGGCAGTTGGTGTGCAGAGATTGTCTCACCCTGGGTTTCCCTCAAAACAGCCTGAGACTAAGGCTTAAATGCAGATGGTTTATTTGGGAAATGACTTTAAAGGGCAGAGTGAGGGACCAAGGAGAGTGAAACAGGGAAGGGGGAAAGGCAATATAGGGACACATCATAGAGCTGGCCACCAGTGCAAGTGGCTGGTGTCGTATGTTGGTACCTCGTGAAGAGTGTACAGAGGCATCAGAAGGAGAAGCATCTTTCCATGGGCTCCTGGACTGCTTCGGTTGGGAGTTACTCCACAAAGCACGAGCACTTGCACGCTTCTGGGTTGCACATTTGTGAGTGTCAAGCAGGTACCTGCAGGTACCCCACCCCAGGAATTGAGGGGAGCCCCCAGGCAGGAAGACAGGTGGTTGGTGCAGGCTTGACGTGTACACTGTCAGTGGAGAGCAGAGTGAAACTTGTGGAACTCTTTGCCAGAGCTGTGAGCTGAGGCCAAGAAGGTGCGAGATGGTGAGTGCAATGTCTGATGTAGGGAGCTAAGTGGATACTAGGAAAAGCCTACAGTTTAGTAAGGGAGATGCATATTCAATAAATTAACACACTATGTAATTACAACTTTTGATAAGCTACTGTGAAGGAAAAGGACAGATACCAGGAGAGAGACTAACAGGTTAGCCTACCTAAACTTGGAATGGTGAGTGAGGCTTCTCTGGGGCAGTGACATTTAGGCTGAGACCTGAAGAATGAGCTAGAGTTGAGTGGACAAGAGGGATGGCTGAGAAAGGGCATCACAGAGAGAACAGACTTTGCAAAAACCAGAGGCAGAATAGATTTTTTTTTTAATATCTTTATCAGAGTATAATTGCTTTACAATGGTGTGTCAGTTTCTGCTTTATAACAAAGTGAATCAGTTATACATATACATATGTTCCCATATCTCTTCCCTCTTGCGTCTCCCTCCCTCCCACCCTTCCTATCCCACCCCTCTAGGTTGTCAAAAAGCACCAAGCTGATCTCCCTGTGCTATGAGGCTGCTTCCCACTAGCTATCTATTTTACGTTTGGTAGTGTATATATGTCCATGCCACTCTCTTACTTTGTCGCAGCTTACCCTTCCCCCTCCCCATATCCTCAAGTCCATTCTCTAGTAGGTCTGTGTCTTTATTCCCATCTTACCCCTAGGTTCTTCATGACCTTTTTTTCCCCTTATTTTCCATATATATGTGTTAGCATACGGTATTTGTTTTTCTCTTTCTGACTTACTTCACTCTGTATGACAGACTCTAGGTCCATCCACCTCACTACAAATGACTCAATTTCATTTCTTTTTATGACTAATATTCCATTGTATATATGTGCCATATCTTCTTTATCCGTTCATCTGTTGATAAACAACCCAATCCAAAAAATGGGCAGAAGACCTAAATAGACATTTCTCCAAAGAAGATATACAGATTGCCAACAAAGAAATGAAAGAATACTCAACATCATTAATCATTAGAGAAATGCAAATCAAAACTACAATGAGATATCCTCTCACACCGGTCAGAACGGCCATCATCAAAAAATCTAGAAACAATAAATGCTGGAGAGGGTGTGGAGAAAAGAGAACACTCTTGCACTGTTGGTGGGAATGTAAATTGATACAGCCACTATGGAGAACAGTATGATGGTTCCTTAAAAAACTACAAATAGAACTACCATACGACCCAGCAATCCCACTACTGGGCATATACTCTGAGAAAACCATAATTCAAAAAGAGTCATGTACCAAAATGTTCATTGCAGCTCTATTTACAATAGCCCGGAGATGGAAACAACCTAAGTGCCCATCAACAGAGTAGATTTTAATGAGCAACAGAAATGGAAAGAAACCCAACGTAACTCAGCAGAGAGAGGAAGTTAGAGAGAGGAGTGAAACACACCTGGAGAGGTAGGCAGTTGGTTTCTGGACTTTTCTCTCGGTGGAATGAAAAGTCACTAGAGGTATTTTACTATTTTTGAAAACTCTCTATGGTTTTTATGAAAAAGAAACATGTGCTTTGGATTAGGGGAAGCGGGGAAGCTTTTACGAGGCAGTAGCAGAGTCTGAAACAAATGTTGGTAACTCAGATGAGGCAGTGACGGTGGGGAAGGAGGAAAGTGAGCAGGTTAGAAAGCTATTTTTCCTTTGAGAGAATGTGGTGGTGGTTCAGTGTGGAGGACGAGGAAGAAGATGACTCCCAGATTTCCATCTTCGGCATTTATTCACTGACTTAACAAATATTGGGCTGGCCAAAAAGTTCATTCGGGAATTTCCGTAACATCTTATGAAAAACCCAAATGAACTTTTTGGCCAACTCAATATTTATTAAATGCTTACTACCTATGGGGCGTTCCTCTAGATCATAGGATCCACAGATTGATAAGACTCCACTCCAGCCCTTCAATGAGTCACAGTCCATCGAGGTAGTCAGAGAAGGAGACAGATCATTTCAGTAGAGGACAGTAAGTGCCATGATAGCCGCACATCCTGGACTTCCCCAAATGTTGACACAGTCAAGGTTACTGCCACACATCCAGGTGACCATAAATGTATTCCGTTTGAGTGGCCCTAGCAGACCACCTACGAGTGGCCCAGAACACTTCAGCAGATTGATCCGGAGAGGAACCAATTGCTTGTGGGTTCTTTTATCCTTGCTGGTTAATTATTGGCTTCTCAGCCACCTCGATGTATAGAGTCTAATTCAGAGCATTCACTGCTAGAAAAGGGAGTGCTAAATAGATTGGAGCTCTCTGGGGTTAGCATAGCTGGGTCAGTTTGTAAGGAGGTGTTCCTGGCATGATACGTTGGTAATTCCTCTTCTGTTTTCTTCAAAACACCTGAAGCCATGACTTGTCACCAACAGTGCTCTCCTCCAGCTGGCCTTCTTACCATTATTGACCAATCATCCCAGGCTGAACTATGAGATGATTTTTACGAGGTTGAAGGACTTCCCTCAAACACTGCTGAGCTTGAGTCCCTGCGTCCATAACCATTTCCTTGAAGGTACCTCAACCTGCTGTAAGATTTGCATTTTTTAACTTGCAATAAGATATCAAACAGCATCTCCGAAACTATTCTAGGTATGCTTTTTGTCAGCCTTTCTTGGTCAAATATAGCAAAAAGTGCTATCCCTAGAGGAATAGGAAAGAGATTTCTCAGCACTATTAAGACTGGGAACAGCACTGTATCAGGTACACTTGCCACAGCTGAGAGTTTAAGACGTGCCCTCTCTCATCCTGGCTGAGAAGCCATGGGAAACTGTGTATTAACTTCTTTTTCTGAGAAGAATTGCACTATAGTGGGTTAGTAGTGATGGTGGTAGCACTAAATAAAGTGCACCTGTAATTCTAGGTCTTGATTCTCCTTCAAAGTTATTGTAACATTAGCTTCCATTCAATATCCTAGAATCAAGCTACATTCACTTGATATCTACCTGATTGGCTGATAATCTTAGTGACAGACCCAAGGCTAGACAATGCAAAGATAACTGCTTTTCTCATGAAATGACTCTGGAATTACTTTTTCTTCTGAGTTCAGGGAAGATAACTGTGCTGGTTTTAGTGCACTGTTCCTAAATGTACTGAGTACATTTATCTTAAGAATAAGAGGCAAGACTTGAATCACACTACTGAACAGGTGCTGAGGCTTAGTGAGGACAAATTTTAAGAAAAGGAAAGAAAAGCAGTGGAGAGAGGATCTAGGCTCTTCTTGCAACCTCCCTGCCTGGGGCCCCATCCCAAGGAGTTGACCTCTGTGTGTGACCCTGGTGTGGTCTAGACTTGGCCAGAGGGCACTCCGTGCTTGGAGATGAGCATGCGATCCCTGTAAGGTCAATCAGAGACCTCCGTGAACCTCTGAGAAAAGTACTTTCTCTTTCTCTCTGATCTCACCCAATCTGTGAGTGGGTATAAGCTTTGAGATGTTAGTGGTGTATTGCTTCCACATAGAGAGAGCCTGCTTGCTTGCTTGAGTAGGAAGCCAAGCAGAGGTAAGTAGGGCTGAGCTGGGGTAGGGAGGGAGAAGGGGGAGAGAAAAAAAGGTTGGAGGAAGGGAGTGGGGGAGAAAGAGGTGAGAAAGAAAGAGAGAGCGAGAGAGAGAGACAGAGAGACAGAGATCAAGACCTGAAGGCAATAGCTGAAGCCCACTTATTTGTGTTTGTATCTCTTGTAGCTGAAGGGTCCTGGCAACTATGTGATGCTGTTTGGTCACTGCATTTCAGCGAGAATGCAGGCAACCCAGATGCCAAAGAGTTCCTGTGCTATGAAGTCTTTGCTGCCATGGGAAATCATGTTCTTTGACACATGTTTAGTGACAGGGGAAAATGCTCCAAATAAAAAGTTAAGTGAACAAAATTTAAAACTGTTTATAGCACAGGATTTAGTTTTTTGGTGACATATATTTATATCATTGTATAAAAGGTAGGTTGAAATGAAATATACTGGAATTTGAGAAGTGGTTATTGCTGTAGAATTAAAATTAAAATAATTTTAATTCTCTTCTTTAACCTTTTCTTTATTTCCCAGGTTTTCTACAGTACACATAAAACTGCCTGTATAATCTATAGCTAAAGAGCATATTAATAAAAGTCTGAAAACTCATATTTTTGGGTTAATGCAAGTTAGCTTTCAGTTAGCCCACAATGCACTCCAAAATGTATTAAAGGTTATGTTTCAAAACACTTGAAAAATTTAGTATTTGACTTCCAAGTGGGATCCTTTAGGTGCTTGTACTTTTTATTATAATGGACCCTGCCTATATCTGTAACCCCGTGGCACTTTTACTTAAACTAGGGATGAAAACTGTACCTTCCACAAGGAGCAAAAAGGGTCCAGTTATTATTACTGCAGATATAAAGATAAGGGGCAAGTTTTGAACCCTCTATATATGGGGCAGTTGTGTCATCTGGAGGACATTTCTTCTCAATTTTATCTGACAAAAACGCTGGATGTCAAATTCTTAGGTAAACAATACCAAATTCCTGTGGGGGAACAGCAAGTCAAATAGGAGATACTTGTTCTTGGCATAAAAATATATATTTGAGAATTAACTTATCACATTTCACAGCTCATTGTAAACTAAGAGGGGTAGAGAAGAAAGGGTCAAAGGCTGCTCTAATTACTCTCAGTTTAGCATGTAGAATGAAATGAAGTTTCCTGGGGTAATTAATCAAGTCATGATGAAAAGCTAACACACACTGGACACTTTTTTGGGGGCTGGGATTTGGTGGAAATTGCCACTGCCTCACAGAGGACACTGTCGTCGGTCTGGCAGAAGGTTCTCACTTAGGAAAGAACACATAGTTATGCAGGGTCCAGCATTCAAAGTCAAGGCTTCAGGAAAACAGCAGCGATCATCTGGCATTGCTCTTGCTGAGTTTTGGCTTCAGGTCTTTCTGGTAACAAGAGGCTTGCGAGTTTCTATGGTGTGTTGGATGGAAACGGTCTATGCCTGGTGATTTTCACAAACAGATGAATATACTCCTATTTCCAAGCATGCAGTTCATCCACTTGGACTCCAGCAATAACCTCCACTCATTTCAAAGGAACTGGTGTAATGCAGCCCTTACTATCTGAGCTCATATCTATTACCAAAATCAAGCTGTATGTTTTTCCAGGTGCTACCATCTTGGAAACAAGGCACAAGGGGACCAAAAAATGTGTTTCAGAACCTAATGTGAAAGTCTCCAGTTAGGCTTCTTCTTCTTTTTCTTAATCTAGTTGTTGCAAACCCTTTTGGCTAAAACCTGAACATACTTAAATGTCTTCCAACCCTGTATACTTTCTACACTTACTACTTATGTGTTATTTTGGAAATTTTTTTTTTAATCCCATCACATTAAACATATACTTGATGCTGTAGTCTACTTTGGTCTTTTTTTATTAGTTTGAGTGTGAAATTAGGCAATGCCTGCTGATTGTCAGGAAAATGAGTACAGTAGAATGACTAAATAGCAAATGGTCCAACTGTCAGAGGATTTCTGAAACCAGACCAGGAAAAACAGCAACACAGAATTAAATGCCATTCAGAGACTTTGATTCTCTATCTGTTTCTTTCTGGTGTTCCATGTTTCAGGCCAGTCCTCCCCCCGCACCCCCAACAATACAAAAAGCAAAGAACAGCTCTCCTGCTGAACACTGTGCTATTCCCAGCTATATTTTCTAAACCTCTGGCCCAGTTAGTCATATGTCTGAAAATGCATAGAATATCCTCTTAAGCAAGAGTGTGACTCAAACTTTCACTACATACTTGCAAAAGAACTTTGGCATGCCCCATCTCTGAGGAGGCTGGTGGGATTGAGATTGGACCAAAGAGTGGCTGGATGCCTCTGTGAACACAGAGGTCTCTCCTGAGATCAAGGCTGGGTGGATCCAGAGGGTGGGGCAGCCCACTGGGTACCGCATAAAGTGGGAGGGGGCCTTAGTGTTGGGGAAAAATGGAATAGAAACTGAAGCAGTCAAACCATGGTTGCTGCCAAGTTTCTCCTCCTCTTTCTACAGTAAATTTGGAATCTGCCCTTATCTCTTTTACTTCACCTCCCAAACTCAACTGGAGTCCATATTCGTTCTCTGCACCCAATTGTACTACATTCCATCTCCCAGAATTTAAGCCAGTGTCTTGACAGTAAATTGGTCACTTTCATCACACTACAAACCTTCTAGCTCATAAAGCACCCTCTTATAATCCTACAATGATACCTTATTGCTTTCCCAAATGCTTCATGAATCTTCTCTGGAAAGCTTTCTCATATTTTCAAACCTGGATAGCTCACCTATTCTCTCCACATTATTCATCAAAATTATCAATCCCAAACAAACAGGCCATTTTAGGATTACTGGGAAACAATGAATTTGATTAAAAAAATACCAAAAATTACTCTATGATGCAGAATCACTTGAGTTGATGGCCCTGGAATCAAGAACCCCCCTGAGAGTTATCACTATAGAATGATTGAAGGTGAATTAATAGACACCTCTGAGTGGTTGTTCAAAATGGTATTCCTTTTTTTTTTTTTTTGAGAGTACCTTCTAAGATTTACTTCTGTTGTTTAATGGTTCACAAGAAATACATGATCGCTGTAGATTAGAATACACAGATAAGATAAAAGAAGGCAATAATAACAAATTAGCCATATCGCCACTACTGGACTGTTGATGTTTTTGGTGTATATCCTTCAGGTCTTCATACTAATATATTTCACAGTCATACACATGAACACATGTGATAAGATATCCTGAGTAAGCCAGAGCTAAGATTCAGATATGTTTGGCATATACTGTCACCCCTGCCCACCTCCTTCTCTTCCCGAATTTGCTTCCACATGAATCACATGGAGACTGGGAAGGCTTATGAGAATGGAATTAAAACAGGTCCAAAATAGGTACATAGGTACATATGTTTGTACATATGTACAAACATATGTACATAGGTACTTATGTACTATGTACATAGGTACATAGGTACTATGTACATAGGTACATAGGTACTTATGTTTGGCAAACTATGTGTGTGTCTGGATGCTGTTCTCCCAATAGAAGCCAAATTATCAAAGATGATTTATGGGATTCCTGAGAAAGAATTCATCCTAAGTGTCAAGATCATTGGGCCAAACATAGAAACAAGGACTGAAGGAGAAGTGTCACGATTCTGGATTCAGGGTGTAGCTATAATTTCAATCCCCATCCACACCACTCTCAGTACCCCAGCTTAGTGCACTCTGGAGAAGAAAACACTGAGCTAGCAAAAGTAAGCGCCTAAAATCTAGGATTCCGAACAACCTTGTAGTAGGACTACTTTAACTAAGCATGAAAAGAGAATCAAAGAGCTAGTAAAACTCAGGCATTAGTGGTAGTTGTCCTTAATGGAAGGTACATAGACTGCTGACAGTCAACCACACATACAAACACTGAATCGTACTCTACAATCTTTTTTTTAAACTTTTTATTTTGTACTGGAGTACAGTTGATTAACAATGCTGTGTTAGTTTCAGGTGTACAGCAAATTGATTCAGTTATACATATACATGTATCTATTCTTTTTCAGATTCTTTTTTTAAATGTAATATTTTATGATCATTGATTCATATGAGTAAAATATTTCTGTAATATTTTAAATGGTCTCAGTATATGTTTTATCATTAATTTATTAGCAGTAGTTCAGTGTACATGCTGTAGCTAAATATTTGGGTATATGCTAAATTATTTAATTAGGATGAATTCCCAGAGGTGAGATTGTGAGTCACATGGAATACCCATGTTGAAGACCTGTGAAATGAACTATATATCTATATCTATATCATCTATATCTATATCTACATCTATTGAAACAACTTAATCCTACTAGCACCGAATGAACGTGGCAGATGAAATATATTCCTGTAATCCATGTTGACATCCCTGTTAGAGTAATCCTTTCCCTTTCTTAGAACCAGCACCTACTGTAGATAACATGGATGTGTTAAACTGAATGGATCTGTCCACATTTGCAGCACCTGGTCCTATTTTAGACCGATGTGGCAGAAACTGCTCTGTGTGTAAATCATTGAACTTGGCTGGTCTTGTTCCTCTCCACTCTGCGAGCCCGTATCTAACTTGGCTACTCCCCAGTACAATTTTTTGAGTACTGCATTTCCCTCCTACTTAATATCACAATTAGGGGATAATTCTTATCCCTGATATATTATTTTACTTTTCCCCGGATCTGCTCTTATTTGGAATTTCTATCCTGCATTTTCAAACTCTGTGAGTGTGTCAACTTACAGTAACACTGTGTTGAATTTGAATTCACTCACATCTGAGCCATTTTAAATTACGTGCCAAAAAAAAACCCCATGAAGCATTACCATTAACAACAGTGCCCCGACACTGCACATCTGCTCCTTCCTTGCTTTTGGTTTCTTTCTGTGAACTAATATCTGATTTCATCAGTATCCTCTATTCTTGCTGTCTCTGTCTTATTCAATTTTATAAGTGCATTTCTAAGCAACCCAGTTGTTTAAAAGAGGACTGAAGAATACACCATGAAACGCAAACTTTGTCTTCTGTTACTTGGCAAAGGTTGTAAAGACTCACAGTAGTTACATGGGAATTAAAAAATTAGCACTCTTACACATTGGTGGGTATAAATTAATATAGTGTTTTCAGAAGTTTAATTGGAAAAATATACCAAAATCCTTAAAAAACATTTTGTATATGCAATTCTATCTCTATGAATTTATCTGGTAAAAATAACTGAACAAGTAGACAAAGATTAATGGAAAAGTATGTTTAGTGAAACATTATTTATAAGAAAAATTGAAACAAATATAACGTTTGATAATAGGGGATTGTTTAAATAAAATATGGATATGCATATGGATATCCATATGCACATGGAAATATATGCAGCTATTAAAAGTGAAGACAAATCTGTATTTACAGTATGGAAGAACATGAATGATATACTGTTGAGTAAAAACAGCAGGTTGCAAGAGTGATTGGTGTTGTGTGATCCCATCTCAGTAAGAAAGACATTAGCATTTATTTATGTAACCAGAGTAGAAAAGCTGCATCCCAATTTCATTGGAATGCAGGCTGAGCATGGACACTAGAGAGAAGTGTTAAGAATGCCTGCGTCCTTGGGGGAGAAAGGAGAAAACAGAAGAGGAGGCCTTGGCCAGCCTATGTATAGGTTGGATCCCTATAGAGATGGGGGCATTGTCTCCAGTTTCAATCCAGAGTAACACATGGCTCTGAACCCTTGAGCATGATGGGAGTGGCAGTCCTGGTTCATACCTAAGGAGGGACAGCTCTAGAAGCCCCAGGAGACAGCATCTTAGGCAGAGCAACTTGGCCACAAAGAGCACTGACAACAGGGAGTGGCTTGTGGAAATATAAAAGCCTCTTAAGAAACTGTGATAATGGCCTTTCCTCCTTCTTCTATAGGCTAAAGCAAGTCAGATGACCATAACAAAGTGAGGAGGAAGTGAAATACACTCTACCTCTTTTTTTTGGGGGGGGCCGGTCAAGTCATATGGCAGAGGCCATGAATTAAGGGAAGGATAAAGAATTATTGCAATCTACCACACCTACATTTTCTCATATCTTGGACAATAATCACATAATATTTGTATAATTATGCTCATAAAAATTGTGTGCTAGATTGTTACACTAGTGGACCCCAAAGAACCATGTCTCCTGGTGTTCATGCCTGTATTAATTTCCTAGGGCTACTGTACCATAAACTGGGTGGCTTACAACAAAAATTTATCCTCTCACAGTTCTTAAGGCCAGAGTCTAAAATCAAGACTGGCATGGCAGAGCCACGTTCACTCCAAAAGCTCACGGAGAAAACCCTTCCTTTCCTCTTGTAGCTTCTGGTAGCCCCAGGCATTCCTTGGCTTGTGGCAGCACTGCTCCAATCTCTATCTCGGTCTTCACATGACCATCTCCCCGCTGTCTGTGTGACTCTCCCTATTCTTATAAGTGCACCAATAACATTGGTTTAGAAGTCAACCCTACTCTAGTAGACCTCATCTTAACTTGACTGAGTCTGCAAAGACTTTATTTCCAAATAAGGCCACATTTTGTGGTATGTGGGATTAGTGCTTCAACTTATCCTCTGTGGGGACAAAATTCATCCAGTAACAATGTCCTTGTGTAGTCCCTCCCACACTGATTCTAGGCCATGTGACTTTCTTTGGGCCACAGGATAGTATTGAACTTGATATGGAAGAGATGTGATGTGCACTTAAGCACGAAGCCTAGCCCTCTTGAAGCACTACCTCCATGAGTGGGTAGCCTGGTGTAGCCTCTTTGAGGATGAAAAGACCACAAGGCAAGGGAAGCCCAGATAACACAGATGCCTCAGCTGAATCCAGCCAACCTCAGGCTGAATTCGTTCACATAAGTGAACTCATGTGAAGCCACAGAACTGCCCAGGGAAGTACAAAATAGTGAGAAATCATAAATTATTGTTTTATAGGAGATACTGAGTTTCAGGGTGGCAGTAATAGAAAACTGATATGGATAGTTATTCCCTTTCCTAAGGTCTAACCTCCAATCAGATCTGATGTTTCCCAGCCCACCAGTTCTAGAATCACTGGTTTTATTGGAATTGAAAAGAACTTTAGAGATAATCCAGTCTGATTTCTTTGTTTCACAGATAAGAAAAGTGAGCCTTGGTAGCTGAAGTAATAACTTAAAACTATGCTGCTGTAAAGGCAGGCATCAGTCTCCTGTCTCTTGACTCTGTGCTCTTCCAACATTACCACGAGGTCACATGCTCTAATATGAAAGTACTACTCCGAGGGTGGGGCTGGCTCATGGTCACACAGCTATTTAGTGTCAATATCAGGGCTAGAAATCAGGTTTCCTAACTCCTCACCTAGAATTCTCTTCCTTTGGGGGGATGGTGAACCTACAGAGCGTGTTTTTAACTCAGGCGTTTAACTGAGTATTGTCCTATGAAATGTTATCTTTGTGCCAGAGTGGGGTTCAGGGGGGGAAAATACCATCCCTTATCTTTCCTAGTTCTGAAATTTCTTTCTCTTCCTTTTTCACTTTCCCCTCCTAAGTCCCCCAGCCCTGGAAATATGAGTAAGAGTTCCTAACCCTCCCCATCAGCCACCACTTCATGCAGGATGGATTAATGAGGTTATGTCTCCAAAGAACTTTGAGTTCCTTGGAAGAAAGGCATCAACATGCAAAGTGGTGGTTGTTATTGCGATTACTTCACTGAGTAGGGTTTCACAGCTGTCTTGACGGAAAAGGGGCCAACAAAACAGAATGCCAGTTTCCCCCAGCAGAGGAGCAGCTGGAATGGATTATAAATGAGACCTGTGTGCCGGTTCTCTTTTTCGTCAAAGCCCATCAGCCTTTCTCAATGCCCAGCTCTCCCCTTGACAGCCCAACAAACTCCCTGAGCCAGACAGGTGTGGGCAAAGGCACTATCTAAGCTTCACATGGATAAGCCTGCTTGGCAGGGGCAGCAAAACCCTATATTCTGAAATGGGGCCAACCCATTACAAGTGCTCAGTAATTCAATGGATTTCTCCAGTGGTGATTTGGGGTAAGTAAAACATTCTCATTGCTCAAAATTCCCTTCACTTTGTAGGACTAGAGGGACAGCTGACGGAGAGGGAAGAGGGTGTGCAGACTCAGACAGATGTCACATTGCCAGAACCAGAGCACCTCTTTCCACTTGTTCTGCCTCCTTCCTCTTTCTTTCCTCCTCCCGTGTCTCCCTCCCTCCCTCCTCCTTCTTTTCCTCCCTCCCCTCCCTCCCTCCCTCCCTTCCTTCTTTTATTCCTTCCTTCCTTCCTTCCTCTCTTATTTCCTTCCATTTAACATATGTATTCAATATTATGTCAGGCACCATGTTAGGTCCTGGAGGTGTAATGGAAAACAAGCAGTTCTTTCCTTCAAGGAATTACCCCTCCTAATGCAGGAGTGAGGGAGACAGACAAATGAACAGAAAATCATATTCCATAACATTCCAAAAAACCACATTGCTGTGGCAAGACTAAGTATATGGGGCCATAGGGATACACGGAAGAGCCAATCAACGTGGCTTGGAAAGGGTCTTGGAAGACTCCTAAAGGAGCAATCAGAGACTGTCAGATTAAGTAGAGGGCCAGCTGAGGCAGTGTGCTCAGCAGCTACAGTTCCATTTGTTCTACAATAGTATAAAAATTATTAATGTTTTTTTTGTGTGTGTGTGTCTGTGTATAAAAGAAAAACAAATGAGCATTCTAATGGTTTTAGTTGTGTTGTAATCATAATATTATTCATACATTTATTGAACACTTGCTATACACTAGGTACTACTAAAAGCTATGAATACATTGCCTCATTTAATCCTCATAACAATTTTATAAAGCAGGTTCCATGACTATGCTTATTTTACTGAAGATGAAAATTAGGCCCAGAGAAGTTATGTGACTGGCTCAAAATCACAGAATTAGCAAGTAGGAGCATCAGGTTTGCACGCAGATAGCCACAACCCAGCGCCCATGCCTGTAGCCAGTACACAGTAGTCCCTTTTTTGCAGAGACCGACCGCCTCTCTATATAGGTGAGCTGTGTCCTGATCTGACTTTTATTTATAATAGTAGGTCTATAACAGCAAGACATAACAATAAATGTTTGTAACTAAAAAATATTTCCCCAAGTCCTAGAAATATGGATTCTCTGTGTTTGGACCTTTTGAGTTATAACCTGCCTTTAAGTTATTGAAACTTTTCTAACTCTGTTGTCTTCTCTCTTCAGCCAGATTGTAAGCCCCTGGAGGCCACAGACTTGTCTGTTGTTCTTTTCTGTCCTTGTCAGAACCCACCCCCACTCTCTACGTTGTGCTCCAAGCGTATCTGGCTGTGTCTCTATCAAAAGATTTATCACAGAATCCCTTATGGTTAGATTAGCTGTGTGCAAATTTCATATGAACTCTTGGGGGGATATTTTTGGGGCACACACAACAGATTTCCAGTGAACGCCTTTTGACTTGAAAGCAGAAGGTACTGGTACAAGTTCAGGGCTGGCTGGTAAACCAAACCCAAATCAAAGGCTTTCAACCAGCTCATGCACTTTCTTCTACAGCCTGTGCACTTCAGTTCTTTCAGCTCTTTTTTTTTTTTTTGCGGTACGCCGGCCTCTCACTGTTGTGGCCTCTCCCATTGCGAACAGGCTCCGGACGCGCAGGCTCAGTGGCCTATGGCTCACGGGCCCAGTCGCTCCGCGGCATGTGGGATCTTCCCGGACCGGGGCACGAACCCGTGTCCCTTGCATTGGCAGGCGGACTCTCAACCACTGCGCCACCAGGGAAGCCCCTCTTTCAGCTCTTGACAACCACTCCTTCACTGCCTGCCCCTGTGCAGCATTCTTCAGTTACACATCAAAACCACTGCTCATTATGCTCAGTTATAGATTTCCTTTGGAGAACCATCCAATTTGGGGATTTTTGTTTTCTTAAAATAATGACAATTTCAAATGCCAATAAAAGTGTTTTGATTTGTTTTCAAGTTTTGTGTGTGTGAATGTTTGTTTTATTAATGCCAAGTGTTCTGTTTAATGTATTCTAATAATCTGACTTGCAAATTTTCCTTAGTGCTTCCTGCTTAAATAAAAGTTCTTTGCTGATACAGAGAATGAGAGTGAATTATTTATTCAAAAAAGTGAATATTACTGATCCCTTAACTCTAATATGGAATTGGGCTCAGGCTTTTTTTTTAAAGCATTTGCTTAGTATATATTTTTATACATTTGAACTTGACAGCATCCCTATGTAGACACTGTTATCACATCCACATTACAGATAAGGAATCAGAGACTTAGGGGTTATGAGTGATTTGAAAATGGAATGCTGAGATGCAAATAAGTCTGACTTCCTAGTGCTCTTAAAAATTTGACTCTTATTGACCTAGAATTCTCGATTTCTCAAAGCACTCCAAGGTTGATTTCATTTACTTCCCACATACAGAAAGGAAACTGCTGGGCACATGTAGGTGATAGGCCTAAGATCAGAGACTGCTGGGCGCTGATTCTGTTTGTTGCCAATACTCTACTGTTCATGTCTGTTTTGAATAATGAGGTCAAAGAGGGTAGGGATCAAGTTGTTCCCACTGGCTTTGTACAGAAGTGGGTCACGTTTAAGTGACACAAGTAAACAGACATTTAAGTATGTCTGAGCTCTATAAAAATTAGCTACATAAACAGCTTCTACCTTTTTCAGCTCACCAGGATGGTCACAGTGAGAGTAAGACAGGTGAAGTTAGCTCACCCAAGGCACAGAGCTCCATGTCTTTCTGTGGTTATTATACTTTGCTCCCCAGGCATATGTAACCAAATGGTCATTCCCCTGCACTCCTCAAAACTTTCTTCCATGTATGGCATTTCTTCTGAAGCAAGTCGAGCTTGAAGTGGACAGGGACCTCACAAAAATAAAGAAATATGGAGCTGGGGCTTGGCATCTGGTTGGATCCCATCCATTAGAAACTAAAATTATTTCAGAGTGAATCTGCCTTTTTTCATTCTTCTTTCCCTTATTTACCTGAAATCTGATAGGGACTCTGCAGAAAAATTGGCCTCTCCCTGAACCTCACATGTCGTGTGCAGGTAGAAGGCAGTGGTGGGAGTGGGGCCTGGCGTGGGGTGAGGACACCTGAGGTGGACCCTAAGCTACCACTCTCAGCACATGGCCTTGGCCAGTGACTTCACCTCCTCACGTTGACTTAGGTCGCTGACAGCATCCAATGTGGTACCTTCTCTAAAGCATCCCGCACAGGGCTAGGTTCATGGAAGGTACTTAACAAATGTTAATTCCAATTCTCCCTTTGTTCACAATGTTTTTGATGATTCTCATAAATTATTTTGTCCCAGATCTAATCTATATGTTAACCTTGCGTTTCCCTGTCTTACCACTACCTAACTCTCTGCTCATGGACATTTCACTTGCTTAAGAGGGAATCATAAGTTAGAGTTTAGACCCAAGAGCAGGCTGCCAACATGTGGATGCCTAATCTGTCACTACCTGGCTGTATGGTCTTGGAAGAATCACCGAAGCTTACTGTGACTCAGTTTCCTCATGTTTAAAATAGGTATCTACCCACCTTACAAAATTGTTATGAAGATTTGAGGAGTTAATCTACATAGCTTCTGAGAATATTGTCTGGCGTATACAAGTGCTCAAGAACGAGCTAGTACTCCTTAACTAGCCTTTGCCTCTGCTTTCTCATGTTATATCTGTAAAAACAGGAAAATTGATATTTGCTGCATCTTCCTTGTTCAACTGTTGTGAAAGAAGTAGGCAGTTAGGAAAGACCTAATATGTGCAGACACTAGCAGCATATGAGAATCAAATATAAAACAGATTTAAAGGGGAAAGCAAAATTGGGTAAATCGTATAAAAGTCACTGTGATTCAAATTGACATTAGAAATGATTGAGGGAATTTTCATAGAGCTGAACACTTCTCCCTTTCACTCTAGGGAGATAGTTGTGTTGAAGTTTTTAGGGGCTGGGGATATAGAATAAATGTCATAACAAAAGCAGCAGATGTCACAGATTTTTTGAGATTGTCTGAGGCTTGATTGTCTACTATGGGACTACCAGTTCTCTCTGGCCCTTGCACATAGCCTTCTTTTGAAGCATTTATTATGACTGATTTTATGAGCTGATGGGGTATGATGTGAAAAGAACCAGGAAACGGCCTCACCTCCCACTGGTTGGCATCTGCCCAAGGAGCCAGCCTCAACCCTTACTGTTCCACGGGCTCCTTCCATATTCATTCCATCTGCTTGTAGCTCCCTGGAACCTTCATGTTGCTGATCACCTTCAGGTCTTGCCCTTGTAAAAACTTCTGCTTAGAAACCTTTCCTTGCTTATAAATAAACAGACAAACAAACAAACTCTGAATATTTGAAGTCTCAATCAAGCCACTACCTTCTTCACATCTCCTTCCCAATCACCTTCTCCCTCAACTGAAGATCGTCTTGACCATGCTTTTCCTGGCACTCACTGCAGGTGGTTTAATAAATGCTGTGTAGTGTTCACAGACAGGGGGTGATGGGAACAGCTGTAACACTGCATTACTCTTGCCATTGAAATGTCTACATTCCTGATGATCTAGAATGCTTTATGGAAGGCAATATATCTTAATCATCTCAGCTTCCCCAGAACCTAGCAAAGTGCCTGGCATATAACAAATAATCAATAAGTGTTTGTTAAATGGATAAATGAATGAATGAATGAGGTTTAAATACCTCTTGGTCTTCAGAGAGCCAGGTAGAAAAAGCTGAAATCAAACTCATTTTACCACTCTGAGCTTCTTTAGATAAAGAGTACTGGGAGAGAGGCTCAAATTCTTAATGACAAGATTTTCTGGCAGGTTTATTTTATTCCATCTTCTTATTTCTACGTCTAACAGCATTTGGGTCAGTATATATCACATAGTAGATGCTTAATAAATGTCTGATGAATGAATAGAAGATACAAGAGATTTCATTTTCAGCCACAAGATCTTTGTGGCATCCACGGGGAAGGTGACCCCCAGAGTCTACAGCCTGGATAGACAGTGACAGTCAGGGCCGGATAATTCCTAGGAGATGTAATGGGAGCTGCTCCCCTGATTACCCCAACACCAGTAGAGGCATTAGCCATTCTGAGGCCCAATGCATGGAGGAAGGATCCCGGGGCGAACATCTCTACTCCCTCAAGCCATCCTACTCCCAGCAGTCCAGTCTCTCCCTTAGAACACACATAGTGAGCCCAATACTTTGAGTGAGATTAATACTCTTTCTCTTTTATTTTTAAGTATTTATGATCGGCTTCCTAGTCAATATAAAGTAAGATTATTGCAAAGTAAAAATAAAGGGAAAATTATTATTGGATTTTTGATACTTAAAATAGGATTTGCAGCAAGACAACAGCTGAAATCAGGGCTTAAGGAGCTAGGCTTTTCCAAATTACTCTGGTACCTATGTAATATATCAAGCTAGTCCTGGTGAAACACATTATATGGTTTTATGTAATGTAGAGAAGAAAGGGACTTCAAGGAAAAGTTTGCCCATTCAGAGCTAAGGAATTATGGATAGAAGATGAGCGAGCAATGAATTCAGACAGGTAATGTCTCCTCTCTGGGTCCTCAGAACCTCATAGGGTGCGGAGGGCCAGTGGACAGACTGAGAGCACAACAAGAGCACAAGGACTTTTGTTTTGGATGAAGACAACTGACCCTGAAACTATATAGAGGGTCTTACAGATTCAGAGTGTGGAGTGAGAAATTCAGGTTGATGAAGGAACTGGCCTACCGGTCTGAGCTTTGCCTGTTTTCATCTGGCATGGATGCTCCTTTGCAAAGCCACAGACCTCCTGTAGGCTGCTGGGGTGACTGAGATGAGCCTGTAGCATCAGGACCAGCATTGACAGCCAGGGCCAGAAGTGGCAGAAATGGCAGAGACTCAAAGGGTCTTCATCAACAGGAGTGGAGTGGGCAGTGAGGGTAAGTCTTCAGGGAGGGGCCCCAGACTCTGAGCAAGCCAAGCAGAAATAGACCACAAGTACTTCAGCCACAGATGTCAGCTGCAGGAGCCAGCTGTGGACGCCAGCCATGGGGCGGTGCCAAGCATTCCTCAGCAGACACGAGGCACCTCACACCCCAGGCACAAGTGCAGATCCAGGGGTTCTCCTCCCCTGGTGCCATGGGCTGTAGGATCTGGAGAGAGCAGCAGGAGAGAGAGATGAGAGTTCTGAAGAGCTGAGTAGAGAGACAAGTGAATCTAAAGATTCTGTGTAAATGATTGGGCAGAACTAACCTGAAGACTAAACTGGACTAAATGGAGTTGTTTTCTTGCTATTTAAGCAGGTGAAGGGCTCATGAAGAAAGTCAGGTCAGAAATAAGAAAGTAACTAATTTGGGGACTCCACTACTCACCGACAATTTTGATCTTTAGCAGCTTAGTCATGGGGCTCAGGAAGAACCTGATTTGCCAGGTAAAGTGAGAAGCGAATCCATTCAACATCATGCCAGGAGGGTATCCAGGGGCTTGCGACACAGGCATTGAGGGGCTATTAGGTCTCTGCCGCTTCCTTTCTTGCCTCTGAGCCTTCTCTATCTCCTCTTAACACCCTCCCCAATCCTCTTTTCTTCCATCTCTTGACCTTCTCTTTGAAGAGAGAACATGCATGCAGATGGGCAAGCTGAATCAGAATGGTGCTTTTGGAGGCTTTTTGGAGGTTTAGAAGGAGAACTGAACCTGAACTACATGAGCCCTCAGGAAGCACCTCTCCGACAGAGTTATAGATGCCTCCAAAGAACCTTACAATGGTTGAGCATATATTTCTGCTTCGGAGCTCAGGGAGAAATAGAAAAGGGAAAAAGAAAAGCTCTTTAGAGGACGTTTAGCTGATGCATATGTTAGTGAATGAAGAAACCCTCAAAAAGTTTAGCAAGTGGAACATTCCTGATGC
This sequence comes from Delphinus delphis, assembly GCF_949987515.2. Taxonomy (NCBI): domain Eukaryota; kingdom Metazoa; phylum Chordata; class Mammalia; order Artiodactyla; family Delphinidae; genus Delphinus; species Delphinus delphis. The sequence continues at coordinate 40,460,969 of NC_082699.1, read as the reverse complement.
AGTACGTTAACTTGAGTAACCTAATATAATAACGGCCATAAGGAAAAAACAAGTCATGCTCCCCAGAGACTATCTATAGTCATAGAAAGAAGATGTGAACTTTAAGTAAATAACTAATTAGAATGATCCAAAGTGGTGTTTTGACTAATAGTGGGGTCTCTATATGGAAATATGAACTGTCTTTGCTTTGAGGGTTTTCACACAAAATAATCCTGCTCCAGCGGAACTTCTGAGTGTTGAGTAAGTGACAAAGTCTTGGAAAGTAAGAAAGGGGATTGAAACCAAGAAATTTCAGGGTCCATCCATATGACAGAGACAAGGAGATCCTGTTCTCTCTGGCCTCTTTTTATTTGTGTGAACTTTTATCTCTCAAATATTAAGTTTAAATCAAATTCAGTTTGATGCAGTTTTGAGCCATGCAAGGGTGTGAGGATGGAGAGCCTTGCATTTAACAGATCTCTCTCCTTAGAGAATACTTTTTGTACTTCATAATCCATTCGTCAATGATAGGATAGAAGTAGCATTAATTGGGTTCCTACTATATGTCAGGCACGAGAGTAATTATTCTTTATATCTCTTATTTCATTTAATCCTCACCACAATTCTAGGGCTGGAATAATGTCTCCATTTTACAGATGAAGGTCATTTTGCCCAGCCCTTGCGTGAATTCCTGAATTACTAGCATAAATGCTTCTCCTTTCTTCTAATCCTCCAGGTAGAGAAGCCCTACGATCTGTCAGCATTGTCCACTTCAGCAATAGTCCCCTGAAGATGTAGAACATAAATTCCCACTTGCAGTTCAAGTCTTCTTTAGGCCCCCGGCTCTTTAGTACTTAAGCCGCTTGTCCTGTGCACAGCAGTACATGGGCTTTCTGGGACCCAGATTAGATTGTATTAGAAAAGGGGCAGTCAAAGGACAAGAGAGACACTGAGTAGATTTCAGGGCATTGAACCTTGTTGTATAATTCTGAAACACAACTTATATTCTTCTTATTACAAAAGTACCATATGCCCCTTATTTTAAAAAGAAAAATATTGTATAGTATATGATGAAAGTGAGATTGCCCTGAAATTCCGCCTTCAAGGGATTGCCAATAACCCTTGGCCTTTAATGAAGAGCTGGCTAGAGAGGAAGCATGGCTCCGTCCTTGGTCTTTGCCATGGCAAGATAAAAATAGGACTTTGGTCAGTTTGAAATAGTGAAAAGAACGCATCAGTTTGGGAGTCAGACAAACCTGGGCTTCAGTCTCAGGCTTGATCTTGGGCAAGTTACTTCAATTCTCTGATTCTCAGCTTCCTTGATGTTAAATGGGTGATGATAGCACTAATTCATAAAGTTTGGAGAGGCTTAAATAGTATATATGTCAAGCTCTCAGCAAGGTGCATGGCACAAAGCAGGCATTTAATAATTTCATTCAATAGAATATCACAGACATGCCAGATACCAGGATCCTTCTGTCTGCAAAAGATTACCAGTTGCTGAGACAATTCCCAACATCTACTTTTTTTTTTTCTCCCACTGAGTTAATGGCTACACTTCAGGCATATAATTTAGAGAATAAGCTCTTGGTAAAAGTTTGTTGATTTTTAACACAAGGTGCCTATAGAAATTTTCTTCTGTTTATGTGTTCTTTGTTGCATGATTAAAGCTACTGTCAATAAAGTGAACACTCTAGAATTATTAATAATTATAAGATATCATTTTCAGACTCTCAAAATAAATTCTACTTCTGTAGTGACAGCTGCCCAACCCCACTTTTGATACATTGATAAACTGGAACCTTGGAGCTGCCCTCTTTAGTCCTTGAGGGGAGGGGGTGATGCAATGTGAGAGCCATGGTGTGAGGAAGGTGTTTCTTCCTAATGAATGCCCAGCCATCCCACTTGGTTTGGTTGAAAAGAGAGACTCCAAGTCTCAGCCTCTGTGACTGCCAAGATCCTGTCACTTTTAATGTGCTCATTTCTAGCTGTGGACCCACGATGCCTCTTGAAACAAATTATTCTGCAATGATTGATCATGTCCCACTCCCATAACTATGTTTGAGAGTTGGACAGAAATCCTGCCTGACAGATGATCTACACTGGGGCCAGAAGGCTTAAAGTGCAACATATCCCAACCTGCTTGCCAGTGTGGGACGTGTACTGGGACCAACCGAACAACTGTGTCAGCGGTAACATGGCTGAAGTGCTAAACACTCACTGCTTCCTGCCTGCAGATGACCTCAGGACTTGAGAGCAGTTATGTGTCTGCACTATTCTTCCTCAGATCCCTTGTGTCCCCATCAAACAAGCAAACAAGTTTGTTAATTGTCTGTCTCCATCTAGCTGGAATACAAGCTCCAAAAGGGCGGGGCATTTGGTCTGTTTTGTTTATTGCTGTAGGTCCAGCTCATACATGTGTGCCCGTTATGTAACAGGGACTCAATTTCCATTTGTTGAACAGATGAATGAAAGGAGAATCCAGCAGTGATGTCTTGCCTTAGTTTTCCTCAGGAAAAGAGAGGTCCTGATAGAAATAAGCAGATAGTAAATATGCTGACTATGGGAATTTGTTTATTAAACCATGAGATACTTCAGGATACCTGTCTTATCATTATAACAGGTGATTATTCTGAGGTGTAGATGCAGTGCAGTAAATTTGATGTCCCTTTCAGCTTATAAGATAAGAAGAAAAATATGCTCATTGTTTTAATTGACTTTTACCATTCCTACTTGCTAAAGGTTTTGGAATGGCCACATGGATCATTTTAATAAGAATTGAACTTCAGTAGTGGACCTGTCAAAAGAAACATGGTTTATGCCATAGAATTTCAATGTGAGTTTATTGTTTGCATTTCGAAACATAGGAGTGATTTGGGGAGGTTCTAGAAATAGTTTGCCCTCTGATGAAGTCTGAGGATCAAAAATGAAAACTAATCTTTCTTCATTTCTTAAAAAGGACTTACTTCTTGTTGAATCTAGCGATGGCCGACTCCAACCATGCCAAACACCTGTTACTTTTCCTCCCAGAACTTGTCTTCACATGGCTTATGTTCCAATTGTTGCTATTTGATGTGAGTTTACATGTTTAATTACTTAACGTCATCTCTTCTGGTTAAATTGTAAGCAGGGATTTTCATCAGTTTTGTTCGTGCTGCTTCCCCAGCACTTAGAATAGTGCCTGGAATGTGGTAAGTGCTTCATAGATACTGTCAAATAAACAAATTAAATAAATGTACATTGTAGATCCCGATATCTGTGCAAACATATCTTGGAGAGGAAGTGAGGTCAATAACATGGGCAACCAGGACATTCATTGTAGAAGGAGATGTGGACTTGGGAGCGGGATCAATCCAGATCCACTCTTTTCTAGGTGTTTTGCCACCAGACATTGAATCTCCCTCAGCTTGCTTTTGAGTCTTGCAAAATGGGAATAACTGTAGCCACTTAATGAAAGAGTTAAAGAGATTACATGAGAAGAGGATATAAATGTGCTTTGCAGAAGCTGCCAAGACTTACAGAAGTATCAGATTTCATTCTATGTGGGTACACATGTCTGTTGATGGAATGAGTGATTTGGTTGCACTAATCTGTTACTTAGTTCCACCACTCTGCCAAAGAGGCTACTAATGGATGCTCAGTTGTCATAGCAGGTGCATAAAGGGAGATGCCTTTCCTCTGAAATACCAGGGATTGGAGGCTCATCAGAACTGCCTGAGGAGCTTTTTTAAATTGTATATCCTTAGGTATGGTAAGCTGTATTGCTTGTTCACATTCATTTGTCTCCCTCATCACCTTCAGGCTGCCACATATACCATGCTTTCCTGTAGATGATGTTTCATTTTCATCCCACGAACACTGGGCATGACCATAGATTTGCCTTAGTCAATGAATTATAAGTGAACGTGATGCCTGCCACACCAACATAGAAATGTGTTGGCATGGTCTGGCTTGGCAATCCCTCTAGCTTCTGCCCTCAGTTATGAGAAAGGCACGCTCTAGTTAGAGGATACTCCTTCAGCCTGGTTTCTGGAATGGGAATACACATGCTTCTTGGTCAAGCCCAGGCATGCCCAACAGAACTGCACCGGCTCACAGATCCTCATGAAATGTGAGCACAAATGCTCCTGTGAGCCACTGAGATGTCAAAGTGGTTTGTTACCTTAGTGCAAGCTGACTGGTAAACAAGGATCCACTCCAAGGCCCCTGAGGTCCATACTCTGAGGCTCAGGAATCTGTGTTTTTAAAAACCTGGTAATCAAGCAGGTTTGGGAACAAGTCTCCTAGATTATCTATACCCCATCCCTCCTTCTTCCCACCTGCCCATAGGAACAGGGTTTGACTAATGCTTCTACCATTCCTATAACTCAGCTGGTAGCATTCTTTGTTGTCAGGCCAGACAGAAAAGAAAAGAATGCCCCTCCGCTTTGGGGACTGTGGTAGAATATGAAGCTGCGGAAACTGAATCTCAAATTAAATCAGAGATTTCAAGGTCACCCGGCCTCCCCTCCCCAGCTCTTTGCTGAGAAAGTGATAGAATAATTTATTACTACAAAAGCAAGATATCTATGGAATGACATACTCTATAATGGGCCACGTGGTTTGGATTTTTGTGTGGTCATTATTCTTGTTTCTGACAATCCCTAATACGTGTGCCTGCATTAGATACTAAATTATTATTGGCTAACCGGTGCCCAACGGTTCTGCTTGATGATAAGGTCTCGAGACACCTATAAGAGGCAAGAGGATGCTGTCAGTCATCACTGGTAGAGATCAAGCCTGTGGTTCCAAGGAAGACTTTTCATTTTATTTACTAACATCTCAGCATTACAGCTAGAGCCTTCATGTCTGGATTATGAAAGACAATGACCCTTTTATTTTCTGACCACTTGTAATTAGGCCATATGAAAAGTCATGGGTGAGATTAAAATCACTTTATTTTACACAAGTAAAATAAAATTTCTTAAAAATTGTTGGGCAATCTCATAATCATGGTTATCTCTTAATAAAGTTTACACAAGACTCCATGGAGAACCAGGTCTTTAACAAATAGTGCTTCTTCTTCTTTCAATGTCAGTGACAGTCCAGTAAGGATGCCACACTTGGTTTGATCATTTTTTTCTTGGGAACAACAGGGTAAGGAGATGTTTTAATTATCATATTTATGACATTAAAATTGAACTTGAGTTTTATTCCTACTCTGGCCTTGTATAAGGGATAACTGTTTTCTTTATGTTGTGAAACCAAAATACCCATAGCTTCCAGTTATAGCCAATAGGGTAGAAAAAGCTATTGTATGTACTCAGCTATGCTCAAGAGGACTTTTTAAAATGCATGTTATTGCAGAGCTTCGGATTAATCACTTGCAATCCCCTGAGTCTTTCTTTCACTCCATAGGTATCTGGTAGATCCAAAGACACAATCACTCATGACAAGCAATAAGTGTACAGCAGGATTCTAGTACATTTATTTCATCAGCACAAGAAACTTGGGAACATTCCATATTCAGATACATTGAAATAGAGATGTTCAGAACCAAAGCTATGTAAACCCTTGAAAATGAAGGTCTACATTCCTCTGAGTGTAGCTTTCCTCAGCTCCTGTCCCCCTTGATTCATATCAAGTATGGAATTGATAAATATCCAATTACTCCTTGAAGAGGAGATTTAGCAATCAGCATTTATATCGGCTTCAAATATTCTTTTAAAAGGGAAGTGTGATTATCTTAACTATTACTCAGATAGTAAGACATCAATTACCTGAAACCCTGCAGGAGGGAGTCCAGGATGGTCCGACTGATGATGGAGTATGTTTGGTTATGGCCCCTGCTGTTGATGTTGGCACACGAGGAGCAGGGGACAGAGTTGAGTGTGTCACTTCTTGGAATAAGACCTGGGTATGAGTTTATTTGCCTGGTATTTGCCATTTCTTCTAAAATTGAAGACCAAAAATTCTTGGTAATTAAAATTTCTGAATATTTAGATTCTGAATATTCTATTTTACAAAGGCATGTGTCTCTTTTTTTTAGTTATGGAGACGTTTGAAAATCTGTTGAAAGCTGTAGACCTCCTCCTCCCCAGAAATCCAAATTTCAGAGAGTTCACCTGGGGTTAATGGAGTCCTGGGTAAGAACTCATGAGACAATGAAAACAGCATGGGACTCACGGTCTAATTTCTCCCTCATTTCTAGCTGTGTGGTCTTAGGCATATCACTTAAGTTCTCTGAGAGTTAGTTTCCTTTTAGATTTGTAAACCATAAAGCAATATATAAATTTTATCAAGTTTTCTTATAATTATAGGAAATGTAAATTTTACTGAACCCCCCTCCCCAAAATGTTGTTCTCTTTCTCTTTTAATCATTAAGATCCTTTAATTGAGCCCAAAGAAAATCTCTTTCTACCAATTCCGTGTGACCATAATAACACCATAACATAACACCATAACTGGTGTCCTTCCTAGGCCTTTGCTTTGTAACATTAAATTTTAAATTAATTGTTATACATTAAAGTAGGACAAAAGATAGAGCTAAAGCAACATGTGTATATTTACAAGTAAATAACTGAAAACCTTTTTGCCTGGAAAATTGCACTGCAAACCAGGGAGATGTACTCAGCTTAATATTAACAGCCAGCAGTTTTTGAGCACTTTATGTATGCCAGAGACTTGCTAAGGCCTTTGCATAAGTATTTTCCATTATTTCAAACAACCCTATGAGGTAGGTTCTTCTTTTGTGTGTGTCCTTTTATCTCCTCCATGTGTTTCTTGTGTGTGGGTGTGTTTTGAGATATTGCATACACTAAAATTCACAGATCTTAAGTGTACAGTTTACTGGATAAAAGAATACACCCATGAAATCAACACAATCAAAATAGAGAGCTTTGCCATCACCTTAGAAAGTTCCTTCCTGTCCCCATTAGCTTATTTCCCTCCCTGTCCAAGAGACAACCATTTTTCTCTGATTTCTTATGCCATTGCTTAGTTTGCCTTATTCTTGAACTTCATGAAAATGGAATTATATAGTATGTGCTCTTTTGTGTCTGGCTTCTTTCACTCAGCCTTTGAGATCCATGTTGTTGCCTATCTCAGTAGTTCATTCCTTTTTATTGCTGAATAGTGTACCATTGTATGGATGTACCACAATTTGTTGCCATGCTCCTGTTGAACATTTGGGTTGGTTCCATTTTGGGGCTATCATGAATAAAGCTGGTATGAAATTTCTTGTACAAAAATTTCTGTAGACATATGTTTTCATTTCCTTTGAGTAAATATGTAGGAATGGAAATACAGTTCTAACTGTTCCCTGTGCTCTAAAGCTTCTCCTATGTCTCAGATGAGCATTCACCAAAAGACATTCTTTTTATCCTTGTAGACATTGAGATGTGAATGCTAGCTAGAATAGGCCCCTAATCTTGTATTTTAAGACCATGGGGCTACAGGACCAGATGGCTTCACAGGAGAATTCTATCAAACATTTAGAGAAGAGCTAACACCTATCCTTCTCAAACTCTTCCAAAATATAGCAGAGGGAGGAACACTCCCAAACTCATTCTACGAGGCCACCATCACCCTGATACCAAAACCAGACAAAGATGTCACAAAGAAGAAAACTACAGGCAAATATCACTGATGAACATAGATGCAAAAATCCTCAACAAAATACTAGCAAACAGAGTCCAACAGCACATTAAAGGATCCTACACCATGATCAAGTGGGGTTTATCCCAGGAATTCAAGGATTCTTCAATATATGCAAATCAATCAATGTGATACACCATATTAACAAATTAAAGGAGAAAAACCATATGATCATCTCAATAAATGCAGAGAAAGCAGAGAAAGCTTTCAACAAAATTCAACACCTATTTATGATAAAAACCCTCCAGAAAGTAGGCATAGTGGGAACTTACCTCAACATAATAAAGACCACATATGACAAACACACAGCCAACATCATCCTCAATGGTGAAAAACTGAAACCATTTCCACTAAGATCCCGAACAAAACAAGGTTGCCCACTCTCACTGCTATTATTTGACATAGTTTTGGAAGTTTTAGCCACAGCAATCAGAGAAGAAAAAGAGATAAAAGGAATCCAAATCAGAAAAGAAGAAGTAAAGCTCTCACTGTTTGCAGATGACGTGATACTACACATAGAGAATCATAAAGATGCTACCAGAAAACTACTAGAGCTAATCCATGAATTTGGTAAAGTAGCAGGATACAAAATTAATGCCCAGAAATCTCTGGCATTCCTATACACTAATGATGAAAAATCTGAAAGTGAAATTAAGAAAACACTCCCATTTACCATTGCAACAAAAAGAATAAAATACCTAGGAATAAACCTATCTAAGGAGACAAAAGACTTGTATGTAGAAAATTATAAGACATTGATGAAAGAAATTAAAGATAATACAAATAGATGGCGAGATATACCATGTTCTTGGATTGGAAGAATCAACATTGTGAAAATGACTATACTACCCAAAGCAAACTACAGATTCAATGCAATCTCTATCAAATTACCAATGGCATTTTTCACAGAACTAGAACAAAAAATTTCACAATTTGTATGGAAACACAAAAGACCCCAAATAGCCAAAGGAATCTTGAGAAAGAAAAATGTAGCTGGAGGAATCAGGCCCCTCGAATTCAAAATATACTACAAAGTTACAGTAATCAAGACAGTATAGTGCTGGCCCCAAAACAGAAATATAGATCAATGGAACAGGATAGAAAGCCCAGAGATAAACCCACACGCATATGGTCACCTTATCTTTGATAAAAGAGGCAAGAATATACAATAGAGAAAAGACAACCTCTTCAATAAATGGTGCTGGGAAAACTGGACAGCTACATGTAAAGGAACGAAATTAGAACACTCCCTAACAGCATACACAAAAATAAACTCAAAATGGATTAGAGACCTAAATGTAAGGCCAGACACTATCAAACTCTTAGAGGAAAACATAGGCAGAACACTCTATGACATAAATCACAGCAAGATCCTATTTGACCCAGCCCCCAGAGAAATGGAAATAAAAACAAAAATAAACAAATGGGACCTAATGAAACTTAAAAGCTTTTGTACAGCAAAGGAAACCATAAACAAGACGAAAAGACAGCCCTCAGAATGGGAGAAAATATTTGCAAATGAAGCAACTGACAAAGGATTAATCTCCAAACTTTACAAGCAGCACATGCAAGCTCAATATCAAAAAAAAAAAAAAAAAAACAACCCAATCCAAAAATGTGCAGAAGACCTAAATAGACATTTCTCCAAAGAAGATTTACAGATTGCCAACAAACACATAAAAGAATGCTCAACATCATTAGAGAAATGCAAATCAAAACTACAATGAGATATCATCTCACACCAGTCAGAATGGCCATCATTAAAAAATCTAGAAACAATAAATGCTGGAGAGGGTGTGGAGAAAAGGGAACCCTCATACACTGTTGGTGGGAATGTAAATTGATACAGCCACTATGGAGAACAGTATGGATGTTCCTTTAAAAACTAAAAATAGAACTACCATACGACCCAGCAATCCCACTACTGGGCATATACCCTGAGAAAACAATAATTCAAAAAGAGTCATGTATGACAGTGTTCATTGCAGCTTTATATACAATAGCCAGGACATGGAAGCAACCTAATTGTCCATCAACAGATGAATGGATAAAGAAGATGTGGCACATATCTACAATGGAATATTACCTAGCCATAAAAAGAAACAAAATTGAGTTATTTGTAGTGAGGTGGATGGGCCTAGAGTCTGTCATACAGAGAGAAGTAAGTCAGAAAGAGTAAAGCGAATACCGTATGCTAACACATATATATGGAATCTAAAAAAAAAAAAATAGATGATGAAGAACCTAGGGGCAAGATGAGAATAAAGACAGAGACCTACTAGAGAATGGACTTGAGGACATGTGGAGGGTGAAGGGTAAGCTGGGACAAAGTGAGAGAGAGGTAGGGTATATATGGACATATACACATTACCAAATATAAAATAGATAGCTAGTGGGAAGTAGTCACATAGCACAGGGAGATCAGCTTGGTGCTTTTTGACCAGCTAGACGGGTGGGCTAGGGAGGGTGGGAGGGAGGGAGATGCAAGAGGGAAGAGATATGGGGATATATGTATATGTATAATTGATTTACTTTGTTATAAAGCAGAAACTAACACACCACTGTAAAGCAATTATACTCCAATAAAAAATGTTAAAAACACAAAAAATCCTGGGGCTAGATGCTTTGCAATTCAGAATTCTTCAAAGTTTTGAAAGAAAAAAGAAATATATATATATATAAACAGTCCCCCAGCAGGGTCTGACCAGCACCCTGAATCAAACACATTAATATTTCTGTGAAAAAAAATACTATTCTTCATTCTGAGTGGGGTAAATAAAAAACTATAATAACCTAACGTCCTGTCAGTTGGGTTTGGGTTTTGCCACCAAATAGTTTATGGTAAATTAATTTAAAAAAAACATTTTTTCATAGAGTTGTTTTAAACAGCTTTTTTGAGATATAATTCACATTTCATACCATTCACTCATTAAATGGTTTTTGGTATATTAAATTATTATTTTTTAAAAATTGTAGTATAAAATATAATAAAAGTTTTAACCACTTTAACATTTTCTAAGTGTACAATTCAGGGACATTAAATACCTTTCCAATGTTATACAACTATCACCACTATTTCCAAAACAGTTTCATCATCCCAAACAGAAATATTGTAACCATGAAGCAATTATTCCTCATTCCTCCGTCCCCCAGCCTCTGGTAACTTCCACTCTACTTTCTACTTCTATAAATTTTCCTATTCCATGGAGTTCATATGAATGGGATCATACAATACTTGTTCTTTTTGTGTCTGGCTCACTTCACTTAGCATAATGTTTTCAAGGTTGTCCCATGTTGTAGCATTTATCAGAACTTCATTATGTATACACCATGCTTTGTTTATCCACTCATCCATTGATGGACATTTGGGTTTTTCACCTTTTGGTTATTGTGAATAATGCTGTTATGAACATTCATTACAACATTTTTTTTTCAACTCTTCAGGGTACATACCTTAGAGTGGAAATGCAAGATTGTATGGTAATTGTATGTTTAACTTTTTAAATCAATTGTATGTTTCTATGTAATTCTATGGTTTTGAGGAATTGCAAATCTGTTTTCCACAGGGACTGAACCATTTTACATTTCCCAGCAGCAATGTATGGAAGTTCTAAAGTCTCTGTATCCTCACCAATACTTGTTACTTTGTTGTTGTTGTTGTTGGTATTGTTATTGCCATCCTAGTATATGTGAAGTGGAATCTCATTGTGGTTTTGATATACATTTCCCTATTGGTGACTAATACTTTTTGCCAATTTTATACCTTCTTTCAGGAAATGCCTATTCACAGTCTTTGCTCATTTTTAAATTGAGTTGTTTGTGTTTTTGTTGTTGAGTTGTAAAACCTCTTTATTCTGGGTACTATAGAATATGTGATTATCATATACGTGATTTGCAAATATTTTCTCCCATTCTGTAAGTTGTCTTTTCACTTTCTTGATTATGTCATTTGATAACACAAACGTTTCAAATTTTGATGAAGTCTAATTTATTTTTTCTTGTTGCTCATGCTTTTGGTGTCATATCTAAGAATCCACTGCCAAATACTAGAGCATAATATTTACCCCTATGTTTTCTACTAAGAGTTGTATGGTTTTAGATATTATATTTATGTTGTTGATCCATTTTGAATTAATTTTTGTATATGATGTGAGGGAAGTGGTCCAGCTTCATTCTTTTGGATGTGGCAATCCAGAGGGAATTCAACCCTTTGTTGAAGAGACTATTCTTTACTCATTGAGTGGGCTGGCACTCTTGTCAAAAATCAATTGGCCATAGATATATGGGTTTATTTCTGGACTCTCAATTCTATTCCATTTGTCCGTATATCTATCCTTATATCAGTACTACAGTGTTTTGTTTTGTTTTGTTTTTCACTGTCAATTTGTCATAAGTTTTAAAATTGAGAATTATAAATCTTCTATCATTGTTCTTTTTTTAGAAGATTGTCTTGGCTATTTGGAGTCCCTTACAATTTCATGTGAATTCGGATTGTGTTGACTCTGTAGAGTGCTTTGGACATTATTGCTATTTTAATAATATTAAATCTTCTTATCCATGAAGATAGGATGTCTTTGCATTTACCTAGGTCTTATTTACTTTCTTTTGTCAATATTTTATAACTTTTAAGAAAATTTTATTGGAGTATACTTGCTTTACAATGTTGTGTTAGTTTCTACAGTACAGCAAAGTGAATCAGCTATATGTAAACATATATCCCCGCTATTTTGGATTTCCTTCCCATTTAGGTCACCACAGGGCACCAAATAGAGTTCCCTGTGCTATACAGTAGGTTCTCGTTAGTTAACTATTTATACATAGTATCAATAGTGTTTATATGTCAATCCCAATATGTTAATATTTTATAATTTTGAGTGTATGTCTTTCACCTCCTTGGTTAAATTTATTGCCAGATATTTTATTCTTTTTGATGCTGCTGTAAATGGAATTGTTTTCTTAATATTCTTTTCTTTCTTTTTTTTTTTTTTGCAGTACGTGGGCCTCTCACTGCCGTGGCCTCTCCCGCCACGGAGCACAGGCTCCGGATGCACAGGCCCAGCGGCCATGGCTCACAGTCCAGCCGCTCCACTGCATGTGGGATCCTCCCGGACCAGGGCATGAACCCACGTCCCCTGCATCGGCAGGCGGACTCTCAACCACTGCGCCACCAGGGAAGCCCTGTTAATATTCTTTTCACATTGTTCTTTGTTGATGTATAGAAACACTATTGATTTTTTAAGTGTTGCTCTAGTACCCTGAAATTTTGTTGAATTCATTTTTTAGCTCTAGAAGCTTTCTTATGTTTTCCTTGGGCTTTTTAATATATAGGATCATGTCATCTGCAAATAGAGATAATTTTACTTCTTTCCAATTTAAAAACTTTTTATTTTTTTTCTTATCTAATTACTCTGGCTAGATCTTCCAGTACAATGTTGAATAATAGTAGTGAAAGCAGGCATCCTGATCTTAAAAGGAAAATTCTTCAGTCTGTCACCATTGAGTATGATGTTAGCTGTGGCTTTTTCATAAATGCTCAGTATACTGTTTAGGAAGTTCTCTTCTATTTTTAGGTTTCTGAGAGTTTTTATCATGAGAGAGTGCTGGAATTTTGTCAAATGCTTTTCTGCTTTAAGTGAGATAATCATGTAAGTTTTTTTCCCTCTGTTCTACTAATGCAATGTGTTTTATTTATTTATTTATTTATTTTAATATTGAACCAATCTTGCTTTCCTGGAATAAATCCCACTTGGTCATGGCCTATAATCCTTTTCATGTGCTATTAGGTTTGGTTTGCTAGTATTTTGTTGAGGAGAGAGTTTTAAATTCAATTTATTTTTTTGTTTGTTTTAGAACTGAGAATAAGGAATTGTGGAATTTGGTAAGGTTACTAAAGAGTTAACAAAAAGGAAGCTGATCAATGGAGCCACATCAACATGAAGGGAGATCCCCAACAGTGTGTTCCTGCGTCCCAGGGTTCTGACTGGTTCTCTTCAATATTTTATCAGTGGCACGAAGGTGCAGAAGAACTCTTACAATTGAGAGAGCTGAGAAGGAGATCTAACATTTGAGAGAGCAAAATAAAGTTTCCAAAAGAGTCTGACAGCCTGGAATAATCAGGCCAAACTAACAGGATGCATTTAAAATGCGGGATCAATATTTTGGGATCAATAAAATGGTTGGGGAAGGTAGGATGGGAGATTGCTGGATTAACAGCCCTTCCTATAAAGAGAGCTGGGATTTACATGACTGAAAAGCTGACATGCACTGAGCATTTTGAGGCTCGAGAAGATGAGTACAAGCTGGGGCTATGCTGACAGTCTCCTGTCCACAGTGTACATGTGCACATGTGTGTTATATGTGGGGCTTGCTTAGTCCTGCTCTTGGCTTTGCAGGTCTGTCCACATCTGGAACATTTATTGCCTTCAGTTCTGGGTGCCAATTTTTAAGTGACAAACTGGAGCCCATCCAGAGAAGAGTGACCAGGACTAAGAAAGGACTCAAAATCATGTCAAGCCAGGGAGTGTTGAAGGAACCAGGGCTACTTAGCCTGGGGGAGAAGAGATTAAGTGGGGGATTTGAGAGTTGTTTTCAAATCACATCATGTGAAAGGAGAAATAGACTTGGTCTGTGTATTTCCAAAGTGGAGGAAAAGACCTAGTGGTAGAGTTAGAAGAAGTGAGAGGTCAGCCTTCTACAGGGGAAACATTTCTAATAGTCAAGTCTTAAAAATCTGTGGGTTGAACACAATATGAGTATCAGAAAGAGTGTTTTAACATCTTAGCTCCCCACTCCCAAATCTGGGGAATTATTTTCCATTCCCTCAAGGTTATCATTGAAACACACTGAAAGTTACCCCTTACCCAGTTCAGGGGAATGAGTCATTTCCCTGGGAATTTGGGACTTAGGAGTGTAGAGGATTCAGGCTAGCTGTAGCAGAAACTTTCAGAGGTAAAACTAGAGAAGAGTTTCCCACCCAGAGGAGAAGAAGTATAGCAAGAAAGAAAAAATAAAACTAACACTCAGAGGTGTGAGAAAGAGGAGGAGAGAAAAGAAGAGGGGAGGAGAAAAAAATAAAACTAACACTCAGAGATGTGAGAAACAGGAGGAGAGAAAAGGAGAGAGGAGAAGGAAGTGAGACAGAGGGAAAACAAAGAGAAGTGTTTGAGTCTTGTGTTCCAGATATTCCTGAGGTTCACTCTGTATTTATCCTCCCATGGCTCAGTCACTCAATTCTTTCTTGGATTTTGTGAAATACCCTATTATCATTCCAAAGGGATGATCTCTTACTTAAATTGGAATTTGTTTTTTGTCACTTTCAGTTCAAAGGATTCTAACTAATACTAGCAGTCTCAGGAGGTAGTGACAGCTCCATCTGTGGAGGTGTTTAAAGAGAAATAGGGCTACCATTACCTGCCAAGATGCTATGAAGTGAGTGGGATAATTTTTGAAGCTGGGTGTTGGGTTATTATCTTATTCTCTCCACTTTTTTTCTCATTTAACATTTTTCATAATAAAGACAAGAAAAAGTGATATGAAGAGAATTCCAGCACTGACGGAAAATGAACTAAATCAGTGGTTCTCAAACATATCAGACTCCTTGGGATTGATTTAAACAAGAAGAATTTGAAACCTCACTCCTGGAAATTTTGGCTCAATCGGTCTGGAGTAAGGCTCAGGACTCTAGATATTTTCAAAACTCTCCAGATTGTTCTGACCATCAGCCAGGTAAAATTATTGTTGGATTAGATGACATTTAAGGCAGCTGCCAAACCTAAGATCCATAGGCTCAAGGAGAATAAAGGCAGGAAGTGATTAACACCTTCACTTTTGAAATGTGGACACTGAGATTCAAAGGGGTCAAGTGATTTAATGTTACAGAGTTGGTAAGAGACAGTGGGAAAAAGTCTAACTCCAGGGCAATCCCTGTCTTCTGTCCTGCTCTCATCGATTTTATAAAATTGTGAAAACCTTCTGGATAAACAAAGAGACACAAAGAAAGCTGACTCTGGATCCAGACTGCTTAGTTGGAATCCTGGCTCCTCCCCACCACCTCCTGCAAAGAGTTCTTTGTGTGTCTCAGTTTTCTCATCTGTATCCATTTCACAGGGTGGTGGTTGTAAATTAAATGAGTCAATATATGTCTAGTTCTTAAAATAATGCTTAGCCTATGGTAAACAAGTAAGTGTGCTCGCTACTGTTTTGGCTATTACTTGCCTTAGCCCAGTGAGGAAATTCTCACTGAAGACCTTCAAGAAGACTTCAGATAGTTATTCATTGTTGACAATTCAGAGCAGGGGTGGAGTATTTCCAGCCCACACCCAGTATCTGGCTTAAGGCTTCATGTCATCCTGTTCAGTCTAAGAGCTCAGGCCAGAGCTTGAGTCATATCTTCAGCCCTGGTGGGCAATGCTGGCCACCTCAGCCAGAAGGAAGAAGAGCCAGAGCGCTCATAAGGGCAGTTCAACAGCCGCAGAAACACGATTAACCCCTTTATTCCAGAAGGCTCTTGTTTGTATGTTTTTATTTCCTACATATCCAGTTGTCAACAAGTTAATAACAATACCTGACTTTAATTAAAGCAAGTCAACAACAAAAACAAAACAGCTAAGAGGGATAGGGTGACTTCTAAGGCAACTGTTAGGTATTGTGAAATTAAACATTCCTAAATTCTGAAAGAGTAAAGGCAGGAAAGGAAGTGTCAGCTCCAGACGGGCAGAGTTTCTGACTGCTTCCTCCACAGCCAACCCGGCAGCCAGTGAAGGGTCTGGCACATGGTCGGGAGTCAGTAGATACGTGCTAAAGGGATGACCTTTCAGGGAATGGCTCCAGCATGATACAGATGATTGAGACAATTTCCAGTTCAAAGTGTCAATCTACAACTTTAGCTATCCTGTTAAACTGGAGAATTTCATGATTATTTAAAAAAGAAAATTTGAAGTTAAATATAAAAGAAGACTAGATATTTCCTGTGACCTCAAGGGCTATTTCTAAATAAAGGGAGAATAATTTTCAGGGGCGACAACCAGAGAAAAGGAAATGTGTGAAAATCTCCCCCACCCTCACATCGCTCTTCCTCTCTGATGTGCTCTCGTTTCTCTTTTCCTGTTTCATCCTTTCTTTATCCTCTCCCCACAACACTCTTCTACACCCCGTTTTAAAGACTGTTCTCTTTCCTTGCCTTTTCCTCTCTTTCTCTTCTTCTTATTCCTCCTCTAACCCAGTCCTTTATTTTTGGTGATAAAATGGAACTGAAATATTAATTAATAAATCTTTAAGGAATATTTAGGAAGCTCATACCATGCGCTAGGCACATTGGATTATGATTTTTTTGTTGGTGTTAAAGTGTAATTTACACACTTCAAAGTGCACAAATCTTACATGTACAGCTTGAAGAATTTTCACAGATGTCTACACCTATGTAATTACCACGAGGTCAAGACAAAGGACATTTCCAGCCTCCCTGCCCCTCCCAGTCAGTGCCCTCTCCAGAGTTAATCACTCTACTGACCCCTATCACCAGAGATTAGTTCTGAACTTCATGTGATTAGAGTCATGCATGTATTCTTTTGTATCTAACCCTTCTTGTTCAACATTCTGTTTGTGGGATTCATTTATGCTGTTGCCTGTAGAGGTAGTATGTTTATTTATTTATTTTTTTGAATTGTCTTATGTCTCCAAGAAGAAATAAAGTTTTTCTTTCTAAAATTGCCAACCAGATTGAGTTTCCTTGTACATAAAGCTGGTTCATGATGGTTTTTTCTCCCCATTCATCCCCAACTCCCATCCCCTAGTCCAATGTGGATTATTGCTACACGATAAGGAATAAAATTTCCTGTGCTTGGGTTATACCTTCACCTTCTCAGCAGACCTAGGGATTGTAACATCTGAGATCCCTTTTAAATTGAGGTTTTCACAGGTTATCCACTTGTGTGTTACTAGTTTCCCAAATTAATTTGTCTTTGCAACTCAGCCACACAGGACTTATGAACAACAGGAACCTCCCCTTGTTAGGATTTCACTGACAACACCCCATTGTTCTTCTTGCTAATTCTTTCCTGCCACTAGAGGTCAGGGTTCAGTTAGCACTACAGAGGGTTGAACAAGTGTGAAAGACCAATTAGCCCTCAATAGGACCCTGGGGGCTGTCTCGGATGCAGTGTGTTACCTGCTTAGCTTGAGACTAGGCATGAAAAGGCTGAGCTACACAGGCAAACAGGTTGTGGCATTTCCAAGTGGAAAACTTACCTCGAACACAACAAATTCACTTATATTTATTTCCTTATTTATTTATTTTTAACGGGCAGGGGCATTTTGTCTAACACATGACCAACATTTCACTTTATTTCTTTCTGTCAGAAGAATGCTTCAAGCTCCAGAACAAATTTAAGCATTCCCCGTGGAAGTTCCTGAAATGCTTGGTTTCCAGATTTAACAACAATAACAATAAAAATGACTTGAGCAGCTGCAAGATTTTTTTTTTCTGACAACTAAAAGTACTTAGTAGGTCAGCATCACTATTTTATGGCCTAAATTTATTTTAGGATTCTAAAGCCCAGTTCTTCAATGCTGCTTGAGTTTTCGCTCCAACATTGCAATTCATCCGGACCTCACAGTGCCGACACCAAAAAGGTAGAAGGAGAACTAGAATCTTAATCAATCTCTTGCAAATTTAGAGTAAGAGGGTAAAATTTAGAGATAATGTAGGTCAGTGCTTCTCAAAGAAATGGTTAAGCTTTATTAAATCTTACCCAGAAGCTCCACGTATAAAACAGATGAAAAGTAGATTTCCTCTGGATGGAGGTGTGTGGAGCTGTGATTCCTCCCCGCTCAGCTTCTGAAAGCTTCCTTTACCACTCCATGGCCACAGAGGGTACACTTCTGATATCCTGTAACTCTAGGAACATTGTTTGAAAACCACTGATGTAGCCCAAACCCCTTATTTTATGAGTGAGGGAACAGAGGTCCAGTAATTGCCTAGCTGGCATCATACATTAACAATGATATCTGTCATGAAGTATGACTGGAGATGATTTATTTTTCTTAAAATTTTAGTTTTTTTTAAGAAACACACTATTCACTTCTTAACACAGCATATGTACACATTGGTATATAGAATATGTGTTTAAGACTAAATAACATGCATTAGGTCAGTTTTGCCAGACCCTTGAATTGGTAAAGCAGTAACCCTGGTATGTCCATATTTGATGGGTTAAAATTACGTGCTGATAAATTTGAAGTTGTACTAAGAGAGGGGATTTGATCCTTTCACAAGGGGAGAACAGTTTTGCATCTCAAGTGTGCACTAGAATTTGCTGCTATGGAGACCACTTGCTTACACCAGATGTTCTGAGAAAGAGGGAAGTTTCCACAGCAAGTGAGAAGGGTGAGAAGATAACGAGGCTGTTGATGCTTCTGCTGCTGGAAGAAGGCACTGAGTGCTTGGCATAAAAGGAGAAACGAGAAAAAGCTAGGAGAGGAGAATCCAGGGAGAACCGTGAAGTTTGTCATTGTCTCCAGCAGTCACGTGGTGACTTATTCACAGGCCAGTGAGGGAAGGAAAGCCATGGCAGTTTGAGAGCAACTTCCAGCAAAGGCTTTTAATATCAAATTGCTCTCTCATCTCCCCTATCTATGTCTGCGGCCCAGGGACCATTTATTCTAAATTTAGAGGGTCTCATTGAGATGAACAACATTATACTCAAGTTTAGGAAAAATCAGGGCTATTAATGCCAGATAAGGATCAATGGGGAAAGAATTTGCTTATACCTTGGAGTTTGAATTTCTCTAATTCTGGTCCAAAATTGTGCTTCATCTTTAGCTAAGAAACAAAACAAAAATTAGTAATTACATTTATTCTTTTAGTAAATAGTTGTGTTTTAAATTTTAAAAAAAATTCTTCGTGTCCTGAGATACCAGAAGAAAAAGATTAGCTATTATTTTTTCTTGTCTTATTAAATCTGCAGAGAATGTGCCTTTTCAGAGTATATAGGCGACAGAAGAGCACTCCATGGCATGTACACTAATATCAGCTCTTGGGCCTAGAAAGGAATAAGTTGCTTGTTGCAAACTTGACAGTGGGCCGGGTCTAGTTCTTCCAGGTGCACCTAACCCCATATTCCCTCTATTCTATGAGAGAAGAACTTGAGAATCCTGATCCTTCTCAAGGTCCTGTCTTATTTGGATAAGTACTGGTTGAGAGTTTAAGTCACCTGCAGTGTGTTGAGATGTGTTCCTGGGATGAGGAATGTGTGTTGGGATATTAGCAACAAGCGTTCACCCGTCCCAATGTGCTCGCTAAGCAAGGGGTGGTAGCTTCTACTCTTTTGCTTTGGCCACCAGCTGTTTTGCAAAGTTGGAAGCCAAGAAGCAGAGCACTGGTCAATTAAAAGGCCCCAGATCTGAGGAATGTGCTCCAAGGTGCTACTCTGAGAGCTCCACTTGCCTGAGGTCCTGATAATTACTCCCAGAGGGATATATTGTCCTCAACAGACCAAACAAAGGATCCTTCATCACCAGGAAGTCAAAACAGAGAACAAAGGTTAATGCAAACTGAAGGGCAGAGGGTCAAGTAAAAGTTCATCTCTCTGTCCAGGGCTTGTGACACCCTCACACTCTCTTCTTTGGAATCCATGTCGTTAAAATGGCTTACGGCTGGTTGGAACCTCCTCTGGTAGAGGTATGATGTTCAATGCATCTGTGATGATGATACATTAATTTTCATTGCTTGAATAACTGAGCATCCAGGCCAAACCCATTGTCTTTCTTCTGACCGCTTTGTTTATTAACATTCCAATCCAAGCCCCTAGTTTGATTTCCCCTGTGTGAGAAAGAGGAAGGTCTAACCCACAATGATTATCTTCTGAGATGACCCTCAGAGATGACCCTGCCACCAACCTCTCTTTTCCTGATGTATAGAAACAAGAAAGGAGATGTGGGATTGAGACCAAGATCAAACAGATATGGACTAAATTCTAGGTTTATGAATTGATTAAGGGTATGAGCTGTTGACAAGGGCCAGGATGACATGCATAATTATGACGCTTCATAGAAGCCAAGAATGTGACTTTATGCTTTGGGATTCTCTGTGAGCTCAGCTGGTGAACCTTGAACCCCAGCTGACCCAGCCAGGCCAGCACACCAAAACTACGCATGATGGAAATAGCAGCTTATATAGCTAAGGGCAAGGGAGAGGAGAGTTCCTTCCGCTCCTCTAGGAGTGAAGAATAAGAATGGCTTGAGAAGAGTTTCAGCTTCAGTGTGGATCAGAATCAGACCCTCCTCCAGTAGGAGGTGGAGGTGACAGCTGTGGAGTCCAGACTGGGAGAGGGGACTTCTTGGTGGTGTGTACCTCTCACTGCTTGTGTATGAAGTGACAGACACTTGAATGAACATCGCCAAGTTTGCACCTCATTCACATCTATAGCCAGAGGGAGGTTTATCCTAGAGACCATTTGTTTCAGTGTGTGTTCAGGGAGTGAATTCTGTCACTCAAAAATGCATTTAGCACCTACTACGGGCTGGGTATTATTCTAGCCATGACCCATGCAATGATGAACAAAAGAGATTCTTTGATCTCATGGAATATATAATCTAGTGGAATAACCCAACATTCATCAAGTTAATACATCAACATAAACTTTAAAACTGTGTGAGGTTCTCAGTGAGCAGACGTCCTCTCATTTGTATTCTTGCGGAGGGCCTTCTCCAAACAGACCTCTAACACTTCTCTCTTCTCTGCCCACAGCAACCTCTTGGAACAACTTTCTGCTTTTCTTTCTCTCCCCTTGAGTTACTTTTTCCCTACTGGCACTTACTTAGAGGAGGTTTCTTATCAGATAATGGCAGGGACCCCCTCTCCCCCCAATTACAGTGAAACAAAGTCTTTTTCCTCAGAGGATCATGGGCCAGGAGCTTTCCATTTCCCTTTTTAACCAGAGTACACAACAGCACCTATGTACAAAGACACTGAAAAATTACTCTGCTTTCATGGCAGGGACGAATGGGAGGCTGAGACCGACATTTTAAGACTTACTGTATGAAAGCTTCAGAGTTAGTCACTGGTACCAAATTCCAGAAAAATTGGACTGGAGCTTTAACCCAGCTGGACCACATGAAGAGTTGGCAAGAGATTTCAAGCTTCTCCAGGGAAACAAAGATACATGAATCCGTTTTAGAGACTGGGTTGTCTCCCAAACAGTAATCAGATTCCTGTCTTGCGTCCCACAATCCCACAGGTGTAAACCACATGAACAAATATGTGCTTAGGGGTGAGGGTAGGAGTGGTGGGGGAGGTGATGACAGTTCTGAATTCATAATGCATCATCTCAGGTGGCAGCTGTGCATCTGTTCCATATTTTGAAACCCCCTCCCATACCAGTAGAACTATTTCAGCAGATAATATCTAGGATTGACTGAAAGAAAAGTCATATGTTACCCAATGTCCTGAAATGGCTCAAGAAGATGGATAAGGGGTAGGTGTCAGGGTTGAAACTTGTATTTTACCTCTTGACTTTCAAAATTATTTGGATGGCAGCTCTGATGCCGTCTTGGAAACTGGACTTAATTAGCGAGGAACCAGCCCTCTCCGTGGGAGCTCTCGGACAGGCACTTTGGGTCCCTGCTCCCCCAAGCTCCCTCCTAGGGATGGGATTTGAATAGTTGTGGCCTGTGGGGCTCCTAAAAGTGCTTTCAGCCCATATGTGGCTACAAGTGATAATCCCAACACGTTTTGCAGGAAGAAAAATTGTGCTGGGAACAGCAAGTTAAGCATTTGCTGAGTTTTAGTAGGAGGTGTGAAAAATCTGTAACTCTCCTCAGTGTGATTCCTGTCGGTCTCACGGCTAGCCACAGTGTGTGAAGGGAAGCAGAGGCAGCGCCAAGCTCACATCCGTCTTTCCGTGGCTCCATTAATCTCTCCTATTCCTGAAAACCAACTTATCTTGCAATTGGTTTAAAAACCTCCCAGGGCTGCAAATAGGACGGCTGCTAGTGCTGAATGGCCTCTGTGCTAATTAGAAAAAGACGTCCCTCCTGGGCAGGAGAATTGCAGAAAGACGCCCCCTCCAGGCAGGCCAATTAGTGCAGGGTGCCTTCTTCTAGGCTGATTCAGGCCTGTGCTGGCCACTGGAGCACAGGCTGGATTTCAGGCCCCCTCGAGCTTCCCCAGCTGGACCCCACGATGCCCACTGGCCTGTGGCTCACAAAATTGGCACTAACTAATCTGCCTAACTGGAACACACTTCTAACCCCGTCTCCTTGCTGATATCTGCATTCTTAACCCTCTGCACTTAACCAACACTGAACACTCAAAATCAGAGATATTGACAAAGATCAAAATGGAACCAATGAATGAACATAATAGCACTCATTTTAGCTGCACTGTCCTGTTTTGTGAGGTAGTGACTGTGATATTGGGAACAATTTTCTGTCTTGTTTTCCTTCACCGTGAGTTTGAGATCGTTTCTGATTTTCAGAAGCCATTTCATCGAATCTTTTTTTCTTGGCCTTTAAATATGCCTGCTGTCTTAAGACCTCATCCATCAATAATAATAGTAATAATAGTAATGATAACAGAAAATGATTGAGCAGTTACCATATGCCAGGTGCAGGTGCTGTGCTATGTGCTCTCTATGGATTAACTCATTTTAAGTATCACAGAAGCCAAATGAGGCTGGTATTATGATTATTCCTGTTGTAAGATGTGCAAACTGAGCCAAGAAAAGTGAAGTAATTTGCCAACAGCACACAGCTAGTGAGCAGTGGAGCCGCGATTTGAGCCTGAGCAGTCTGGCTATAGAGCTCACACTCGTAACCTCTATGGTATATTGTCTCCATCTATCCACTAATCAGTACTGTCCACCTCTCTATCCAACACTCTACACACGTTTATTAATACCTATACACTAGGCTCATGCTAGGTCCTGGGGATGCAACCATGAGCAAGATACAAACTCTAAAATAGAGACAGTTTTAGACGAGTGGGTTGGACAAACAAGTGTAAAGACAGTAGGCTTTATACGGTTTCATAGTAGACATGTCTTGGATGTCTACCTTGCCAATAACGTCATATCCCAGGAACTACCCTTTCCCATTGTGCCTATAAAAGGACAGGCCTAGGTGCCCTATTTATAACACAAAACTATCTTCTAGCCACAGATGACTGAACTAGAGTGGATACAAGGCATACGTTCTACCAATGCAATGGATATAAACCACCAATTAGCTCTTAAAGGGAATTTGAACTAAAGGACACTATAGAGGTAGGTCCTTAAGAGAAAGGCTGAAGTTGGCACTTTGGCAAACACACAAGTTGAGGAATTGCATAAGCAAAGGTTCTGATATGGGGCTGACCATGATAGTTTATGGCCCACGAAGGACCTGCTTGGCTGCCAGGGATATGGTCTCTGGGCTAAGATAATGAGAGATAGGTGGTTAGATATAGCCCAAAATATAACCACTAATTCCCATGAGCCACAAAGGAACATTATTCTTATTACCATGTCTAACTGATGACTATGGGAAAAGGTGCTGAGAAGGGAGGGCTTTGGGGGCCAAATGCAGAGGTCTGCACGTCACGCAGGAGGCGGGTGGCTTTCAAATATTTCTTTCTGCAAACTACAGGTCACAGGGAACCCCAATCCACAAAGCAGATAAAATGATCATTGTTCTGGTATAAGCTAGGATCAAAGCCATGGAACCCTCCTTCCCCTTCCCTACAAGGTAGTGGTGTCCCTGGAGTTGTGTTACGTAGAGCTTTTGCTTTGGGAGTTCACGATCTGAAGAGCATAGGTTAAGAGGAAGGCTTTCACAAGAGACTGGCAAGGTCAGAGCTCCTGGGGGCCCAGACTGGGGGCAGAGTAACTTCCAGTGCTTCAGTGGCTGAGAGGTGAGGGGATGAGGGCTTGATGTGGCAGAGGAAAGGGCAGGGAAAGGACAGAGCTGCCGGTTACTTTGAAAGACAGGCTGGCAGCCAAATGTGTTATCTGCATCCAGTTGCTCTCAGAGGTTTGTAGGAACTTCTGGTCTTTATCACTCAGTTGGATGGCCTTCTTAGCATCTGGATGGTGTAGTTTGGCTTTAATCTTTATTTAGCATGATTTGAGTTATGCAGTCTGAAATAATGGACTCTATGGCCATTTTTAACCTCAGCTTGATTCATGGAGTTTCCACGCTGGAAAGAGATGTCTAATGCTTATTGAAATATTGAACTGAATTAAAGTAATGAAAAAGAATAATTGATTACATCAGAATTATCATAGAATAAAGTCAGAGCATTGCTAGAGAGTGGCATAGGAGCCTCAGTCTTCTTTTTTTTTTTCATTTAAAAATTTTTACTTTGTAGAGGTAATCCCCAATTTATACATGCAAAATATACGAAGATTCCTTTCCCATTCATTGTACCCTGTGAGAGTCTGCAGTTTTTATGTTATTTTTTGTTTTGTTTTTTATATTCCATATATATGTATTAGCATACTGTATTTGTTTTTCTCTTTCTGACTTAACTTCACTCTGTATGACAGACTCTAGGTCCATCCACCTCACTACAAATAACTCAATTTCGTTTCTTTTTATGGCTGAGTAATATTCCATTGTATATATGTGCCACATCTTCTTTATCCATTCATCCGATGATGGACACTTAGGTTGCTTCCATGACCTGGCTATTGTAAATAGTACTGCATTGAACATTGTGGTACATGACTATTTTGAATTATGGTTTTCTCAGGGTATATACCCAGTAGTGGGATTGCTGGGTCATATGGTAATTCTATTTTTAGTTTTTTAAGGAAGCTCCATACTGTTCTTCATAGTGGTTTTATCAGTTTACATTCCCACCAACAATGCAAGAGGGTTTCCTTTTCTCCACACCCTCTCCAGCATTTATTGTTTGTAGAGTTTTTAATGATGGAAGCCCCATTCTTCTACTGAAGAAGGCTTTAGACATAAAGACCCATTTTTGGGGGGTCTTTATGAATGGGTAAAAAAATGCAACTATATTTCTTCCACCTCATATCTCACAACATAAGTAGACCATGGTTGGAGTTAGACAGACATGAATTCCATGAATTCTAGAATTCTAGCTTACTATGGTTGATAGTTGGAAATGCTAAATAAATTTCCCTCAGTGTCAGTTTCTAAAATAAAGCGTATAAAATCCACCTTCTAGGATGGTTCTGAAGATCAAAGGAGCTATTGTGGGGTAAGCACTGACGTCAGTGCCTGGCATACAGTAGGCACGGACTTATCTTCGATTAAAGAAATGAATGCATGTTATTTCACCTCTTACCTCAGTTTTCTCATCTGAATAATGCATAATAACTGTATGTGTTTGATAGGTTTTTGAGAGACCAAAAGAGATAACAGATGCATGAGCCCTAAATTCTCATAATACTGATAATATTAAATAGAACAAGTGATTTGGAATGAACAACCTAAAGAGTAAGAAAAGGGGCAAAACCAAAATCTGAGTAGTTAAGAGGAGCATGTTCTACCTCTTCGTAGATTAAGAAACAACAGCAAAGACAAATTTATGGCACAGTCATTGCCTAGGAGACCCTGGCAGTTACAGCAAAGAGCCCGGTGATCTGTGGGTTTGGGGTCACAGTTGCATCCTCCTGGCAGACAAACTTCCAGGGAAACCGGAGCTCTGGTGTGGGTCCATCCAGGTGCTGGGGCGGCTGAATCAGTAGAAACGATCCTCCAGCGTGTAGCTGACTCAGAATTGTCTCCCTGTCTGTGTCGGTTTGTCTATTGGGACAGCAAAGACTTAGTCTGTATAATTTGTTCTCTACCATAAATTATTTAATTACCATAAATTATTTTAGTGCTGCCTATCAAAGCAAGGCCAAGAGTCCAATGTCTCATCTTAATGTTTTTCCCTTTCCTTAATGAATCTGTTAATTATTTTTTTTGTGTTCATTTACTTATTTTGGTTGGTGTGGTATGGTTAGAGTTTGACTTTTTCTTAAGTATATGAAATGATCTATAATAAAAGATGCATAAAAGAAGTGTCTCAGCTTGGGCTACTATGACAAAAAACCATAGAATGGGTGGCTTATAAACAACAAAAATTCATTTCTCACAGTTCTGGAGTCTGAAAAGTCCAAGACGAAGGCAGGGGCGGTTTCAGTGTCTGGTGAGAGCACACTTTCTGGTTCATAAATGGTCATCTTCTCACTTTGTCCTTACATGGGGGAAGGGGCGAGGGAGCTCTCTGAGATCTCTTCTGTAAGGGCACTAATGTCATTCAGGGGGACTTCACCCTCATGACCTAATCACCTCCCAAAGGCCTCCAAATACCTCCAAATACCATCACGTTGGGTGTTACAACTTAACACATGAATGCATATGAATTTGCAGGGGGCGGGGAACACAAAGATTCAGTCTATAGCAGGAAGAGACCATTGAAATAAAGGCAAAAAAGTACTGGTGGACATGGAGATATGCAATGAATGGTACTAAATATTTTAAAGTATCTGCAAGTAACAAGGTCATAAAACGTCATGCCAATACTACTATTTATAAATACCTACAATTAACAATTTTGGTTACTGTGTCATCATATCATTTTTCATACCTTACCTAATACCATTTTTTATTTTAGAGAATATTTTTGGCTTTAACACCACAGAGTTTACAGCTGCTTCAAGCAGTTAGCTGTTTCAGGTTATGAATTCAAATAAGGAAGAAGACCAGATAAGACAGGATAAGGAAAAGAAAAACCACAGAGCAGGAGTACCTTATTATTAATGATCTGGTTTTGATTGAGTTATTGAAGTAACAGGTTGGCTGGAGTGCAATTGTCCACAATTGTATTCAACAAATTCTAGAAATCAGAACATAATGAAGGTCCAGCAGCTTCAGTCGTGTCAAGCACTGACCAGGTGCCAGGTATGGTGATAAAGGATGTTATCTTGTTTGGTCCCTAGAATGGTGCTGGATAAGGTAGTCACTGTCCATATGTGACTATTTTAATTTTAATTAATTAACGTTAAGTAACATTTAAATTTCGGTTCCTCACTCACGTTAGCCATATCAGGGACCTACTGCAAAAGCGTACTGGGTGCTATATATAGATCATAGCACATGTGGGAGATATCAGGATTTTAATCCAGCTCTGTCACTTATTAGCTATGTGACCTTGACTTACTCAAGTTTTACCCTCTGAGCCTCAGTTTCCTCATCTGTAAAGTGGGACTAACTATGTAGTACAACTGCTATGAGGATCATAAATTACAAATTCTTAGTTTACCTAGCAGACTGTCTGCTGCATAGCAGAGGATGATGGGGGTGGTGGTGATGATGATGATGATGGGAGAGGGGAAGGATGAGGGGATTCAAATTCATCGTCAAAATGCTTCTGGTGTGACTGTAAAGTATCTTGGTCACTCCCGTGACATAGCTGTGTATGGCCATGGTAGGAAACCTCCCCTTTTAGCACATTTCCACCATCTCCATAACACAGAGCACCCCTCCAGGACACAGATCTCTTCAACGACTCCATGCACTTAGCCTATTGCCCCACTTGCTCCTAAAACACTTGTCAGATTTGAATGTACCACAGCCCAAAAGTTAAAAATTATAACTGCAATCAAATCTAATATCAGCTTACCCTTGAGAGGGCAGCCTTCAGTGAAACCAGTCTCTAGCTGCAGTTTCAAGAACCAGTGAGCAGATACTGACAATAATTTTGGGAAAATAGCAGAGCTGCACCCCCCAAGACTACCTCTGATTGTACCCTTTCTCTTTTTCTGACCTCTTACCAACAAGACATTGCTTAAAATCCCCCTTGCTGTTAGAAGGCCAAAGAAACCACTCCTTTTGAGACTAACACACCTGCAATTGTTCTGTTTTCTTCTGTCACACCAGCCATTTTGCAACATCTGGATAAGTAGCTACAACACAGCATCTTTTCCTGTCTCAGGTCTCAGCCTCCCACTGACCACAGGGTCAAGTGTTTTGCTTAATTCCATGGCCTCCTCTGCTGCCTCTTCAATCAGTGCTGTCATTTCCCCAGTTGGAGGGTCAATGACTAGTCTGGACGATAGGTCTTCTATAAGCGAGTCTTTGCCTGGTGTATAGATTACTCATAAATCATATCCTTATAACAGCAATAACATTCCCTGTAATCTAGCAGGTGCGTTGCCTAGTGTTTTGTGATCCGTCTGGACAGTCAGGCTTCTGCCTAATGCATGTTTGTGGAACTCTCGTCGTGCACGTATCACTGCCAATATTTTTTTTCTTGCTTGCTCAAGCAGACTTTTTTCCCAGCCGAAGCCAGCATTAGGGATGTGCAAGTGACTACTGAACAGTCCAATTGCTTGCTGAGAATCTCACTATGGGCTCTCAGTGTTCTTGTACATCACTGGACAGTTATTTTAGTAATGCCAAATTAGAATTTGAAACAGAAGAGGAAAGGAACGCACATTTGCTAAGTGCCCGCACTGTGCCAAGCACTGTGCTTGTTACCTCACCCGTGATGTTTTATTGACTCCTCCCAGCAAACTCATGAGTTGGGTACTACTCTTAATCTCATACAATGAGGAAAGTGAGGCTATAAGAAGTTTAATACCAATACCAGTTAGTAGTTATCATGCTCTGATGCCAGTTATATAAGACATTATCTCATTTAGTCCCGAGACTAGCTGCCTCATCCAAAAAGGTAACAACTAGTCACACGAGGCTATTGAAATTCAAACGAATTCAAATAAAATAAAATTTCAAGTTCAATTTCTCAGTCATACTAGCCACATTTCAAGTGCTCAATTGCTACATGTGGCCGAGGGCTACTGCCTTGACTCTGCAGTGTAGAACATTACCATCATTGCCCAAAGTTCTCTCGATCAGTGCTGCCCTACAGCAATACTATAGGTGGGGCCAGGCACTATGATACACATACTACAGATGGGAAAATGGAGGCTTCGATTGATTTTGTGACTTGCTGAATAAAAGTAAACAGAGCTTGTGCATTAGGTCCAGGCCTGAATCCAGTTCCAGGAGGCTTGCTCTTAACCACAGCTCTGAGCTGTATACTCAGTGGCATACCTAAGGACACACCACTGATACATGATAGTGGGGACTCCCGGGCACAGGGCGCCTTGAGAATTCAGGGATAGCCATTGTAGCCTCACAGCAGACCCTTTCCGATAAGCCTTATCTCTGGTGCGAGGCATGCAATCCTCATCTCTGGCATTTCCTTGATCTGGTTTCACTCCTGAGGTTATCAGATGCCCTGGGATGTTCACCTCCACCAGTTATGTGTACATGCCTCTTTCAAGGTCTCTTGCCTCTGCAGGAGCCCATCTCCCGATCTCACAGTGTCATCTCTGTCCTCATTGGGTTGTGCTTGTCTTCCTCATCTGCCACCTTCCCTCAGCCTGGCTAGAGACTCCCACAAAGTCTTTATCGTTCCCTGAATGACCCTGGAGGCTGACTCAATCCCAAATAGTAGTCTGAGTCTGTGACTCTGGCTTGCCCTGGGGAGCACAAAGAATACAAAGCAGAATGGGTTCCATCTGCTGTCATGCAAGCTCTTTTGCTGGCTCAAGACGCAAGACTTCCTCTGGGGCCAGAAGAGGGGCGTGGCAAGTGGCCAGGTTACCTCTGTTCACTCCAGCCTTAGGCTCCTGCTCTTTTTCTCAGGAACCGTTGCACTGAGCCAGAACCTCTGCTTCCTTCAAGAGCTCAGTGCTCACCATGATACAAGACTTTCTCTGAGATCTCTTACCATTGCAGAGCCATACAGTTTGTTGAGTGGCCTGACATATCAAGGGTCTGTCCTAGGCAGCATGGGAAAAATAACACTTCCTGAGCCCTTACTATGTGTCCAGGACTCTGATTCATATGCATGATTTCATTTACTCTTCACAAAATCCTTAAGCGACTTCTTCTTTATTACTCCCAGTTTACAGACTAGAAAATCAAGACACAGAGAAGTAATTTGCTCGAGGTCACACAGCTATTTGGGAATTAATTGGGATTAATACTTTGAATCCCTATGCTGTATTTCCTCTTCATTTACTCTAATTCTGTTAATAAGAAATTATTGTTCATGATTGACCAATGAGATGAAAAAGCCTTAGAGAATAAAGATCTTTGTCTAGGATGTAGGTAATAAGTGACCAAGCTGGAGATGATGGTAACAACATTAGTATATACTTTAGCTATTTTAATTAATTAATTAATTTTTAAAATATATTTTAAAAATTTATTTATTTATGGCCACATTGGGTCTTCATTGCTGTGCGCGGGCTTTCTCTAGCTGCAGGGAATGGGGGCTACTCTTTCTTGAGGTGCACAGGCTTCTCATTGCGGTGGCTTCTCTGGTCATAGAGCACGGGCTCCAGGTGCGCAGGCTCAGTAGTTGTGGTGCGTGGGCTTAGTTGCTCCGCAGCATGTGGGATCGGATCTTCCCGGACCAGGGATCAAACTCGTGTGCCTTACATTGGCAGGTGGACTCTTAACTACTGTGCCACCAGGGAAGTCCCACTTCAGCTTTTTTTTTTTTTTTTTTTTTGCAGTACGCGGGGCTCTCACTGCTGTGGCCTCTCCTGTTGCAGAGCACAGGCTCCGGACACGCAGGCTCAGCGGCCATGGCTCACAGGCCCAGCCGCTCCGCGGCATGTGGGATCTTCCCGGACCGGGGCACAAACCCCTGTCCCCTGCATCGGCAGGCGGACCCTCAACCACTGCGCCACCAGGGAAGCCCTCAGCTATTTTTAAAAGTCAAATTTTAAATGTAAAGAGCTAAGAATAAAGTAAGAAGACAGCTTTGTGAAATGTAAATCACTCTACAAATTTAAGGTACTCTTTTTTTGTCACAACCTCATCGTTAATTGTGTTAAATATTACTTCTTGGTCATGTTCTTTAAGTTAGACCCACCAATGTCTTTTACTCTCATAACTGTTCAAAACCCAATAAAAGAAAAGAAGTCCAACAGTAAGGATTCACTTAGGCTGCATTAATAGCACAAACAATATGACTTAACCTCAGCAGAAGTTTATTTCTCTCTTGTGTAAGAGAAGCTTAGAAGAGAGAAGCCCAGGGCTGAGATAGGGACCTTCTCTGTGGCTCTCATTTTCATGGGCCAAGATGGCTGCTAGGATTAGGGCTATGATGTCCACAATGAAGACAGCTGGATGGAGAAAGCAGAAAAAAAGTATGGATATCTTTCCCATTAAGAAGACTTTATTTGTATTTATGTCCATTATACTATTAGAGCCTAGAAAATGGAGTATTTAGGTTATGCAAGAATATGTCCAGCTAAAAGCCAATATTCTGTTTCTAAGGAGGGACAGCAGTCTACAAATCTGCTAATATACAAGGTAGTTTAGACCATCACCCCTCTTCTGGCTCACCTCCCAATAGGAAGCCCTTCAATGGCCTTCCTAGCTCTAACTCTGTGGATATCAGAAGCAACATAAATCATTATTTTCCCCTTTTCTTGTTCAACAGCTCATCCAGGGCCATTGCAGGACCATCTTCCTCTAAGAATGATCTTGGGAAGGAAATCACAATTCTCCTCCTTGTACTTCCTATTCTATAAGGTATCCCCAATTTTTAGTTTAACAGCACATTTGTTTCGAGGCAGGCCTCATCTCTCCTGTTTCTTTCCCATTTTTTGCTTCTTGTGTCTAGATGACCACCATTAGACTTGAGCTTGGCAAGATTTTAGTCTGAGTTGGATGTTAACACACCAGTACCTTCGTCTTAAGCCATTATCACCGAATAAGTTGGAGCAGCAGCATTGCTGAGTAGAGATCCTTGAGGAAGTGCCTTAATTATGTTCAGTTAAAATATCAATTGATGGGCATCTTGCCTCTCCTTGCCTTTCATGTAAGGGAGTTGGGAGTTCAATTAAACAATCTATCAAGTCACTGTCAGTTCTGAGATCTACAATCCCTTGGCCTTGAAAGGATGGGACCTGGGGGAGCCAGCAATTAGGATGCAGAGGCCAGAAATAGAGTAGGACTGAAAGGGAGGTTGGAAGATGCCAGATCTCTTTATAATTTTTGTCAATGTTTAGCTTTTCCCAATCTAAACTTGAATCGATCACACTTAAGGGGAGGAAGAGGGAGCAGATATCTCTTCCTCTGAGGAGTGGCAAGTGCTTGGAGGGACAGTGTGCGTGAGCATCTCATTGGATGAATGGGATGAGGAACACACCTCAGAGCTGCCTTCTGGGTTCTTTCTCTACCTCTCTGCCTGCTTCCTCTGAATCTCCATCCTGACACTTCTTGTTCCACTCCCTATATTTCAGTGTTCCCCAGGGTTCTAAAATCTCACACAATATACGCTCCCATCTTATCCACACAAATCTGTATCTCTTTCTGTTGAGCGCCAGACCCACAAAGAAGACTTCGTAAGTCTCTTCAAAGAATATTTCTACAAACAAATGCACCCTCTTCCCCACAAAATATGCTCATTCTTCAATATCCCCAGTTTCAAATAGCTACACCACTGCCCTAGCTAACTGCTTGGTTCAGAACTGGAGAGTCATTTAGAGTCTGCCCTTTCCTCCCCACCCCTCCTCCCTTGGCTGTCAATTAGCAAAGCCTCTCACTTCTGTCACCGTCTTCTCACCACCAAGGGCTCATCGCTTTTATCCACATCAATATCATAATTTCTGGTATTCTCTAATCCCTTTGCTATAAAAGAAACATCTTTTAAGTTATAGGCCTATTAATAATAGGGACAGCAATAGCAAAAATAATCACAACCACTTATTTTTTTTCCATTGGGTGCAAGGGCTTTATACTTATTATCTTCAATTCTCATAACAACCCTTATTGTTTTACCCATTTAACAGATGTGAAAACTAAGGCTAATCAACAGCTCCAATGTCACCATGCTAGTAAGTAGTGGAGGAAGGATTTGAATTCCATTCTCTTCAGCTTCAGATTCTGTTCTGGTTTAAAATCCTTCTTGTCCTACCACTTGTCCCTCTCCTATTGCCTTCAAGATGGAATTTCAATATTCTCAGCCTGGTGTACGTAGGCTGTGATGATCCAGCTAACTACTACTTCCCAGCTTCATCTTCTGCCATGTCCATTCATTAAGAACTGCTTTCAACTTCAAGATAATTCCTTGCCCTTTTGTGTCTCTTGTTTTTATAAATGCTGTTCTTTACCTGCAAAGGTCTTCCTCCATGGATCACACTACTTTGGATCCAAATATTCTATTCAAATGTCATCTCTCCTTCAAAGCCTGTCTGTCCTTCTGAGTCTGTTACTTCCACTTCCCCCTGAGCTAGCCATGATCATAGCCTTTATTATTCTAACTTTTCACTGTATCCCCTTTCCTTCTTAAAGCAGAAATTCCTTTTTCTTTTTCCTCTATTTCTCTTGCGCCTAGCACAAATGTACTGAGAACATTTTGTGCCCAATAATTGATGATGGAGATCATGATGATTTTCATGATGATGGTGGTGAAGAAAAGCTGATGGTAATATAGCCAAAAGGGAGAAGTTTTCCCCAGGGCTCAATCTGGTCTTTCTTTAAGCTCTTCTTAAATCATCCTATCCAAGCCCATGGATTTTCGTACTTACTTTTATATTGATGACTCCAAAATTTTTGTCTCTAGGCTTAACTTCTCCCTTGAGCTCCAGATGAATGTATCCAACTGTTTCCTTAATGCCTTCAAGTGTAAGTCTAATAGGCATCTGGGCCTTAACATAGCCAGAAGAGAACTCTGGAGTATTTTCTTCCCAAACTGTTACTCTTCCAGTCCTTTCCATCGCATTTAATAGTCCCATCTTTGACTCACTTGCTTTGGCCAACAACTGAAACGATAACCACTATGTCTCTCATGCCCTACATCCAATTCATTAGTTAATCCTCTTGGCTTTAGTGTCTCCCAAAATCATAATAAACCATGCTGTATCCTATCATTTCTCTCCTTGATCACTACTACTATTCAGGTGTAAGTCAAAGTCATCTTTCAATAACAGGGTCCCAACTGATCTCCCTGTTTCCATTCTTGTTCCTCTACCATTCATTCTCCACACAGCAGCCAGAGTGAACTTTTGTAACAGAATCATATCATGTCATTACACTTGTTTAAAATCCCCCAAAGGCATCCCATCACATTTGAAATTAAAATGTGCTATGTTCCCTGCTGGGATCTACGAGATCCTGCTGCCTACTTCCCTGACCTGATCTCCTCCACTGTCTCCTTCCATCAGGATCTGGCCACACTGACTTTCTTTCTGTCCCTTGAATCAGATGAGCCTGTTTCTGCCTTGGCCAAGTGCACTTGCTGTGTCTTGGCCTAGATTACACCTGTCCCCAGATCTTTGCATAACCAGCTCTTCCTCCCTATTCTCTGCTTAGATATCCCCTCCTTGCAGTGGTCTCCTCTGAGCACCCACCTAAAATAGTCCCAACTCCACCACTACTCTTTTTCTCATTACCTTTCTTCATATGCTGCTTAGCACTGAGCACTATCTGATATGAATTCTATTCACTAATTTACTTACTTATTTACTTTTACATTTTTATTGTCTCTTCCCCCAGCTAGAACGTAAGTTCCATGAGAAAAGGGACTCTCTCCCTCTCTTTCCTTCTCTCTCTCTATATATATCTATGTATCTATTTATATTTGTAAAGAGATTTAGATTTAAATTTTAGATATGTACACGCATGCATGTAAAGTCTCCCTGAACCTCTTTATGATATTAGACCAACAACTCCCATAGACTGGAGTACAAGAAGTAAAGTCTTCTTCATTCTTTACTTGCCTTAAAAACATCTCTTCACAAACTATTATATATAGAATGGATAAACAACAACTTCCTGCTGTATAGTACAGTGAAATATAGTCAATATCTTGTAATAAACCATAATGGAAAAGAATATGAAAAAGAAATCTATGTCTATATATATCTGAATCACTTTGCTGTGCAGCAGAAACTAACAAAACATTGTAAATCAACTATACTTCAATAAAATAAATTTTTAGGTCTTCCCTGGTGGTGCAGTTGTTGAGAGTCCGCCTGCCGATGCAGGGAACACGGGTTCGTGCCCCAGTCCAGGAATATCCCATATGCCGCGGAGTGGCTGGGCCCGTGAGCCATGGCCGCTGAGCCTGCGCGTCCGGAGCCTGTGCTCCACAACGGGAGAGGCCACAACAGTGAGAGGCCCGCGTACGGCAAAATAAATAAATAAATAAATAAAAATTTTTAAAAACCTCTTTAGAAAATCTATTGCATTTCAACTATTATTCTCCAAAATAATAAGAGGTCTGAAAAGCTAGTATTATGACACATGCAACAAACTGGGTGAAAAAAAAAATTCTAAGTAAAAAAAAAAAAAACTATGTATTATATGATTTTGTTGACATGAAATTTAAAAATGGACAAAATTGATCCATGGCGATAGAAATTAGAATAGTGGTTACCCTTGAGTGCATTGACTGGGAGAGGACTGAGAAATCCTTTAGGATAGTGGAAATGTTCTGATCTAGACAGTAGTTATATAGGTATATACATGTATAAAAATTTCGTCAACCTATACACTTAAGATTTTGACATTTTCTTTTTTTTTAATAACACTGCTGTAAAGGCAGCATTTTTTAAAATTAATTAATTAATTTATTTATTTTATATTTATTTTTGGCTGTGTTGGGTCTTCGTTCTGTGCGAGGGCTTTCTCTAGTTGCGGCAAGCGGGGGACACTCTTCATCGCGGTGCACGGGCCTCTCACTATCGCGGCCTCTCGTTGCAGAGCACAGGCTCCAGACGCGCAGGCTCAGTAGTTGTGGCTCACGGGCCCAGTTGCTCCGCGGCATGTGGGATCTTCCCGGACCGGGGCTCGAACCTGTGTCCCCTGCATCGGCAGGCAGATCCTCAACCACCTTGCCACCAGGTAAGCCCTTGACATTTTCTCATTGCATATTATCCCTCAAGCAATCAATTAAGACCAATAGTAGTAGCCATTTAGTCACAAGGAACTCAGAGCCTGAAGGAATTTGGTTGAAAGTTTTAGGTAAGATTTTTTTTTTAGGATTCAATGCAGTCTTAACTTTAGGAAAAAAATCTCGTGAACATATAAGGAGATGATGGTTCCAGCACATCAAGCTGTACCCTTCCTGTTAAAAGGAAAAAATCTCCTTAAGCCTTTACATTCACTTGCTCCGTTCCCCATAGCTCCCAAGTACAATAGTGAATGTAAGCTACAATAAAAAGGTCATTTTCTTCTTTCAGCAACAGTAACACAAGTGGCTACATTTCCTGATTCTGGATTAAGTTCAAGATTTCAAATACAACTGGACTCGTTTCTGATTAGAAAGTTTGATATTTATCATAGACTTCCCTGTCTTCCATAACCAGTAGGAGAGAGATTGCAAAAAGGTAAACTGAAAGGGACCATTCTTTTATTCAACAATTAACCCCATCTGGGTAAATAATACGGCGTGGGGCACTTGAGCCATTGCTGTTAGGCTCTGAGTTCAGAACTCAACACGGCTTCAAAGCGGTGTCGATGAAACGATGACAAGATGCTACAGAAATGGCTTTTTATGTGGAATATAATGCGTGTCTAGTGTTACATAGTACAGTAACGAGGAGAAGAGGGTTGTAAAGACAGAGGATAGAGTGTCTGGAAGTACTTACCTGAGGGAAACACAATCTTGGTTTAGTTCAGGCCCTTAGGCCTAGAAACACAGTATATGGTCTAGAAACTTGAATATTCGAAAACAATTTCATCAAGGGTTGTAAGGTTTCCATCCCAGGCAAATAAAAACAAAATTCCCTGGCAGTCACCAAGGCAGCCAAGAGCTGAGATGCTTCTGAAAACCTGAGCTTCATTCCCTCTTTTATCAGATAATTTCATTATACAAAGGGGCATATGTCTCTTAAAAGTATCAAACAGCACATTAGAACCGTGAAAGCCTGTCAGTCAACAAATCCTTTTGATAAAGATCGATCGCTCCCTGAATAAGGGGAAAACATAGTCCGGGTCAATCTGTCAGCAAACGCATTCAAAAATCTATACTCTGAATTGAGACAAGGAACACTAATAAACTGAGATTACTTTCCAAGAAAATATTTGGGTATCCCTACAAGCCCAGGCCTCACACCTGACTGCATTCGGCATCCCCGGGAAGAATAGGCCGAGTGATCCACAGAGGTGTGCAGGCATCTTTGGTTACTTCTGAGGCAGCCCTCGCCCGATTTCCACCCACCTGTATCACTTTTAGTAAATGGCACAGGGGTGGAAATTAGTGGGGGAACCTGCTCGAGACTCCAGCAGCTCCAATTTCTCAAGTGGCTTTTCTATTGTAATATGGGTATTCTGAGGCTCACATGAGAAACCCGGGGTCTGGGATCCACTTCAACAGTAAACGGTTAGCACAGACCCTCTGGAACAAAAAGCGCTTGTGCATCTAATCTCTGTCCGTTGCAGACATCTCAGGGGAGACCCATGAGGAAAACAAAACATGAAGAAAATAGATATGGATCATCTTTATGACCTAAGAAAAACAACTACCCTTGTTGGTTAATTGAGCTCTGCCTCCCAGGAGCATAAAGGGATGGAGTTAACACCTACTGAGTCCCTACTGTGCGTGCTGTGCAGTTTGCTACCATTATCTCTTTGAATCGGCACTGAGAGGCAGATATCGTTATGCCCATGTTACAGAGCTCATAGGAGGCATAGGTGGCCAGTGTTTCACCCAAGGCATTTAACTAATGTCAACAGTGGAATCTGGACCCACTGTGTCCTGTGTATCAGGCCTGTCTACCAGAGTGACTGTCCACCTCTGGCTTCCCCCTCGAATTGGTCCAGGGCCACCCACCCACCATCTCCACTGCCTCCTTCTCAGGGGTTGGGCCGACTCCTGAGCAGCAGAGGACCCTCTGGGTTTTTTTCCACTTAGTAAGGAGACTAGCTCAAGGTCAGCCATGTAAGGAAGGACTGGATGAAGTGGAGGACAATCTGATCTACACAGTTGGAAAAACCATAGACCAAAGCCCAGATACACAGTTCAGAAACAGATGGGCAGAAATTCCTTTGTCTGGATATTCACAGGGTCTGTAATTTGGATGGATGATCGGAAGCCAGGGATGAAGAGAAGGGTAGAAGACAGAGACTCTGTGCTAGGGTCAAATAGACCATGCCAGTTTGCTTACCCCATCTCTCCTTATCTTTATTGTAAGGAGAAGAGATGACTTAGATTTTAGAAGGACTGGATTCAAATAAGAGCTTTGCATCAAATGTAACTGTGGGACTTGGGACAAGGTAATTTACCCCACTGAGTACCAGTTTCCTCATCTGGTTATTCAGGCTAATGGTACCACCTGATGGAAGAAAAGTTAAGATTAAAAGGAATAATGCACAGGAAACACCTAGCCCGGTGCCTGGAATACAGTAAGCCCTCAGAAATCTTAGGCTTCTCCATTTCTTCTTCTAACCTCTTTAGGAAGAGCCAATTCCACAGTGACATTGGCTCTATGACCTAGTATGAGAAAATAAGTAATGAGTGATTTGACTGATGAATTCAGACCCAAGATGTGCTGCAGCCCACCATGGAAGCATCATTCCTTGGGGGTATATTTGGGGCAACCAAGACTGATCATTTTGCTTCCCTGCCACACTTTGTGCGACAGCAGAGAGAAGTGCTCTGAGATTCATCTTGGGCAGGCGTCTGACATGGTACCTGTCTGGGCCCCAACCTTAAACACGGCATCCACACCCCATCAACTGTTGTCATCCTATCCTGAATGACAGCCACTGTCCCCACTCTGTGCCCCACCAGTCCTCATTCTAGTGTTCCAAGCCATCATCCCTTGGTTACAGCCTGAATTCCCATTTGGCTTTTCAGGGGCATGGCCTGAGCTCATAAGCCTAAGAATAAAGAATGAAGGGGCAGGGTGGGGCGTGTACACAGGAAAGTGAAGGAGAAAACCTCATATTTAAATGAGAAATGAGTGCATTTTACCCCTTCTCTTTATTTTCCCTTAATAGTTTTGAGGGAAAGTGATTGAACTTGGAGTTCTGGTCTATCCGCCTCCTTATGTGGCCTTGGGAAGTCACACAGATTTCTGTTTCCTATTAGTAAAATATGGACATATCAGATACTATCTCTGAGGTTCCTTCTATTCAAGCATTCCATGAGCCTGTTATTCTGTTTCAGCTTTATCATCCATCCTCTAAGAGGATGAGGGAGGCAAATTTAAAGGTTAGGAGGTTGGGCGGTTAAGGTTAAGAGGTGGCACTAGACTTGGAGTCCTGGGTTCAAGACCAAGGTCTGTCACTAACTTGACATGCTCTTAAGTGAGATACTTCCCCCTTTTGAGCCTCTCTCTCTCCATCTATAAAAGGAGAATTGTTGCTAGAATTGTTAAGGATTCTTCAAACGTTAACACTCCACAGTGGACTTAATAAACCAATAAATTCTAGGGCGTAACTCATGTTTCAGACCCTGTGCCAGATGTGGAAAACTTGTGGGCAAAGAACTAAAAACTCTAACAGGCTTAAGTTTCCTGAAGCTCCCTATTTCCTGGTAGACAACAGAGGGCACTCTTGGCATGTGTGCATCTAAAGGGTCCCCAGAGACCCTGGTGTGAGCTACCATGGCATATTATTTTTCTGAAGCTTAAGTTTTTATGGTATGTTACTATAGAGGTTCTATCTGTCCCACCGGCCTGCCTCTTGCTTACTGAACCATATTTAATCTACATTTGGCCCTGGGTTCTCCTTACATACATTTACTAAATTCTGATATTTATCAGGAATTAATCTGGGGTCTAGTTCTTCTGTATGTAAATTCTTATGCAAATACTACATAGATCTGAGCTCTCTTCTCCTCCCTCTGCCCTAAGCATGTTTTCACTCACTCTCATACTTTTACCAGGTTCCACATTATTTTATCAAATTAAAAAGAGAAATTTTAAATCCACAAAAATGGTATGAAATTCCAAAGTTTGTGTTGTCACAGTTTTCCCCAATGTGTTCTTTTGGGGAATAAAATCGGACAATGTGTAAAAGAGTTTCAGGAAGAGACAAGGAAAGCTTTATAGACTCTTCATAAAGTCAAGTGGATTACTACGTAAATGCCACATAAATCATAATCATCAGGACCATATTTTAAAGGAGAATGTTACTACAGGCATATTCTTCCTTTTCAAAAGTTCAGTTCTTATGAAAGAATGCTCAATATCATTAATCATTAGAGAAATGCAAATCAAAACTACAATGAGATATCATCTCACACCAATCAGAATGGCCATCATCAAAAAATCTAGAAACAATAAATGCTGGAGAGGGTGTGGAGAAAAGGGAACCCTCTTGCACTGTTGGTGGGAATGTGAATTGGTACAGCCACTATGGAGAACAGTATGGATGTTCCTTAAAAAACTAAAAATAGAACTACCATATGACCCAGCAATCCCACTACTGGGCATATACCCTGAGAAAACCATAATTCAAAAAGAGTCATGTACCAAAATGTTCATTGCAGCTCTATTTACAATAGCCAGGACATGGAAGCAGCCTAAGTATCCATCATTGGATGAATGGATAAAGAAGATGTGGCACATATATGCAATGGAATATTACTCAGCCATAAAAAGAAACGAAATTGAGTTATTTGTAGTGAGGTGGATGGACCTAGAGTCTGTCATACAGAGTGAAGTAAGTCAGAAAGAGAAAGACAAATACTGTATGGTAACACATATATATGGAATCTAAGAAAAAAACAAAATGTCATGAAGAACCTAGGGGCAAGATGGGAATAAAGACACAGACCTACTAGAGAATGGACTTGAGGATATGGGGAGGGGGAAGGGTAAGCTGTGACAGAGACAGAGTGGCATGGACATATATACACTACCAAATGTAAAATAGATAGCTAGTGGGAAGCAGCCGCATAGCACAGGGGGATCAGCTTGGTGCTTTGTGACCAACTAGAAGAGTGGGATAGGGAGGGTGGGAGGGAGGTAGACGCAAGAGGGAAGAGATATGGGAACATATGTATATGTATAACTAACTGATTCACTTTGTTGTAAAGCGGAAACTAACACACCACTGTAAAGCAATTATACTCCAATAAAGATGTTAAAAAAAAAAGTTCAGTTCTTAACTATGAAGTGTTGTGGAAATTCTCATTGACTGTTAGGTATCAACTACATTCATCAAGGAAAAATAAATCTCTCTCTATAGATTTATATGTAAGACAGTTTAGAAATTTTGGCAGCCACGATATTCAGAAAAGTACAGTCAGTGACCACATTTGAGGTTAGCAGGACATATTTCTCAAACCCAGCTTTGTCCTTAAATGGTACTATCTACTTAGTTACCGTGGCAAGGTCAACTACATCTAGTCTTAAGTCTGCTAGCCTTAGATGAGTCACTGAAGCCTCAGACTCCTCAGGCCAAACACTGTGGGCTCTACCAGATGTTATCTAAGCCTCTTCCTTTGTGGCTGTCTATGGATGCCATGAATTGCGTGGGAGGCTGCTAGGTTTAGGAGAAGGGTGTGTCTTTGAAGTGGGACAGAGCTGAATGTGAATCCCTGCTTTGCCACTAACAAATGGCCTGAAGAAATTTGCTTGCTTTCTCTAAGCTTGGCTTTTGCATCTTCAAAATGGGGAATAAAAACACCTATCTTTTGAGTTTTTCCTGATAACGTAATGAGATAGCCCACAAAGGGCCAAGCACACACAGAGAATATTTGGTAAAGATTAGTTCGCTTCCCTTCCCCATCCAGGCTTGGATGTTCTAGAAGGGCTTATGCAAGGCTTCATCTGTGTTTAGTCAAGGATGAGAATAAAAGTATACAGAGAAAAGTAAGTATGAATTTTAATCTGAGTGTCCAAAACAATGTCCTGGGTTTCTTGAGAGCAGAATCACATGATGTTTTAAAGGTTTAGTTCAGAATTGTGAACGTTTGGTGAAGCAGCTCGGAGAGAGATGTGGAAGTTAACTGCTCTACAAGCAGCTTTTGGTGTCCTGTTACCATCTCAGCCATGGCAACTCAGAGTTACCAGCCTGATCCATTTTGCTTGATTAATCCCTTTGGACTTGAAGGGGAACAGAGATTCGGGGAGTAAAATCTGAGGGTAGATTCTACCAGAGTTTTAGAGCATCCCAACTTGATAGGCAAATAGCCTTAAAGATCAATTCACTTGGTCTTTAAAATAATATTGTGGGCATAAATAAGCAGAAGAAAACCATTTTTGAGTCGAGCAGGTTTGGGGCCATTTGCTTTGATCTAGCGAAGAAGTTAAGAATGTATAGTGGAAAATAACCTACTAAGTTTTGAAATATTTGTCTCTGAAGCACCAGGCATGCCCCTTCTAAGTACAAATTATATAATATATACGACCATATACATAATGGTGCCTGTAATTGCCTTCAGAGATTCTATTTTCTATTGAATCTTGATTTTTCCCTAGAACACAAATCAATGGTCTCTTACAAGTTAGAATACACTTGACAAACAAAATGTAATATTGCATTTTTGACAAATAATTTCAGCTGTGTTTCTGCTAAAGAGTGTTTCCCTTTAAGAAAAAAAAAAGTCTTGACAAATTCAACATTACTTTTAGCAAAACAGTGTGGCAGATTCAATCAGGGTTACAATGATGTTAAAATACAGCAGCATTCAAAGGAAGTGTGGCTATAGGCCCCAACCAGGTGCCTTAAAATACCAGACAGAAATTCAGTGATACTTTTTTTTCCTGAGGTTGATATGTTCTTTGTATTTTTTTCTCTGTGATTCTAAGAGGAAACGCGTATAATCATTGGCTCTCCGTGTAATGATTATCACATTTTTTATTTCAGAGCAAACACCCCTGGAAACACATTCCTTGTAGTAACCTGAAACCCCCCTTTTGGGCAAAATTCTGATTGATTTCAGCAGAACAAAGGGACAATTGCATCTCATTTGAAACCCAGATTCGGTGCTCTTTATTTCATTCTAAATTGGGAGTGATAATGGTTGGGTGGTCATTACTTCAAGCGGGGAAATAAAACAACACCAATATTGAAGAGTGCTGGTGTACAGTGGCTATTTTCTGGGATGGAACTTGTTAACTAAGAATTGAAAAGTCATCCTCTGGTAGCCTGAACAGGAGCCTGCAGTCTGCAAACACTTATTCCCATCAACACTGCTCCAAGGAGGTGCCGAAATGCAGGGTCCCTCATTCTGATCTTGTGTCTGTCCTGGTATGAATTAACAGAGGGGAACAGGAAATGGATCGACACTGTTCATAAGTGAGGAGGCCAGG
This sequence comes from Delphinus delphis, assembly GCF_949987515.2. Classification (NCBI taxonomy): domain Eukaryota; kingdom Metazoa; phylum Chordata; class Mammalia; order Artiodactyla; family Delphinidae; genus Delphinus; species Delphinus delphis. The sequence continues at coordinate 40,417,128 of NC_082699.1, read as the reverse complement.
CAGGAGGGGAGGTCCTTCTGCTTTCAATCAAGAGAGAGGGTACAATCTGAGGCGTCATCAGTACATCTCAACCATCGGGAAACCCAGGCTTCTGCAGGGAGCTGGGCTTCTTTATGGATGGAATTACACACTTTGTGAGTAAGAATTATTTCTTCTATAGAATACCTGTTAGCTTACAGCAAAAATGTGGGTGGAAGGAAATACATGGGACTGGTGAAGTAAGCAAAGCAAACACTTAAGATTGTGTTTCTCCACTTGACACTGGACCAGACAGAGAAATCATTATCGTCATTATTATCTATGTTCTTATTAATATTATTTAATAGCAATACTTTTCCCAGTTCCCCATCTGGAATACTCAGAGAGAAAGATCAAAAATTATTTCCCTTCTTGGAGATCTTTAGAATCCAGGAGCTTAGAAACAACTTTCTCTATGCCACTGGATTATTCGTGTTGTAGCAAGAGCACTGCTAGCCTTGCTTTAATATTATTGACACTGATCCCTGCTTTGTTGACATCTTGGGTAGCTACTATGAAGAGTTGGGAACTAATTTGCTTAATTTCAACCTTACTAATCCAATCAACTTCCCTGTTTACTTTGCTTGCTTAGCAAGCCTTTGAAAAACGAGAGTTTTAAGTGACTTCCTACTCCAGGAAAGATTTGTACATGGGCACTTGGTCTTAATCAGAGAGGGGATGGACTTGTCTGGGGTGGATGTGGTCAGAGGTGCTGCGGAGCAGAGGCGGGAGCAGGAAACTGGAAAACTGCCAGCCTCTCTTGATCATCTTCACGGCATGACTACAGGATTCCATTTGAAATGAGTTCCCCAACACTAAAATATGCCCATATATAAATGCACACACAAAGGCAGAAAATATGGGATTTGTTGTTGTTATTTGACATAGTATTGGTCACATCTGAATCTTTCACCTCTTGTGCAAATCTGGGAGTTCTCTATATTTTGAAGAGCAGGTTGGAGGTGAGCTGTGCCTTGAAAACTCATTTTTATTCAGCAGTTTGGTATTTTAGCGTCAGAGCCCACCAAGATACTAGCTGCTCTTTGCTATAAATCAGATGTATTAAACTACTATGGACATTTATGAAAAGATCTAGTTTTTTTTTCTTTCTCTACAAAGCATAACACAGTAAGTTATTTAAAAGCACCATAGAAGTGCCCATCATAGTATAGAGTGGGTCTCTCTTCATCAAGATATTCCCCAGGGCTTAGCATAGTATCCTTCTGATGCATAGTGAGAGTTCAGTAAATATTTGTTGAAGGAACCATTTGTGTAGCTTGCTGACAGTACGCTCAACTGGCTCTGAGTAAATGTTTCAACTACTCAGAAAAATATCACCAGAACTGTGCTTATAAAAAGCCAAAACCACATTAAAGAATTATTCAAATCAATGCTTTGGCAATATCTTAAGCAAAACTGATAAATTATTTGTCCCCCAACCAACCCTCAGCCCCAATTTTCAGGGCCTATAGACACAAGTCTGGGGCAAGAGTCCCCATTATTTCCTTACATTTTGTTTGTTTTCATTATTATTATTATTTTTTAAGAGAATGTTTCTCTTGCAGTCCAAGTAAAGGGTGGTCCTTTCCATTTCAAACTAATCATAACAGTATGATTGGAGAAGAAGAGCCAGGCAAATTCTATTTTACTGGCCAAAAGATCAGTTCAACATAAAGAGGAGTTTTCTTGATTTGGGGACCACAGAGCAGTGGGGGAACTCTTGGATGAAAGTCATAATCCAGCGGAGAAGGATGAAAGGAATTTAAAGGTGAATTTGGGGACTTTGGAAATTTAATACCGTGATTTGGTATCAGATTTAAATTCTTTCCAAAGCCACTGTGAAATCAAGGTGGGGGAGGGGTGACTTACAGAAAGTTGAATGTTATTAAAACTATATATAAAAGTATTTACCAGTCCCTTTTCCTCCCCCAGTCAACACAGCTTAAAAAAAAAAAAAAAAAACCTCCATATAAGATGCTACATGTATTTTATGGTGCTACCTGTTCTAACAAATTAAAGGATTGTTGTGTCCGGTACTGACGATAAAAATATATAAATGCATAAGTAACAGGGTTAAACAGAGATATCATACTGCAATTTTGTAAATCTTCAGATCCAGGACAATTTGAGAAGATAAAATACCAAAGAGACTGAGAATTGACTCAATTCTTCCATGGCACAGAAAAGGTGGATTTAGCAGGAAATAAATTCCTAAATGAGTGGCTAAATGGAGGGCTTCAGCATGAGCATTCTTCCATAGCCTGGAGAGTTCTGTGCCCCTGGGAGTTTTGAAGATGTTCTCTCTTACTCCCAATCAATGAACCCAGAGACAGGGAAAATAAAGGAGCAGGGCTGCCTCCTATAGCAATACCTTCAACAAAGTGAGGTAAAGAGTGTTTATTTTTCCAAGAACTACACAATAAGGTAATATGTACCCCCTACCCAGATTGGCCATGCTAATTTGTTAGTTCATTGGGGCAAAAGTGGTTGGTTTCAATGAGGAGAGCCCTCAAGATGTAATAAGTTCCTAAAGGATAATCACCCCAGTTTTCCTGTGGTTCATGCCACCAGGGGTCATCCTTCTTAGCTTCAGGGACTCCAGTTGGAGAGATAGCATGTTATTGAGGCTAAAAATGCACAAGCTTCAGAATCAAACTGAAGTTTGAATCCTGTCTCTTACTCTTAGTTTCTCAAAGCCTGCATGCTTTATCTTAAAATAGAGATTATAATACTAATCTTACTGGCTAGCTATAAAGCACAAATGAGATCAACGTGGGGAGCTGTTAGTATAGAAGTTGGTATAAGTAAGTACTCAATGCATGGCAGCCCGGTACCATCATTTTATTTTATTTTTAGTTTTTACCATCATTTATATTTATATAAAATTTCAGGAACAGTAGATATTTCAACCTTAATAGTTCATTTGATAATACCCCAATCAAGTGGGTATCCAGCTTATAGTAAATTGTCAATAAGAAAGTTAGTAATAAAACAAAAATAAAACATTTTAGAAAAAATGTTTTCTAATTACTTTTTGCTTTTATTTGACATTTGCAATGAATTATTTCTTTTTGTAAGATTGACTGATTGCTCGAGTGCTTTAATAATTCTGCCTTGACTGATTTATTTAATGAGATATTTGCTACCAGTTCACTGGCTCACCCATATAAAAATATAAGAAGATCATGATTTTGTACCTAACCAACATTAAAATTAGTATTTTTTTCCCCAAGGCAATATACTTTGACCTCGAGATTCAAATTTTTTCTTTTCTTTTTTCAACTTAAGAAATTTCTCTGTTGTGAAATGTTTTACTCTGATTTCCCTCCAATTGTTCCAGTTTCTTCTCTGAAGATACCTGTAACTCTGAGCTGAGCTCTGTTTTCTGTCCCCTATATCGAGCATGTTCTTTTGAATTATTTCAGTCTTTATTCTTTTCCACTTCAGGTTTCTCTCCATTGGATTAGCAGTTCACCTTCTCCTTTAGAGTAGCTGTCTTTTATTCCTGCTTTACCCCTTCTGTACATGTCTCAAATGTACTTATAAATGTACTTATATTTCTTTCAGAATTTCATTAATTCTAGATTACATCGGAACACAGATTCAAAGATATTTTCTATTAAAGGGATAGATCTATGCAAAAACAAAACGACCCCCACGCTCCCCCAAAAAACCCAAGACAATAAAACCTAACAAGAGTTTAGGATAAATAGATGCCTTTGTTTCACCTTAAGTATCACTAAAACTGAAAATGTCCCCAGGTTAGCAGAGTGTGCACTAGGGATGACAACCCAGAACACTCGTACCAACACTCCCCATGACTATGCCCATGCAAGATGTTGCTAATGGGTCCCAGCACTCTTTATCATGGAGCCAGTGTGAAACCTCAGAGGCTTTCATCACAGCTCTCCCACAAGCTACTACCCATCAGTGGAATTGGCACATTAAGAAATCCATTTGCCATTGCAAACCTATTAAAGCATTTTTAGTTCAACAGTACCAAAATGTGTGATACAAAGAAGTTTTTTAAACTTCCAGTGAAAATTTTGAGGACCTTTGTTCTTTTTTTTTTTTTTTTTTTTTTTTTTTTATTAACATCTTTATTGGGGTATAATTACTTTACAATGGTGTGTTAGTTTCTGCTTTATAACAAAGTGAATCAGTTATACATATACATATGTTCCCATATCTCTTCCCTCTTGCGTCTCCCTCCCTCCCACCCTCCCTATCCCACCCCTCCAGGCTGTCACAGAGCACCGAGCCAATATCCCCGTGCCATGCGGCTGCTTCCCTCTAGCTATCTACCTTACTACGTTTGTTAGTGTGTATATGTCCATGACTCTCTCTCGCCCCGTCACAGCTCACCCTTCCCCCTCCCCATAACCTCAAGTCCGTTCTCTAGGAGGTCTGCGGAGGACCTTTGTTCTTAAGTAACTCTATTTGCCAAAACCCAAGTCTTACATTTAATGTGTGTTGGAGCAGTTTTCCTCCTGAGGGTAGGCAATGATCACAGTGTTCCCCAAATCGCTGTTCCTGATTGGACCCCTGTAACTGAGAGCAATTTGTACTTGGCTGGTAATCCCACACTTACAGTGGTTCCCCTAGGTTCATCTTGCAGTTTTTTCCCTTAGTGATTATTCTGTGAGACGAGTTACAAGATAATTTGGGCACATGTAATGAGTTTATTGAGCAACTGATATTAAATAAACACATGGAGAGATAAGAGACACAGAGGCACAGGAGAACCCTGCATTTGTGGATTTGGGATTTAATAAATCAGAGGAGGCATTTACTGAGTGTTAATTATGTACCAAATACTTCATCTACACCATCTTATTTAATATCTCTGACAACACCATGAGTCAGGTGTAATTATTATTTCCATTTTACAGATGAGGATAATGGAGATAAGAAAGTCTAAGTTAACTGTCCAAGATCACACAGCTGTTAAATTCCAGACCCTAGATTCAAACTAGATCTGTCTGGTTCCGGAATCCATTCTCTTAGCCACTATACTTTCCTGCCTAGGACAGCAATAAAAATACTTCCTTCAATAAAAACAAGCTGAAGATTTTCTTATAAAGGCAACAAGCCAAGGATAATGTCCTTTCATATCATAGGTCAATTTCTTCCACTGTGAAAATGAAGCCTCAGGATGGTGTGCCTGAGAAGACTTTGAATAAACCTGCAGAGAAGGAAGCCCTATCATTCACTGAACAGAAACATAAAAGAGAACAAAGAAAGCCTAGAGCAGGGTGGTTTCATATTTTACACTGAAACAGACTCCAAATATGTGGGTGGTCAAGTAACCTGTGTGGCGCCCGTTCTCAACTCTTTTGCCTGTTCCACTGACCCAGGAGAGAATTTGGAGAATTCCCTCCACTAAATTGTTAGCTGCAGGAAGGTCGAGCCTATGCTTTTTCTAGGTGTCCTCAAGACCTAGCACAGTGACTGGTACCCAGCAGGCATTGAACAAATGTTTGCTGAAAGTAGAAGTGCTTAATGCAAGGGATGGAAGAGGGGAAGGGAAAAGGGAGAGAAGGAACAGAAGAGTGGGGAAGAAAAGCAAGAAATGGAAGGAGAAGAATGAAGGAGGAATAAACACACAAATTAATGTCGTTTAACCTCCTGTCCTAGTTCCATCCCATGGTGGAAATGACTTGCAAATTACCTGCGTGGGCCTCTACCTGTTATGAACCGCCAAAGTCCTCAATGTTGCCTCCTCTGGGCTTTTCTGCCCCTTTCATTCCACCTACTTGGCAGGAAGACATAGTGCTCATTGCTGCTTTCCTGGGGAGAGAGCAATCAGGTGCACTGGGGGCCGGGGATAAGGCAGATGGTAGGAGGCAGGACCTCCCGATTTTGGGGGTCAGTTGGCCTGTCTCACCTCTGATCAAGCTGCTATTAGAACAGCATCTGGAACCCCAGATACTGAAGACCCTAACCAGAGGTCAACCTCTAGTCTTTGGGGTCTTTGGGGTCCAGTGGTCACTATTGGCTACATTGGCCAAAGGCAGTGATCAGCCTCATCCAAGAGTGACTATCCAAGAGTCACTGCCTAGATGTGGCTTCCTCCCTATAAAACAGGCCATTTCATCTCTGGCCCACATGAGACCATCCTTAACCCTTTATCCACTATGAATTATTTTCACCTTAAGAAGCAGGCACCTTACTTTTCAGACTGGTTCCTGTAAGTCATACCTGAAATACAGTTTTGGATTTTCTCATTAGCCTCTGAAGCCCCCGATCTCACTGTTTTTTCCCCCATGATGCTCTTTCTCTGTAATGGCACCACCACCCACCTACTACTCAGCTATCACTCTCGACTTCTCTCCCTTGTATCCACACCCAAACCATCATCAATCCTTTTACCTCAACATTAGAAATGCTTGCCAAATCAGACCAATTTTCACCACTTTTGGTATTAATATCTTAATCCACATCACTGTTATCATTCACCTGTTCCACTAAATTATATTCCTAATTAGTCCACAGCTTCCCCTCTTGACCCCTTCAGTCCATTCTCTACAGAGCAGAAGGTAGTCTTTTTTAAGACAAAGTCAGATCAATCATAACACTTCTGTGATCACAACAGTCAATTGGTTTCCCCCGTCTCACTCAAAATCCAATCCAAAGTGCTTCACTTTTCCCACAGACCCCCTACCAGCTGGCCCCTGTTTACCTCCATAACCTCATCCACTTCCACTGTCCTCCTCACTCACTCTGCTTTTCCACGGACTATGACATTCCACACATTGCATGTTGAGAGTGAAGACAGACAGACCCCTTGCTGTCTGTGGCCGTTCCAAACATTTCCCACCTCAGGGTCTTTGTGCCTGTTCTTCCCTCTCCTGAAATGTTCCTACCCAGTGCTCTGCATGGCTCAGTCTTTCGCTCAATGCAAGTCTCTACTTATTGTCATCAGAGGTGACATACTTTCTCATTTTCTTATCCTGCTAAGCTTTCTTTCACATTGTATATATTCATCTATTGTACACGCATGATCTTCACTGGGTAGAATGTTCATAAGAGCAGGGATTTGGTGTGGGGCATTAGAGCACCTTTGTGCAATGTCTAAAGAAGAATTCTGGTCTGACAAGGGATTGTTGAGTGATTAAAGGAATAAACATCCAGAGAGCCTTGCAGAGAGGTTAGATGGAAGGTTGAAGTGGTTTTAGAGCATCAAGGCCCACATCCAACCTAAAAAGAAATGAGGCCAGTGGCTCTTCTTACTAAACGTGTATCCCCAGACTGCGGTTCTGCACCAGCCCTGAGTCCCTGCTGGTTAGAGTGAAGACTTTGCTAGGCAAAACCGAGGTTCGGAGAGTAGAAGCATGTGGGCCATTTATACTGCCTCCCCCTCACCTTATCGTGGGCCCGTGATTCCTGCCTAAAAATCTAACAGCTCTCAATAATAGTGAACAAATGAGTTCAGTCTTCCAAAGAGTGAGGCAAGTAGGCTCTTTGAAAAGTTAAACTGAGCCACTGAGGCATAATGATGAGCCCAAGGTCACACAGGCAGTTGGACAAGAAATTAGGATTAAAATCTAGACTACTTCCCTTCTTCTTTTGGGTATTGACTATCATAAACGTTGTGCTTGGAGATGGTCCAAATTTCATGAATGTTTCGTTCGAACAGAAATGAAAGAGAGCCCCTAAAAAATAGACAGGTTTGTTAATTTTCCAAAGTTGTGGTCATTGTGTGATATGACAGATGAGTTTAAGCGATCAGAGCATTAGCAAGCCTCCCTTAGGGTTTCTCTGACTGCTTCCCTCTGTTTGCAGACATAATATTCAGTTTCTCCAAAACATCTCTGGTTACCGAAAGTAAATTTTGTGGGAAAATGGTGACGATGGTCAAACAAAGAGTTAACACAACCAAAATAAAAAATCCAGTTTGAAATATTTTTACAACGTTCTTTACACTTGAGCGCGGTGGAGAAAAAACAGCATTTTAAGTGCTGCTCTTTTTCCCATTAGGTTGTCTGCTTTTACAGGTGGCAAGTTACACCAAGATCTAAAGGCAAAAGGCTCATGCAGAGATGGTCTGGAGCAGAAAGACTTGACCCGCCTGACCCCCTGCCCATGCATACAACATAATCACTCACAAAATAGATATTAAAATAATGTTAGCAGCCGCCTGGCCTAAACTAATAAAACCGAGCACATTGAGAGAGAAGGCAGAAAGCCTGTCCTTAGCTCACCCCCTTGGGCCTCAACATTACTGCTTCCCTGGCCTGAGTTAATGGAGCTCAAACCAAATGGCTTTTTGCACCTCCCTTCTTTTCCTTGTGTCATTATGACACCTTTTTTTTTTTTTTTCCTAACAGGGCCTGACTCAGTGAGTTTAAATGCCCTTCTCTTTCTCACTCACCACATGTAAACTTTAATTAAGGCTGTCTCTATATAATACCAACATAACTTGTTGAGAAGCGAAACAGTCAAACGCCAAGTTTGGGGACATAAGAGGAGGGAGGGGGAAGGTCAGAGAGAGTCATGAATGACAACAAAAAATACTCCAAGCGTTTAGACAGGCTCTTTTTTTTTTTTAAATTGAAATATAGTTGATTCTCAATATTGTGTTAGTTTCAGGCATGCAGAAAAGTTATACATTTATATATGCATATATCTATATTATTTTTTAAAATTCCTTTCCATTTTAGTTTATAACAAGATATTGAATATAGCGCCCTGTGCTATGCAGTAAATCCTTGTTATTTATCTATTTTATATATGATAGTGTGCATCTGTTAATCCCATACTCCCAATGTATCCCTCCCGCCCTTTCCCCTTTGGTAACCATAAGTTTGTTTTCTATGCCTGTGAATCTGTTTCTGTTTTATAAATATGTTCATTTTTACTATTTTTTAAATTTCACATATAAGTGATATCATATAATATTTGTCTTTGTCTGACTTACTTCACTTAGTATGATAATCTCTAGGTCCAGCCATGTTGCTGCAAATGGCATTATTTCATTCTTTTTTACGGCTGAGCAATATACCATTGTATATCTATATCACATCTTTTTTATCCATTCATCTGTTGATGGTCACTTAGGTTGCCTCCATGTCTCGGCTACTGTAAATGAGTAGACAGTCTCCTTTTCATGACACTCTCCCCTTTTGGCTGTAAACTCCCTGCCTTCCCCTTTAATTGTAGGGGACAAGCATTTTCTCACTAAGGTAGATCTATCTTCCTCTAAAGCCATTCTCTTCACCTTGATGCCCGTATGCTTCCTACACTTTATTATCTCTGTGTTATGCATGTTAGCAGGGGAACTGTTGATCTCTCATAAAATGTTCTCTTTCATGAAAGAGAAATCTGAAGCTCAAAAGGTTAATACCAAGTCCACAACTTCAATAAAATATTAATTTTTAAAATTTAAATAAATTACACATTTTGAAAAATTTTTAAAGATTCATTTAAAAAATTCAAGACCAAGCAGGGAACTTAACTTACCTTTCTCAATTTAAGAGTTTCAAAAGAATGAATACTGATTAAGATGTCTTACAGGTGATAATATTAAATGAGGTTTTATACATGTGGTAAAAGAACTTCCAGACCCTATCTCTGCTTCTCGTAGTTTATGTGGTTTATACAATAGCGATTATGGAATGAGTTAACAGGTTGTGGCTCCTTAGCTTTGCTTTAAGAGATGTTTATTAGCCTTACATGCGAAGTTTCACTATTGTCATCCAGTGACTCATTTTTCCCCTTCAGGTTACAATAAGGAAAGGACCAAACCCAGAGGCTGTAGTCAGAGAGAATACAAAGAGAGCAGAAAGCATCACAGCTTTGAGAAGAGCAAGATAAGCCACTCCCAGTTAATCTGCATGTGGCCCAATCATTCTGCTGAATGTATTGGAGTAAGCAACCCTCCTTAGGAATGTGGTTCACGAATCCTCCTGTTAAAAATCTGAACTTTTGAAATATTTCAAATATGAAGATTGACAATGGACAATAGAACTGACCCTAACTGTTATCACCCAAACTTATTAAGCTTTGGCTGCAACATGTCCAGTCCCTGGAGTAAAATGAGTATAATGAGAACAAGAGCTTTTGATTCGTTGTGATGATGATGATAGGTAACATTTATTAAGTGCTTTTGTGCATTTTACATTTATTTTCTAATTAATCCTAACTGTTATATTCTAACTAAAACTATATTGATTAAAATTAGTTAGAAATTCTCAAAAATGGTTGCTTTAAAGAGTAAGTTGGCTATTTGAACTCTCAGGACTGTTACTTTGAGAAGGATGGTTTGACAATATGTATAAAAATTGCATATATTCTTTTAAACCAAAAATACAAATTCAACTCAAAAATTTTAATTCCAACTCAATTCAAAAATTCCAATGCAAGTTTACATGATAATTTGTACATAGATATTCACTGCTGCATTATTTACAAATGGGAAGACCGGAAATAGCCTATTTATTAAAAAGTATTTTTAGAACTAAATTATGAAACATTCACAGCAGAGAAGTTTGAAGGCTCTGAAGTTAGAAGACCCAGTTTAGATTTTAGTTCTATCTAGCTGTGAGAACTTGATCAAGATCCTTCACTTGAATAAACCTGTTTTTTCACCCATAAAATAGGGAAAATAATATAACCTACCTATTGGTGGCTATGAGTGAAACTTTAGTAAGATAAACCACATAAATCACTCAGCACAGTGTCAGGGATGCAGTGAGCACTCAATAAGTGTTATTATTCATTTTATTATAATTATCATAACCATCTTATGGACAACGATAAAACTATGAAAAATGATGAACTAACTCATGTTGGCATAGAAAGATGCCCATCTCCATAAAACACATCAAAAACCAGTGTTAACCTTCTCACTCAATGTTCTCCATCACCTACAAATCCACTAGATCACAAAACCATAAGGATATGGACCATGCATGCCTTGTTCTCCACAGAATAATTGGGACCTAGAAAAATGCCCAGCACCTAGTAACCAATCCATAGTACTTTATTAAATGAAGAAATGAATTTAAGAAAAAGCAAAACATTAAGTGTTTACATTTTACTGTAAGAATATTCACTACTGGTTTTATAATGAGAAAATAACTTTATTATTAAAGTTATAGAAGTGTCTCATAAACATTTAGAAAAACACAGAAAATTAATGAAAAGATAAAAAGTAGAAAATATGTTAAATTTAGAAAAAAAATCTACAGTTAAGAAACTGTAGAAATCTCATAGAGTTAACCTAAATCATGTCAAATGTACCACAGAGAAATATAGAGCATCAAATTCCTTTCAAATTGACATTGTTATTAATTGGCTTGTTACTACCCTAGGCTAAATTGGAAGCTTCCTGAAGGCAAGAACTCTGTTTATTTTGCTTCTTTTGCTCTGTGTTTATGCTTTTTTTGTGTTGTTGTGTTTTGAACCCAGTACTAATTACAGAGCTTGGTGCATTGTGAACATTCAACTTACTTTTAAATGAATAAATTCTCCTTTGAAATGTGATTAAAAATTTTTTTAAGGGGGAATAGAAGAGATTGGAGCAAAAGATAAGAAAAGAGAGAGAAAGAGAACGAGAAAATGGGGGAAATGGGAGGAAGGAAGGAAGGATCAAAGGAAGGTAGGAAACATACATTAGTTAGAGAGAAAAAGAGATGGAATGAGTCAGAAATTGCCCTTTCTGTCCTCATTTTATTTCTCTTCTCTATGATTACAGTAGTCAAACGAGAAGTCAGGCACACCAAATCTTTTTCAAAGACTGACTTCAGTAGCGTCTATGGCAACACTTTCAGAATTTATTAGCTTCTGGAAAAAAAGGATGAGACTTGAAGAGGAAGCCTATACCAACATTTATTCTGGACCTCAGTTTAATCTGTACACATCTGGGAAGGTAGAGAAGTCAAAAGGCCCAGTTCAGCCTTTCAGTTGTGGCAAAGGGCAGATGGCTTTACAAATAGCACAAAGACAAAAGACAATAGCTAGTTGAAACTGACACCCTATTTCTTAACAGAAATAAACATTAAATAAAACACAGAGATAAATTATGCCCAGATTGAATAAGCATGAGCCACAGATTATTTGGCATAAACCCAATCATGTGTTCTAAAAAGATTCTTCCTTTTTCTTCTGTTAGGAAGATGGGAGCAGGAAGGTAAAAGAGAAGGGGAAAGGAAAATAATGAACAATATTTCCCTAAAGCTTTTAGTTTTTTGTCCACTTTGATCTCTCCCTGAGATCCTTGGCAAATCCATTTTGGATGGGCGATAGTAAAATTATGAAGTATTTTTGAAGTAAACTTCATGATTAAATCCAGCAGGGCTAAACAAATACATACTCTCCTGTCAAGTTGTACACTCATCCTAGAGGGAAGGAGAAGACTGAAAGAACCGTGGTGTCCGTGTTTGTGTGTGTGTGTGTGTGTGTGTGTGTGTGTGTGTGTGTATGTGAGATGTGAAGAGTAGGTGGCATTTGGTCAAGGAATTGGGATGAAATAAAGCTGTAGATTACAGATAATTGTAGCACTGTTTCCTTTATGATAAAACTCAAACTCCTTCACAGTCTGTCTCCTGTTTGCTAACACAAGCAAGCCTCATCCTCTACTTCCCTTCTCATGCATTTATGCTGTCTTTCTCATTGTTCTTTCAGGAAGATATGCTCATTTCTGCCTTATACCTTTGAACATACTGTTCCTTCTGTGTCAAAAGCTCTTCCAAACCTTATCTACCTAGCCTATTTCTATGCATGCTCCAAGACTTGGTTTATGAAACACTTATGTAGAACCTTCCCCAAACTCCCCAAACAGAATGAGTTGCAGATTTAATTGCTTCCTCTTCTGTGACTGCACAACTCCCTACTCATGTGTCTACCACAGAATTTTATCATCTGTTCATGTATATTTACATATATTTCTTTCCCTCTAGATCTTGAGATTCTCAAGGGCAGCAGCAATCTTATTGTATCCTCAATACCTAGGAAATGCCTGAAATGGAGAAGACAATAGGGATATGTTAGATACACTACATTAAGAAGCATTCAGATTCTGGTCATTCCAAGGAAGATGGATTCATGACACCTCAGCTCTTAAGATGAAGGGAATGATCCTGAAAGAAACACTTAGGCACGACTGAAGTTTGGCAGAATGACCACACAAACACTGAGGAAGAAAGTGTAAAATCAAAGAGGTGGTAGGTCTTGGCACTAGCCATTTGTGCCCTCTACAGATTACAAATGGGATAAGGGCATTAACAGGATCTGAGTAGTAGCAGAATCCAGTCAATAAGAAGGAAAACAGACCATGGGTTCAAGTCACAGCTTGGCCCCTTGATCTTGAATGAAATGACACACTTGGGTATGATCACACTTGGGTGTAATCTTGCAGAAATAAATAAATCTCTGGGCCCACTTTCTCAACTGTAAAATGTGTCTGTTGTGAGGACGAAATACATTAACAGGTATAAATACTTAAAATAGTTCCTAGCTTGGAGATATACAAATTCATAACTTACAGCACCAGTGAAATTCTAAAATCCAAAGTGACCAGGGTGGGAGGCAGAATTCAGCTGAGGCACAAAGTTCAACAAGCTGGATGTTTTCTGCTTGTTCTCTTTAGATGACATGAACTTAAGTTGTGGGACAACTAAACTTCAAAAGGTAAGGTTTTTTTTTTTTTTGGCTTTTAAAAAAAGCTATGCAGAAAATGAAATTTTCTGGAAAAGAACAGTTAACCTACTGGTGCTTTGTGGAAATTTTAATGAGTGTAGTAAGTACATAATAAACTGTGGGCATGTGTATGTGCCTAAGAGGTTTCCATGAGCTACATGATATAGCTGAGGAATATGGTGGTTGGAGACTTCCCAGTCAATGGAAGAATTGCTCTTGTTTCCCCTGAAACATAAACTGAACTCAGGGCAGCCAAGGCTGACATATTGAATGAGGTTCTGCACTACTTCAAAACGGGTTTATGTTTACACTTCATTGTGAGATTTTTTCAATGGTTTAAAATGACTCAGAGGAAGTTATGTAATGTTTATGAAGACATGTGCTAGAAAATAAACCAGGAACCACAATTGTAGTGTTAGAGGTAGCTCCTGAATAAGCCTTCTCATTCATTTATTTACAAAGTGTGTCTGAAATAACAAAAAGGTAATTAGAGGAGTTCCAGTTCTGGTAATGGCAGAGTAGTTTGTATTGAACTGACCTTCACACCAATGACAACTATAAATTCTAGACTTAAAAAAAGTCTCTTGGAAAGCACTGGAGATAGAACAAAAGCAAGTGGACACTGAAGGAGATATGATCTTTGAAAGATGGGATACAAATCAGGTGAGATTCACATTTATCCAACTTTTCCCCTAAGGGTACTCCCTAGTTTGCATGAGAATAAGGGACAGAAAGAATTGACCTTAGTGGATCAGATTTTGGTTGCTAGCACAGCTGGAAATTAAGCGGGGATATATCCTGGAAAGGAGGCAGTTAGGGAGAAAGGAGCACATATCTGCATAAAAATTCCTCTCAAATTCTTGGCTGACACTAAAACTATGAATGTGCTGGGTGTGACTCCAAGCAGAAGTCAGGAGAATGCACAGCTGGAAGCAAAAGAGCTGAGCAGAGATCTCAGTAGGCAAAGTGTTGGGAAGACAGAGTTTGGAGTTCAAGTCCTACCAAGTTAGAAGGAATTAGTAAACACTTCAGGCTTCCCATTAAAACTCCAGAAGGATCATGCCTTAGAAGTAAGGACCATACCTCAAGACTAAGGGATGTATCTTTGCAACTAAAGGCAGAATCAAAGCAAGCACTTCCTTAATAAAACACTAAAGCCAAGCCTCTATAGACACAAGATAATCTGTCAGTAGTTTAGTATTTGCTAAAATTAAATTCAATACTCTTTAAACAAAAATGACAAAATCCAGAATCTCTATGGTGCATCTTCATCAATAAAATATAGTCAAATTTAAAATATGAAATTATTGCTTCCAGTTATAAGATAATTAAGTACTAGTGATGTAATGTACAACATGATAAATATAATTAACACTGCTGTATTTTATATACAAAAGTTGTTAAAAGAGTAAATCCTAAAAGTTCTCATCACAAGGAAAATCTTTCTATTTCTTTAATTTTGTATCTTTATGAGATGATGGATGTTCACTAAACTTGTGATAATTATTTCATGATGTATGTAAATCAAATCATTATGCTGTACACCTTAAACTTATAAAATGCTGTGAATCAATTATATATCAATAAAACAAAGAAAAATATCAGAAATTATTAGACAGGCAAAGAAGATGTAAAAAATAACCTACAATTCAAGAGAAAATATTTTCTACAGAAGGAGACCTATAGATGAGACAGATGCTGAAATTAACAGATAAAAACTTTAAAATATTTATGATAAGTATGTTAAGGGATTTATAGGAAAAGATGGTTATAATGGATTAAAAGATAGGGAATTTCAGGAGAGATATGAAACTTCTGAAAAAATAATTAGAAATTCTAGAACTGACAAATAGAATCTCAGAAAACCAAACTTTGTTAATGGGCTTAGTAGCAGATCAGAAACTGCATTAGAAAAGAGAAGTGAACTTGAAGTCAGGTAAACAGTTATTTAAACCAAAGCACAGAGAGTAAGAATTATTGAAAAATAGAGAAGAGCCTCAAACACTTGTGAGACAAAATCAAACAAACCTTTGTGTAATTAGAATCTCAGAAGGAGGGCAGAGAGAAAATTGGGCAAAGACATATTTGAACTTCCTCAAATTTGATGAAAAACAAAAATCCACTGATCCAGGAAGCTGAGTGAATGCAAAGCAGGATAAACACAGAGAAAAAACAAAATTAGGCATATCATGATAAAATGGCTAAAAATCCAAGATATAAAGATAAACCTTAAAAGCTGCCAAAGGGAAAAAAAATGATAATGTAAAGGAACAATTGTAAGAATAATAGCCAAATACTCATCAGAAGTCACAGATGTCAGAAGACAAAAGACAATATATGAATAATCATCAATCATTAGGAAAACTCAAATTAAACCACAATAAGATTTTACTTCACTAGAATTGATAAAAATTTTAAAAGATGAATAATGCCAAATGTTGGTGAGGATGTGGAACACCTGGGATGCTCATACACTGCTGATGGAAATGTAAAGTGGTACCACCATCTTGGAAAACTGTTTTATAAACCTCAACACACATCTACCTATTACCCGGAAATTGCACTCTTAGGTAATTCTCCCCCTCACAATCCCAAATGAAAACATATGTCCACAAAAATATTTGTAGAAGAGTGTTCCTTTTAGCTTTCATCAAGATTTCTCCAAACTGGAAATAACCCAAATGTTCATAAACAGGAAAATGGATAAACAAATTGGGGTAGAATACTACTCAGTAATAAAAAGGGATGAACTGGGAGTAAGGTCAGCATCATGGTAAGGACCATTAGTTGTTCCTTTTTTCTCTCCCCTTTGATTTATAACTAATCAGACATTCATAACAAAGAAAAAAAAAAGCACCTCTGCACAGCATACCAGGATGCCCCAAAGATTCCTTCATCTGTGCATCTGAAAGGGCATGGATTGGATTGAAGAGGAGGCTGCAGAGAGGAGTGGTGGTGGAGTTGGCAGAGGCAGGTCCAACAGTTGGTCAGCATGACCTTTCTGGCAGAGGAAATGAGGGTGAAGGTGGTGAGTGGGGGTCTGTTCAGCCATCCATTCTACAGTTGGAGGGATCCATTGCTCTCTCTGAGAAGAGACCACAATGACAAGGCAAGGAAAGAAAAGGGAAATAGGTGGACAAAGAGGACTAAAGGAAAATGTCTCCTGCTGTCTGCCCTGGGCTCTGGAAAAAGGATTACCCACTGACCTCTGGGACCACCCCCACTTGGGGATTCCCTCCTGGGCTATGGGCACAACCAAAACCACAAGTGTTAAGTACACACCTCCCTCCACCCTGCCACAACCCATTTTCTTCCCCACTTTGTCAGCTTTTTTTTTTTTTTTTTTTTTTAAGTACACATGCTCCCAACCTTATCTGGTTAAGTCGGCTCTGATAAGAAAAACCAAAAACTAGTGCTATAGCTCCATCTTCTGGAAAATAAAAGAAGGGTCCCTAATTACCAACCTATTGAGTTGTTAGAATCAAAGTAAACAAAGCCATGCCTAAGTGAGAAATATGTTCACTACTTTGAATGCACTTTTCATCAAACACCATAAAAAATCATAGTAATATGGCATCACAGAAAGAAAATGACAATTTTCCAGCATCTGAATCCAAGAACAAGGAATACTGCCATCTGAGAAAGAATTCAAAATAGCTATTATGAAGAAATTCAAAAACTACAAGAAAAAAAAAGGCAATACAATGATCTCAGGAATAAAATTGATAAATGGAAGGAGTGATTTACCAAAGAGATTGAAATGCTAAAAAAAAAAAAAAAAAAAAAAAAAAGAGCCAAACCAGAATTCTGGAGATGAAGAACTCAATAAATGAGATGAAGACTGCATTAGAATGCATTGGAAATAGAACAGATAAAATGGAAGAGAGAATTAGTGAGCTGGAAGATAGGAATCTAGAAATGATTTTGGTGGATGAGGAGAGAGAACTAAGATTTTTAAAAAATGAAGAAACCCTATGAGAGTTATCAGACTTCATTAGAAAAGCCAACATAAGAATAATGGGTATTCCAGGAGGAGAAGAGTGGGAGAAGGAAGCAGAGAGTTTATGTAAAGAAATATTAGCTGAGAACTTCCCAAACCTAGGAGAGGAACTGGATGTACAAATCTACAAGGCTAATAGAACACCTTACTATGTCAGTACAAAAAGACCTTCTCCAAGATACATTATATTAAAATTGTCAAAAGCCACTGATAAAGAATTTTAAAAGCAGTCAGGGAAAAATGACAGCAACCTACAAAGGAACACTTATTACATTATTTCTCAGTAGAAACTCTATAGACCAGGAGACAGTGTAACAACAATTTCAGAATACTGAAAGATAAAAAGTGTGAGCCAAGAAGACTCTATGTTGAAAGGTTATCCATCTAATATGAAGAAGAAATAAAGGCTTTCCCAGACAAACAAAAGCTGAGGGAGTTCTCCACTACTAGACCTGCCTTATAAGAAATTTAAAAGGAGCTCCTCAAGCTGAAATAAAAAGACAGAAGTACAAAAATCTCTGATTAAGGCAATAAATATTCAGAATTTGAAAACTGTACTTTTTTTAGAATAATATATTAAACTCTTAATTATAAAATAAATGTTTCAGGAAAAGAGTATTAAAAATAACTGTAGCTCAACAACTTGGTAACAAAAACATGGCACAAAAAGAGATAATTTGTGATACCAAAAATATAAAAGGAGAAGAGTCAAAAAATGGAATTGTTATAGGCAAATGAAGATAAATTGTTATCAGCAGGAAAGGATTATTTTAACTATGGAATTTTTTATGTAAACCTCATGGTAACCACAAAGCAAAAATCTAGAGATTTTACATGAAATGCAAAAAGAAAGGGAGAGACTGGGAAAAATCACCATGGAAAACCACCAACTTACAAAGATAGACAGAAACAGAAGGAAAAAGAAACAATGGAGAAACAAAATAATGAGAAGGCAAAAGATAAAATGACAGTAGTAAATCCTTACATATCAATAATCACCCTAAATGTAACTGGATTGAACTCACCAATCAAAAAGCACAGAGTGGATAGATGGATAAGAAAGAAAGAAAGAAAGGAAGAAAGGAAGAAAGGAAGAAAGAAAGAAAGAAAGAAAGAAAGAAAGAAAGAAAGAAAGAAAGAAAGAAGAAAAGAAGGACCCAACTATATGCTGCCTACAGGAGACTCATCTCAGCTCTAAAAATGCACATAAGCTCGAAGTGAAAGTATGGAAGATGGTATTGCAAGCAAATGGAACCCAAAGGAAGGTGGATGTAGCCATATTTATATCAGACAAAATAGACTTCAAGACAAAAAGAATAACAAGAGACAAAGAAGGTCATTATAATGATAAAGGGATTAGTACATCAAGAAGCATAATGATTGTAAATGACTGTAACATATATATTATATATATATATAATATATATATACATAACAAACACCCACGCACAAATCATATTAAGTACATAATAAAAGACCTTAAGAGAGAAATAAACAGCAATACGATAATTGTAGGGTACTTTAATACCCCACTATCAGCAATAGTTGGATCATCCAACTATTGGATTGCACCAGTACTTGCACCACACTTTAGAACAAATGAACTTAGTAGACATATACAGAACATTCCATCCAACAGCAGCCAATTACACATTCTTTTCATGTGCACATGGAACATCCTCCAAGATACATCATATGATAGGCCAAAAAAAGAAAAAAAAGAAAATTTAAGAAGAATGAAATCATACCAACTATCTTCTCTTACCACAATGTTATGAATCTAGTAATCAACAAGTGGAAAATGAGAAGATTTACAAATATGTGGAAACTGAGCAGCACACTTCTAAACATCTATTGAGTTTAAAGACAAAATTAAACAAAAAATAAAAATTATCTAAAAATGAATGAAAACAAAAATACAACATATCAAATATCATGGGATGCAACAAAAGCAGTTCTGAGAGGAAAGTTTATAGCAATAAAGGTATATATTAAGAAATCAGAAAGATCTCAAATAAACATCCTAACTTTACATGTCAAAGAACTAGGAAAAGAACAAATTAAGCTCAATGTTAGCCGAAGTGAGGAAATAATAAAGGTCAGAACAGAAATAAATAAGAGACCAGGAAAAAATAGAAAGTATCAACAAAACTAAGAGCTGGTTCTTATAAAAGATAAACAAAATGGACAAACCTATAGCTAGACTAACTAAGAAAAAAAGAGAGAAGACTCAAATGAAATTAGAAATGAAAGAAGAGACATTACAACTGATACTACAGAAATACATAGTATCATAAGAGACTACTATGAAAATTATATGCCAGAAAGTTACATATCCTAGGAGAACTAGATAAATTTCTAGAAACATACAACCTACCAAGATTGACCCAAGGAGAAACAGAAAATCTGAACAGACAAATGCCACATTAAGAGATTGAATCAGTAATCAAAACACTTCCAACACAGAAAACTCCAGAACCAGATGGCTTTACGGGAGAATTCTACCAAACATTTGAAAATAATTAACACCAATCATTCACAAACTCTTCCAAAATATTGAGGAATAAGAACACTTTTGAACTCATTCTACATAGTGAGTATTACTTTGATACTAAAACCAGATAAGGATGCCACAAGAAAAGAAAATTATAAACTAATATCCCTGATGAATATAGATGCAAAAATTCTCAACAAAATATTAGCAAACCAAATTCAAGAACACACTAAAAGAATTCTATACCATGACCAAGTGGGATTTATCCCTGGGATGAAAGGGTGCCTCAACAAATGCAAATCAATAAATGTAATATATCACATCAATAAAATGAAAGATTAAAAATTATATGATTAATTTGATGCAGAAAAAGCATTTGGCAAAATACAACATTCTTTTATGATAAAAACCCTTAACAAATTAGGTATAGAAGAAACATACCTTGACATAATAAAGGCCATATGCAACAAACCCACAGATAATATTATACACAGTGGTGAAAAACTGAGTGTTTCCTCTAAGAACAAGAACAAGACAAGGATGCCCACTCTCACCACTCTTATTCAGTGTAGTACTGGAAGTCCCAGCAAGAGCAATTAGGCAAGACAAGAAAAAAACAATCATCTAAATTGGAAAGGAAGAAGTGGAATTGTCACTATTTGCTGATGATATGATCTTATATAGAGAAAATACCAAAAAGTCAGTCAAAAAACTGTTGGAATTAATCAACAATTTTAGTAACGTGGCAGGATACAAAATCAACATCAGGAAATTAATTGTATTCCTTTGCACTAATGATGAAGCATCTGAAATTTTTTAAAATGATCAAACCCCCCCAAAACTATCCCATTAACAATAGCATCAAAGACAATAAAGTACTTAAGAATAAATTTAACCAAGGAAATGAAAGATTTCTACAGTGAAAACTACAAGACTTTAATGAAAGAAATTGAGGAAGACTCAAATAAGAAGACATCCTTTGTTCATGGATTAGAAGAATAAATATTGTTAAAATGGTCATACTATTCAAAGCTATTTATAGATTTAACACAATCCCCATCAAAATATCAAAGGCATTTTTCACAGAAATAGAAGAAACAATCCTAAAATTTGTGTGGAACCACAAAAGCTAAAGCATAGCTAAAGAATAAAGGATAGCTAAAACAATCCTAAGATAAAAGAACAGAGCTGGAGATATAATGCTTCCTGATTTCAAACTATGATACAAAGCCATAATAAAAAACAAGTATGGTGCTGGCACAATAATAGACACATCAACAAAAGGAACAGAATAGAGACCCTAAAATTAAATGCAGTCAACTAATATTTGACAAGGGAGCCAAGAATACTCAATGGGGAAAGGATAGTATCTTCAAAAAATGGTGCTGGGAAAACTGCAGAAACAAATGAAAAACAATGAAATTGGACCCCTACCTCACACTACTCACAAAAATTAACTCAAAATGTATCAAAGACTTAAACATAAGACATAATACCATAAAACTCCTAGAAGGAGATGTAGGAAGAAGTTCATTGGTATTGGTCTTGGCAATGACTTTTTGAACATGATACTAAAAACACAAACAACAAAAGCAAAAATCAACAAATGGGACTACATCAAGCTCAAAAGATTCTGCACAGCAGAAGAAACAATTAACAAAATGAAAAGACAACCAACAGTATGAGAGAAAGTTTTTGCAAACCATGTACTGAATAAGGCATTGATATATAAAGAACTCCATCAACTTAATAACAATAAAACAAACAATGTAATTTTTAAATGGGCAGAATAACTAAAAAGACATTTTTCTAAAGAGGATACTGAAATGGCCAATAAATACGTGAAAAGATGCTCAACATCACTAATCATCAAGGAAATGCAAATCTAAACCATAATGAGATGTCACTTTACATCTGTTAGAGGGGCTATTACCAAGAAGACAAGAGACAACAGGTGTTGGTGAGGATGTAGTGAAAAATGGAACACTTATACACTGTTGGTAGGAATGTAAATTGGTCCAACCACTATGAAAAACAATATGGAGATTCCACAAAAAACTAAAAATAGATCTGCTATACCTTCCAACAATTGCACTCTGGGTATATACCAAAATTAAATGAAAATAGGATTTTGATGAGATATATGCACTACCATGTTTATTGCAGCAATATTCACAGTAGCCAAGACATGGAAACAATGCAAACTCCCATCAATAAATAAATGGATAAAAAAGAGTTGGTACATATACACAATAGAATATGACTCAGAGACAAGAAAAGAGCATATCCTTCGATTTGCAAGAACATGGATGGACCTTGAGCCCATTATTCTTTTCTCTTTTTTTTGAACACATTATTCTTTTTTCTTTTCTCTTTTTTCTTTTTTGAGCACATTATTCTCAGCAATATGACAGAGAAAGACAAGTACTGTCTGATATCACTTACATGTGGAATCTAAAAAAGTTAAACCGAGAGAGACCTTCAAGATGGTGGAGGAGTAAGACATGGAGATCAACCTGCTCCCCACAAATACATCAAAAATACATCTACATGTGGAACAACTCCCACAGAACACCTACTGAATGCTGGCAGAAGACCTCAGACCTCCAAAAAGGCAAGAAACTCCCCACGTACCTGGGTAGGGGAAAAGAAAAAAGAAAAAACAGAGACAAAAGAATAGGGATGGGACCTGCACCAGTGGGAGGGAGATGTGAAGGAGGAAAGGTTTACACACACTAGGAAGCCCCTTCACTAGTGGAGACAGGGGGTGGGGGAAGCTTCAGAGCCACGGAGTAGAGCACAGCAACAGGAGTGCAGAGGGCAAAGTGGAGAGATTCCCACACAGAGGATTGGTGCCAACCAGCACTCAACAGCCCAAGAGGCTTCTCTGCTCACACGTCAGGGTGGCTGAGGGCGGTGAGCTGAGGCTCTGGTTTCAGAGGTCAGACTCCAGGGACAGGACTGGGGTTGGCTGAATGAACACAGATTGAAGGGGGCTAGTACACCACAGCTAGCTGGGAGGGAGTACAGGAAAAAGTCTGGACCTGCCTAAGAGGCAAAGGACTATTGTTTCAGGGTCT
This sequence comes from Delphinus delphis, assembly GCF_949987515.2. Classification (NCBI taxonomy): domain Eukaryota; kingdom Metazoa; phylum Chordata; class Mammalia; order Artiodactyla; family Delphinidae; genus Delphinus; species Delphinus delphis. The sequence goes on along the minus strand of NC_082699.1, from coordinate 40,393,895 downwards.
GTGAGGACAGGGGATTCAGAGCACCGCCTAAATGACCTCCAGAGACGGGCACGAGCCACAGCTATCAGCATGGACACCAGAGACGAGCATGAAACACTAAGGCTGCTACTTCAGCCGCCAAGAAGCCTGTGTGCAAGCACAGGTTACTATCCACATCTGCCCTCCCAGGAGCCTGTGCAGCCTGCCACTGCCAGGGTCCCATGAAAGAAAGAGAAAGAAAGAAAGAAAGAAAGAAAGAAAGAAAGAAAGAAAGAAAGAAAGAACGAAAGAAAGAACGAAAGAAAGGAAGAAAGAAAGAAAGGAAGAAAGGAAGAAAGGAAGAAAGGAAGAAAGGAAGAAAGAAAGAAAGAAAGAAAAGAAAGAAAGAAAGAAAGAAAGAAAGAAAGAAAGAAAGAAAGAAAAAATAAAGTTATAAAAATAAAAAAAATAAAAAATATTATTAAAAAATTTTAAAAAGTAATAAAGAAAAATAATGACAGAACAGAGCAACGAAGCCAAAAAACAAATTCACCAGTGATAACAAGTGCTAAAAGCTATAGCAAAAAACAAAAACCAAAGCAAAGAAAAACCAGACAGACCCCTAGGACAAATGGTAAAAGCAAAACTATACAGACAAAATCACACAAAGAAGCATATATATACACACTCTCAAAAAGAGAAAAAGGAAAAATATGCATATTAAAAAAAGAAAGGAAGAGAGCAACCAAATCAATAAACGAATCTACCAATGATGATAAGCTCTAAATACTAATCTAAAATAAACATAAAACCAGAAATAAATTGCGTACACAGAACAAATCCCAATCTACAGTTTCTCCTAAAGTCCACCACCTCAATTTTGGGATCATTCATTGTCTATTCAGGTATTCCACAGATGCAGGGTACATCAAGTTCATTGTGGAGATTTAATCCCCTGCTCCTGAGTTTGCTGGGAGAAATTTCCCTTCCTCTTCTTTGTTCGCACAGCTACTGAGGTTCAGCTTTGGATTTGGCCCTGCCTCTGCATGTAGTCACCTGAGGGCATCTGTTCCCCACCCAGACAGGATGGGATTAAAGGAGAAGCTGATTAGGTGCCTCTGGCTCACTGAGGCTGTGGGGAGGGAGGAGTACAGAATGTGGGGTCAGCCTGCAGTAGCAGAGGTCAGCATGATGTTGCACTAGCCTGAGGTGTGGTGTGTGTTATCCTGGGGAAGTTGTCCCTGGATCACGGGACCCTGGCAGTGGCAGGCTGCACAGGCTCCTGGGAGGGCAAATGTGGATAGTGACCTGTGCTTGCACACAGGCTTCTTGGTGGCTGAAGTAACAGCCTTAGTATTTCATGCTCGTCTCTGGTGTCCATGCTGATAGCTGTGGCTCGTGCTGCATGAACACAGATTGAAGGGGGCTAGTACACCACAGCAAGCTGTGGCTCGTGCCCGTCTCTGGAGGTCGTTTAGGCGGTGCTCTGAATCCCCTGTCCTCACAGACCCTGAAACAATAGTTCTTTGCCTCTTAGGCAGGTCCAGACTTTTTCCTGTTCTCCCGTGATCCAGACAAAAAGACAACCCTCAGAATGGGAGAAAATATTTGCAAATGAAGCAACTGACTAATCTCCAAAATTTACAAGCAGCTCCTACAGCTCAATATCAAAAAAGCAAAGAGCCCAATCCAAAAATGGGTAGAAGACCTAAATAGACATTTCTCCAAAGAAGATATACAGATTGCCGACAAACACACGAAAGAATGCTCAACATCATTAATCATTAGAGAAATTCAAATCAAAACTATAATAAGATATCATCTCACACTGGTCAGAATGGCCATCATCAAAAAATCTAGAAACAATAAATGCTGGAGAGGGTGTGGAGAAAAGAGAACACTCTTGCACTGTTGGTGGGAATGTAAATTGATACAGTCACTTGCAGAACAATATGATGGAGTTTCCTTAAAAAACTACAGATAGCAGTACCATACGACCTAGCAATCCCACTACTGGGCATATACCCTGAGAAAACCATAATTCAAAAAGAGTCATGTACCAAAATGTTCATTGCAGCTCTTTTTACAATAGCCAGGACATGGAAGCAACCTAAGTGTCCATCGACAGATGAATGGATAAAGAAGATGTGGCACATATATACAATGGAATATTACTCAGCCATAAAAAGAAACGAAATTGAGTTATTTGTAGTGAGGTGGATGGACCTGGAGTCTGTCATACAGAGTGAAGTAAGTCAGAAAGAGAAAGACAAATACTGTATGCTAACACATATATATGGAATCTAAGAAAAAAAAAAGGTCATGAAGAATCTAGGGGTAAGATGGGAATAAAGACACGGACCTACTAGAGAATGGACTTGAGGATATGGGGAGGGGGAAGGGTAAGCTGTGACAAAGTGAGAGAGTGGCATGGACATATATACACTACCAAACGTAAAATAGATAGCTAGTGGGAAGTAGCCGCATAGCACAGGGAGATCAGCTCGGTGCTTTGTGACCACCTAGAGGGGTGGGATAGGGAGGGTGGGAGGGAGATGCAAGAGGGAGGAGATATGGGGATATATGTATACATATAGCTGATTCACTTTGTAATACAGCAGAAACTAACACACCATTGTAATGCAATTATACTCCAATAAAGATGTTTATAAAATGTTAAAATAAATAAATAAATAATTTTTAAAAATTTAAACTGATTAAATGCAGAGTAAAATGGTGATTTTCATAGGATGGTGGGGGATGGGAATAGAGTGATAATGTTTAAGGGTATAAACTTGTAATAAGCAGAAAATAACTCATAGAGATCTAATTCACAGTACATTAAATATTGATAATAATATTATACCTTAGTTATGTAATGTGATAATTATCACTTCATTGGCAATCGTATTACAATATATAAATGTATCAAAGTAACATACTATACACCTTAAACTTACACAATATTATGTCTAAAATTTACTAAATAAAAATAAATAAGTACAAAGGGATAAACAACTGACACACTAAACAATATGGATGAATCTCAAAAAACATCATGTTGAGTAAAACAAGTGAGATACAAAAGAATATTATATCTACCTCCAGTTATATAAAGAGCAAGATGAGGCATAGCTGAGCTATGGTAATAGAAATTAGAATAATGGTGGCTTAGGCAGGTGAGGGGGTAAGGGTGGGCAGGGAGAATTGACTGGAAAGATGCACAAGGGAGCTTTCTGGAGTAACTGGAATGTTCTATACCTTTACTGGAATGATTACATGGGTGTATATAATTGTCAGAACTCATCAAATTGTGTACTTACAATGTGTGCATTTTATTGTATGTAAGCAAAAACAAAAATATCCATAAGGGAGAAAACAAAAATATGAAATATAATAACCAGGTAATTAATTAAAGGCAAAACATTTTTATTGGTTGAGTTTGAAAAGGATTTTTACCTAGGAAAAGAAGAAATTTTATTAATTCTCTACCATCTCTTCCAGAAAATAGAAGCAAGACCACCTTCTAATTTATTTTATGAGGCCAGCATTACCCTAATACCAAAACCATATAAAATCACTGCTGGGCTTCTCTGGTGGCGCAGTGGTTGAGAGTCCGCCTGCCGATGCAGGGGACACGGGTTCACGCCCCGGTCCGGGAGGATCCCACATGTCGTGGAGCAGCTAGGCCCGTGAGACATGGCCGCTGAGCCTGCGCGTCTGGAGCCTGTGCTCCGCAACGGGAGAGGCCACAACAGTGAGAGGCCCGCGTGCCACAAAAAATAAATAAATAAATAAAATTATTGCTAAGAAGGAAAACCACAGACCAATATTTTTCATGAACATAGGTACAAAAATCCTCAACAAAATTTTATTAGCAAATTGAATCCAGTAATGTATAAAAAGAATTGTATACCATGACCAACTGAGATTTATTCCAGGTATTCAAGGTTGATTCAACATTTGAAACTTAACTAATGTTTCATCACACCAACAGCCTAAAGATAGAAAATAATGTGATCTTATCAAAAGATGCAGAAAAAGCATTTGGTAAAACCTGACACCCATTCATGATAAAAACTCTCAGTAAACTGGGAATAGAAGGACACTTCCTCAACTTGATAAAGAACACCTGCAAAAATTCTACAGCTAACTTCATACTTAATAGTGAAAAACTAGATGTTTTTCCCCTAAACTGGGGAAAAGGAAAAGGATATCCCCCTCTTACCAATTGTAACACATGTACCACAATAATGTAATATGTTAATAATAGGAGAAGGGGGGAGGCTTATATGGGAACTTTGAACTTTCTATGCAATCTTTCTGTAAATCCAAAACTGCTCTAAAAAGTGCAGTTTATTTTTCTAAATGGAGAGGATTGTCTCTTGAATAAATCATGTTTGGGAGATGCTGGCTCAAACAAAATTAAACCAGTTTCTTTACTGAAGGATGTTTCAGAACATTTAATATGCTGACATTCCCTGGATTCTCTATGCAAGAGACAGTCTACACATCTTTTCACAAACTTACTTGACTAAAAAATTTTTCTTTTTAGAGTATGTCAAAGGACTACTGTTTTTCAGAACACATATTGGGAAGCATTGTACCTAGCAGTGAATTAATAACTTAAAATTTTTTTTCTGTATATGCCAGAGTATAAAATGATACTACACAAAATGCAATCTCTCATTTTCCCAATCACAACATCTGAAAAATAATTATTTGGCCAACTCTAAAATATCAATTTTTAGAAAATGAAATAATCAACTTTAAATTTATGATTTTTAATGTCTTAATTTACATATATATGTGAAAATTAAGAAGTGTATTGCTTTATTCCACTCTCATATTTAAAAAAACAGTTTAATTCAAAGTTTTCATGGGCATCTTCAACATTCACCTTTCTGAGAGTGGGATTTCAATATGCAAAGTGTCAGAGCCTATATCAATCTAAATCTCTGAATGATGCCATGTAGAAGAACCCCCATCAACACACAAACGCCTATCATGGTTCTTATGGGTATGAGTCTCATCCCTTGTTACAACATCGTCTCAAAGTCCAGATTCCCATGAGCTAAACCAGGTCCAGAGGCAGTTGCATATCTGTGTGTGTACTTCCTTAAATACAGCTCCTCAAACAGTTTCTCTCAGTTGGAATAACTGTAAACTAAAAAGAAATGATTTATCCTTACATACAGGATAACTGCTATAGACACATCTGGTCAAAAACTGAGAATAAAGGAAGCACACAGGGGCCACCAATCCACTGAATTCTGAAGTACAGCTTGGCAAATGTTGGAATTTTGTCCTACTTCTGTCTAGGAATGATTCTTCATGGATCCTGGCTCTATCTTTTGAGCTTTTGGTTCCATCTTTTGAATCATTTTTCCATGAAAGGAAGTCTATGTTTCCAGTTGAACAACAGTTTCAACTTGTTTGCTGTCTGTAGAGATTTGGTGATCCAAATACTTCTTTTTATTTTGCACCATTTCCGTCCCTTTCAATGTAAGCTTGTGGTGTTTTTGTCAATGCACCTTTCTTAAAATCTTTGTGAGTCTTCTATGAATCTTATTTTAGTTCACTCATTAAACAAAAAACACATCCACAGATATCTTGGAGATAAGCCTTTCTATACTTTGGTGTCTTATGAAATTGCTGATATTCTTAGAACACATCATTTGATTGAACAGTTCTGTAAAGTACCATCTTAAATCCTTCTGAAGCCTTAACAGTTCTTACAGTTATATCCCAAGCTTTATTATTAAAACATGTTTTCATATGATATCACTTATATATGAAGTCTAAAATATGACACAAATGAACATATCTACAAAACAGAAACAGACTCACAGACATAGAGAACAGACTTGTGGTTGCCAAGGGGGAGGGAGTGTGGAAGAGGGAAGGATTGTTAGTTTGGGATTAGTAGATGCAAACTCCTACATATAGGATGGATAAACAATAAGGTCCTACTGTATAGCATAGGAACAATATTCAATATCCTGTGATAAACCATAATGGGAAAGAATATGAGAAAGAATATATTTATGTATAACTGAGTCACTCTGCTGTTCAGCAGAAATTAACAAAACATTGTAAATCAACTATACTTTAATAAAAAAAAAACAACATGTTTTCCTAGAAGTGTCCTGGATTTTACCTTTTCCTAGAAGCTACTTCTTAATAACATTGTTGTTCATCTGAAAGCCTGGAAAATTTCATAACCAGCAAGTCATGGCTTCTTTTTGTTTAACAGTCTTTCCTTTATCTTACCACTCTTCTCTTGCATTTTGCTTTTATCAACTGGAGAAACTAGGTAGCAACTTTATCATTCTATGTGAAGTCTCCTTATCCAGATTATCTAGTTCTTCAGTTACATCCTCTTCTATCATATTACGACCGGTGACAGTGTGGCTAAACTCTTTCTGCCAGCACACAAGAATCCCCATTTTTTAAAATAGTTTTAAAATGTTTCCAATAACATTTACCTCACATTCCTTTAAGCTTTAACCAGCAGCCTCCTCAAAGGTCATGAAGCTTCTAATAAAAGTGTTTTCAAGAAACTTCAGGCTTTCATTAACAGTATTCTTAAAGTCCTTGAAAAGTTTACACCCACTTCCTGGTTCCAAAGCTACTCTCTTTTATTCCTAGTTTCTGTTTTTCTTTTTGTTTGCTTTTTTATGGCAGCATCCCACTTCCAGGTATCAAAATCCATATTAGCTATCTGCTATGAGCTGAATGTTTGTGTCCCCCTGCTCCAACACAAATCATATATTAAAACTCTAATTCCCAATGTGATGGTATTAAGAGGTGAACTTTTGGAGGTAATTACATCATAAAGGTGGCACTCTCATGATGAGATTAGGGCCCTTATAAGAAGAGACAGGAGAGAACTCTTTTCTCCTCTCTCCACCATGTGAGGAAACAGCAAGAAAATGGTAAATCAGATAGTTTAGCTCTCACCAGAACCCAACAGTGCTCACCAGAATTGTAATGAATAAATTTCTAAGACATGCTTTATTGTTACATAGCCATTTACTACAAACTTAGTAGCTTAAAACAATAAAATATTTTTCACACAGTTTCTGTGGGCCAGGGATCTAGAACCTGCTTAGCTAAGTAGTTCTAGCTTCTATTTTCTCATGAAATTGCAGGCAAGATGTCAGCTGGGATTGCAGTCATCTGAAGCCTTGTCTGAGGCTGCAGGATCTACTTCCAACTTGATTCATTCTTATGCCTGGCATGTGGTTGTGGAATCTTGTCAAGAGACTTCATCTCTTCATCACATGGACCTCTCTATTGGGCGAATTGAGTGTTCTCATGACATAGAAGATGGCTTTCTCCAGAAGGAGTGATATGAGAGCAGAGTGAAAGCTGTCATTTCTTCATGCCCTAGGAGTCACTTAGGAGTCACTCTCTCATTCCCACAATATTTTATCAGTTATCCAAGTCAGTTCTATTCAATGTAAAAGAAAACTGCACCAAAATACCAGAAGGCATGAATCACTGGGGGCCATCTTAGAAGCTGGTAACTACAGTATATTATAGCACTTGAGATTACACCATAAAGTACAATACAGTAATCAACACAGCCGGTTTGGAGATCATCTAACAGTTTTATAAAGCAGAATTTTCTTTTTCACTTCCATATAGGTCATTTGAGATAGAGTACTAGCACTATTTAGATTTTCTATAATATAGTCACTGGAAATTTTATCCCAAACCACAAGACTCTCAACTCATTCATGTAATACTATAATAGATATACATCTTATTTATTCCTCTCTCTAGAACATAACCACTTAATGTATTGGATTTTTAAGTATTCTTCAAAAATCTTGTTTAAAATAACATTTAACATTTGCGATCGTGAGATCATACACTAAGATGTAATGGTGAAATAATTCATTTCCTTTTGTTATTATGATTCTTTTTACCAATTTTGTTAGGTGACTTTCATAAAACATTCCAAACTAGTCCTAATTATAGTTATTTCAAGCTAATGTTTTTTCCCCAAACTACACCTCATTATCTAATATAAAATACTTGACAGAATGCCCTGTAATACTCTCTTGACATTAAGGTCAGTTCTCCCTTTCTGAGTACTAATTTTAAGAGAAAACTTATAGTTAGGCATTGTATGCATTTACTAGGGCTGCCATAGCAAATACTTCAGACTGGGTGACTCAAACAACAGAAATTTATGTTCTCACCCTTTTGGAGGATGGAAGTCCAAGCTCAAAGTGTCAGTAGGTTTGGTTTCTTCTGAGGCCTTTCTCCTCTGCTTGCTGATGACCATCTTCTCACTGTATCCTCACAGGGTTGCCCTTCTGTCTGTGTCCTGATCCCTACTTCTTATAAGGACACCAGTCATACTGGATTAGCGCCCACCCTAACAACCCCATTTTAACTTAATGATCTCTTTAAAGGCCTTATCTCCAAATATGTTTACCTTTTGAGGTACTGTGGATTAGGACTGCAAAATATAAATTTTGGGGGGGACACACTTCAACCCATAATAGGCACATATGATCTTCATACTCTTCCTTTTTCTAGAAAGGTATGAAGATGACTCCTAAGAATCCAGCAAAGTTTGCATAAATTTAAAACATGGGAAAGAGAAGAAGATAAACAAAACCAGGGTCACAAAATGAAAACAAGAGTGAAGTCAATAAAAGCATTCTATCAGACCTTCTATAGTAACATCAGATGGCCCTCTGAATTATCTAAAAACTCCCAGATAGTCAACATAAAAAGGGAAATCAGGCCAATAATACAGCTTTGTTTCATTTGTGACACTCATCTAGAATATAATGTTGAGAGAGCGACATAATGGGTTTATTCCAGAATCACTCAGTATAGTGGGTTGAACTGTGAACTGTCAAAAGTTATGTTCACTCAGAACCTCAGAATGTGATGATATTTGGATTAAAAGGTCTTTGCAGGTGTGATTAAGTTAAAGATCTTGGGATGAGATCAATGTGGGTTAGAATAAAACTTAAGTCCAATGACATTGCCCATATAACAGAAGAGAAAGGAAGGATACACAGAGGAGAATTTTACGTGAAGATAGAGGCAGAGATTACAGTGATGTATTTACAAGACAAGGAGCACAAAGACTTGCCAGCAGCCACTAGAAGCTAGGGGAGAAGAACGGGACAGATTCTCTCTCAAGGACTCCAGAAGCAATTAACTATGCTGACACCTTGATTTTGAGCTTCTGGCCTCCAGACATACGATAAAAAACATTTCTGTGGTTTTAAGCCTTGCTGTGTGTGGTAATTTATTACAGTACCACAAAAACTAATATATGGGGACATCATACTCTCGGATCACCATACTTTATTCCCTTTTTTTTTCCACTTTCCATATTAATGCAGATGTACAGGATGTTAACTGTGCATCCCAACATGATCCTAACTTATCTTAAAGTCATCTCAAAGAGATGTCACTGTATTCTGTTTACTGAGGCAGAAAATTAGGCCAATGCATTTTATCATTTTATATTATTTCAACTGTAAAACAATGTAGAAAAATGTAGTAAAGTAGGGATATGGGCAATTGAATCTGCTATAATGTCACTACTAATCATAACTAGGCTACTTCGCATATTTCCTTCTAGTTATAAACAAACATGTGCACATGTATATATGATGCATATATGTACTCATAGCTGCAATCATATCATGATGGATTGCTCTTAAAGAATACTCAGAGAAAAAGGTTTATCTGGGTTTGCTGCATACTTATTGCATCTTTGGGGTTATGATTAGGTGAAGATATTTAGTATAAAGAACAGAACCTGGTTTTGGTCTAGTCTTTCTAAAACTTCAGATATTCAATGCTGTATTGGTGCAGTACGTATTTATGGGATGGTTCAGGCATAGAGTACACTTATTAATAAACAGAACATCTCCAAGTTATCATGTTTTTTTAAATTGCCAATTCAAAATAAAAGTAGGAGGCAGAATTAATTATTAGGAATAACTGATTATATAAAAGATTTGAGATTTTCTCAACAGTTAACATCTTACTTCTGTTGTTGTCAGCTAATTGTGGTATACATAAAGGAAGTATTTGCCATAAATTTTCCTCATGGATGAGGGTAAACAAGTTTGCTGCATGACATTTGTATTTTGTGATTCTTCTAGCACTACCAAACCCAGAGCGTCAAGAGCTGCCAGTCAGCTATAAACCTTGTCACTCGTGGACTATGTTTTCTTGGCTACATGGAAGTAGATTAATAAATCCTCATGTATAGTCTTTCAGTCTGTACAACGAAAGAAGTCAGCTGTCTGACAAGGATATGGAATCCTATGTGGTCTGTTGTGATTATTCTGTGACTCACCCCAGAGCTCTCATTTGTGCTGCCATCACTATGGTCCTGTCCTTCATACAGTAGTCATCACCCATAGCAATGAATCAAAGAATCAGCATAAACTATTTGGTAATTCAGACTCACAGCCTTCCCTGTTGGCAGGTCTTGACCTTATTAGCTCTTTCTCCTACTTTATAGCTGGGAAGTCTGGTGTCTGGGTTCTTCTGGCTCTCCTATTAGGCTTGAAAACATTGACACCAGTCCCTGATAAGACTTGTCAACGTGATTAGAAAAATCAGGTTTCACTCAATGAACTCAATGAAATAGAAAGTGAGCTTTTCCTCTGGTCACTGATTCCATAGTACAATAATTAAATATTTTGGAATAATGTTTGAATGTCAGGAAACATGCCAAAGATTTAATTGTCATGATCTCATTTAATCCTCACAATGACCCTGTGGATTGTCCCCATTTTACAGAAGAGGAAAATGGAACCTAGAGAAGGTAAGTTAAGCAAGGTAGAGTCAATAAGGAGCACAAAAGGCTCAAGTCTTTTCTGCTTTAGTCTATGCCTTAGCTACAATTCCACGCTGCTTCCGCAATGACCCAGTTAAAGGACCACTGGAAACCACATATCTGTTTTTTCCTTCCATTTTTGTCAGCTACCTGTGCTTACGATCATGTAGATCTTGCTCTGTGAATGAATAGCTGATCAGAAGACTTGCCATAATATACTTTGGCCTGGAGGGAATAGAAATGTTTCTCTACTGAGTCTAATACTGGCAACCATCTTGAAATCATCAATGAATAAATGTTTTCACACAGCTTATAATTAATGTTTATACATTCTAAAAGGCTTCTTCATGTTCTATTTGAGTAGATGATGCATTTTTCTTCAGATTTCTTGGCCTGGCTTTGCTTATTTATCTGGGATATTTTCCCTTTCATTGTGGAAATCCTTTAGGCAACCATGCTTTATCATTATAGGTTGACATTTGACATCATGTAAGAATCTGACAACAGAGCTATTGGTTTCTGGATTTTTCTCATGTACAAGGGTATCTTAATCCTGAGTATTAGTCTTTCTTTGTACATTTGTAAAAGCTGTCTGATAGTGAAAGCAAAAATGAAGCTTTCACTTCCTCTGTAAATATTTGTGCGCTGACCTATGACTGTTGGCCAGTCTGCCTGCCAACACCCCATTAGGAGTTATCCCTTTTACAATAATCTACTATCATTTGATAACCTCTTGGGGTTAAGAGTACAGATGTAAGATCTCGAAGATTTCTGATGGGAATACTTCATATCCCAAGTATGTTTTCCCTTCAAAATGACATCACCACAGGGAAACATTTTTCAAATAACTTGGCCATCATGTTATGAAAGTTTCCTTAGAAATATAAAGAAAGAAGCAATCTGCACCTCAGACAAAAATTTTCAGAATCCAGAGTTGAAAGAAAAAAAAAAACTTACCAGTTAGTCTTAGAAGGTCCTGGTGTGGTGAGGCAACAAGGGCCAGCAAGGAATAGTGCCATTACAAAGACTGCACTATATGACTTTTCTAACAAATTCTAGTGTTATGAAAGCTCATAGTTACTAGGTTTTGCTCGAAAGACATTTATACTTCAGGTTGGAGCATAGAAATAATTTAGTGTATGTTGCATGAAAACGTACTGCTAAGGAGAGCATTCAAATGACCGCCCATGGGTTAAGATTTTCATCTCAAACTTTCCTCCTACTTGCTATTATTTTACAAATAAATGTCACAGAGGGACCTTTGTAGCCACCTCTTTAGCTTAAAGCACTGAATTTCTCCAGAAATGCTCTGTGCAGGGCAAGAAGAATATTGTAGAACTAAGATATTAAACTGTGAGGAAAAATTTCCTTTTGGAGGGCCAGAAATGGACCACCATAATAAAAGTAATACCTGTGATATGTAAATTTCTCAGACTCTAGTTCTCAGGGCAGTGTGTGTGTGTATGTGTGTTCCTAAGTTAAGTTTTCTTGTGATGTGTAGAGTTGGGAAAATACATTAAATATTTATTAAGGATCTATTATAAACCATCTTCTGAGTTATACACCTCCCATGCAGAGATAGTAGTAACAATAATAATAGATCACATTTACTAAGGAATTACAACATGCCAGGCTCTGTTCCAAGCACTTTACTGGTAATATCTAATTTGATTTTTGCAACAACCCTATGAGGTAGGTACCATTATCTCCATTGTGCAGATGAAGAAACTGAAGCTCAAAGGTGAAGAAACCAAAAATATGCAGCTAATAAGAAATGGAGCCGGAATTTAAGTCAAAGCAGCCTGACTCCCGAGTCTACCATGTTATACAACCTTGTTGATGCTCCTCAGGACTCATAGCTTGACAAGAAGAGAGGCAAATCCATATCATCTGATAGACCTGTAGAAAGAAAGTAGATGCACAAAGGAGGAAGATATTCATCTCAAGTGTGGGGCTCTGGGAGGACTTCATAAAATTGATGTTAAAGGTGACGCATGGAGGGTGAGTAGCATTTGCAGATGGATGAGCTGAGGAAAGGTGTTTCAGATAAAAGGAACATGGTCAACACAGATGTGGATATGTGCAACAGTGTGGGGTGACAGGGTCACTACAGTGAGTCAGGGACTACTGGAATGTAGGGTACATACAAATGGGAAACTGCTCTGAGACGAGCTGGTTGGGTGGGCAGTAGCCCCAGAGGAAAGGGCCTCTCATCCTATGCCAGAGTGATGGCTTTTCTACATGCCAAGAGCCTATGATGGACTTTGCACAGGACATTTTCATGACTTAGTTTTTATTTCAGAAAAAAGGACCTTAAGGTCTGTGTGATGTCAGATTTGAAGGAGCCAGGGCTGGAGACAGGAAAACAGTTAGGATGATATAAAACTATTCAGGCAGGGGATATGGGAGCCTAAAGTCAACTGTTGACAAGAATGAAGAGATCTTTTTGAGAAATGTTTAGTTCTAGGATTGAAAAGATTGAGAGGCTGACTGGGTTTGGGTGTGAGGGTGAGGGAGAAGGTGAGGTCATGGTGGGCTCTTAGGCTCCCAACTTGAGTAACTGAGTGGATGGTGGTGCTGTTCATTTCCCTGAAGGGTAGGGATGGAGAACAGGGGATAAGAAGACTGAGTTCTGCTTTGCAACTCACCTCCTTACTTCCCTCTCCTCACCCACCCCTCTCTTCTCTGAGCCCCAATATCACCTTGAGATATCATGATTTGGAACTTCAGTTTGTTTCATAGTTGTATATACCTGTCTTCAGCACTAGACTGTGAGCTCTTGGCAGCAGAACCTGTAATATATTTATCATTCAATAAATGTTTGTTAACTGAGTTCATGAAGAAGAGAACCAATTTTTATGTGAATGGATAATTAAGCATTCAAAAGAAATTTGCTCCCCATAAGCGTCTACACTTTGTCCTGTTCTGCTTTCAAACTACTTAGAATAAAATGGATTCTTCTTCCTGAAAATAGGTTATTGGTTTTAAAGCAGGGATCGCACTACCCCTCTGAATCAAGTCTGTTATTTTTCACCTTGAAAATCCACAAACCCTTCAAATGTTTCACACATAACATAATTTCCATACACTTCATCATCCTTCTTGCCCTCCTCTGCACATGTTTCAGTCTCTCTGTGTTCTTCTTTAAATGTGACACTCTGCTAATCTGACCCATACAGGATGCAATGTGGCCATTACTTCTGAAGAGGGGTGAAGTCAAACCATTTCATAGTTAATGTCAGAAAGGAAGAAATTGTATTTAGGAAATTAAATCAGTAAGCAGCTTGAGGTAGAAGGCATAAGTTAGTGGCGGTCAAGTAAGCCACAGACTAAACTATTCTATCTTGGAAACTAATAGAAATTGTAGATTGGGGAAGAGTTGAAGATGATTAACCTAAGAATTTAATTTTTTGGAAAATTTAACTGAAATAAAACATACATAACACTAAAGTAATGAATCCAAAGTATATAATTCAATTAATTTTTAGAAAATGAACACCCCAGACCACGAAATAGAAACATCATCAATAACTATCCCCTGTTTAGTCCCTTCTGGTCATTCACACCTATCAAAGGAGGTACTGACTATGGAAAGTCTTGTTTCTCTGTCCCCGAGCAAAGACCTATCCAAGCCTGGATTCTTCACTCCTGATGTCCCTGATGAGCAAGTTTCCCTGGCCTGGGGTAGAAGGGTTGTGGATCATCAATGTCAATGGACCAGAAATCTAGGGCTTCAGAATTTCACCAGTTGTTAGCAGGTTCCCTCCATCAGTGGCATATTGCCTCCCATGCAATGGAAAACTGCTTGACCAAGGTTTGGGCTTAGTCTTTAGCCTTCTGCCCCATACAGCTTTGGAACTCAGGAAAGAGCCCCATCAAGTCTCCAGTTGTGTTTCTTCTGTGTCAAGTGGCCACAGAAATCTCTGCTGCTTTCTCTGTCCCCCATCATGGCCCTCTGCTCGGACCAAACCTTGATTCTCAGGCTTCCACCTTCATCAAGAATCAGCACATGCCCCCAGTGACAGCTGAGCTTCCTTAAATTTTCTCTGAATATTTCTCCTCTGTCTGAATTTTTACTGCCCTCTGGTGCTTTTAAGTATACCAGGAGTCAGCAAACTTTCCTGTTAAGACCAGATAGTAAATATTTTTGGCTTTGCAGACCATATGGTCTTTGTCACAACTACTTAATTATGTTGTTATAGCATAAAACAATACCAAAAAAAAAGAGGCATAGCTGATTTAGCCTGTGGTCTATAGTTTGCCAACACCTCATATATATAATTATTGCAATTTACTTAATATTCCTAGTTCTTCAATGAGATAAGTGGCCCACACAACCTAACCCATCCTAGCTTGAAGCAGAACCCTACAAGAGAGTTTTTAAGAACAAGCATGGCGGATTTGTAATTTGAAGTTCTTGGGTGGCTAAGATGTAAAACCTTCTCCTAATTTTTCCAAACTTTCAGCAAACTCTTACTGTACAGAGGCTTCTGTGAGTAGGATTTGTGTGCATGTTTTTGTGTGCATGTGTGTGAGTGTGAAAATAAAGGGATACAATTCAATTTGGAGGTTGATATGCTTTGATGATTTAGGAATTCAATTAACAATACTTCTTTTTTCCCTATCAAGTGTCAGAAATTATTGAGAGATAGAGATAAGAGACATGAAAATGAAGCTCAAAAGATCACTTTCATTAGTGATAAGCTGGTTGTGTTTTGTAATTTTTTTTTTGTTTTGGGTCATGTGTTTTTTCTTTTTCTGCCTTCTTTTAGATGAATTGAGGATTCTTTATATCTCTACTATTGGCTTATTAATTTTTGTGTGATTTTCTTTTTTTATTTGGGTTAAGTTTTTGCCTTTGGAGAAAGAAAAAACAGCAAGCTACAGCCTGTAGCCCAAATCTATCCCACTGTCTGTTTTTATAAATAAAGTTTTACTGGAATACAGTAATACTCATTCATTTATGTCAATGACTGCTTTTACACTACAACAGCGGAACTGAGTAATTGTGACAGAAACCATCCCTTGACAGAAAAAAATTTGCCAAACGCTGCTCTAGGGCTGACAGTATATACCTGCATTCACCATAATTCCATCATGACTGTGGATTTGTCCCTGGATCCTTTTATTTCCATCATGTATTGCTCTATGTATGTTGAATCTGTGTAACTAGGTACATGCAGATTTTAAATTGTGATTATTTCCTTTTATATTGATTTCTTTATCATTATGAAATGTCTCTGTTTATCTTCAATAATGCTTCTTTCCTTAAGGTTTATGTTTTCTGATATGTGTAGCTACTCACAATTTCATTTGGTTAGTTCTTGCATTTTTTGACTCTTAAATTTTCTGCTCGTCATGTTCAAAATTCATCTCTTGTTAACACACCATATTTTGAAGTTTTGTTTTTTATGAAGTCTGACAATCTTATCATTTTTCTTAGAGTATTTCATCTATTTATATTTCATGTAATTACAGATATAGTAGGGCTTGTTATCTACCATCTTACTAAGGTTTTATTTATTTATTTATTTATTTTCTATTTAGGCCATCTGTTTTATATTACTTCACTTTTTTTCTTGTCTCCTTGTTGGTTAATCAGATATGTTATTATTATTCTAGTTTACCTTTTATAATTTGTTAGCTATACAAATTTTTTGCTTTCTTTGGGTGGTTATCATAGAGGTTAATGCATGACATTAGGCTGTAATGCAAATTTATATGTTACCCTTTCCTGGATATACTTAGACCTTTTAAACTTCATTATCCCTTTCCCTCCTTTTCCATTATTTTTGTCATTTATTTTAATTGTATACATATTTGAAACTTCAAAGGACATCATAATAACCATTTCTTACAGACAATATTTACTCATATAATCACATATATACTTACATATACTATCTACTTATTTACCCATATATATATATACACACCCTTTCAGGTACTTTTTCTTTTTTTAACTTCTGCTCTTCTATTTATCTACCTAGAGTCATTTCATTTTGCCTGAAGAGGTCACTTGAGTATTTCTTATAAGGAAGGCCTCACTGGTGAGTAACTTCTTTTGTAGTTATTTTTCTGAAAATATTTTTATTTCATCTTTAAAGAATATTTTCACTTTTTTTCCCCATGTGGTCCTTTAAATAAATTATTCCATGTTCTGGCTTCCATCATTTCCTCTGAGAAATCAGATGTTAAGTCATTTCTGTTTCTTTGAATTTAATTTGTTTTTCTTTATTTTTTTTAATGTTTCTAAATTTTCTTTATGTGTTTAATTTTAAAAGTTTGACACTCATGTGCCTAAATATGGTTGTCTATATGTTTACACTACTTGAGGTTTGATGAGCTTCTTGAGTCTGTAGATTGATGTCTTTTAGAAAATGCTGAACATTTGGTCTTCTCTTCTCTGGAATACCATTTATACATACCGTTTGAGCATTTCCCACATGTTTCTTATGCAATATGTTTTACATTCATTTTTCTCCTTTTGTTTTAGTTTGGGTATATTTTATTGGGTATATATTTTTTGTATATTTTATATTCTAGTCCATTTATACTTTTTGTCTACTGTGACCAATCTATTGCTAAACCCAACCCATCAGGTTTTAATATCAGATATTGTAGTTTTTTTCAATTTTATAGTGTTCATTTAATTTTTTATAGTATAAATTCAATTCTTGATTACATTTTAATTCTTTCATCTATTTCATCATTTTTAAATTTTTTATTAAACATTTATCATAATTATTTTAAAGTCATTGCATGTTAACTGTAAATCTGCTTGTATTTTTCCTTTTATTATTTAATTATTAATCATATTTTCTTGTCTCTTCCCCAGACTTGTAATTTTTATTTCATTCTAGACATTGTAAAATTCTGAAGGATACAGATAATTTTATATCTCACCAGAGATGAGTGGCCCTTTCCTCTATTAGGCAGATAGGGTAAAGTAGTGAGCTAAATGTGGCTGAGATTCTATTTTGGTAAGATTCTATCTTCTTTTGACTTGCCCCTGTTTTTATGGAGTGGCCTTCCAGGCTTTTGATTGAGAGCCTAGAAGATTTCCATTTCTTCAAATCTAAATGATTACAGGAGATTCAGCTCTTGCTTTCAGAGGCTCCTGTCCTACCTCTCTAACCTCTTACACTAAACAGACTCAAAATCTTGCAAGCATCTTAAAGGGAAGACCAGCAGTGTACTTAAAGGAGGTCCCATCTGATGGAGAATCTTTATTTACTAGTCTGAAAGACTGCAAGAGATTTTATTCTGTGTTTTAGAAGATTTGGGCCTAGTTTATAGCTCTTTCCTCAGTCCTGGAGCTCAAGAATGGCCCATGGGAAAAATCTCCAGATTCCAACCTGTTACTGACTGAACAAAAAAACTTTGTGACCTTTTTCTCCAAGAAGAGGTTCTGATCCTCAGTCTTCACCCAATATCCACAAATGTCATCTGGGGAAAAAAATAGCTTGTGATTGTCATCTCATCTCTGAACAGTTTCTCTACTCCCTGGAATTTTAGCTCATCTATTCTTCATAGTATTCACAGCTCTGTGATGCCTTTAAAATATAATGCTTGTAATTTATATGACTTTTTTTCAGTTGTTACAATGGACCTTTCACAACCTACTTTATCTTACTTGAAAGTGGAAGTTTCTTGATAGACTATTCTTTATTAGTGAGCAAAATTGATGTATTGTGGTTAATCCAGTGCTCAATAAATATTTACTGAATAGCTTCATGTCAATAAGGAATACATTTGACTGTGAGGAATAGAAAATCTGACTATAGTAGCTTAAAGAAACAAGTGTTTCTCCTGCTCACTTAATCAGAACTCAAGACTTAGGCAGTAACTAATATTGTTTCAGCAGCTCAGTGATGTCAGTGTTGATGATGTCTCGGAAATTCTCTTGGCATTTCCCAAGTGCATCTCATCTCAGAGTCACCAGATGACTACAGCTTCAAATAGTATTTCCACATTCAAGGCAAAAAGAACACAGAAGGAAGGGCCATGACAGTCAACTATGTTTTCTACTGGGAAAACCATTGCTGTCCGAAATCTCTCAACTAATTCTAGATTTATTTGATTGACCAGGCTGTGTCATATAGTCACCACCAACAATAAGGGAGGGTGAGGAATTCAGTGCTTACCTAATTAGGAGTTGAACAGGTAAAGGGTAAATGTGACACATCACAGATGATCTAGGCAAAGAAAAATTCAGTGCCAAGGACAATCAATAGGTGAGAGAATATCATAGCAGACTCTCAGGAGCAAGAAGCAGAAAATCAAGTATACTTTGAGCAATAAGGTCACTTTATTGTCTCACATAATAAGATGTCTGGAGGAAGGATGGAGTAGGTTAATTTAAAGGTTCCACAAAATCAGTAAGGATCCATATGATTTTATCTTTCTGTTCTGCCATTCTCAACAGCTAGCAGCTCCATTCATGATCACATATTGGCTATAGCAGCTCCAGGCACCATATCTTTACATATCAAATTCCAGAGGTAAGAATATGAATTATTCCTGTATTGGATCCCACGAGCCCCCAACAGACTCTCTCAGAATAGTGTCACATGATTAGTGTCAATGAATAGCCTAAACCAACCATTTTGAAAAGGTAATGAGCTGACCACTATTTGTTTTTTAATTGTTTTATACTTTATTAATTGAAGACATATTTGTCAATTACTATTTCCTAACATTTTAGGCCTTGCTTGAAGAATATACAGTACAGAGTACAAAAAAAATCATCTATCAAGTTTTGTTCAACAGCCTTTAGCTGTCAGAGTCTCAAGGAGTCACTGATAGTTTTCTTTTTTTCCTTTTTTAAAATTGAAGTATAGTTGATTTACAATGTTGGGTTAGTTTCAGGTGTATAGCAAAGTGATTCAGTTATACATACATATATACCTATTTTTTTCAGATTCTTTTCCCTTATAGGTTATTACAAAATATTAAGTATAGCTCCCTGTGCTATACAGTAGGTCCTTGTTGGTTATCTATTTTATATATAGTAGTATTTATATGTTAATATTGCTATTTCTTAGAACAATTAAGATTTATCCCTAAGATCTCAGGAAAGCCCAGGCTTCTCAAAATATATCTCCTCTGTGGGACTAGTAAATACATTATGGGTTTTGTTTTGTTTCATTTTGGTTTTTTAGCAAGGAAGAATGGGAGAATGGCTACTATACTCTGCAGTGTTTGCTACTGGGAGCATGAGATGCTAAGGAAATTCAAATAATTGTATGTTTGGAATACAAAGGACAAGGTCAGGAGTAAGGTGAGTGAAAAAACAGGGACAGGCCAGATCATGATAGACTTTTTTTTTTTTTTTCGCGGTACACGGGCCTCTCACTGTTAGGGCCTCTCCCGTTGCGGAGCACAGGCTCCAGACACGCAGGCTCGGTGGCCATGGCTCACGGGCACAGCCGCTCCGTGGCATGGCAGGATCTTCCCAGACGGGGCCACGAACCCGTGTACCCTGCATCGGCAGGCAGACTCTCAACCACTGCACCACCAGGGAAGCCCCATGATAGACTTTTTAAGTCACATTCTGAATTTAGGTTTCCTCCTGAAGCCAGTGGGGAGCTGTTGAACCATGGAACCGTTATAAGCAGGGAAAAGACACAGATTTTTAGTTTGGAAATAACAATCTGGCTTTATTATGAAGAATAGACAGATGGGACACGATTGATAACAGTAGAGTATAAAGAAGCACAAGGCATGGCTATAAAGTAATGAGATGTTTTTCAGGTGACTTTTAAAATGATACGAGCTAACATTTACCTGAATTAACTCATGAGATCTTCACAACAGCCTGATAAGATATTTAACGCTTGAGAGAATTGAGACTTACAAAGGTTAAGTAACCTGCCCAGAGCTATACAGTTAGTATCACGACGGGGATTTGAGCTCAGGTAGTCTATCGCCAGAGACTGTATGCTTAACCACTATACTGTAACGCTTATTATGTTAGCCTAGTAGTAAGTCTCTAATAAGTCGTGCAAAGTACCTGACCTTAGGTGCAAATAATTTGCTCAAGGAGATAAATGTGGCGGAGGCATGACTGTTGAGCTCTGGGTTCAAATCCTGATTCTGAGGCTCACCAGCTGCATACTTGGCTAAGCTACCCCAGCCCACTAAGATTGTTTCCTTATCTATATAACAAGGGAGTCCATCTCTACTCAGAAAAGTTGTGAAGATTGAATACAATGAGAGAGTGTTTGTAAAGCTTGTGGCACACAAAAGACCTTTAAAATTGTTTGCCCTGGGGCTTCCCTGGTGGCGCAGTGGTTGAGAGTCCGCCTGCCGATGCAGGGGACACGGGTTCGTGCCCCGGTCCGGGAAGATCCCACATGCCACAGAGCGGCTAGGCCTGTGAGCCATGGCCGCTGAGCGTGCGCGTCCGGAGCCTGTGCTCCGCAACGGGAGAGAACACAACAGTGAGAGGCCCGCGTATCAAGGAAAAAAAAAAATTGTTTGACCTCTTTCCTGTCTTTTGTCAAATAGCAATGCCTTGGTGAAATAGACATTCCAGACTGTGAGACTAAAGAAGTCAGGAAGTGAGTTGGCCCTTTTTGCTAAGCAACATAGAGAACGAGCTCTAACATGGGGGTTCCAAACAGGAGTTTCTATGAGCTTGAGAGAAAAAAAATCACATCTTGGTCTTTGCTACCCTCTAACTGAAATTTAGCAGGTGATTTGTTTCAAACATAGGCAGCAAACCTGCATGACAGTAAGAGTACCTGTGCCTCTGGCCACCTGTAAAAATCAAATATTTTCATATTTGTATTACCATATTTCAGTTATTACCGATATCTTGAAATGTTTTTTACCTTCATCACTACTTTGAAATGACATTCATTATTAGATACCATCACAAAATCTTGTTCTTTAATGAACTGATAGAAAAGTGTGCACATATATTTCTAATCTCTTAAGTTTTCTGTATGTTTTCCTTTCTCATGAATGTAAAAAAATTTTGATAACTCAATTTCAACAAAATTGGTTTCTTTCGTAATCCTATGTATTTTATTTGCTGTGTCTAAGAACATTATTTTGAGAAGTCCCTGGACTTTTTCACCAGCAGCAAGGGGTAATGGCGCAAAATGAACTCCTGCACCAAAGGGACTCAGGCAGTGGTGGGATGGGCCGCAGTGTGAATCCTATCAGTCAAGTGCACTAGGCGATTTGGGGCAAGAAGCCCAGCGCTCTCCTGCCTGTGACCCTCAGCCGAGTCAGGGCAGGAAGCAGATGACCCGGGCCTGGCAGCTTCTGAGATTTTTCCTGAGCATTCTTGTAAAAAAGCAACCACATTGCCACATGTGCCTGGAATTCGATTTCCAGGCCAAGTGTCAGCTTTTCCATGCTAAGACTCCCTCGGGTTTTGGCCCAGGTTCCCCTGCTGTCAAGGCCCAGCCCTTTCAATACCTCAACCACCTGCCAGAGAGAACAGCTTCATGGAATTTTGGCCGCCACTTCTGAGTCACGTCGTCAGCCACAGGCTTCCACCTGCAGCCTTGGGAGGCCCGGCTGCAAGGTGCCTGAGCAGACAACTGTGCTGACCCAGCCCAGCAGGGGAGCGTGTTTTTCCCTGCAGGCCAGGAGCCTTTACAAATTGATCCAGTTTCCTCCTCTCTGCTCTAAAGAGGCATTTCCTTCTCAGAGAGTGAGTCTGAGTTTTTCCAATCTTATCTAGTAATCTTAGTTTCTCTCAAGTTATTCTTTTTTCTGGAATCCAACAACAAATTTACCTCAGAAAATGGTAGGGAGAAAGGCTTATGCAATGCGAGGGTATTGTTATAAATAGGAGCCCTTGCTGTGACTTTCTTAAATAAACAGGTCGCTAAGGTTTCCAGGCAGTGGTGGAGCTACTGTTCAGAGGCTGGGGAGACTGTTTTCCAGTTAAAAAGAGTCAGTCTCCTTCCAAAATACTCTTTCTCCAGAAGTGAAGTGAATCCTGTTACAACCTTGGTTTGGGGAAATAGTCCCACTCTCCCCTGCAAGATGAAGGAAGAGGGTTAAGCTTCTAGAGATTATGGCCTAAGTGGTGTGCACTGCAGGGGCAGGGAAAGCCCCCTGCTGCCGAAAATCCTCTTCCCTCAGCCACATAGTCATAACATATATGTGTGTGTGTGTGTGTGTGTGTGTGTGTATATATATATATATATATATATATATATATATACACACACACACACATACTCATTACATATATTTATGTATCATTAAAACTTCTAATGCTTCCAAGAGAGAAATACATAAAATTATTCCAGTTAGTTACCTCGTTATATTAATTATTTATCTGACCCTTTTCAACTCCAGACTAACAGATTATACATAGTGAGAGAGGACAGTATCATTAGATCCAGTACAGAGGCTTAGAGAGTCCACATGTAATGAGAAAAAGAGGAACCAAAGCAGAACTCTAGAGGAAATCATCCATTTTTTTAAGGGCTGGATTGAGGAGGAAGAGATGGTGGAGATGACCCTCTGTATCCTAGAATGGTCTTGGGCACATATTAGACAGTCAAATATTTATTGAATGAACCATTGGAAAGTGGAAGAATAAAACTATTTCTTTGTATTGCCATTTTTAACGACCCTAACCTCATCCAATGCCCAGCTAAGTGGTGCTGGGTCTTGGACAAAACCTTATAGAATCCCTAGAATTGGCCATTTCAAAGCTTTTCTGATCTTCGGGTAACTAGGGATTATCTATTAATAGGTAACTGACTCACAAGGGGTCTATTTTTATAACTGTCATACCCAAAGGAGTATAGCTGAAAAGTAAGAGTGACTAGGAATGAAATTTAAAACTCGGGGGTGGGAATGAAGGAGGTGAAATAGCATCGCTGTGCATAATAACGTGAAGCATTATTTCCATTGCAGACAGACAGACCTGTAAATTGTAAGGCAGTAAGGAAACTATTTCTCTTCCTATTTGTTTAGAGTCTATTGTCTCTAAGAATTAAAATCTGTCCATCAGAGGTGAACTTGAGCAAGTTTGCAACATTGCAAGTACAGATCTTTCAAATACTATGTGGAATAGATGGATAGATGGCTGAATGGAGGAAAAAATAAGGCAGAGCATAAATTAATTGAATTTCTACTGAGAACACTGTACAATATCAGAGTTGGTGGGTTTTTATTCATCCCAGATTAATGCAGAATATAAATGTGAAGGATTATCTTTGTATTTTTTATATTAGTAAACATTAATGAAGTTTCCATTTTTCCTCTCTAGACCAATCTTATCTTTGGCTTTTATTATCCCAATGTGTTTTGGTGGAATATATGACTTGATACAATATCAAGTGGGTTCAATCAAACCTGACTTTATATACTAGATATGAATACCAAATGCAAATACTCATACTGCAAGTAGAGACAAAATTTTCACATGGTATCTATGTCTTATGCCATAAAGAATGCCGAAAAGAAAAAGAAAACATTTAAGTTAACGTAATCATATTTTAATGAGTTCCACATTCTCACCTAGATAAATTTATCAACATCGTGTCTCTAAAGCAAAAATGGAAGTGTAGTTTTAGTTCACATGTGTCAATAAAACCAGATAATTACTTTGACAACTGAATGAATTATCCACTTGGCCTAAATTGATTGAACTAACCTCTGTAATTGCTAACTCTAGATTTCTTTTTGCACATTAGAATAATTGCTAATGCAAATTTAAATAAACAATGCAAAGGTCCAAAGGTCCAAAATGTGCAGTAGAAATGTCACTTCATTTGCGGTTCTTAGATACCTTTAGAGGAGAGCTAGACAGAAATAGCTCCTGTCAAACTTTTTGTGGGTTGCTCACAATTAGGAGCCTAGGGTTTTCATCTTCCATGTCCTGATAGTTTTGCAAATTGAAAATACTTTGTAATTTCTCTTTCCATGGATAAATTCTGTTTTTGAAAAGAAAAAAGCAATCAAAAATGGAGAACAAGGGCATTCTGACTGTGGCGTTCAATGTCCTGCCAATTCTATTGCACATTATTTTTCAAAATGCATTTCACAGTGATTAATGCAAACTTAAAGTGATTTCATATGGTGTTTTACTTGACCCTATGATTTTCCAAGATTTATGGATAATCTAATATATTCTTATTGAACGACTTAAATTTAAAGGGGGAACTGTTTTTTATAAATTCCTGTAGTCCAATAACACCATTTACAACATTTCATCCCTTAACTCTTTGGGACTTTGAGAACAGGGGACTGTGTACAAGGATGTTTACAACTTTACCTTCTAATATTTTGTCAGTTGTACCAAAGTGACAACATGTGATTCAATTCAGGGGAAGCTTCAGCATTCCATTTACATGTGCTAATGGAATTAGAATTTAATAACCTAAAAAGTGGTTCACATCTCAATTTATCATAATATTTAGCATGTTACTTTAATGTGGACAGAGGTGTTCAGAGCAGTGAATTTGTCATTCATTGCTCCAACATCCAAGTGAGGTAAAGTAAGGTCATATCCATCTTATTGATGAGGAAACTGAGTCATATAGTGCTGAAATGATTTGCTATGTGTCCTATAACTGTTCAGTATCAAATTTAAAAATATATTTCTCAGCTAACTGGAAGTGGTCTCATTGAAAAATGCCCTTTTTGATTAGGAGTTCTGAGTGTTACAATGAGAGAATGTTTGCAGTTTGATCAAAAAGTATTTGGGGGCTTCCCTGGTGGCACAGTGGTTGAGAGTCTGCCTGCCGATGCAGGGGACGTGGGTTCGTGCCCCGGTCTGGGAGGATCCCACGTGCCGCGGAGCGGCTGGGCCCGTGAGCCATGGCCGCTGGGCCTGAGCGTCCGGAGCCTGTGCTCCGCAACGGGAGAGGCCACAACAGTGAGAGGCCCGCGTACCGCAAAAAAAAAAAAAAAAAGTATTTGGCTGCAGAATATGTTTGAAGCCAGGTTGACCCGTGAGTCTCAGCTATTTGACAGTCACTCCTCATTTTTCCTGGTGGTGGCCTAGATGTAAGTTATTGTTACCAGTCCCAGGGAAGAGGTAAAGGAGCAATCAGTTGTTTTATTATAATGACACATTCATTATCCTCATCCAATTCTTTAGAATTTGAAAGGCCTTAGCAAAAATTAAAAGCCTACTTTTTTATTTTGGCATAGGAAGGAATTAGGAGAAATTCTATTGGGTTGGCCAAAAAGCTCACTCAGGTTTTTCCATAACCTCTTACAGAAAAACCCGAACGAAATTTTTGGCCAACCCAATAGTTATTACTAGCCATTTAAAGGGAGCCTGTATCCAAATGTTATTAATATCTTTAATGCAGAGGTTTTAGGAAAAGCAAGTATAACTTCGTCCTCCCCTAGGCACCTGGCTCAGTTATTCAGGGGATCTTTTTTGAATAGAATGTGGAATGCAGTGGAAAACTCTATGGAGGTAACTGCATGCCATAGTTTTATTATATTTGTAGAGGCAAAGAAAAAATAGGAATAGGAGTTCTGCAGCATCATTTACTTTTATGACCCTTGAATGAGTCATTTCAGTGTTTGGGATCTGATATTTTCACCTATAAAGTAAGTGTATTGTTCCATAACATCATTAAGGACCATCATCTCTAAAACACTACTGTTGTTTGCTTGTTTTTCAGTCTCCTTGATGTGTTTGGGAGACTTGAAGGACAAAAAGATATTTCTATAACAGCCTGAACACCTTCACACTGACTCCCATGTATGATTTCAAATACTTTGAAGTGTTCTGTGAGACAGAATGAACTAAAAACTTCAGGCCAGGATGAAGAATTTGTGATGGCTCAAATCAGGCCCTCAAAGCATGTCTTTGAGAAGAGACAAATACAAAAAGATAATAATACTGCTGTCATCAAAACAATAGCAGCAAAACCCATGTGTAGTTAGAAAAGTCTTTAGCAACATGCATTCTAAAAAGCCAAATCTTGGAGCAATTACTTAATGAGAGTGTCTCTTTGGACCTGCATTAATGAGTCTTTTTTGGTGATTGTTTTTAAAAATCTTCAACTTTTCTTCCTTGTATTCTCTTTATCTCTCTCTTCCTATCACCCTTTTTCCCCCTCAAATGAATAACTAGGCCATTTATTATTATTATTATTATTATTATAGTACTTTTAGATTTGCATGTTTCCTCATCTTAATTAAAAAATAGAATAGTCTAAATTTTCTCTTTTTAAAAACTGAAACCGTATTTCTCTTTACACATGTGGCCCTTGACTGCCCGTGGGTGTGTTCTCTACTCTGGTACTTGGCCCCTCCAGCTAAGTTCCTTTGCACTATCACATCTCCTGAAACACATCAAGTCTCACTATGGAAACACATGGGCAGTAATGCAGGTTCTTTTTCAGCTCCAAAAGTGCTCCAAACAATCAGGCAATGGCATCTTGTTTCTCTCAGAATTTAAGGAAAATTAATAAAACCACATTACTGTTACACTAAGCATCTTGAGCTTTACACAGGTCGTGATTCTGTTATGCCTGACAAAAAGCTAATACCTAACCGACTTCACTGGAAAATTCAGTATTCTAGCAAAATAGATTCATGTCAATGTGGCCTGAAACTACAAAGGAACCGAAAAACCAAGAAACAGCCCCTTTTAGTTGAGAAGTACAGATGCCTTTGCTTTTTCATTGGCAAGGGCAATAGTTTTTGCCGTTAGACATTTTATTTTCAAGAAACAGCTGTCCAGTTTGGACCTGTCACTTCAGTGACTATGATTAGTAAGAGATGTTAGAAACAGTGAAGTGACTCAAAGAAGTGGAGCCTACCAAGGCAGGAAGCCCATAACCCACCTGTAAGTATTTTGGGGGAAAAAATTGCTTAATGGAAACTAAGATAATAATTTTCCTTCTGTAAGTGATTGTCTTTATATTATTCTTTTCTGAATAAAAGCCTGTTATAATTAGTAACTATTTTTAGACATACATTAATTGCCATGTGGCCAGGGAGTGCTTGTTAACTCTTTGCAGGTCCTGGAATTTAGAACAAATGTGAAGCAAGCAATGGCCTTTGTGGCTTTTAGATAATAATGATAATGCCCTCATATTTATGTTTTATTTTGCATTTTATAAAACTATTCTTAGCCTTGTATAATTTTTAATTTTTTCCTGTTGGGTAGAGGGTGAGAGTATCTTTATTCCAACATTACAGAAGTGGCACAAGTCACACATTCCCAACTATCCTGCCTGCACTGATTGCCCCATTTTCACAACTGCTCTAAGAGTTATCATCTGTACACACAGATAAATGCAGTTTACTGCATTAACTTGTTTTATCTGTTAGTCTTTGTTCCTTGAGGAAAAGGACCATATATTTTATTTCTTATTTACATCCAGCTCTCAACTGAAAGCATAGTAAACCCTCAGTTAACTTCTCATTGGTCATTTGATTCAACTGAGTCCAAGAAAAGTTGATGTAGAAGCAACCAACAGGCTGAGTTCTCCATGAAATAATAACCTGGTCCATAGCAATATCCTTCCTAATCCATAAGCCACATGCTTTGCCCCATTGCTTACCTGCCTTTGGTATCAGAAACTTACTTTAGGTTTAATTGATAAACTGCTGCACACCGTTTATCAGAAACTCTGTGTCCCAGATAAGAAAACCCAGCCTCTGCATTCCAAAAAGGCAGAAATATATAGACAGACTTGGTCAAATGCTGGGGGTCAAAAAAGCAAATTGGAAATTCAGTTATTGGAAATATGCCCAAGATCGAGTTTGTTCCAAAGTTAACATATTAATAACGCACACACACACATACATACACAGATATACACAAACATTCATTCAGGCTGCTAACTGTCTTTCAATATCCATTCTCTCCTTCTCCCTTAGTAAGAAAACTCCTAGTTATTAGCTGGGCATAGAAGTCACTGAGAATAAAGACCACATATCCAAGTTTTCTTTGCAGCTAAGTATGGCCATGTGAATAGCCAATGGGATGAAAGTAATAATGTCACATGCTTCCAGGACGCGCTCTTAAAGGCAGTGCCTTTTTTTTTTTAACCTGTTCTTGCTCTCTGCTGGTTTGAATGCAGGTATAATAGCTGGAGGTTAGCACTGTTTTGGACCATTATGTGGATTCCACTTGCGAAGGTTAGTGGAGCAAAAAGTGGGAGGAGTCTGGATCCCTGACCCATTGACACTAGGCCTTCTATGGATGACCTTTTCTTGAAATAGAAATAAACTTTTATCTGTCCAGCCACTGTTATTTTGGGTTTTGTGTCACCTGCAGCTGGACCTAAACTCAATGGAATCACTAAAATTAGATAAAAAACGGAGCTAGAAACAAAAGTGTGTGGAGATTTCCAGTTTAAGTTCAGATTTAGAAATGGCTTTATAAGTTATCATTCTTAGCCTTATAACATGAAAAGCCTGGGAAAATGAAAACAAATCACTTTTCTTAGACCCATCAGAGAACTGAGGTCACAGAGCAAACTACCTCCCAAAATCTGGAGAGGTACCTCCAGGGAGACAGAGGACCTGAGCATTTGCTTACCTGAAGCAATGCTTCTGGAACATTAAACTAGAAATTTGATGAATTGCTGGAGGCCAAGTGTGGGGTAGCATCAGAGTAAGAAGCTCCCAGGAATCTCCATACATAAGCAGACTTTTCTTCCAAGAACACTGCCGGGCTCTCATAGAGTGGATAAGGGAGAATCCAGAGAAATATCCCCTTGGGGTCATAGCATGAGGAGTGAAAGAGCAGTCACGGTGAAATACACTAAGACTCTTCTTCCTGAAGCTCAGTCTCCAAGGAGGACATTTCCGTAGAGTAACAGTGAAATCTTAATCTCAGTGGAGATTGGAAACTCTATTCCACTCTATTCCACTCTAGTTCACTGAAGGAAACAAATCTATAATTCACAGGGAAGAAGGCTTCAAGGTCATAGACTGGGAAGACTGAGATACCACTGCAGTCAGAGAAGGGATTAGGGGCAAAAGGAAAAAATCTCTATCCCTAGAGGAGGGACAGAAACACTTGCAAAGACGATGCCCCTAAGACACAGGTCCGAGAGGAGCTTCAGGATGGCAGAAGAGTAAGACGTGGAGAGCACCTTCCTCCCCACAAATACATCAGAAATACATCTACATGTGGAACGGCTCCTACAGAACACGTACTGAACGCTGGCAGAAGATCTCAGACCTCCCAAAAGGCAAGAAACTCCCCCACGTACCTGGGTAGGGCAAAAGATAAAAGGAAAACAGAGACAAAAGAATAAGGATGGGACCTGCCCCTCTGGGAGGGAACCGTGAAGGAGGAAAGGTTTCCACACACTAGGAAGTCCCTTCGTGGGTGGAGACTGCGGGTGGCAGAGGTGGGGAGCTTCGGAACCACCGAGGAGAGCGCAGCCACAGGGGTGTGGAGGGCAAAGCAGAGAGATTCCCGCACAGAGGATCGGTGCCGACCGGCACTCACCAGCCCAAGAGGCTTGTCTGCTCACCTGCGGGGACGGGCGGGGCTGGGAGCTGAGGCTGGGCTTCGGTGGTCGGATCCCAAGGAGAGGACTGGGTTTGGCGGCGTGAACACAGCCTGAAGGGCTTAGTGCACCACGGCTAGCTGGGAGGGAGTCCGGGAAAAGGTCTGTAGCTGCCAAAGAGACAAGAGACTTTTTCTAGCCTCTTTGTTTCCTGGTGCGCGAGGAGAGGGGATTAAGAGCGCTGCTTAAAGGAGCTACAGAGACGGGCGCGAGCCACGGCCATGAGCGCGGACCCCAGCGACGGGCATGAGACGCTAAGGCTGCTGCTGCCGCCACCAAGAAGCCTGTGAGCAAACACAGGTCACTATCCACAACCTCCCCTCCCAGGAGCCTGTGCAGCCCGCCACTGCCAGGGTCCCATGATCCAGGGACAACTTCCCTGGGAGAACACACAGAGGGTCTCAGGCTGGTGCAGCGTCACTCCGGCCTCTGCTGCCACAGGCTCGCCCCGCATCCACACCCTTCCCACTCCCCGGCCTGAGTGAGCCAGAGCCCCCGAATCAGCTGCTCCTTTAACCCAGTCCTTTCTGAGCGAAGAACAGACGCTCTCAGGCGACCTACATGCAGAGGCGGGGCCAAATCCAAAGCTGAAACAAGGGAACTGTGCGAACAAAGAAGAGAAAGGGAAATCTCTCCCAGCAGCCTCAGGAGCAGCAGATTAAATCTCCACAATCAACGTGATGTACCTGCATCTGTGGAATACCTGAATAGACAATGGATCATCCCAAATTGAGGCATTGGACTTTGGGAGCAACGAGATATATATATATATATATATATTTTCCCCCTTTTTCTCTTTTTGTGAGTGTGTATGTGTATGCTTCTGTGTGTGATTTTGTCTGTATAGCTTTGCTTTTACCATTTGTCCTAGGGTTTTTCTGTTTTCTTTTTTTTTTATTTTTGACTGCCTTGGGTCTTCATTGATGTGTGTGGACTTTCTCTAGTTGCGGCGAGCAGGGGATACTCTTCGTTGTGGTGCATGGACTTCTCATTGCAGTGGCTTCTATTATTGTGGAGCACGGGCTCTAGGCATGCGGGCTTCAGTAATTGTGGCTCACGGGCTCTAGAGCACAGGCTCAATAGTGTGGCACACGGGCTTAGTTGCTCCGCAGCATGTGGGATCTTCCCAGCCCGGGGTTTGAACCCATGTCGCCTGCATTGGCACAGAGATTCTTAACCACTGCACCACGAGGGAAGTCCCCCTATTTTTTTTAGTGCTTATTATCATTGGCAGATTTGTTTCTTGGTTTGGTTGCTCTCTTCTTTCTTTTTTTTATTACTTTAAAAAATTTGTATTTTTAATAATTATTTTTTATTTTTACTATAATAATTTTATTTTTATTTAATTTATTTATTTATCTATGTATTTATTCTCACTTTTATTCTGAGCCATATGGATGACAGGGTCTTGGTGCTTCGGCTTGTCGTCAGGCCTGTGCTTCTGAGATGGGAGAGATGAGTTCAGGACATTGGTCCACAGAGAGCTCCCAGCTCCACGTAATATCAAATGGTGAAAATCTCCCAGAGATCTCCATCTAAATGCCAAGACCCAGCTCCACTCAATGACCAGCAAGTTACAGTCCTGGACACCCTATGCCAAAAAGCTAGCAAGACAGGAACACAATCCCACCCATTAAGAGAAAGGCTGCCTAAAATCATAATAAGGTCACAGACACCCCAAAACACATCACTGGAGGCAGTCCTGCCCAACAGATGGGAAAGATCCAGCCCCATACACCAGAACACAGGCACTAGTCCCCCCCACCAGGAAGCCTACACACCCTCTGAACCAATCTTAGCCACTGGGGACAGACACCAAAAACAACGGGAACTGTGAACCTGCAGCCTGTGAAAAGGAGACCCCAAACACAGTAAGTTAAGCAAAATGAGAAGACAGAGAAACACACAGCAGATGAAGGAGCAAGGCAAAAACCCACCATACCAAACAAAGGAAGAGGAAATAGGCAGCCTACCTGGAAAAGAATTCAGAATAATGATAGTAAAGATGATCCAGAATCTTGGAAATAGAATGGAGGAAAAAAAAAAGAAATATTTAACAAGAACTTAGAAGAACTAAAGAGCAAACAAACAATGATGAACAACACAATAAATGAAATTAAAACTTCTCTAGAAGGAATCAATAGCAGAATAACTGAGGCAGAACAAATAAGTGACCTGGAAGATAAAATAGTGGAAAAAACTACTACAGAGCAGAATACAGAAAAAAGTATGAAAACAATTGAGGACGGTCTCAGAGACCTCTGGGACAACATTAAACGCACCAACATTAGAATTATAGGAGTCCCAGAAGAAGAAGAGAAAAAGAAAGGGACTGAGAAAATATTTGAAGAGATTATAATTGAAAACTTCCCTAATATCGGAAATGAAATAGTCAATCAAGTCTAGGAAGCACAGAGAGTCCCATACAGGACAAAAACAAGGAGAAACATGCCAAGACACATATTAATCAAACTATCTAAATTTAAATAGAAAGAAAAAATGTTAAAAGTAGCAAGGGAAAAAAAGTAACATACAAGGAAATCTTCATGAGGTTAACAGCTGATCTTTCAGCAAAAAGTCTGCAACTGAGAAGGGAGTGGCAGAACATGTTTAAAGTGATAAAAGGGAAAAACCTACAACAAACACTACTCTAATGAGCAAGGATCTCATTCAGATTTGATGGAGAAATTAAAAACTTTACAGACAAGCAAAAACTAAGAGATTTCAGCACCACCAAACCAGCTTTACAACAAATGCTAAGGGAACTTCTCTAGGCTGGAAACACAAGAGAAGGGAAAGACCTACAATAACAAACCCAAAACAACCAAGAAAATGGTGATAGGAAGATACATATCAATAATTAACTTAAATGTAAATGGATTAAATACTCCAACCAAAAGACATAGACTGGCTGAATGGATACCAAAACAAGACCCATATATACACTGTCTACAAGAGACCCACTTCAGACCTAGGGACACATACAGACTGAAAGTGAGGGGATGGAAAAAGATAAATCATGCAAATGGAAATCAAAAGAAAGCTGGAGTAGCAAGTCTCATATCAGACAAAATAGACTTTAAAATAAAGACTATTACAAGAGACAAAGAAAGCCACTACATAATGATCAAGGGATCAATCCAAGAAGAAGATATAACAATTGTAAATATTTATGCACCCAACAAAGGAGCACCTCAATACATAAGGCAACTGATAACAGCCATAAAAGGGGAAATTGACAGTAACACAATCAGAGTAGGGGATATTAACACTGCACTTTCACCAACAGACAGATAATCCAAACTGAAAATAAATAAGGAAACACAAGCTTTAAATGATACATTAAACAAGATGGACTAAAATGATATTTATAGGACATTCCATCCAAACACAACAGAATATACTGTCTTCTCAAGTGCTCATAGAACATTCTCAAGGACAGGTCATATCTTGGGTCACAAATCAAGCCTTCATAAATTTAAGAAAATTGAAATCATATCAAGTATTTTTTCCGACCACAACGTTATGATATTAGATATCAATAACAGGAAAAAGTCTGTTAAAAATACAAACATATGTAGGATAAACAGTACACTACTTAATAAAAAAGAGATAACTGAAGAAATCAAACAGGAAATCAAAAAATAGCTAGAAACAAATGAATATGAAAACATGATGACCCAAAACCTATGGGATGCAGCAAAAGCAGCTCTAAGAGGGAAGATTATAGCAATACAATCCTACATTAAGAAACAAGAAACATCTCAAATAAACAACCGACTCTTGCACCTAAAGCAATTAAAGAAAAAAAAAAGCAACCCAAGGTTAGCCAAAGGAAAAAAATCATAAAGATCAGATCAGAAATAAATGAAAAAGAAATGAAGGAAATGATAGCAAAGATCAATAAAACTAAAAGCTGGTTCTTTGAGAAGATAAACAAAATTGATGAACGATTAGCTAGATTTATAAAGAAAAATAGGGAGAAGACTCAAGTCAATAGAATTAGAAATGCAAAAGGAGAAGTAACAACTGACTTTGCAGAAATACAAAGCATCATGAGAGATTACTACAAGCAACTCTATGCCAATAAAATGGACAACCTGGAAGAAATGGAAAAATTCTTAGAAAAGCACAACTTTCCGAGACTCAACCAGGAAGAAATAGAAAACATAAAAGACCAATCACAAGCACTGAAATTAAAACTATGATTAAAAATCTTCCAACAAACAAAACCCCAGGACAAGATGGCTTCACAGGCGAATTCTATCAAACATTTAGAGAACAGCTAACACATATCCTTCTCAAATTCTTCCAAAATACAGCAGAGGGAGGGACACTCCCAAACTCATTCTATGAGGCCACCATCACCCTGATACCAAAACCAGACAAAGATGTCACAGAGAAAGAAAACTAAAGGCCAATATCACTGACGAACACAGATGCAAAAATCCTCAATAAAATACTAGCAAACAGAATCCAACAGCGCACTGAAAAAATCATACACCATAATCAAGTGGGATTTATCCCAGGAATGCAAGACTTCTTCAGTATACTCAAATCAATCAATGTGATACACCATATTAACAAATTGGAGGATAAAAACCATATGATCATCTCAATAGCTGCAGAAAAAGCTTTCAACAAAATTCAACACCCATTTATGATAAAAACTCTCCAGAGAGTAGGCATAGAGGGAAGTTTCCTAAACATAATAAAGGCTACATATGACAAACCCACAGCCAGCATCGTCCTCAATGGTGAAAAACTGAAACCATTCCACTAAGATCAGGAACAAGACAAGGTTGCCAACTCTCACCACCATTATTCAGCATAATTTTGGAAGTTATAGCCACAGCAATCAGAGAAGAGAAAGAAATAAAAGGAATCCAAATTGGAAAATAAGAAGTAAAGCTGTCACTGTTTGCAGATGACATGATACTATACATAGCGAATCCTAAAGATGCTACCAGAAAACTACTGGAGCTAATCAATGAATTTGGTAAAGTAGCAGGATACAAAATTAATGCACAGAAATCTCTGGCATTCCTATACACTAATGCTGAAAAATCTGAAAGTGAAATTAAGGAAACACTCCCATTTACCATTGAAACAAGAAGAATAAAATACCTAGGAATAAACCTACCTAAGGAGACAAAATCCTGTATGCAGAAAACTATAAGACACTGATAAAAGAAATTAAAGATGATAAAAACACATGGAGAGATATACAATGTTCTTGGATTGGTAGAGTCATCATTGTGAAAATGACTCTACCACCCAAAGCAATCTACAGATTGAATGCAATCCGTATCAAACAATCACTGGCTTTTTTCACAGAACTAGAACAAAAAATTTCACAATTTGTATGGAAACACAAAAGACCCAGAATAGAGAAAGCAATCTTGAGAAAGGAAAACAGAGCTGGAGGAATCAGGCTCCTGGACTTCAGACTGTACTACAATGCTATAGTATTCAAGACAGTATGGTACTGGCACAAAAGCAGAAATATAGATCAATGGAACAGGATAGAAAGCCCAGAGATAAACCCACGCAAATATTGTCACCTTATCTTTGATAAAGGAGGCAAGAATATACAATGGAGAAAAGACTGCCTCTTCAATAAGTGTTGCTGGGAAAACTGGACAGCTACATGTAAAAGAATGAAATTAGAACACTCTCTAACACTATACACAAAAATAAGCTCCAAATGGATTAAATACCTAAATATAAGGTCAGACACTATCAAACTCTTAGAGGAAAACATAGGCAGAACACTCTATGACATAAATCACAGCAAGATCCTTTTTGACCCACCTCCTAGAGAAATGGAAATAAAAACAAAAATAAACAAATGGGACCTAATGAAACTTAAAAGCTTTTGCATAGCAAAGGAAACCATAAACAAAATGAAAAGACAGCCCTCTGAATGTAGAAAATATTTGCAAAATGAAGCAACTGACAAAGGATTAATCTCCAAAACTTACAAGCAGCTCAATATCAAAAGAACAAACAACCCAATCCAAAAATGGGCAGAAGACCTAAATAGACATCTCTCCAAAGAAGATACACAGATTCCCAACAAGCACATGAAAGAATGCTCAACATCATTAATCATTACAGAAATACAAATCAAAACTACAATGAGATGTCATCTCACACTAGTCAGAATGGCCATCATCAAAAAATCTACAAACAATAAATGCTGGAGCGGGTGTTTGGAAAAGGGAAACCTCTTGCACTGCTGGTGGGAATGTAAATTGTTACAGCCACTATAGAGAACAGTATGGAGGTTCCTTAAAAAACTAAAAGTAGAACTACCATACGACCCAGCAATCCCACTACTGGGCATATACCCTGAGAAAACAATAATTCAAGAAGGGTCATGTACCACAGTATTCATTGCATCTCTATTTACAATAGCCAGGACATGGAAGCAACCTAAGTGTCCATCAACAGATGAGTGGATAAAGAAGATGTGGCACATATATACAATGGAATATTACTCACCATAAAAAGAAAGGAAATTGAGTTATTTGTAGTGTGGTGGATGGACCTGGAGTCTGTCATACAGAGTGAAGTAAGTTAAAAAGAGGAAAAAAAAATACCGTATGCTAACACATATATATGGAATCTAAAAAAAAAAAAAAAAAAAAAAAAGGATCATGAAGAACCTAGGGGCAGGAAGGGAATAAGGACACAGACCTACTAGAGAATGGACTTGAGGACAAAGGGAGGGGGAAGGGTAACCTGGGACAAAGTGAGAGAGTGGCATGGACATATATACACTACCAAATATAAAACCGATAGCTAGTAAGAAGCAGCTACATACCACAGGGAGATGAGCTCCGTGCTTTGTGACCACCTAGAGGGGTGGGATAGGGAGTGTGGGAGGGATTGATATGCAAGAGTTAAGAGATATGGGGATATATGTGTATATATAGCTGAATCACTCTCTTATAAAGCAGAAACTAACACACCATTATAAAACAATTATACTCCAATAAAGATGTTAAAAAAAAGAAAAAAACACAGATCCACTGTGCACTCCAATGACTGAGAATTAATCAGAATATTAGAGAGTATACCCCCCAACACACACACCCTACTACCACACAAATAAACCTCCATTAACCATAACAGTAGATTACAAGTAAGAAAGATGCTGGAGACATATTCTCTTCAAGGAATGGCACAAAGCGAAGAACCAAAGTCAAGAAGGGAGACAAGTGAAAGCCTCTATAAGAACTTGAACCCTCTGGCATCCATGGATACAACAAACTTCAAATGCAGCCTAAATCCTGGTCAGCTCAGCATAAATCCTCACTATCTACTGTTGTGTACAATATGTCCAGCTATCAACAAAAACTTATAAGACATGCCAAAAACACAGTCTGATGAGACAAAGCAATCATCAGAATCAGACTTAGATGAGACACAGATGTTCGAATTTTCAGAAAAGGAATTTAAAATAACTATCATTAATATATTAAAAGCCTTAATGGAAGAGGTAGTCAATATACAAGACCAGACACGTAAAGTCAACAGAGATAAGGAAACTATAACAAAGAATCAAAAGGAAATGCTAGAAATCTAAAAGAAAGTAACAGATATAAGGAATTCCTTTGATTCCTTCCATGCACATGAAGATAGATCAATAGAAATTACCTAAACTGAAATGCCAAGAGAATAAAGAATTAAAAAACAGAATAGAACATCCAAGAACTGTGAAACAATATCAAATTGTGTAACATACGCATGACTGAGATACCAGAAGGGGAAGAAAAGAACAGAAATATTTGAGGAAATAATGACTAAAATTTTTCCAAAATTAGTTAGAGATACCAAACAACAGATCCAAGAAATTCAGAAACACCTATCAGGATAAATACCAAACATACATGCACACACACATATACAAACTGCCAAAAACCCAGGAAAAAGATAAAATCTTGAAGGCAAATCAAAGTGGGGGGAAAAAAAACTTCTTACATACAGAGGAAAAGTATAAGAAATACGAAAATAAAAGTTTTGTATAAGTAGATGGTTGGTTTGTCGCTAAATATTTGAGGTGCCACATAATAGTATAACTTTGGCACTTTTTAAAAGCAAGAACTAGAAACACCCCATAGTCATTATTACTCTAAGTTATGACTAATATGTTTAATTAAGCAGCAGGTCTCAGGCAATGGACTGCTATAGTAGGACCATGTATCCACAACTCTTCAAGTTCAAAGTGTTTACTTACTCTTTAATGCTTCAATTGACCCTCACCTGTTGATGGCATTATCTATATGCTTTATTTTCCAACTAAAATATTGTTCTTAAACCATGAGTCACATAGTTCCTAAGTGAAGGTCTAGAGGAAACTCATTGAGGAATAGAGAGTTCGTTTTATGACTATTATGAAACTTTAGGAGGTCTTCAGAAATTCAGTAACAATAGAATGCATACTCCTTCTGATAGTCAATATAGGATAGAGCTGGGACTGGCTGTGTTTGTCAGAAAACAGGAGAGAACACAGATTCTATTGCTCTGTAACTATCTGTACCATTCCAGTTAAATAAGCTAGCTTGGAATATGGCAGTAGCTTAGAACCTGTTTATGCAATTATACTTCAGGTTTTCCTGACGTTGAACTTTGCTTACAGCTCATTGCATCTCTACTTTGTGATATAAACATCTTCCCTTTTTTTGAGACTGTTTCTATAAGTTTTCTACAGAATTGAGTGGGAGCAATGAAGTTTATACCTGAGCAACATCTGTCCCATGGAAAAGGTGACATCCACAAACTCTTCATCTGTCATTTTAGTTACCAAAGAGCAAAATGAAAATTAAGTCTTGGGTCTTATCCTTGAAAAGTCTTTTTTTTTTTTTTACATCTTTATTGGAGTATAATTGCTTTACAATGGTGTGTTAGTTTCTGCTTTATAACAAAGTGAACCATTTATACATATACATATGTTCCCATATCTCTTCCCTCTTGCATGTTCCGCCCTCCCACCATCCCTATCCCACCCCTCTAGGTGGTCACAAAGCACGGAGCTGATCTCCCTGTGCTATGTGGCTGCTTCTCACTAGCTATCTATTTTACGTTTGGTAGTGTATATATGTCCATGTCACTGTCTCACATTGGCACAGCTTACCCTTCCCCCTCTCCATATCCTCAAGTCCATTCTCTAGTAGGTCTGTGTCTTTATTACTGTCTTTTTTTTTTTTTTTTTTTTTTTTTTTTTTTTTTTTTGCGGTATGCGGGCCTCTCACTGTTGTGGCCTCTCTCGTTGCGGAGCACAGGCTCTGGACGCACAGGCTCAGCGGCCATGGCTCACGGGCCCAGCCACTCCATGGCATTTGGGATCTTCCTGGACCAGGGCACGAACCCGTGTCCCCTGCATCGGCAGGCGGACTCTCAACCACTGCGCCACCAGGGAAGCCCCTCATTGTAGTTTTGATTTGCATTTCTCTAATGATTAATGCTGTTGAGCATTCTTCCATGTGTTTGTTGGCAATCTGTATATCTTCTTTGGAGAAATGTCTATTTAGATCTTCTGCCCATTTTTGGATTGGGTTGTTTGTTTTTTTGTTATTCAGATGCATGAGCTGCTTGTAAATTTTGGAGATTAATCCTTTGTCAGTTGCTGCATTTGCAAATATTTTCTCCCATTCTGAAGGCTGTCTTTTCATCTTGTTTATGTTTTCCTTTGCTGTGCAAAAGCTTTTAA
Organism: Delphinus delphis; assembly: GCF_949987515.2. NCBI lineage: Eukaryota > Metazoa > Chordata > Mammalia > Artiodactyla > Delphinidae > Delphinus > Delphinus delphis. Next base: position 40,353,904 of record NC_082699.1, on the reverse strand, counting down.
GTTTCACTAGGTCCCATTTGTTTATTTTTGTTTTTATTTCCATTTTCTATGAGGTGGGTCAAAAAGGATTTTGCTGTAATTTATGTCATAGAGTGTTCTGCCTATGTTTTCCTCTAAGAGTTTGATAGTGTCTGGCCTTACATTTAGGTCATTAATCCATTTTGAGTTTATTTTTGTGTATGGTGTTAGGGAGTGTTCTAATTTCATACTTTTACATGTACCTGTCCAGTTTTCTCAGCACCACTTATTGAAGAGGCTGTCCTTTCTCCACTGTACATTCCTGCCTCCTTTATCAAAGATAAGGTGACCATATGTGCATGGATTATCTCTGGGCTTTCTATCCTGTTCCATTGATCTATGTTTCTGTTTTTGTGCCAGTACCATACTGTCTTGATTACTGTAGCTTTGTAGTATAGTCTGAAGTCAGGGGGCCTGATTCCTCCAGCTCTGTTTTTCATTCTCAAGATTGCTTTGGCTATTCGGGGTCTTTTGTGTTTCCATACAAATTGTGAAACGTTTTGTTCTAGTTTTGTGAAAAATGCCAGTGGTAGTATGATAGGGATTGCATTCAACCTGTAGATTGCTTTGGGTAGTAGAGTCATTTTCACAATGTTGATTCTTCCAATCCAAGAACATGGTATATCTCTCCATCTATTTGTATCATCTTTAATTTCTTTCATCAGTATCTTATAGTTTTCCACATACAGGATTTTGTCTCCTTAGGTAGGTTTATTCCTAGATATTTTATTCTTTTTGTTGCAGTGGTACATGGGAGTGTTTTCTTAATTTCACTTTCAGATTTTTCATCAATAGTGTATAGGAATGTCAGAGATTTCTGTGCATTAATTTTGCATCCTGCTACTTTACCAGATTCATTCATTAGCTCTAGTAGTTTTCTGGTAGCATCTTTAGGATTCTCTATGTATAGTATCATGTCACCTGCAAACAGTGACAGCTTTACTTCTTCTTTTCCGATTTGGATTCCTTTTATTTCCTTTTCTTCTGTGATTACTGTGGCTAAAACTTCCAAAACTATGTTTAATAAGAGTGGTGAGAGTGGGCAACCATGTCTTGTTCCTGATCTTAGTGGAAATGGTTTCAGTATTTCACCATTGAGGACGATGTTGGCTGTGGGTTTGTCATATATGGTCTTTATTATGTTGAGGAAATTTCCCTCTATGCCTACTTTCTGCAGGGTTGTTTTCATAAATTGGTGTTGAATTTTGTTGAAAGCTTTCTCTGCATCTATTGAGATGATCATATGGTTTTTCTCCTTCAATTTGTTAATATGGTTTATCACATTGATAGATTTGCGTATATTGAAGAATCCTTGCAGTCCTGGAATAAACCCCACTTGATCACGGTGTATGATCCTTTTAATGTGCTGTTGGATTCTGTTTGCTAGTATTTTATTGAGGATTTTTGCATCTATGTTCATCAGTGATATTGGCCTGTAGTTTTCTTTCTTGGTGACATCCTTGTCTGGTTTTAGTATCAGGGTGATGGTGGCCTCGTAGAATGACTTTGGGAGTGTTCCTCCCTCTGCTAAATTTTGGAAGAGTTTGAGAAGGATAGGTGTAAGCTCTTCTCTAAATGTTTGATAGAATTCACCTGTGAAGCCATCTGGTCCTGGGCTTTTGTTTGTTGGAAGATATTTATTCACAGTTTCAATTTCAGTGCTTATGATTGGTCTGTTCCTATTTTCTATTTCTTCCTGATTCAGTCTTGGAAGGTTGTGCATTTCTAACAGTTTTTCCATTTCTTCCAGGTTGTCCATTTTATTGGCATAGAGTTGCTTGTAGTAATCTCTCATGATCTTTTTTATTTCTCCAGTGTGAGTTGTTACTTCTCCTTTTTCATTTCTAATTCTATTGATTTGAGTCTTCTCCGTTTTTTTCTTGATAAGTCTGGCTAATGGTTTATCAATTTTGTTTATCTTCTCAAAGAACCAGCTTTTAGTTTTATTGATCTTTGCTATCGTTTCCTTCATTTCTTTTTCATTTATTTCTGATCTGATCTTTATGATTTCTTTCCTTCTGCAAACTTTGTTGTTTTTTTTTCTTCTTTCTCCACTTGCTTTAGGTGCAAGGTTAGGTTGTTTATTTGAGATGTTTCCTGTTTCTTACGGTAGGATTATATTGCTATAAACTTTCCTCTTAGAACTGCTTTTGCTGCATCCCATAGGTTTTGTGTCATCGTGTATCCATTGTCATTTGTTTCTAGATATTTTTTGACATCCTCTTTCATTTCTTCAGTGTTCACTTCGTTATTAAGTAGTGTATTGTTTAGCCTCCATGTGTTTGTATTTTTTATAGATCTTTTCCAGTAATTGATAACTGGTCTCATAGTGTTGTGGTCAGAAAAGATACTTGATACAATTTCAATTTTCTTAAATTTACCAAGGCTTGATTTGTGACCCAAGATATGATCTATCCTGGAGAATGTTCCATGAGCACTTGAGAAAAATATGTATTCTTTTATTTTTGGATGGAATTTCCTATAAATATCAATTAAGTCCATCTTGTTTAATGGTCTATTTAAAGCTTGTGTTTCCTTATTTATTTTCAGTTTGAATTATCTGTCCATTGGTGAAAGTGGGTTGTTAAAACCCCTACTATGAATGTGTTACTGTCGATTTCCCCTTTTATGGTTATTAGTATTTGCCTTATGTATTGAGGTGCTCCTATATTGGGTGCATAAATATTAACAATTGTTATATCTTCTTCTTGGATTGATCCCTTGATCATCATGTAGTGTCCTTCTTTGTCTCTTTTAACAGTCTTTATTTTAAAGTCTATTTTGTCTGATATGAGAATTGCTACTCCAGCTTTCTTTTGGTTTCCATTTGCATGGAATATCTTTTTCCATGCCCTCACTTTCAGTCTATATGTGTCCCTAGGTCTGAAGTGGGTCTCTTGTAGACAGCATGTATTTAGGTCTTATTTTTGTATTAATTCAGCCAGTCTGTGTCTTTTGGTGGGAGCATTTAATCCATTTACATTTATGGTAATTATCAATATGTATGTTCCTATTCCCATTTTCTTAATTGTTTTGGGTTTATTATTGTAGGTCTTTTCCTTCTCTTGTGTTTCTTGCCTAGAGAAGTTCCTTTAGCATTTCTTGTAAAGCTGGTTTGGTGGTGCTGAACTCTCTCAGCTTTTGCTTGTCTGTAAAGTTTTTAATTTCTCCATCAAATCTAAATGAGATCCTTGCTGGGTAGAGGAATCTTGGTTGTAGGTTTTTCTCCTTCATCACTTTAAATATGTCCTGCCTGTCTCTTCTGGCTTGCAGAGTTTCTGCTGAAAGATCAGCTGTTAACCTTATGGGGATTCCCTTGTGTGTTATTTGTTCCTTTTCCCTTGCTGCTTTTAATATACTTTCTTTGTATTTAATTTTTGACAGTTTGATTAATATGTGTCTTGGCATGTTTCTCCTTGGATTTATCCTGTATGGGACTCTCTGTTCTTCCTGGACTTGATTAACTATTTCCTTTCCCATATTAGGGAAGTTTTCCACTATAACCTCTTCAACTATTTTCTCAGTCCCTTTCTTTTCTCTTCTTCTTCTGGGACCCTTATAATTCGAATGTTGGTGCATTTAATGTTGTCCCAGAGGTCTCTGAGAGGGTCCTCACTTCTTTTCATTCTTTTTTCTTTATTCTGCTCTGAAGTAGTTATTTCCACTAATTTATCTTCCAGGTCACTTATCCGTTTTCCTGCCTCAGTTATTTTGCTATTGATCCCTTCTAGAGTATTTTTAATTTCATTTATTGTGTTGTTCATCATTGCTTGTTTCCTCTTTAGTTCTTCTAGGTCCTTGTTAAATGTTTCTTGCATTTTCTCTCTTCTATTTCCAAGATTTTTGATCATCTTTACTATGATTATTCTGAATTCTTTTTCAGGTAGACTGCCTATTTCCTCTTCATTTTTTAGGTCTGGTGGGCTTTTATCTTGCTCCTTCATCTGCTGTGTGTTTTTCTGTCTTCTCATTTTGTTTATCTTACTGTGTTTGGGGCCTCCTTTTTGCAGGCTCTAGGTTCGTAGTTCCCGTTGTTTTTGATGTACGTCCACAGTGGCTAACGTTGGTTCAGTGGGTTGTGTAGGCTTCCTGGTGGAGCAGACTTGTGCCTGTGTTCTGGTGGATGAGGCTGGATGTTGTGTTTCTGGTGGGCAGGTCCACATCTGGTGGTGTGTTTTGAGGTGTCTTTGGCCTTATTATGATTTTAGGCAACCTCTCTGTTAATGGATAGGGTTGTGTTCCTGTTCTGCTAGTTGTTTGGCGTAGGGTGTCCAGCACTGTAGCTTGCTGGTCGTTGAGTTAAGCTGGGTGTTGTTGTTGAGATGGAGATCTCTGGGAGATTTTTGCCATTTGATATTACGTGGAGCTGGGAGGTCTCTTGTGGACCAGTGTCCTGAAGTTGGCTCTCCCACCTCGGTGGCACAGCCCTGAATCCTCGCTGCAGCACCAAGAGCCTTTCATCCACATGGCTCAGAATAAAAGGGAGAAAAAGTAGAAAGAAAGAAAGAAAGAGGATAAAATAAAATAAAGTTATTAAAATAAAAATTATTAAGAAAAAAATTTTTTCAAAAGTAAAAAAAAAAAACGGATGGACAGAACTCTAGGATAAATGGTGAAAGCAAAGCTATACAGACAAAATCTCAAACAAAAGTATACACATACACACTCACAAAAAGCGTAAAAGGGGAAAAAATAATAAATCTTGCTCTCAAAGTCCACTTCCTTAATTTTGGCATGATTCGCTGTCTATTCATGTATTCCACAGATGCAGCGTACATCAAACTGATTGTGGAGATTTAATGACACTGCTTGGAGAGATTTCCCTTTCTCTTCTTTGTTCGCACAGCTCCCCGGGCTCAGTTTTGGATTTGGCCCCGCCTGTGCATGTAGGTTGCCTGAGGGCGTCTGTTCTTCCCTCAGACAGGACGGGACTGCAGGAGTAGCTTATTCGGGGGCTCTGGCTCACTCAGGCCAGGGGGAGGGATGGGTGCAGATGCAGGGCGAGCCTGCAGTGGCAGAGGCCAGCATGACATTGCACCAGCCTGAGGCGCGACGTGCGTTCTCCCAGGGAAGTTGTCCCTGGATCCCGGGACCCTGGCAGTGGCGGGCTGCACAGGCTCCCCGGAAGGTAGGTGTGGATAGTGACCTGTGCTAGCATACAGGCTTCTATGTGGCGGCAGCAGCCGCCTTAGCATCTCATGCCTGTCTCTGTGGTCCGCGCTGATAGCCTCGACTCGCACCCATCTCTGGAGCTCCTTTAAGCAGCACTCTTAATCCCCTCTCCTTGCGCACCAGGAAACAAAGAGGGAAGAAAAAGTCTCTTGTCTCTTCAGCAGCTCCAGACTTTGTCCCGGACTCCCTCCCGGCTAGCCGTTGTGCACTAGCCCCCTTCAGGCTGTGTTCACGCCGCCAGTTCTCCCTGCCATCCGACCAAAGCCCAAGCCTCAGTTCCCAGCCCCCGCCCACCCCGGCGTGGGAGCAGAGAAGCCTCTCGGGCTGGTGAGTGCCGGTCGGCACCGACCCTCTGTGCGGGAATCTCTCCACTTTGCCCTCCGCACCCCTGTTGCTGCGCTCTCCCCCGTGGCCCCGAAGCTTGCCCCCTCTGCCACCCGCAGTCTCCACCCACGAAGGGGCTTCCTAGTGTGTAGAAACCTTTCCTCCTTCACAGCTCCGTCCCACTGGTGCAGGTCCTGTCCCTATTCTTTTGTCTCTATTTATTCTTTTTTCTTTTGTCCTACTCAGGTACATGGGGAATTTCTTGCCTTTTGGGAGGTCTGAGGTCTTCTGCCAGCGTTCAGTAGGTGTTCTGTAGAAGTTGTTCCACGTGTAGATGTATTTCTGATGTATCTGTGGGGAGGAAGGTGATCTCTGTGTCTTACTCTTCCGCCATCTTCCCCCTCTCTCTGAAAAGTTTTTTTCATTAATTTTAAGAGTTGGAAAACAACTTCTTGGAATAGATAATTGAAAAGGCAATTTCTGAACAATGATATATGCACTGGTATTCACATATTTGGACATATAAGACATATTAAGCAGTAAAGAAATTCTTCTGGCAGATTGATTTTCATCCTAGAAGTGAACACTGTACTTTGTTCCGGACTGAATTTATTCAGAGAAAATTCACCAACCTAATATATACACGTTAGTTCACTTGACAGGCTCCAGAGAGACCTGAGGCAGAATAAAGAGAGAAATCTCAATGGAATGGCATAGAAAGCAAGAAGTGCTTGAATACGTAACACAGATTTTACATATATATATATATATATATATATATATACGTATATATATATACGTATATATATATCCTTTTTCAAACAAATCAGAAGGAGAAGTAGTTAATGAACTTGATCTTACAAAATGCAGGTTTACATAACTTAAAAATGATAAAGATGTGGGTTTACCAAAGAAAGGATGCCTTCATTTAATGTATCTACCATGTGGCAGACAGTGTGTTTATATTCCAACTCTGTCACCAGCTGCATATTAGAACAGCCTTTTTTCCCCTCTATTGAGCAAAGCCTCATCTGAAAGATGTGGGGTTTCAACTAGATCTGGGATGGTAATAGATATTCTCCTGCATACTAAGGGTAATTATATTATAGGTGTTGCCTGGAAAGATTTGATGAGAAGGACTGTGTCCAGATCCAATGTCTTGGTCCATTCAGTATGCTATAATAAAAGTACCATAAACTGGGTGGCTTATAAACAACAAAAATTTATTTCTCACAGTTCTGGAAGCTGGGAAGTCCAAGATCACAGCACTAGTAGATTTGGTGTTCCGTGAGGGTCCCTATTTCCTCACTGACAGCCATCTTCTCACTGTAACCTCACACGATGGAAGGGGCAAAGGGCTCTCTCGGGCCTCTTTTATAAGGTCACTAATCCCAATCGTGAGGACTCCACCCTCATGACCCAATCACCTCTGAAATGCCCTACTTCCTAATACTATCATCTTGGGGGTTATGATTTAACATATGAATTTAGGGGAGGGATGGGGAAGATACAAAAATTCAGTCCATAGCACACAGAGAAGATAACTAAGTAGATGAGTGATGTCATTCATTGGCCCAGGAGCAACAGCACACATGACATATATTTCTAGACCCTGAATCAGATGCTCACTAAGGCCAGATGTTATTCAAAGTTTGTACCAACTGGCATGACACAGGACTGGCCAGTTGGAACAAACTATTTACCAATCAGAATGGATTGAAAAAATGGCAGCCATTGAAAAAATGGCATGGCTGTAGCAGTGTATATGGGTGATACAACCTGCCTCTAAACCAATACTCAACAGCAACATTCTACAGTTACATTAATTCTCAGTGGCCTGATAAATGTTTAAGAAAGATAGTTGGAATGGTCCATTTATAAGAGGCTATACTTTTTGAAATTATGAGTCATTTTGTTTTTCTTTAGAGACAGGAGACTGAAATTTGTCCCTAAGGCTGCCTTTCTTTTGATTATCAGAGTGGCCCCTTTGAGGCTGTTATTTTTATACAAAGATAAGGTAAGATTCTTACTCTGAGGTGAAAAGATTGGAGACAGTAAGTAGTGAAGATATTTGCATATCAGGTTTATATATTGTCATCATTATGGGCAGAATTGCATCTCTGAAGCGTATTGTCTATTTATAGAAAGCTTGAGGCTTTGTTCTCTGTAGGAATCTCTGAGTTGTGATCATTTAGGTTCCAGATAGGGGAAATCAGCTGCGGGGGGGCCCTCCCAGAGAAAAGGAAGGTAGCTTGTGCCCTGAAACCTGGCAATTGGCTAGGGCTAATAAACCAAAAGGGAAACTTCAGGGGAAGAACTTGACCTATGTATTTGGGGAGAAATAGCATTTGGTACCTGTTATCCATGTTATACTTTGCTGCTGTTATTAACATTGTTTCCTGCATTATAACTTCATCTGTTATCTACAAGCTTTCAATAAATTTTTCTTAAACAATAGAGCTTGGTCAGAGTTGTTTTGCTCTGGGGAATGAAGGGTTGGGTCTGGGTGCACACTTGGAATGAAGAGGTAGAAGGGAACAGCAGCATAAGGAAAGCTGATTTCTGGGTGAGAAGAAGGCTATCCAGTGAAGTGGAGCAGTGGTCAGGAGCCAGGCCAGAGGGGATAAAGGACAACCAATATGGGTGATGGGTGGGAAGAAGACTCTAGAAAAAATCTGGGCTTCCTGTCATTAAACATGAAAAATCACACTCTTAATAGGGCTTTAAAAGATAGTGTGATTCCTTAAAGACTAGAGGTACAAAGAAGTTATTTGCCTTAATATCCTCAAGGTGCTCTGTGCACAAGGTCTGGAATACCGTAGACATATTCACACTACTCACTATTGTCACGCAAGCAAGCAGTACATTGATGGAAAAGAGGCATACCATGGTCTGGAGCCAGCATGTCTGGGTTCAGATCTAACCTATGTCCTGACTCACTCTGTGATCTCAGACAAGCTTTTCCAAGTCTTGATACCTATTTCCTAGACTGTTCAATGAAGACAATTCTAGTATCTACTCTCAAGATGTTTTAGTGGGCTCCAAAAATAAGCCTCAAATAAAGTATGTAGCCCAATTTCTAGAAATTAGTAAATGTACAATAAATATTAACTGCAAGCATATATATACACACACATTTATGTGTGTGTGTGTGTGTGTATGTATAGATATACATACATATGTGTGTATGTGTGATGCTGAAAACTTGGCCTCTGTGCACTGGTGCTGAATCAAATCTCAGTGCTGGATCAAATCTCAGAGACAGAATTTTGGTTGAAGTAGAAAAGAATAGCTTTATTGCTTTGCCAGGCAAAGGGGGATATAATGGGCTTATGCCTCAAAAACTGTGTGTCCCAACTTGGGAGGAGTTGGTGAGGACTTTTATAGCAATGGTTCAAGGGTGGGGCTGATGATAAGAATCAGGGTGTGTGCAGGGCCTGTACTCCTTTAATCTGGCCTCAGGTGGTCTCCTATTGAGCTTCTTGAGGTTATCAAACTGTGACCTTCTCTGGAATGAAGAATGCTAACATCTTCCATTTGTTGGGGGTTTTAGTTCTGTAGAAGAGCTCAAAGATATTGTTATGTGTATCCCTTGAGCCAGAACCAGGACCCTGCTCCAAGCCTGTACTATTGTTTCTTGACTGCTCCTCCCTTGACCCTTCATCCTCTCCCTTCCCTGTTTGAATCTGCCCTTTGTAACTAAGAGAAGGTCATGGAGGCTGAAGCCTATTCCCTACAAACAAGAAATGGGGGACATAGAAAGGCTTGCCCAGGAACCCCATAGTGTCCTGCTCAGACACATATATATATGTGTGTGTGTGTGTGTATATGCAGAGATAAACGTACATGTGTGTATGTATGCACACTGAGTTCTCCTAATAACAAAAATTCTCACTTTAAATTTTACCATATGTAATCATAATAACTGTAATCAAAATAATCATCCCCTTTTGCAATTAATTTTATTTATTTATTTTGTCACCATGCTGTACATTAATCTCCAGGATTTATTTATCTTATTAGTGGAAGTTTATACCTTTTGATCACCTTCATCCACTTAGCTCACCCCCACCCCTCACCTCTGGCAACCACCAATCTGTTATCTATGAGTTCAGTTTTTTTTTTTTTAGATTCCATGTATAGGTGAGATCATACAGTATTTACCTTTCTCTAACTTACGTCACTCAGCATAATGCCCTCAAGTTCCATCCATATTGTTGCAAATGGCAGGATTTCCTTTTTTTTAGAGCTGAATAACATTTCACTGTGTATATATAAAACATCTTTTTTATCCAGTCATCCATCAGTGGACACTTAGGTTGTTTCCATTTCTTGGCTCTTGTAAATCGTTCTGTAATGAAGATGAGGGTGCAGATAACTTTTTGAGTTAGTGTTTTTGTTTCCTTCAGATGAATAACCCAGAAGTGGAATTGCTGGATCATGTGATGGTTCTATTTTTAATTATTTGAAGAACTGCCATACTGTTTCCGTAGCCACTGCACAATTTACGTTCCCACCAGAGGTGCACAAGTTTTCCCTTTTCTCCACATCCTCATCAACAGTTATCTCTTATCCTTTTGATGATAGACATTCTCACATGTGTGAGGTGATATCTCATTTTGGTTTTCATTTGCATTTCCCTATGATTAGTGATGTTGAGCACGTTTTCATATACCTGTTGGTCATTTGTATGTCTTCTTTGGAAATTGTCTATCCAGTTCCTCTGCCTATTTTTAATCAGATTGTTTGAAGGTTTTTTTTTGTTTGTTTGTTTTTGGTTTTGGTTTTTTGCTATTGAGTTGTATGAGTTCTTATGTATGTTTTGGATACTAACCTCTTATTAGATAGGTAATTTGCTAATATTTTCTCCCATTTAGTAGGTTGCCTTCTCATTTTGTTAATGATTTCCTTTGCTTTGCAGAAGCTTTTTAGTTTGATGTAGTCCCACTTGTTTATTTTTGCTTTTGTTGTCTTTGATTTTGTTGTCAAATCCAAAAAATTGTTGCCAAGATCTATGTCAATGAGCTTATGACCTATGTTTTCTTCTAGAAGTTTTATGGTGTTGGATCTTAAAATTATGTCTTTAATCCATTTTGAGTTGGTTTTTGTATATGGTGTAAGATAGGAGTCCAGTTTCACTCTTTTGCATGTGGCTATTCAGTTTTTCCAACATGATTTATTGAAGAGACTTTCGTTTCCCCATTGCATATTCTTGGCTTGTTTGTCATAAATTAATTAATCATATACATATGGGTTTATTTCTGGGCTCTGTATTCTGTTCTATTAATCTATGTGTTTGTTTTTATGCCTATATTGTACTATTTTGATTACTAGAGCTTTGTAATACACTTTGAAATCAGGAAGTGTAATGCCTGCAGTTTTGTTCCTCTTCCTCAGTATTACTTTGGCTATTTGTGATCTTCTGTTGTTCCATACAAATTTTAAAATTGTTTGTTCTATTTCTGTGAAAAATGCCATTTGGATTTTGATATGGATTGTGTCAAATCTTTAGACTGTTTTGGGTAGTATGGACAGTTTAACAATATTAATTTTTCCATCTCAAGTACGAAATATCTTTTCTATTTATTTGTGTTTTCTTCAGTTTCTTTCATCAGTGTCTTGTGGTTTTCAGTGTACAAGTTTTTCATCTTCCTGGTTAAATTTATTCCTGGTATTTTATTCTTTTTGATGCAATTGTAAATGGGATTGTTTTCACAATTTCATTTAGAGTTGCATAAATAAAAAGTAGAACTATATGCTTTCATTTTAAAATTTATTAACAAACCACCTACAGAGCACGTACTGCCCTTGAAGAACTAGGGACATAGCAATGTAGAAGACAGATAAGGTCATTGTCCTCATAGAATTTACATTCTTAATCTCATATTGAACCAGAGGAAGTGTCAATGCTAAAAACAGCAAGGCCTAGTCTTGTTTAACATTCCACAAAATAAAAATTTAATTAAAATGACATATTTAATTAACATTTTAAAGCATGTTAAAGGAAGGAACAAAAAGGCAAACCACACTGTGACCTTTTCTTGGTGAGTTAGTTTTGGGTGTAGAGGGTTAGTACCCTTGGTTGGTGATTTCTTTGTTTTTTTTACAACATTATCTACAACTCTCTGCTTAATAAAAATTATTAACAGTAACAACAGTGATAACAATTAGCAGTGGTCAGAGACCATTTTATTCCATGAGAGCAATAGAAAGATTTATGCTGACTTCAAGAGAAAAAATATAACTTACCCACAGAGTTTAACTCAGGTTGCCTGGCTGAACCACACATGTGGCAGCCAGGACAGGTTAAAAGAAGACTAAGGAAGGGATGTCCCTTGGCACCTTCTCTTTCTAGTGCACAGGCCTGCTACTGCTAGCTCAGAACAAGTTCAAGGCCAGACTTGGGCCTCGATAATGATAATAGCTCTCATTATTGAGCAAGTACATATATTAACTTATTTAATCCTTAAAACAACCCTAGGAGATAGCTGCTATTATTATCCCCATTGCACAGATAAGGAAGTTGAGGCAGAGAACACAAAAAATAAGGGGTGGAGTTGGGATAAGAAGTAAGCTGGCACCAGAGACTGTGTGATCAACCACCAGACAGCACTGCCTATCTCAACTCCCTCTCAACTGTTACATTCCCAATGAAGTAACTTCCCTCAGCTCCCTACCAGTGGTATCCTGACCAAGTAGAGAAAAGTCTCCATGTTCTATCTAATATCCCTTACCCTGTCAAACCAAATGGTCTATGTTGACCATGACATAGGGGTCCACTTTCTATTTAGATCACAGAGGATATAACAATTTTTCTTTTTAAGACTTCTGATTACAAAATAATGTTTCTTCATAAAATAGTCAAAGGAGGAAAAAGTATAGTTCCATATCCTAGGTATTATATGCACAAACACTCACATACACATATGTGAGTTTGAGCCATTTAGCATTATAAGATATGTTACAGCAGCAGCTGTCATCCTGCCTATTAGAGTAGAAAATTAATCTACATGTATAGTTATCTTATAAACTGGGTAACCCCTTCCATGTACTTAAGCATTCAAGTCAATAAGAATACACACTGTTCATTAAGAAAATCCTTATAAGTTCAATAGGACAGGAATTAGGGAAGTAGAACTGTCAAATATCATAAGCCATGACACATAAGTGATTTCCCTGTCAGTTTATTGTGGAATCTGAACTTGGCATTGGCTCTGTCTTTGACCCAGCTGAGCTACCCACTCAAGTTCCTGTGGCTTGCTCCTAAGGGTCTGGGGGTATGGTTATCTATTAATCAAGGTTCAATCAAAGAAGTAGAACATATATATATATATATATATATATATATATATATATATATATATATATATATATTTCTTCAAGTGGTTCTGCTTCTTCGGGTCAAATACTTATAACAAATTCATATATATATATATATTTTCATATATTCATGAACATATTTTTATAGTATTCGACCCAACACAATTGTGGGAGCAGTTTTTTACACATCTAATGCTGGAGCAATGATGGGTACCAGTTCATGATGTTCATGATGGGCATCTTGGGTCACATGGTAATGTAGTGGCCTTTGGTCAGTTTCAGATTTTACTAATGCCCAGAAATAAGCCAAAAGCATTTTTCAAAAAGAGAGTGGTTATCTGCAAGGATGGCCTGGCTTTGCTCCAAAATCCAGAGAGTATGAACCGTGATTCAACTACAGAGGCCCACCAGAGGCCCTATACAGCATCCCTATCTGCCACTGACACCTCAAGCACCATGATATTTGTTGGGTCATATAGTTCAGATGGCAGAGCAGCTTGCATTAACAGCTTGGACTTCTTTTCAAAGCCTTCTCTTATTCTGAGCCCTACTCAAAGCAGGCAGCTTTTCAGGTCATGTGGTAAATGAGTCGGAGCAGTATGCCTAAATATGTTATATGTTGCCTCCAAAATCAAAAAGAAAAGAGAAAAAAAGTCACCAAGCATTGTGCCTCTTTCTTAGTGGTAGGAGGGGCCAGATGTAGCAACTTGTCTTTCACCATGGAAGGAATGACTCAACATGCTCCAGACTACTGATGTCCTAGAAATTTCACCAACATGGCAGACCCTTGAATTTTTGCGGTATTTATTTTCTACTCTGTGGCACACAAGTATCTTAACAATATGTCTAGAGTACTTTTTACTTTCTGCTCACCAGGGTCAAGAAACTCAGTATCATAAGTGTAATGGACCAGCATTGTGTCCCATGGAATAGAAAGGTAATCAAGGTCCCTGTGGACTGTAATCATGACAGCTGGAGAGCTGATATAGCTCTGAGGTAAGACAGTAAAGTCCCTGCTAGATGAAAACAAACTGCTTCCAGTGGTCTTTACTAACAGGTATAGAGAAAAAAAAGCATTAAACAGATTTAATAGCTGCATAAGAATTACCAGGGGATGTGTTAATTTGCTCTGGAAATAAAATCACATCTGGAACACCAGCTGCAATTGAAGTCACTATCTGATTATGTTTATAGCAGTCCAATGTAATTCTCCAATATCCATCTGTCTTCTGCACAGGCCAAATATGTGAATTGCATGTGGTGGATATAACCACCACTACATCTTTCAAGCCCTGGATGGTGGCACTAATTTCTGAAATTGTTCAAGGAATGCAGTACTAATTTTGGTTTACTATTTTTGCAGGTAGAAGCAGTTCTAGTAGATTCCACTTGGCATTTCCTATCATAATAGCTCTCACTCCACAGGTCAGATGTGGGGATATGTCAATTGGTGAGTGTGTCCATTCCAATTATGCATCAAAAGCTAAGGAAATAATCATAGGGTGGATGCAGGGATCCAACGGTCCCACTGTGTGAGGTACTTTACCAAAATTCCATTGATCGCCTGCTTTCCATAAGCCCCTACTCTGACTGGTAGATACTAATGGACCACAGTAGCATTTTGGGTCTCCAGAAATTAGTGTCAGTTTAAAGCAAGTATCCAATCATCCCTCCAAAATCTGATTATTTACCCTTCCTCAATGTACAGTCCCCTTGGTAACTCGAGAAAGAGAGATCCCTTTGGGGAAAGTTAGGAGAACGATTAATGGGATACATTTTTGGCAGCATAGCAGGGTCCTTCTCAAGGGGACACAGATAACAAACTGGCTCAAATATGAGAATTCATCAAGGGCTGTGGACTTAAAATGTCCAAACTTCCTTGGTATATTGTAGAGGAAGTATCCAAGGACTTTGACAGATTGGAACGTCAGAGGGACTTGTCACGGAAGACCTGCTCAGCTATCCCCTCACTACAGCCCTTGTGAGTCCAGAGTGTACTCCCTTTCCCAAGGCCTGAATCACACCCAGTGCAATGGAGCTGCTAATGTATGTGCTGTGGTGAGTAAATCACATGAAGAGCCATGAACTTAGCCAGCTCACATAGATACACAGTCAGACAGCAAAGTTGGAGAGCAAACCAAAGAGCCAGAGGTATGAACATTCTCATTCAGCATTCCCATGATATGTGTCTGGGGACAGAATTTTCATCTATCATTAGGGATAAGGCAATCACTCTTGTGAGTTTTTATTAATGGCCAGGCCTAATAAAAATTAGACCTGTGATACTGAAGCTTCTCTACTGTGTTCAGGGATTGATTTCAGCGCACCAGAGACCAGGCTCAAGGAAGAAAATATGGTATCTGCCTAGTAATAAAGTCTCAGTAAGATCCTTCTTTTGTGCCGTTACAAGTAGGGGATGCATATTATCTTTGCTCAGTCACAGATAACTTTTCTATCAGCAAACCTAGCAGGCTTAGATTTGACACTTTGATACAGTGACGAGGAGAGAGATAAACAAAGTGGGACATAACTACATTCATCAAAGTCCTGTTGAAGTAAGAGCTTGAGACATGAAAGATTTAGCAATCAGAATGGACACTACAAAAAGTTGTGCATGTTTTACATATTCTATATTTTTTTCCCCTATGATATCTTTGGATTGCTTCCATGATGCCTACACGACCGAATCTCCCTCTCTCTCCTCACTCTACCCTCAGCCCTCTTCCATAATAATCTTTCTCACATACTTGTGAGTTCTCAGTTTAATACTACTTCCTGATACCTGCTTTGAATTTTCTAGTTTGTTTCTGAATACTTATTTGTCTTATTATGTATATCAGATAAGACTATTACTGGGGTTCATTTTTCCCATGAAAAGAATTCATCATCTGAGGTTCAGTTTTCTCATTATTTCCCCTCACCACCTGTTCAATTCAAAATAAAATGTTATTCACCAAAAAAAAAAAAAAAAACCTGTGGTCTTAGGGTATTTCAGATAGAGTTTGGAATCCAGTGGACTTCAGTGGATCTTGCATGATATTATTTCTAAGGCAGGAATTGCTCCTCATTATTCAGATATAAATATGCTCTACAGTATGATTTTTCCTTTTGGGATCAACCTCGGTGTCATTCACTGAATGTTTTCCAATTCAGCATTTTTCTCTTGGAGTCTGTGAAATATCACTAGATCTTTTGCAACATTCCAGGCAGGGAGCTGCATGAACTTGAGTCTTATGTCGTATGCAACCATTTAAAAGCATAAAAATCACTCTGTGGTGATTAACACTTCTTTACATGAGTCACTGGGTTTTTAACTTCAAATTGTCAATGTAGTTAATGTTGGTTTTACTTGAATTAATACTATCCTCACTCTTGTTGCTTATCTAGTGATACAAAATTATCATTATGATCAACTATGCAGAGAGAATTCTTGATCCATATAAAAACCACAGCCTGCAGAAGAAAAAGCTGCTCACATACTTGGGGAGTTTTTGAGTTAAATTATAAGTTCTTTGCCACATACTGACTCCTTCAGTGTTAAGTTTGGGAATCTCAAGAGCAAATCTGAAGTAACCTAAGCACACATCATGATTTGATTGATTCTGAAATAACACTTTTAGTCACTTGTCTGCACAGCCACTGCATTTTAAAAAGCAATTGAACAGTGTTCTCATTTCTAAAGCTAGTGAATTGACCCCAATATTCTGTGAGAAATATATTCTCAAACAGCCAACTTATCCATCTCTGAACCTAGATAAGGCTTTAAGAAGCTACTTAGTACATCTCCTTCCCTAGAGTATCTCTTTAGGATACCATTATTTTTTTTTCTCTTGAGAGCACGTGATATTTATTGTAATGTTCTTATCAGAGATCCAAGTTTTATGTGTCTTTAAAGATACTAGAGAACACCCATGAATGGGGCCTTCAGATGCTCACATTTCATTTCTTGTAACTGGATTTAACACATGGTTATAATACTCTGACAAAGGTAAAAAATGTATAATGATTTAAATAATTTAAATCCATTAAGTCTTCCTTTCATGCTAGATACAACACATTGTTAGCTGAGAACACACACACACGCAGAGCAATCTGAATACATTCATGCATGATAGTTACCAACTCACAGGCCAATATTCTTTATCAAGCAGCTGTATATGCAAAGTGCACTATGCTTGAGCTAGGAGAGATCAATTGCTTTCTAGGAAATGGATTCGTAATATAAACAATGGCAGTTTCTATTATCTATCCCCTTAAATTTCTCCCCACAACAAAAATAAAATTTGTTTCCACCTACTTTGCCTTAGGACAGAACATCTAACATCTCCAACCTCAGCTGTGTATTGTAATTATCTGGGGTAATTTTTAAGTCCCCTCTTCATTATATTCTTATTTTTCTTTAACTCCTTGAGCATATTTATAACAGCTATCTTAAAGTTCTTACCTATCATTTCTGAGGATGTTTATATTGACTGATTTTTCTCCTTGTTTTGGGTCACATGTTCATGCTACTTCACATGTGTAGAAATTTTTGATTGGATGTAGTCACCGTATATTTCAAATTGTTGAGTACTTAATTCAGTTGCCTTCCTTTAAGTATTGGGCTTTGTTCTGAGAGGCAGTTTTATTTGTGGATCAGTTTGATCCTTTTGAGGCTTTTTAAAAAATTTGTTAAGGCAGATGCAGACTATCATTTACTCTGGGGCTAGTTTAGCACTATTTCTAAAGCATGCTCCATCTGGAGTCTCTGCTGAATGTCCTGGGTATTCAATAGGGAATCTACATTCTGGCTTGTCAGAACTGGATGTCTCCCAACCCTGCGGGAGCTCTAGGAATTGTCCAGCTTACTGCTGCTTGACAGGTTGTGCTTGGACTTACAGAGTTTCTCCCTACATGTGCATGGTTTCATATCCAGCAACACTCAAGAGAAACCTTATGCACATTTCTCTGTATAGCTCCCTCCTCTCTGATACTTTGCCCTACAAACTCTGGCTGCTTCCATTTTCTTGAACTTGGATTTTTATTTCCTTAACTAGGTGCTTCAGATTCCACCTTCCTGCCTGAGTCAAAGGTGTCTTCAGGAAGAAAACTGGGAGATCATAGGGTTCATCTCTTCAGTTTTTCTTTTCTCTGGAATCACAGCTCTGTGCTTCATGTTATCCAATGTCTGAAAACTATTACTTTATATGTTTTTTCAGGTTTTCTAATTTTTAACAACATAAGGAAAAGTCCAGTTCCAGTTACTACATTATGGAAAGAAACTTGGGGTACTTTTTAAATATCTCTATGACCAGGCTACACCCACAGAGGTTCTAACTTACTTGCTAGAGATGGGGCCTGAGCTTTGGTGTTTTATTTAAAAGTTCCCCCAGGTTATCCTCATGTTTATTCTGGACCAAGAGCCATAGGAAGTTCCTGCATCAGTCATGTAGGAAAGATCAGGTTCATGTGGTCAGAATAAATGGAAGAGGATGAAACCAGAGAGTGCTTATCTTCAGGAGCAGGTCCTCTCTTGGGGACGAGGAGTTGGGAGAGATATGAGGAAAGGTTGTCCTTCTACCTTTTCAAGTACAATCATACATGAGCTGTTCTAGACATCTCCTTCAATTTTCCTTCTTTATTTCCCCCTTCCCTTCTCTCTTCTTCTCAGAGTGGCTGGGTGGAGGGAGGCCCAAGTCAGATTTAGATTAGAGACACTCATTGATTGTACAGTGGAAAGCCTCTGAAGGAGTCAAATTGTATCTCCAAAAAAGATGATAAAGTCTTAAACTCCAGTACCTGTGAATGTGGCTTTATTTGGAAATAGGGTCTTTGCAGATGATCACGTTAAGATGAGGTCATTAGGGTGAGCCTTAGTCCAATATGGCTGGTATTCTTATAAAAAGAGGAAATTTGGATACAGAGCCAGACATGTGTGGAGAAAAGATGATGTAAAGACACCAGAAGAAAGCCATCTACAAGCGAAGGAACTCCTGAGGCTACCAGAGGCCAGGAGAGAGACATGTGAAAGAGTCTCCTTAACACCCCTCAGGAGGAACCAACCCTACTGACATCTTGATCTTGGACTTCTAGCTTCCAGGACTGAGACAATAAATTTATGTGTCTAAGCCATCCAGTCTATGGTACTTTTCTTACAACAGCCATAAGAAACTGATATCTAGCAAGATTTTAAACATACATATGTCAGGCACCAGTCCCAGACATTCGGATTTAATTTGTCTCAGAAACAGCCTAAGAATAGGTATTTTTCAAGCTTTTCCAGGTGCCACTGTTCAGGACATCTAGGTTGGTGTTGGTAGAGAAAACTCATTACAGTTCATTGTCTTCCCCCTTCATCCTTCCCCAGCAGACACTCCTGGATACCTCCCATTTCTCCAGGATCACCGAAGTTGGAAAATTATTGGAACCCTGGTTATAGTTTCTTTCTAGGGCTTCTTGCAATAATAAAGCCCCCTGGAATCCACTAGTTCTAGGCTCCAAGAATTAATATGTGTAATGTAGTCACATTACAGCTGCAAAAATCTCTCTATTAGCTTTATGTTAATAGAATATTCTTTCATAGTTTTATATGGTCAGGAAACAACTGCCAAATCATTCGCCTCTGTGTTCACTTGAGGGCTGTGTGTACTATTGACGTCCACTGGCTCGCACACAGACAGGCCCTGGCTCTTGAACCGTTGTTATTTTGGGGAAGCCTTCCTTGACCCTGAGGTCCTGTTTGTGTCTGGGGTTCCCAGCCCTTATCCATGATCTCCTCCGACCCCATGCACCTGTGTGGGATCTGAGACCTTCTATAGGCTAGGCAATTGAGATTCTACACCTCATCATATTTGGATATTACTTCTAGGAAACAGCCTTGCCAAGGATAAAAGGCTAACATGAGTCATTATCATTTTCCTTTGATTAATAACTAACCATGGAGATTGGTCATCCTAAGACAGTCGGAGAGTAGCATTTCCTGTAGTAAAGATGTCCCAGAAGATGTTGGACAGTAAAGGGGCAGCAGGCCAAATGGCTAACAAAGTGCTGTGCTTGTCAGTAAATATTCTGGAACATTTAGCTGCTTGTTTTTATATCTGTGGAATATTCCAGAATGCAATCAAATGTGTGTCTCTAAAGAGACAAATCTTCGGTATGGCACAAAAGCAGTAATCATAATGAAATCCTCCCTACTTCTATTCATGGCATTATTATTCCACCTGACACCTTAGCTTGAATTTCAATTACTTTCTCTGCCATCTCCCTCCATCTCCACATCTCAACAAGTATTCAGTTCAATTCAACACATATTTGCTGAGCACCTACTGTGTGCCAAGTATCTCCTAATGCTAAGGAGATGATTTTATGTACTTTATTTCTTGTGAAGGAAGCAAATAGTAAATAAACAACATTCTGGGTGGTTATATGTGCTATGAGAAAATATATTAGGGACAGAAAATAATGGGAGGGTGCTACTTTAGGGCGAACAAGGGAAAACTCTGATATGGTAACACATGAACAGAGAAGTGAAGGAAGTTAGGAGTGAGCCATGTGGATATCTGGGAAAGAGTATTCTAGGCAGAGGACACATTAACTGCAAAGTCTTTTAAAATCCCATGAAGAGCAGACATACAGGATCTGCTTATTTATTTTTGTTTCCTCAATGCCAAACGAAGGCACTTGAGTGTAGTCCATGCTCAACATTTTTTCATTTACTTGAATGGAGAAGGAAAAATGAGTAGGCAGGTATTCAGTTGTTACACCTACTATTACCAGTGTGACTGTATCAGGTTTTTAAAGTCAGCTTCTAATCTGATTGGGCAGAGACCCTGCTGATCGGTCAGTGTCTGAACCAAAGCAGTTGGCAAATATCTTGAACATCAGCCTATTAATAAATGAGCAGTAGCTCTACTATAGCTGCAGAAAATGTCCTCTTAGCTCCAGGCCAAGGAATGCAGATTTTTAAAAAAAACACTGCTATATGAATATTTTAAAAAAGAACAGACTAAATCCCTATGAAATGTTTAAGGGTGAAGATATATTGAAAATGGACTTCTCTAAATTCAGATATGAATTTAAGGGTCACTAGAGTGCCTAACACAGTGCTGACACAAGTTGCCTGTCAATATCTGTTGGTTGGATGCATGAGAGGACAGAGCACAGTTTAATAGGCACATGGGTATGAATGTGTATTCAAAAAAAGTCCACTGAAAGAGAGAGATGAGATCACTGTTGATTGTAACTCAGCAGTTAATGCTGAGATTACAATACCTACCCATTTCTTTGTTCCTTGGAACCTAAAGAAAGTATAGCCCAAATTTGAAAATCAAGAGTTGAGCCTTCTGTCATTTAGACATCATCTACTTTCTGAACTTTTTCTCAGGTAGCCAGACAGCCTTCCTAGAGCCTTTTGCTCTAAATAATTTGTTTTAACAAAAGAAGAGATTGTGAATGACAATAAGTTTCAGGCAACAGGATTAGGGTTATGTTTCTTTTTCTGGTAATTATCTTTTTCACTCATTTTTTATAAATGGGGTGAACATTTTAAAAAATTAATTAAGGGGCCGAATGGTAGCAATAAATGAAGACCCAGGTCTCAGAAGAATTGTCCTTCCCTGATGCTTAAGAATCACAATAATTAAAATAATCGAATTCTCACATTTATTAAAATTCTCACGACTTTCTGGTGTCTCACCAAAAGCAGTGCAAGTAGTCATCACATCATTAATAATGAGATTTCTTCCTTTCTTAATTAATTAAATTGATTAAAATAATTATTGCAAGAGAATATCTTGTAGAAAGTTAGAAAATATAGATCAATAAGAATAATAAAATAAAAATACAAGACATTTACATATACTAACACTAAGCATTGTATATGCCTAAATAGCCTTTTATGCATATTATATGTAAATGCATAATATATGTACATATTATTTTTAATACATGTGTATTTTAAATTCAAAATTAGAGCATATCACACATGTTGTAATCTACTTTTTTTTTTTTTTTTGCAGTACGCGGGCCTCTCACTGTTGTGGCCTCTCCCTTTGCGGAGCACAGTCTCTGGACACGCAGGCTCAGTGGCCATGGCTCACGGGCCTAGCCACTCCGCAGCATGTGGGATCTTCCCAGACCGGGGCACGAACCCGTGTCCCCTGCATCGGCAGGCGGACTCTCAACCACTGTGCCACCAGGGAAGCCCCTGTAATCTACTTTTTCATTTGCCATCTCTACCTTTTCATACCAGCAAATGCTTACTTTATATAATTCCTAATGTAGTTTTGAGTTGGCCCAATTGTGCCAAAAAGTTCTTTAGAGGTGAGTGGTTCAGACTGGGTCTAATCCAGGACCACTTGTTGCAGCTTGTTGCTCTATTACTTCTCTTCTTATCTAGAACATTGCCCCTTCCAACTATGTTTTATGACACTGACTCATAGAACTGCTTTTCTGCTGCTAAAGGCTTAAAGGATTCAAGTTAAACATTTTCGGCTTGAACACACCATAGGTGATGTATTGCATCACAATGGAGAGACACTATCTGATCGCTTCATAAGAATGTTGAAATTTTGTTTGAAGTGAAGGTTTGTGAATAATAAAATGGTTTAACACTGAAAAAATATATAACAGTAACTGGAAAGGAAAAAATTAAAGATTTGAAAACTAAATTTAGTGCTTAAGACAGAAAAGAGAGTAGTTGGAGGTTTAGTAACTCAAAAGGTGGGCACAAAAATAGCTCTTAAATTTTTCCTATGTCTGTGTTAGCAGTGATGTGTCAGACGTCAAACAGAAGAACCTTCTCAGATTTAGCAGTGCTAAAGCCTGCTTTAGCCTGAGCACTGCTCAGGACCCAATGAGGTGCTGAGCAGGGCCATTTCAAGATCCCCTCTGAGCCAGGACACTGAAGAACTCAGCTCCATCACAGTTGGGGCTCAGGAACTGGGCGATCTGGTGCCACGTATATTACACCATGTGCTTAGTAGCACCCAGAACCTAGAGCCACGTGTTTCTCTCTCATCATTTTAGCATTACTTAGGATGGGCATTAGATTACTAGAAGAGCAATACAACAGGATAAAAATCCTTTCTACGAAATGGTAATGGGAATTCCTACTGGATGTGATAGAACTGGAAGAAGATGGGAGAATCCATTAAAACAAACTAGAATGTGACATCCTTGGCTAGATGTACCAGCAAAGTAGTGAATCAAAGGAAATTTGTGCTGAAGTCTGCCAGTCTACTGACCCTAATGATAAACTGGCCTATGAGTAAAAACATAGACATCTTGAAATATTGACTAGATCATACAATGTGGGGTGGAAATTCATAATATTTCATAACTGATATGACATAGGCATTAATCGGTTAGAGTGGTGTATTATTTTCCTAGAGCTGCTATAATAAATCACCACAAACTTGGTAGCTTAACAAAACAGAAACTTATTCTGTTGGAGCCCTGTAGGGTAGAAGTCCAAAATCAAGGTGTTTGCAGGGCCATGCTTCTCCTGAATCCTTTCTTACTTCTTCCTAGCTTCTGGTGGCTCCTGACAATTTTTGATGTTCCTTAGCTTGTAGCTGCATCACTCCAATGCCTCTGTCTCCACATGGCCGTCTTCCTTGTATGTGTTTCTGTGTGTTCTCTTCTCTTCTTATAAGGACACCAATATTTGGACTTAGGGCCCACTCTGTTCCAGTATGACTTCATCTTAACATAATTAATTACTTCTAGAAAACCCTAT